>NC_083434.1:24595188-25273938 GCF_020745735.1 Hemiscyllium ocellatum
CCAGATCAGGCAAGGATTTTTATGGCAATCCATACTATGATTACCATTGCTGAAAATGTGTTGCTGGAAAAGCGCAGCAGATCAGGTAGCATCCAAGGAACAGGAGATTCGACGTTTCGGGCATAAGCCCTTCTTGGGGGCTTATGCCCGAAACGTCAAATCTCCTGTTCCTTGGATGCTGCCTGACCTGCCGTGATTTTCAACCACACATTTTCAGCTCTGATCTCCAGCATCTGCAGACCTCACTTTCTCCTCTATGGTTACCATTGGGCTAGCTTTTATATTCCAGACTTCCACTGAATTCAAATTTCAACATTAGCCATTGAGGGATTTGAACCCCATGGAATTAGACTGGGACCCTGGATTACTAGTCCACTGATTTCACCAGTACACCATTACCTCCCCAAGCATGTTTCAGCCAAGTCAGGAATTACTTGTTCTGCAATATTACATCCAACTGTGTCTTTACCCATGAGATAGTGACAGCCTTAATTTGAAAGTTACTTCCTCATACAAACACATTTGAAATTTCTTACCCTAGTGCCAGGATTGGAGACCCAAGATTAGCTAAGCATCACTGTGCTTGTTGTATGAAGAAAATCTCCTGTTCACAAACACTATAAACTGTAACACTAACCATGCAAAAATCTCAAATATGTCTACATATGTAATGCAAAAAACAAATCTCACATAAAATCTTATCCTAAAAAAATCACTCAAACTTCTTTTCTAAAAGAAAATCTGTTTGTGGTTTCCCTTGCCCCTCAACAATTCAAATTTCCAAATCCTGTCGAATAAAGTTCCAAACATTTAATTCGAACTGAGGCATTTACCAATGTCGCACTGACATGATTTACACAATGAGTTGCCTTTTCCAGATTACAAATTCTTCATCAAAGCTCTCTCTGCAAGACCTCTGACTATTTCAAAAGATGTGGAGGTGCTGGTATTGGACAAGGGTGGACTAAGTTAAAAAGCATGCAACACCAGGTTATAGTCTAACAGGTTTATGTGGAAGACAAGTTTTTAAAATATTTTTTCACTGCAAAAATGAAAAACCATACATATTTCAAATATGCAGATGTGATTGGTGGGTTAGGCCAACTCATGATTGCTTAAAATGTCTATTTGAGGCCCAACTTCTGAAATATTTAAAAAAATCTCACAACACCAGGTTATCATCCAACAGGTTAATTTGGAAGTACTAGCTTTCACAGCTCCGCTCCTTCATCAGGTAGCTGTGGAGCAGGATCTTAAAACATAGAATTTATAGCAAAAGATTACAGTCTCATGCAACTGAAATGATATGTGGAACAAACCTAGATTGCTGTTAAGTCTTTCAGTTTTTAGAATGAGTTGCAGATTTTGGTTCATTCATATACTCATTCATGCCCATACATACACATATAAGTCTAAGGGGTGAATTTGCATTTGCAGTATTGTATTTGCAGACACATCCTATTTTGCTCAAAAAGCATACAATCTGCAGGCAGTCAGTCCAGGTAACATTTTATAAATTCTTACTTTGGAAACAGAACCAGTCTGACTCAAGACTGAGACACAGACCCTAACCTCACACCTTTAATGCATTATCTGAGCTGAAAAGTCTCCTTTTTTATAAAACCTTAAGTTCTCTCGAGAATGTGACTTAAAAGAAGTTCTGGGATTTACATATTAATGAACTACAACCTGCAATCCATTCTAAAAAATGAAAAACTTAACAGCAATCTAGGTTTGTTCAATATATCGTTTCAGTTGCATGACACTTTTGCTATAAATTCTGTGTCTTATGGCCTTGCTCCACAGCTACCTGATGAAGGGGCAGCACTCTGAAAGCTAGTACTTCCAAATAAACCTGTTGCTTGGTGTTGTGAGACTTTTAACTATTTCAAAGGGTTGGGCCTCAAAGAGCTATTTTAAGCAATCATGCTTGACCCACCAATCACATCTGCATTATTAAAATATGTGTGGTTTTGCAGAATTTCCCAGCAAGCCAGTTTTGCAGTGAAAAAATATTTTTTAAAACTTGTCTCCTCACAGGATCTGGTTGGTTTTTTTTTCAGTTGAAACCAAAGATTGGATTCTCAAAGTATTTTTTTTCTTAAATGTGGCATTACTGGGATAATTTAACCTAATACATCCTAAGGGAATGGAGAGGGTTTGGGACTGTGTACACCTTACAACCTGTTCAATATTATTTTCCAATGAAATTAATTACAAGATTTCCTGCTCCAGTATGTGTTCACAAATCCTTAAGTTGTATTCCCTGAGCCATGAACTGCATCAAATACTCTCAGATTCTCTTTCAGATATCTCTCAGATCCCTGCAGCTCTCCTCCCTATAAGAGCAGGAGTTGCTCCAGAACTCCCCTCACCAGAACCATCTCCCATACTCCTCATATCATTCACACCAAGCTATGCTCCTTCATGTCTCCAACATGGCTTCTCAGATCCTCCATGCCGAGCGGTGAAATGCTGTAAATGGCCAATGAATCCCATGATGACAACAGGAGAGGTTAAAAGAAGTCTTAGAAGCAAACAGTCATTCATTCGTTTTTGTTAGCAACAGCCCAGGGAAAGTGTCAATTATCGGGACCTTTGAAGTATTAAGAGCGTAAATTAAAATCACTAGAAATTTCTTTGTCTTGTATAAATAAACATTGTTGAAAATGTGTTGCTGGAAAAGCGCAGCAGGTCAAGCAGCATCTAAGGAACAGGAAATTCAACGTTTCGGGCATAAGCCCTTCATCCTGATGAAGGGCTTATGCCTGAAACGTTGAATTTCTTTTTCCTTAGATGCTGCCTGACCTGCTGCGCTTTTCCAGCAACACATTTTCAGCTCTGATCTCCAGCATCTGCAGACCTCACTTTTTCCTCTAAATAAACATTGTGTAGAATAAAGCAGAGAGCCAGAGATACCAATCAAACATTGTTTTCCCTGAGCTGTTTCCATGCTCAGACAGAGATGTGTACTCTCAGCCTAGCAGCACTATGTATTCTTGGCTGCCACGCCTTTTAAGTATTTCTGGCATTTTCTGCTTCTTTATCAAACTGTGAGGTGTAAAGCATCTGCCGTTACCTTTGCTGCTTGCGTAGGATGCTGCTGGGACAGCTCAGCCTCTTCAGTGGAAATGTATTCATGCTTTATCAGGTTTTTCAGCACACACTCTGTGTTCTTGATGCAACCAACTAAGACCTCTCGGTGCACCTTCAGCAACTTGGTAAATGAGTGTGCTGATACTATTGACACTTGATCCAACCCAGGCTGGAACACTGTATCCATTATCGCAGAAGCATCCTTCGATAGTATTCCCTTGCCAAGTGGGTCGTCAAGATGAAGGAGTTCATTTTTGAATTCCACATCACATATCTACGTAAATCATAATATATTAAAATTATAAAAGCAAAAATATTAATACCAGTTAAATCATGCTAATATTAAAAAACAGATAACAATGCAAAACATGAAGGCAGCCCCTTGGCACATTGCTTCTGCGTCAGTTCTTTATCACAGAAATCCATACTTATTCGCAGCATCCATTCTATCCTTGTAGCCATAAGCATTCCTATATTTCAAATGTTCATGCACTCAAGATTATCATACCTCTTTCGTTCTGGAGCCTATGCTCCAAATTATAACATCAATAATGCTTTGTATTCCTTTAATTCCAAGTAATGGCAACCAATTTCCATGGAATTTGGTAAATGACTCCTGGATCTCCCTTTTCTTCCATGTCCTTTCTTTAAGTGTTTACGCACAAAATGCATTACCTACCACTTGGCCATACAAACTGTTTGGGCCAAATGGCCTCAACATTCGTCAAAAAACTTTAAAATGCTTGTTTTTGAGATTAAAACAACATTTTATAGATCTTTCCTATCAATGAAGATCAACTTGACTTACACCACTGCAGCGGCCGATAAACTCTAAGTTGAGTAGTTTTGTTTTACCGGTTAGCTAGCTCAATTAGCTGTTTGGCTGGTTTGCGATTCAGAGTGACACCACCAGCATAGGTTCAATTCCAATTACTGGATGACATTCCCATGAAAGACTCTTCCTTCCAATGTCTCCCTCATCTGAGGCATGGAGACCTTCAGGTTAAACCACCATCAGTCATCTCTCTCTCTGAAGAGTGGGCAGCCCTATGGTTTGGTAAGACTTTTTGATCTTATTCACATAAATTCAGTGAATGTTGCAAAGTTTTTGTAAAACAGTCCCAAACTACAGGCATTCAATGATAGAATCATCGTTCATGCTTTCGTTAAACAGCTGGACAGTCTTTTAATCATCAGTCCTGAGTATTTTAATGAATACGTAGGCATTTGTTTCCCCTGAAGAACAGCAACCATGGAGTAAACAATACTTTCTTGTCACAGCAATTTGGTTTTGATTCTTTGATAAGAGTTCCTCAGCCTGTGTTTATGTTCAACATCATGACATACCTCAAAATATACTGTGTCTTTGCCGATGATGTCTTGTCATGTGGATAAGAATTTGGCATTATTTCAGAATCACTTTTAAGTGATCTTACTCATTTCTTTCCTTTTTCCTGAATTATCAGGGTAAAAGCTACGTTGACCAGAATAGATGTCCATGCCAACATCAGTCTCATTAGAAAGATATAACTGG
Source organism: Hemiscyllium ocellatum (assembly GCF_020745735.1). NCBI lineage: Eukaryota > Metazoa > Chordata > Chondrichthyes > Orectolobiformes > Hemiscylliidae > Hemiscyllium > Hemiscyllium ocellatum. Next base: position 24,599,819 of record NC_083434.1, read on the forward strand.
GCCATGGTTTCTCCACATGATTCCAACTTAGGTAGCAAGCATGTTCATGAACGTAATCCATTGACTGGATTTTAAGGGACACCATCATCAACACCCCATCCTTGCCCAAATGTCATGGAGGAATCATTCATGATCCCGAGGGTTATGCTGCAACAATCTAACACTAGGTGCCACAACAATTGCATTGAGTAAAGGTTTCCACTGCTTTCCGAGGAAGAATTCCTGCCTTAAAGCGCTGTCGGCCAATCGCATAGGCCCTTTGCTCTACAATCCCAGAAGTGCCCCCAGTAGCCACTGTTGGGACTGAAGGCCATCACCAATGCTGAGAAGTCCAGGGTATGCCAAAGTCAGAGCTCACAGCAAGGTGAGAGGGTGAGTGGGAACGAGGAGTTGGTTGAAGCTGTGGAAGGTTGGGATCAAGAGTCTGGAAGAGGTTAAAAGGGAGAGGCACCTAAGATGGGCTGAACTAGGAACCCCGTGAACGAGATCCCTCCATTGCCTCTACCTGAGAGCAGACTGTGCTGTTGAAACTTCTGAGTTTCTGAAAGGAATACCCCTTTCTCTGCCGTAAGCACAGCAGCAAGAGATGGACATTAAGCAAACTTTGGTAGAAATGGATACCATAGCAATTTTTAAGAGGCATCTTGACAGATATATGAATCAGCAGAAACAGAGATATATGGCCCACATCCCTCTAAACCCTTTCTATTCATATACCCATCCACGCTTTTTAAATGTTGTAATTGTACCCATCTCCACCACCTCCTCCAGCAGTTTGTTGCATGCACAAATTACCCTCCACATGAAAATGTTGCCCCTTAGGTCCCTTTTAAATCTTTCCTCTCTTACTTTAAACATATGCCCTCCAGTTTTGAACTCGCCTATCCTGGGTAAAAGACCTTAGCTATGTACACTATCCATGCCCCTCATGATTCACACAACAGCATCCATAAACACCTGACTAATATAAAAGTAAAATACTATTAATGTTTTTATTTCAGATTTCTTGAAAATTGCTGGATAAATTCACCAGGTCAGGCATTATCTTTTGACACAGAAACAGAGCTAATGTTTAGAGATCCATACACTCCTTCTCAGAACGGATCCCATGGCACTGTTTCAGTACATGCATTAAAGGACACAACTTATATATAATCCAGATAAATATTTTACACAAACACATTTATCAAACAGATATTTACCACCATTTATTAACCAAGGAATTAAGGGAGCCACAAAGATCAAAATTATTCTCACTTTCACAGAATGTTATGGTGCATAAAGAGGCCACTCAGCCCCCTTTTGCTTATACCAGCCCACTGAGCGTGTTGATTTATGGTAAATCTCCTGCCTTTTCACTGTCAACCTGCAATTTAGCAATATGTAGAAAGATTAAAGCTCACATGCACAGTAGGTTAACGTGTTAATTGCCATCCTGGCAACAACTCTTTGTTTACTAATCAGAAATCCAATTAGCCCCATCTGGATTCGCAATTAATCATCGGTCTCACGGCCAACATTGATCTAGCCATTATTGTGTCTGGGACAAAGACTAAGAAATCACGTGAAACCCTTTGGTCAATTTTCTTGTCTCACCATCAATCAGCACATATAAGTTCTTAAACTGCATTTTGCACAACTAGCAGAGTAGATCCAATAACCAGAGACCCGGGTTCAAGTCCCACCTCAGGCATTCTCCCCGTGTCTGCGTGGGTTTCCTCCGGGTGCTCCGGTTTCCTCGCACAATCCAAAAATGTGCAGGTTAGGTGAATTGGCCATGCTAAATTGCCCGTAGTGTAAGGTGAAGGGGTAAATGTAGAAAAATGGGTCTGGGCGGGTTACACTTCGGTGGGTAGGTATGGACTTGTTGGGCCAAAGGGCCTGTTTTCACACTAAGTAATCTAATCTAAACCTGGCTTCCTCAATTTCGATCACCTCAAAATCTCAAATACTGTTCCTCTGAAAATCATTGCATATTCAACTAACCTCAAGAGCCAGATCTTCTACTTTCAAGGCAAAGTTGAAATGGGAAGCATCATCCTCACATGAATAGGATGAAGATACAGTAAACACTTTTAAAACATGTAGATCTGTTGTACAGTTGACAGTACTATTACTTTCACATTTCCATTTTTGATCTGTCACTGACTGATCTGCCCTCCTACTTCCCTATTTTGCCTTAGAAGTGTCACAAAACTACCTTTATGAACTATTTTCACTGCCTGTTTGTAGCAGCTGTAGCTCACTGATAGCACCCTTTGGGTTCAGCTCCTTCTCCAGAGACCTGACCACATTTTCAAAACCACAACTTGTGACAAAACTTCAAAAACTTATTTTCATTTTACATTAGCTATCACTCAGTCAGTGGCACATTCGTCTCTGAACCACAAGATTCCAGACTTTCCCCAGGGTTGAGCACAGTACTCAAGGCTGACACTCCAATGCAGTACCAAGAGAGCACTTTTGGATGTGCTGAGCTAGATTTTTAGATTTAAATTTTATTGTCATGTGTGTTGAAGTACAGGAGTACAGTGAAAGGTGTATAATGTCCCCACACATGGCGCCATCTTAGATACCAAGGTACCTAAGTACAAAAAAAAAAGCTTTGGTGTATAATAAGAGAAACAAGAGTTAAAGAGTTAAGCATTACTTCATAGAGTAGTAGAAAAATAAAAAAAAAGGTGATAGTTTAAACTTCAAAAAGCTTCAATGTAAACTATGAAACTAAAGAAGTAAGTTAAAAGTTCAACTGTCTTTGCAGGATCCTCCACTTATGTCGCTCTCAGGGGACAGCTCAGGTGATTGTTCTCAACACCCATTGCCGTAGATACCATCGCTGGTGCTGGAATTACTGCCTCTCTGATCTGACATTTCAGTGGGAGATGTTAAACTGGGGGCTATCTGTCATCTTGGGTGGATGTGAAAGATTCCATGACATTACTTCAGAGTAAGCAGGGGAAGTTTCCCCAGTGCCCTGGCCAACATTTATCCATCTAATAATATAGATTATCTAGTTACTAACAATTATCGTTCTTTCTCAATGCAAAATATCTGCAACATTTCCTATACGGTATTATAATGGTGACTTTGCTTCATTGCATATAAAGCATTTTAGATTAGATTAGATTCCCCACAGTGTAGAAACAGGCCCTTCGGCGCAACTAGTCCACACCGACCCTCTGAAGAGTAACCCACCCAGACCCATTTCCCTCTGACTGATGCACCTAACACTATGGGCAATTTAACATGGCCAATTCACCTGACCTGCACATCTTTGGACTGTGGGAGGAAACCGGAGTACTCGGAGAAAACCCACACAGATACGGGGAGAATGTGCAAACTCCACACAGACAGTTGCCCGAGGCTGGAATTGAACCTGGGACCCTAGTGCTGTGATGCAGCAGTGCTAAACACTGAGTCACCGTGCCACCTCATGGTGACTAAAAAAAGTGTTTTATAACTGCAAATCTTTCTTTTTTAAAAAACAAAGTGCTTTGAAACAGTTAGTGATCATAAACAGTGCTATATAAATACACATCTTCCTTTATTAGTCACATGGCATTGAGCCAATGCTGTCAGAGAGATTGTTGTGTGATCAAAGATTCTTGTATGGGATATTAATGCATGGCCCTATATGCCCTCTCAGGTGGAAAGACTCCATAGCATGATATGCTGATGGACAGGAACAGTGTGTAAATTGTTCGTAAGAATTAAGCCAACATATTTTTACTCATAGATCCACTGATTACACTATAATTCTTATATTTATACAGTTCATTCACAGGATAAATCAGATAGTGTGCGCTGATAGGAAAAACTGGCGAAAATAAAAAAAACTTGCATCCACACTGCAGTACTTCAGAACAGATCAAAACCTTTTTCTGCCTATTCCACTCTGTAGGGAATCTAATCTAATCTAATCTAAGTAGATTGCTTGATATAAAGTCGGAAACGAAGAAGTAAATTTGCATGCACCAAGCTCCCACTTATAGCAGCATGATAATAATCAGTTTATCTCTGGCATCAGTTAGTTGAACAGTGTAAAATTGGGACGATTACCTGCTAGAGGTATAGCAGGCACCAGGAGCTAATTAAATCATGTTAATGTGGGTTGGAAATTTAGGATTAGGCTGGCCTTGGTGCGGTACAGTTTCAGCCCATGTTGAGTTCATCCCATTGGCTATGCATCTGAAAATTTACAATAATAAATTTGTAAGATTGCGTCTTGTATAGGTGCAGCATTTGGAGGATAATCTAAACCAACACGTACTTATATAGGAAGTCAAGGAAGATAAAAGTAGTTAATTGGTAAAATTAAAAAGCTAGAGTTCAGCAAATGGAAATAATAAGCTGTACACAGCCCCCCCTGATAGGAATCCACTCAACATTAAAATTAGGAATCAGATTTAATCCAAAAATATCTTCTTGCTCTTGGTCATTCCACACCAGCCACAGTCTTTATATATAGCATTCTACAGAGCAATGTAGTAACAAGAGCTGTTTCAGTAATGAATCCTTGAAAACAAAAGTCAGCAGCTATTTCTGTGAACAGACTACTTACATTTCTGCAACTGCACTGATCTGAACTTGTGATCATATTCTTTGAAGTCTGTCATGTGCAGGAAAGGAACTGACACACAGATGAGCATACTTACGGAGCATTTTGATAGATTGGAACAGGATACAGCTTTCCTCAAAGACAGGATTGCTACATAAATGGAAGTTTATGCTTCTGAGTAAGATCAACTGTCATTCTGACCTTCAGACACGGCAAAGACCTTCTCCACTCAACTTCAGTCATGTAATTGCATTCAAATGATCCATTCAAACAATGTCAGTCTGCTCAACGGTGTTCACATGTGACTACACAGCTTTCATTGTCAGTGATGATCTGCTAGGCACCTCCTCTTAGTATCAAGGCTAATACCGGAATGCAGCAACCACCTCCCCATCCTCAAAGTCCAGTTTTCCAACAACTGGACAATTGGAAGTAGCTGAGATAAATTGATAAGTTTAATAGGTACATATTTGCCTGACAAGCAACCAAAAATGAACATGTTTCTTTTCTCCTTTTCAATTTATCTGAGTTGTTATTCCACCGTAGCAAATGGTAGAATTTGAATTCAATTTTTTAAAAATATGAAATTAAAAGTTTAATGATGACCATAAAACCTTTGTTGTCATCTGGTTCATTAATGCCCCTCATGGAAGGAAAACTGCCATCTTTACCTGGTCTGACCTACCTTTGGAATATAATCCCTACACTGTGGAAATAGGCTCTTGGGCCCAGCAAGTCCACATTGACCCTCTGAAGAGTAACCCACCCAGAACCATTCCCCTAAGTTTACCCCCGACTAATGCACCTGACCTAGGCTTCTCTGAACACTATGGGAAATTTAGCATGGCCAATTCACCTGACCTGCACTTCTTTGGATTGTGGGACGAAACCAGAGTAAACCCACAAAGAGAATGTGCAAGCTCCACACAGACAGTCGCCTGAGGCTAGAATTGAACTCGGGTCCCTAGCGCTGTGAGGCAGCAGTGTTAACCACTGAGCCACTGTGCCATTTGACTACAGGCTCACAGCATTGTGGTTGAATCTTATCAGCCTAGTGAAATAATCTAACAAGCTACTAAGGTCAAGATCATCCAGGGATAGGCAACAAACGCTGGCTCAGCCAGCGACGCCCACATTCCATGAATAAATTAAAATATTGAATATTTTCTTTCTTACTTTACTATTTAGCAGTCAAAGATATGCACCGAGACTCTTTATTCTAGTTCAATCTAGAGACACAGTCTAAACACCATCTTCAACAACCTCCTTCATTCTGTGTTAATTGTTCCCTTGGTCAATAACGTTACTGTTCCTTCTAACCTCCAGCTCTTCAAAATATTTCATAGTAATATTTCTAAATGGCATACAATTTGAAAACAAAAATGACAGCTGCAAAGCTTCAATGTCCTTCCAATCATAGAACTCCCATTGAAAAGCAGGGACAGTCAAGTACTACCAATTTAAAATTAGATTAACCACATTTCTGACTGTCTTTCTGCAGACTGTGTATTTAAAGAATTTACTTGATTGATACACATCTGTGGGAGATTCTATCGCTAAATGTTGATTATATTCTTTGTATCCTCACTTCGAAATGAGTCTAGCATGGCAAATTTGCAACTTAGCATCAATAAATACATCCAGTTCTTACAGAAAAAGAATGTTGGCCATCAGAGTCAGGGGATTTGTTGGATTTGTGTTCCTAAAATTTCTTCAGTATATTTTCTCTGCTGATACTTAATTTCTAGTTCCCTCACTCCCTTTTGTATCTCGGTTGCGCAACTTGTATCTTCTACGGTGAAGACAAAAACAAAATATTTGTTCAATATTTCTGCCATTTCCTCATCTTCTCTTGCCTCTACTTCTCAGGGATCAATGCTTACATTAGCTACTCTCTTCTGTTACTATACTTGTAAAGGTTCTTAAATCCAGTTTGCTATACCTTGTTAATTTGTATCCATCTTTTTTCCTTTTTTATCTTTATCATGGCCATTTAATGGTTTCTAAACCATTACTAATTCACATTCTTTGCAACCTTTTAAGCCTTTTCTTTTTCATCTAGTACTATTCTTAAATTTCCTGAGTATGTCACTGATGGATCTTTCTTGCTGAGTGTTTGTGCATCAATGAGATGTACTTAAAAGTGGGAATGGGGCCCACTTCTAAGTTGGCAATGGTGAACAGGAGTGCTGTGAAACCAGTAGGGATGTTCCTGTTCTTCCTGTATCACCTTTTAATATAGACCTATATTTTTAATGGCAACTGTGTGCCACAGTAATAACCTACATTTATGTACTGCCTTTTATGCAGCAAAATATTTGCCAACCATAAGTGAAACAAGCCCAGCCCCTAGATCATGTTACACCATACTCGGTCTGAAGGCATCTTCTTCATTCATTATCCTGTTATAATTCCTCCGAGCCATTTTCTTGGCAATTTTCATCAGTACTGATATTGTGGAATAAGGCCTTACTCTCCGGAGCACAGCATGGAAGCAGGTCAAGTCTACCTTTCCCAGAGCAGGATCAAAACAGTGTTGTTGGCATTATGCCAATCCACATGCTAGCTATTTAAGCTAAAATGCTGCTAAAAGCCTACACTGCCCAATTCTTCAGAGGAGATCTAATTTAGGCATTAGGCTCATCATTAGCATTCACATGGGGCCTAATGCCTGTCTTAGGTGGTTTCCTCGGAGGCCAATATATTTCAAACATCCTTGTAATGCTGCAGCCTATAGCTTAGCAAAATCAGTCACTTGTGTCTCCAGTTTTGCATCCAAAAATCAGGAGGGAATAAAGGCCAATTTCTCAGCTCGAATACTACCAACAGATATGTACAAGGCTGCTGATGAAAACAGAAGAAACAACTGCTAGTGAAGTGAAGACGAAAGTCATGGCTTGTCAGGCTGACGCATTCTTGGACTGTAAGGTGCCAAATAAAAAAGGAAAGTATTTCAATATCTGTGAGTACACAGGGAGGAAATAGTGGAAAGTTATTGCCAATTCCCCCTCACACATGCTATTTCCTTCTCAAATAACAGAAACATACAGAAGCCAGTCTATTTTTAAAAACAGCTTTGCAGGGTAGAGAAATTGTCCCCTTGACTTTGTTTTTCCATGAAAATGTTTTGCTTCATATTTATCTAATTCCTAGCATAAGAACCTTATTCCACAATATAAGGAGGTGAAAGGTCTTATTGTCCATCTTTTTTTTTGATCTGACATTCTGAGCTGACAATTTGTTTGGAAAAGTCATTTGGAGATTTTATGCAATTAACTTCCTGATGTTTTGGGATGTGCCAAAGTCACTACAAAATGTAAGTTTTTTTTCTCTTTTTATTTCAGCAGTGATTCAAAAACACATTTACACAGAAACACCCAGAAACCATTACTCTCAAAACATACTCTGAAAGGGAATGTTGCCAGAGCTGCCAAACTTGCGCAAGAGCCCATTAGATCATTTCCTCTTTCCTGACTGTCCACAATAACACACGATTGGGTACAACTGGAGATCATTTTATGTCAGTTTAAAAAACAGTCAGCTTATCTTATCCCAAGTAAATGCTGAACATTCCCACAGAACACACGCAAGATCCAAATGTAAAAAGCAGTTCGCTAAACAGATTTAGATAAATAGGAAAACTCAAATTACCATATTAACCTTTGAAAGAAGAATTGCCTATTTTCCAACAGTGAGTCCATTTCAAAAGTAGTTCATGAGTGTTAGGAAGTTGTGTTTGTCAAATGCAACTTTTCGTTATTTTCTCTTTTAAACAAAACTTTATAACTCTTCATATTATGAACTGTTGATATACTATTGCAATGGATAACTGCTCCTCAGATGCTGCCTGAACTGCTGTGCTTTTCCAGCATCACTAATCCAGAATCTGGTTTCCAGCATCTGCAGTCATTGTTTTTACCTATACTATTGCAATGGCTTTGTTATCATACTAGTGACCCAGAAGCTTAAACTATTAGTCTTCAGGGGTTACCGACAATAATTTGAACACAATGACAGTTTTTGATCTCATTTTTTAAAAATCAGGAAACTGATAGCCCAGTCGAAGAGATCACCATGGAAGGGACTAGCCAATGGTGCAGGAAAACCGACATATATTGGTGTTGGTCCTCAGCCTGCATAAATAGGGAAGATTACCACAGGAATGGTCTCCAGCTGCTTGACCGACCATCAAATCAAAAAAAATGATAGGAAGCAGGATCAACCAGCAGCGTGATGGCCCCACATAATGTGCAGAAAACCAAAAGAAGAGGAAATTTCCAAATTAGTGGTGGTGACTGTAAAACCATCATAAAACCGCAACTGATTTACAGTTGTCTTTTAGGTATGGACGCTTATTATCCTTAACTAGTCTGACTCATTTGTGACTCCAGTCCCACAACAATGTGGTTGTCTGTTAACTGTTCCCTGGAATAGTGAGGAAGCAATTCAACCACATTAAATCAGTACACAGAATAACCCCATTGACTGCAGCAGTTCAAGAAGAAAAGCTGCCACCTCTTTACCCTATTCAACAAGAGATGGGAAGTAAATGCCAGTCTCACCAGCCTAGACATATGAGGTAGTTCTAAGTAATATTTTACCTCAATAACAGCTTGTGTTTATCTAATGGTTTTACCACAGTCACAGAATGGGTAACAGACAAAGGATTAAATATAATCCATTAATGGGACAGAGGACCAAGAGCTCAGTTAAAAAAATGTGTTTTAAAGATCATCACTCAGCAAGTAATTAGAATCAAGAATGCACTGTCTGGAAGTGTGGTTGATGTGAGCTTACTTGAGATATTCAAGAGGGAATTGGATGATCCTATAAGAAGAAACAAATGTGCAGAGTTACAAGGAAAAGGCAGGAGATCAGCATTAAAGTAAACTGGTCAGAGATCCAGACAGACAAGGTGGGTCAAATGACCTCCTTCTGCACCACAGCACTTCTGTAATTCAGTGATTGCTTGGGGAAGGAAGTCCAGAGCGCAGGGTCCAGGCGCAGCTGAAGGAACAACTTACAGTGATGAAGGAAGTGATGGGGATGAACAAGATGCCAGAATGGAGCAAGGTTATAGATCGAGAGGAATTTCTGGCCATCCTATGTCAGAGTCCAGGAATATTTGAGGAAGCAGATTCCTTTGCCTCTGAACCTGTTGTTAGTTAATTCATTTGCTGATATCCCTCATAGCACATCGAGAGAGAAACATCTCCTCTTAGTCCCTCGCCAATTTTCCAGCTGAAAATGCAACTGTGTGTCAGAAATCTGGCAATTGTGAAGCACTAGATCCTCCCACTGTTCATTTCAAAACTTGTTGCACAAAATCTTTCCCAGAATGGGAGGCTGCACCTACTGAAACCTGTTTTACATTAATACTGAAATGCACAATTAAAAGAAACATGAGGGCATAAATTTTACAACTTGTTAACTTCTGTAATTATTCCCATTTAAAAACATGTAAAAGTAAAATTTTTTGGATCAATGTTTAGGACAAATTGTGTCAACAGGTAATATTTTTGAAGGGGAGGCTTGAATGCTTGCTCTAGGCCCAAGTGAAATCCAAAAAGGATCACAATAAATCATAACAATTAAGAATAATTTATAATAATTACTGTAAGTTAAAAAATAAAATCAAAATATGGTTTGTCATTCATAATTTGATCACTTTAATAATTTGAATAAATATGAGAAAAACTTACATGTAAACATTGAAGCACGATTCATTGATATAGTTATGATAAAATAAAATCATTGACATAGTCATTGAGTCTTATGGCATGGAAACAGATCCTTCAGTCCAACCAGTCCATGCCGAACATAATTCCAAATTAAACTAGTGCCACCTGTCTGCTCCTGGCCCATATCCCTAAAAGTCTTTCCTATTCATTTACTTATCCAAATTCCTTTTAAACATTGTTGTTGTACCCATATCCACCACCTCCTCTGGAAGTTCATTCCATACATAAACCATCCTCTGAATCTCTGTCCTCTCACCTTGAAAATGTGCCCCTTAATCTTGAAATCCCCCATCATAGGGAAAAGACAACTACTATTAACTTTATCTATACCCCTCACCATTTTATAACTTTCTAAAAGGTCACCTCTGTCAATCTCCAACGCTCCAGTGAAAAGGTGCCAGCCTATTCAGCCTTTCTTTAAAACTCAAACCTTTCATACCTGGCAACATCCTGGTAAATCTCTTCTGAGCCCTCTCCAGCTTAATAATATCCTTCCAGAACTGTACACAGTATTCTAGAAAAGGCCTCATCAACATCCCATACAATTTCAACATGACATCCTTACTCCTATACTCAAAAGACTGAGCAATGAAGGCAAGCATACCAAACACCTTTTTAACTACCCTCTCTAAATGTGACGTAAACTTCAAAGAATCATGTACCTGAACCACTAGGTCCCTCTGTTCTACAACACTACCCAAGGCCCTAACATCTCTAGGATTATAGTTCAGTTCAGAAATTTGTGGACCATGATCACTGAAAACCTAAGGTCAAGTTTTCCATGAGGTTCGTAAAAGAATATTATCGTAGGCCAAAAGTTATTGGGTTGGTTTTCACAAGATCTACTTTTACGTGAGCATATTAAAAATTAAAAATCAGAATGTATTAATGCATTGAGCAGACATAGGGCAAGATCAACTATGAAGGTTAAAATTAGCATGGTAGACTTTTCTAAGAAACATTTCCTATATTGTACCAGTGATTACATTAGGAAGTACTTCAAGGTAGTTCATCAGTGGTATTCTTGACCCAATCACTTTCAGTATTAAATTACACAAATGGCCTTCTTTCCATCATAAGCACAAAAATGTGGCTGTTGCTGACGACTACACAATGACCACACCACTCAGGACTCTCACACAGCAGTAAGTTGGTTAGAGAACCAGAACAAAGTGAATCAACTGGCATCCTTTTGCACCACCCCCATGCACATATGCAGCCACTCTTAGGCAATATCCAGGCATGGACTGATAAATGACAAGAAACATTAATGCCACATATCTGTCATCTTCAACAAATGAGAATTTAACCATCTCCCCTTGACGTTCAATGGCATTGCCAAATGCTGAATCCCCTTTTATCTCTGGGTTGTCACTGACCAGAAACTGAACTGGAACAATCATATAAGATCCAGTTGCTGCAAGAGCTGATAAGAGGCTAGAGTCCTGTGTTGAGTAGCTCATCTGCTGCACCCCATAATGCCTGTCCAGCATCTACAAGGCACAAGTCAGGAATATGATGAAAAACGCAGGTACATGGATGGGATAGGTATGAAGGGAAATGGACCAAATGCAGGCAGATGGGATTAGTTTAATTGTGAAACTGAGCATCATAGGTAAGTTGTGTCAAATGACTTGTTTCCATACTGTAGGCCTCTCGGAGTCTATGACTCTCCATTTCCCAGGATGTATGCTGGTCGAACAAAAACTCAAGAAACTCAACAGCTTCCAGGGTAAAGCATCCTCTTCAACATTTTCAACATTCACTCTCTTCTCGACCAACACGCAGTAGCAGCAGCAGCATGTACCATCTACAACATGCATGGCAGTGACTCACAAAGGCTCCTTCGAAGGCACCTTCCAGCTCCACAACTGCTAACACCTAGAAGGACAAGGGCAGCAGATACATGGAAGCACCATCACCTGCTAATTCTCTCCAAGCCACACACTGTCTTGACTCTGAACAATAATAGCCATTTCTTCCCTGCCACTAGGTCAACATCCTAGAACTCCCTTTCTAAGAGCATTGTAGGTTTATTCATATCTGAAGGACTGCAGTGGGTCCAATATGCAGCTCATTGCTTCTTTTTCAAAGGCATTTGGTTTGGCCAAAAATAATGGCCTCTCCAGCAACAACTACATCACATGGACCAAACATTTTAAAAAGCTATAAAAGCACTTGGAGATGTAAAGGTGCTATATAAATGTAAATGTTTCATTGTCTTTTTTTGAAACAAAACACAACAATCCTTCATGTTATAAGTTATGGGTACAGTAAGCAATGTTTATATTACTGCTTTGCAACTTACAGGCTTGAATGAATGATTTAAATTCAGATCCGACCCAGCAGTATTTGAATTCAGCTTTCAAAGAACTGAGAAGTAAAAAGCTGGTAACAGTGAAAGTAAATATTAAAGCAGTCAGAATATAGTAAAAACGCAACTGGCTTACAAATGTAGGAAAGGAAACTTGCTGTTTCTACACCATCTGGTCAATGTATGACTCCAGTGCTGTACCATAATTGTTAACTCTTAAGTGTTTTCTGAAGTATCCCAGGCAACCACACAGTTGCAGCAAATCTGTACATAGAATAACCACATTGACAGCAGAGATTGAAGAATAAAGTCAGCATCAGTCTAAGCTGTTCGGAACGGGCCACAAATGTCAGCCTTGACAGACACATTCTGAGCGACATTTTACATTGAACTTCCTCTCAATATTGACCATTGTACTTGTTTAGCTACTTTAACATTAGAATAAGATACATCCTTTTCTTTTATCTAGCCACAATGAAAGTAAGTCAGATTACCATAAACTTGGTCAGAGGGGAAGTCTGATGCATGGAAAATAGTGGAGACAGGGAGATTTTAAGGATTGAATTCTCAGACTCAGGTAGGTGAAGGCACAGCCACCAAGCTGTGCCAAAGGAAGTACTGTACTAGAGATCAGAACTGGGGAAGCACGGAGCTCAGAGAGTGATAGGCCTGGCAGGGGTTCCAAGCCTTTCTTGTGTCAGACTCCACGGGTTACATGTGTCAGAAGGAAGGATTTCATGCCTCTAAACCCTTGCTAGCTATTTCACCCTCTGACTGCCCCCACAAGCCCTGGAGAGGAAAGCATCTCATCAGCTTCCCCCCCACGAATGCAGCCAATCTCCCAACACTTGAGGTTCCACTAATCATTCCAAAATTTCTTGCACTCAGGTTTTATCAAAGAGTGAGTAAGCTGCACCTACATAAACCCATTTTACACTACTACAGAAATCCCCGGTTAAAATATCCTGGAGTGTAAATTTCACAAAATGACATGGCATAGAATAAGTTCCTGTACTTACACATCACTCTCAAGAAGCAGCCCGGTACAAGAGCCCCAGCAGCGTATACTTGTATCTATCTGTTTTGTTCTTCTGCAAGACTACAGTGTGAATCCTGCAGCCATTTACGGGAAATGAGGTCTTATTTGTCGCAATGCCCAGCAAAGTGTGGACTGCTGCCAAAAAATCTGCAGGCAATACTTACAGTATGCATGTCTGAAAGCTCTGATGACGCAGATGTCAAGTGAGTAAATCTGCTCTGTCATATCGAGAGCCAAAAATTATTGTAGCATTGCACACCCTTCACACTGACTCAAAATAATTATGTAACTGAGTCCTTTACCTTCTCAGGATATCATTGCAAACGTTGTATATAGGTTGCTGACGACTTCATAGATAAAAATCACACAACACCAATTTATAGTTCAACATGTTTATTTGGAAGCACTAGCTTTTGGAGCGCTGCTCCTTCATCAGGTGATTGTGGAGAATAAGATTGTAAGAAGCAAAATTTATGGCAAAAGTTTACAGTATGATGTAACTGAAATTATATATTGAAAAAGACCTGGATTGCTTGTTAAGTCTCGCATCTTTTAGAATGGCCATGTAGGTTTCAGATCTAAAAGATGAAAGACTTAACAAATAATCCAGGTCTTTTTTGATATATGATTTCGATATATAAACTTTTGCTATACATTCTGCGTCTTACAATCTTATTCTCTACATCACCTGATGAAGGAGTAGCACTCCGAAAGCTAGTGCTTCTAAATAAACTTGTTGGACTATAATCTGATGTGTTATTTTTAACTTTGTACACTCCAGTCCAGCACCGGTATCTCCAAATCATGACTTCATATATGGATATATGGCTTGAACAAAGTTCTTCCATTTGTCACAAAATATGAATTCTGTACATAAGGCTTAATACTTCTCAATTCTGCAGAAAATCCATTAAAAGAATCCTGAAAAAATATTAAATTTTGAAAAAATTTCTGCTTCAAACAAAACACACATATATGAAACAAAAACTCCACGGCTATTTATCATCATCTTAGTTTTGTCACACGTGCTTCTTTATACAAAAGAACATGTGAATATATATTTTTGGAATCACCAAAAAACAGTTTAATTCATTCATGGAATAGAAATAAAAGAGACTTGGAATTCCTTTTCAGAATTAGAATCCCTACAGTGTGGAAACACAAGCCATGTCAAAATATTTTACAGCCAATATGCACTTGAGCTGTAGTCACTGCTGTAATGAATGAATGGGCACCACTCACTAGTTTGGCATTTTTTGTCCATCCCTCATTGCCCTCAAGAAAGTGGTCACGGCTCTTATTAATTGACTGCAGTTCACACTAGCAAAGACTCTCCAAAATTGTTATGGCATTCCAGGATATTGATCCCGTAAAGGTCACAAAAGAGAAAAGGTGATTGTGTGCCCAAGTCAGATAGTGTGTGACCTGAAGGGAAATGTTGAAGTGTTGGTTTTCCTACACATTTGCTTTGCCCTTGTAGGTGGTAGAGGTCACAGATTTGGGAGTTGGTGCAGAGGAAACCTTGACAGGTTGCCCTCCTGCATCCTGTAGATTATATAATGCCCTCCATGGAGTGTTGGTGTGAAAGAAGTGAATGTTTAAGATAGGGATGGAATGCCGTTCAAATGAGTTGTTTTGCCCTGGCCAGTGTTAAGCCTCTCTACAATTGCTGCTGCAGTCGTTAGCTTGGCTACACACACCCTGGGAATAATACGCTGTTCTAAGGAAAAAGATAAATTTGATGTCAGTTCTATAGGGTTTCCAACAATGTTAAATGTTAGGTGCCCTTTCTTGGGTAATGGAAGCTAAGCTTATGATCCTATTCTGATATGTTCAAGACGTGGTTGTGCTGGTGATGGACTGGGGTGGACAAGGTTAAAGGTCACATGACACCAGGTTATAGTCCAACAGGTTTATTTGAAACAGCAAGCTTTCAGAGCCCCCACTCCTTCCTCTTGCGGTTTCAAATAAACTGTTGGGTGTAACCCAGTGCCGTGTAATTTTTTACTTTGATATTTTCCAAGACACAGTTTGGGTGCTTATGGATATCTTTGATGTATATGTCCAATAGCAATCCTCAGAGTCAGAACTCACTCAGATTTAAAATGCTTCCATTTGCTGAGAGATGCACCTTTCTGTCTCACTGAATCAGGTAGTGATGCACCTTCCCGCAGACAACAGTAAGAGTGTATGTGTGTGTGTGTGTGTGTGTGCTTTAGAGTCTGCAAGGCTCCATATTCTCACTTTAGCTGCCTAGAATGGTTGAATGCAGGGGCGTGATCAGAGCATATGTTGTAGTGTGTCTTTCTCGTGGAATGTGTCAAGAAGCATTTGAAGAATTCAGTCCCATTAATGCACTATCTTCAGCTGTCTTTGACTTATTTTTAAAGAATTAATTGGCGAGACAGCTAACATTTATTGTCAGTTTCTGACTGCAGTCATTGACTTGAACTGCTGGAGTTCATGTGGGGGAAGCTGCTCTCACATTGCTTTAAGCAGTGGAGAAGTTACCCAGGTGCAAGTAATAGAGGGTCTACTGTTAACATACGACTCTCCAGTATTCCATTTATATAGAAGTATCAATTCCAACTTGTTGAGGTTCCAGATCTGTGGAATTTTGGAATCTCCAGTCAGAGTATCAGAAGCAAGTGAGGAATTCAGTCGATTTATAGTGCACAAGAGGACAATATTCAGGCCATAATACTTGTGCTAACTCTTTCAAAAAGCAGTCCAATTAGTCCTATTCCTCTATTCTGTCATACAGCCGAGCAATTTTTCCCTTTTAAGTATCGGAAGGATGTTGTGATACTTGAAAGGGTTCAGAAAAATTTACAAGGATGTTGCCAGGGTTGGAGGATTTGAGCTATACGGAGAGGCTGAACAGGCTGGGGCTGTTTTCCCTGGAGCATCAGAGGCTGAGTGGTGACTTTATAAAATCATGACGGGCATGGATAGGATATATAGACAAAGTCTTTTCTTTGGGGTGGATGAGTCCAGAACTAGAGGGCATAGGTTTAGGTAGAGGGGAAAGATATAAAAGGGACTAAGGAGCAACTTTTTCACACAGAGGGTAGTGCTTTGATTAGAATGAGCTGCCAGAGGGAAGTGGTGGAGGCTGGTACAATTACAGCATTTATAAGGCATCTGGATGGGTGTATGAATATGGGTTGAGGGGGATATGGGCCAAGTGCTGGCAAATGTGGTTAGATTAGATTAGATAAGGATATCTGGTAAGCACAGACGAGTTGGAGTGAAGGGTCTGTTTCTGTGCTGTACATCTTTATGACTCTGTGACTCATGCAATATCTAGGCAAAATTATATAGTTACTAGATAAGATCCAAAAGAGAGTTACAATTATACAAAATCTTTTTATTTTGTGTTTTTTTTTAAGTTGGGGCTAAAATGAGATAAAGCTGTTTTAAAAACTGAAAGAATGGCTTTATATTAATGATTGTTTGAACATTGATTGCATTTTGAGTTGCAGATGATTTGGAGCTGAGCAGGTGCACAGATTTGCTGTTATTGGCAAAAGATGTTGATTGGTCTATGGGCTAGTGACCAGTTATCAATGGCAGTGACCTTTTTGCCTCAGACTGACAATGGGATTGGTTCTCAGGTAACTGAATAGATTAGAGTCGGGAATGAATAACAAAGAGAGATTAGTATTTGGTTATTCCCAGTTTAGGAGCCGACTCTCTGTTTTCTACAGTAAATTATAAATGTGAAGAAAACTAGTTCATCTTTCCTGCATCAGTGATTGTATGCCATAACTTTTAGTCAGAGATGTTTTATAAAGGGACCAGCCACTAACCAGAGGAAGCAAGCGAAGAAAAATGACTGAAGCAACATGCTGATGAGCAGAAGAGTAATTAAAATCATCTCAACAAAACAATCTGAGAATGAAGATTGCCGAACTGTTCATAATGTTTACTACGTGTGGTGTAAAGGGGATTAAATTACAGATCGTTCTGCTATAACATGCATTTTGTCAGCGCCAATTGGCTATAACATGATTGATGAATTGTGGAGGCTGTTTGAATAATGTGAACTTTCTACTGAAAGTGCATAGTGATTTTTTATTAGCATTATTCTACAGCGCAATGTTCTATAGGGTGAGATTTCAGAGGAACACAACTGTACAGGTTGTTCTGCTATGATGCAGCAGCTGTGTTGCTCTACAATCTCACGCTGTGGAAACTCCTACTATGGAAAACCGCTATAGAATAACACTTATAAAAAATCACTACCCCCATTCAGTAGAAAGTTTGTGTTATCCAAACAACTTCCACAATTCATCAATTGCATAACGACCAATTTGTGTTGACAAATTGTGAATTACAGCAGAACAACCTGTCGTAGTATTACACGTCAATGGTTTATAACTGTTTATCTATAGGAGGGTCTAAGTACTTGTCATATATAGTGGTTCTTGTTCAGTACAGAAACTTTCTATTAATCTGGATCTGAAAACTAGGTAAATTGGAGAGCTGCATATACTTTAACTTTTGTAATGACTCTGGGAATAGAGTAGCCTGCTTCCATCATTCGTCATAACACAACTACGATGCCAGGAGAGAAATCATAACTAACAGGAAAGACTGAAAAGAAGAAGAAAAGGCAGAAGGATGCCCTGAAAGTAGTTTTTAAAATCATGTAGAGATTTGAGTGGGTAGTTGGGAAGGGATGACATTTGATGCTTTCAGATAGAGTTCAAAACTGGGGATTAGAAATGTCAGGTATTTGCTCACAAATCCAATCAGCAATGCAGGAGCAACTTATCTACCCAGACAGAGTAACCAGAATATGGAAATTCCAACCATATGAAGTAGTTGCAGTGAATAACATGAATGCATATAAAGAGAGCTTACATGACTACAGGAGGGAGAAAGAAATAGAATAAAACACTGATAGGATTAACTGAAGAGGTGAGAAAGGCCCATGTGAAGTCATAATCACTGGTATTGGTCACTTGGACATTGGAATGTTTTACTTTGTTAAATGTGTTATATAAATTGATTTAAAGTCATGCTTAATATCAAAATTACTTTATGCATTTCCTGGCTGAAAACCACTAATTGAGTTTTAAAAGACTGAAATGGTACTCTGATGACTTATCACAGCAGTTTCTAAGATGGTTTAACCTTTGCTTGACTGTAAATTATGAATTTCAAAGCAGATATGATCCTAGCTCAGAGTATTGCTTGACACTTCAGATTCTAGAGAAAATGCCAGTTGTTTTTGTGTTAGTTTGTTAACATGGTGGTTAGTCATTGAAACAAATTCACTTGAGGCTGCAGATTTTGTTTATCAACAATATAGAAGCTTAATGCACAAAAGCAAAGGCAAGCTAGATATAGAAGGCAGAATGATCTTGAATCAGACTGATCTTGAATCAATGAAACTGTTTAACAACACAATGCATTTTAGAGATTCAACACTAGTGAAAGTACACCCCTATCTCAGTTCCTTATCTTTCTACATAGCTGACTCCTTGCAGTTGCTGTGCATTGAACTGTGGCGATAAGCCAGAAATCTGAATGTCTAAACTTCCTTTGTTATAATGGTGGCACAGTGGTTAGCACTGCTGCCTCACAGCGCCAGTAGATCCGGGTTCAATTCCCGACTCAGGCGACTGACTGTGTAGAGTTTGCACGTTCTCCCCGTGTCTGCGTGGGTTTCCTCCGGGTGCTCCGGTTTCCTCCCACAGTCCAAAGATGTGCGGGCCAGATGAATTGGCCAAGCTAAATTGCCCGTAGTGTTAGGGAAGGGGTAAATGTAGGGGTATGGGTGGGTTGCGCTTCGGCGGGTCGGTGTGGACTTTTTAGATTTTTAGATTAGATTACTTACAATGTGGAAACAGGCCCTTCGGCCCAACAAGTCCACACCGACCCGCCGAAGCGCAACCCACCCAGACCCCCTATATTTACCACTTAGCTAACACTACGGGCAATTTAGCATGGCCAATTCACCTGGCCAGCACATCTTTGGACTGTGGGAGGAAACCGGAGCACCCGGAGGAAACCCACGCAGACACGGGGAGAACGTGCAAACTCCACACAGTCAGTCGCCTGAGTCGGGAATTGAACCCAGGTCCCTGGCGCTGTGAGGCAGCAGTGCTAACCACTGTGCCACCGTGCTGCCCATTGTTGGGCCGAAGGGCCTGTTTCCACACTGTAAGTCTAATCTAATCTAATAATAACTTCAAATTTTGAAACAAACTCCCCTGGATTGGAAGATTCACAAACTGAACCTCTCCATTGAGGGAACTAATTCCTTGAGCTGCTTCAAGAGTGAATCTAATCTTGCTTCTGAACTCAGTTAGAAAAAAACTTGCTCAATCCAAGATTCTTCTGAACTGAAAACAAAGACAAAAGATCTTAATGTGTTCCATGACCATAGTAAACTCAGAAGTACAAGCATGGTTCTGTTAGTAACACAGGAAGCAACAGTCACTTGCTTTGTCACAAAATGCTGGATTTAGATCACTGTTCTTAAAGGAATGTCCTTCCTTGCGTTTTTTTAAAAAAAACTTCATAGGTGTAACCAACACCCATTGCCTCCATTTTGAAATCTTAATTTCAACAGTTATATTAATACGTATATAAATTATTCATGTTCACAAAATCAAAATAGAGTCAACCTGTTAAAACTCCACAAGAAATAATTACCTTGTAAAAGGGCCATCTCCTAACCCAGTCACAAAGCATCCAGACAACATCTCATTGGTTAAGGACCAACCATTAGACAAGATCATTTCAGTCAATGAACTCTCACTGAGAAAGGAGTTAACCCAAATAAACAATCTCATCATGTAATCCATATGTCTGGAATCCACTAACCATCCCCATCTTTGGATAAGTGTCAGTCAGAAAGAAGATCATTTATCAAGACAGCTAGGTCTGTTTCATATTATAGAAACTACTTTACTCCAGGCCATAAAACAGAGATGCTGAAGAAGCTGAGATGCACCACACTTCTCTTACTCATTTCAGCCTGCAAGTTTCTGAGCCCTATCTGACAGCCAACCAATTATCCACAGGCATTATGTTGAGAAATAATGCAGCAGGTGCTAATAGTAGAACAACAGATAAACATGTCTGTCTTCAATGTATTTACATCATCTCAAGGCTGAATCCCAAGGAACCATTAAGGTCAGCCTGAAACTATCCAAGTCGTCAATCTACAAGCCCCATATACATTTAACTTTTATTAGATTCTAAAAATATAGCTTAATCCATCTAATTTTTATATGTTTGTGGGTGAGTACATGAAAGACAGAACTTGTTTTAGATTAGATTCCCTACAGTGTGAAAACAGGCCCTTTGGCTCAACCAGACCACACTGTTGGGTCGGGACTGCCGACCCCGTGCTCGTTTCAGAGGAATGAGACACCAGGCCAGATTCAAAAGGTACAAAGACTTCTTTATTCCGAGAGAGAATCGTACAGTGAGCAGTTTCGCTCACCGGAGAAGGCGCGCGTTCTGAATTCCCTCGCGGACCCGACGATATTTTAAACCCCGCTCTTCTGAGTGTCCAGTTCCACCTTCCTTGTCAGGCCTCCTCGTTGGTCCATTCGGTTGTGTGTGAGTGGACCTGGACTCTCATTGGCCGTACTGAGGTGCCTGTCAAAACCCTTACTATACCTGTCGAACCCCTACTGTGTTTGTACAATGATCCAGCCCTCATGGGTCCGGTAGTTTCCGTCCCAGTAATTAGTAGTCCATTGTTTAGTCAGTTAAGTTCATTACTATGCGTCTCTCTGCCTAGGCGTATTCCCTGACTGAGACAATAATTCTACAAAGGTTGATCAACAGCCATTATAACTTATCACTGGTTTCAATGGGGATTTACGTCATCGGGGACATCGGCATTCAATTTATCCATAATCTGTTTCGATGGTATAATTTACACCTTTCAACTATTACCGGTTTTCCTTTGTTGGTTTTGAATTCCCAGGTGGATGGTCTGGTTCTGGCTGACCTGATCTAATCATCAGGGAATGTGGTCCCAGACAGACAGTCTTGCAATTGTTAGTTTTCCCTACATGGCTGTGTTTAACCCTTTAGAGACTGAATCTGACAATGTCTGCTGTAGTACTAATAGCACATTGTTTAACCCCAACCTAAGGCACCCCAGTAATGAATTACCCCAACACCCCAACATTACCGACCCTCCAAAGAGTAACTGGCCAAGGCCCAGTTTCCTCTGACTAATGCACCTAACACAATGGGCAATTTAGCACGGCCAATTCACGTGACCTGCACATCTTTGGACTGTGGGAGGAAACCAGACCACCTGGAGGAAATCCACACAGACATGGGGAGAATATGCAAACTTGACACAGACAGTTGCCCAAGGCTGGAATCGAACCTGGGACCCTGGTGCTATGAGGCAGCAGTGCTAACCACTGAGCTACCATGCCACCCACTTTACTATTTTAATTAGAGCAGGTTAGGTATAATAAATACTATTTCTCTCTTTTTAATGATAAAGGAAACCTGTTTGTGTGTCTTTTAAATCACCATATTTAAATAAACACCTCTTGAATTAGCAATCAGAAACCCATGTTATTCTGAAATGAGGAGTAAGAAAAGACTGTTCACTTGATTATATTAAGAAGTTATATGATTAACTTGTTTTGTGCTGTAATTTCAATGTGACTATCAAAGACCCAAGAAGAAAATAACATCTGCCATAAACATTCAGTGAGACCCTAAATATGTATCTATCTCCCTGTTAAGTGAGTAAATTTATGCTTTCAAAAGGAATAAATTGCTGTAGTGTGTGGAAAATCAATTTGCAACTGGAGAACACATACTATTCATCTGATTATGCAATAATCTGCCTGTGAAGGAGGTATTGCATTTCCTCTTGAATTAGCTCATACAGTTGCTATGCAATGGTTTAAGACATTGCTTTTCTGACTACTCAAATGCATTACTTACATGACTGATTTGACCTGTTAAAATAAACCCTTGATTACCAACTTTCAGTGACCTGGAGTGACATGTTACTTTTAAATGAGCTTTTCTTCAAATGTTCAATAACAACACGCAGTTTAACAGGGTATGAGTAGAAACGTGAATCCATGTTTATCATGTGTTTGGTGGCTCTGGGTGCACCATATTAGGCGAGTGTTTCAGACTCAAAGGTTCAAACCACATCGTGGCACATTGCGAAATTAAATAAAATTGGGTAATCTGTGGAAATTGCATGCAAGAACTTGGATTATTACAAAATCCAATTACTTCATTAAGGTTCCAAGGGAGGGAAGCTTGCTATTCCTTTCCTATCTGATCTCAACATAATTATATTCCCCAACTCAGTGGCTTGTGACATAGTCACTAAATTGAGTAACAAGAAGACAATTGGATTGATCTTCTCATCAATGAGCCAGGCACAACATTAAAGAAAGATTTGTATTTGTTCCACACCTTTCAAAACCTCAGGATATCAAAAAATATCTTCCATGAAAGGACATTTAGTCACTGTTTAACGTACAGAGTGCAGCACCCAAACTGCCTAAATTCAGTAAAGTTGTCACAACCAGGTGATTTGTTGTCAGAAATACATCCATGTCAGGGCTCCCGACTGTTGCTGTCACAAACCCCAGGCCCCATTCCACTCCTAAAGTTCAACCATCCTCCCATCTATGCTTCTCTGGGCTCTCTCCCTTCTTCACAAACCTTTCTTCAGGATACTCTCCCCAACTCTCCAACCACATCATTCGTTATCATTCCTCCTCATTTACCCTCCTCAGTGCTCTCTTGCCTCTCCATTTGCCTCCCACAGGGAACTCGCTCATCCCTATTCAGCCCTTCAACATCATTGCCCCTGTTACCCTAGTTCCAGTGAACTCTCTCCTGACTCAGTCCATTCAAAGGTTCCCCTTCTGCTCTCATTCCCTGCAAAGCATGTGTGCCTCTTCCCAGGTGACCCCCCTTTCTCTCTGCCCTCTTTCCCCTCCACCAACCTGACCACTACCCCCCCACCCCAGCCCTCCTGCCCCCACAACCCTTCCCCCTCTACCACCACCTCATCCCCCACCATCCTTTCCCCCCAGCCCCTACCATCGTTCCCTCCTGTCCTTACCATCCTTCCAGCCTACCATCCTCCCCCCGCCCCTAGCACCCTTTCCCCCCTGCCCACACCACCCTTTCCCCCTCTGCCCACATCTCTACCAATCTTCCCCCCAACCTTCCCCAAATACCACCCTTCCCTACCACCCTTCCCCCACAGGTACTACTCCTTCCACCCCCTCCCGCCCTTCCCCCAAAACCCCACTCCTCTTCCCTTCCTGCCCCCTTCAACCATACCCCTCCCAATCTTACCCCCACCTATACAATCCTTCTGCCCCCTACCACAACATGCCTATTATCCCCCGAATCCCCAGCATGTCCACCCACCACCTCCACCCCAACCACCCTT
Organism: Hemiscyllium ocellatum; assembly: GCF_020745735.1. Taxonomy (NCBI): domain Eukaryota; kingdom Metazoa; phylum Chordata; class Chondrichthyes; order Orectolobiformes; family Hemiscylliidae; genus Hemiscyllium; species Hemiscyllium ocellatum. The sequence goes on from NC_083434.1 coordinate 24,623,900, forward strand.
CCCTCACAGGCACTACTCCGTGTACCCCAACCTCCCTTCCCCCAACACCCTTCCCATGTCACACTTGCCTCCCTACAAATATCCCCCCCCTCAATTATTCCCCACTACCAGCCTTCCTGTCCACCCCTTCCCTCCTCCCTCCCTCTCCTTCCCATTTCCCCCTCCCCTTCCACCCATGCCCCTACCATCCTTCTCCCTCCACCCACCCTGCCCACCCCTACCCCTCTCCCCGTTCCTCCCCATATTCTCCCCCCTCCGCCCACCCTGCGGCTCCCGAGCCGCCGCTGTGGAGCAGGAGCGCACTGACCAGCGGAAAAGGAGCCTCTGTCCGGACAGTCAGGGGGCTGGAGCTCGGACCTTCCCCCTGGGTCACAGGCCTTGCTTTCTCCCTCCCCCCCGCTGCCACCCTCTCTCACCTCACAGCTTCTGCTTGAGGAGAAGCGGCTGCTCCTTGTGATCGGGGCGATCAGCCGCCCTCCCCGGGACTGAAGAGATCCCGCACAACCACCGAGTCAAACTGAACCAGGAAACAGGCAGGCAGCTCGCTGCCGGAGTACACCCCAGTGAGATGCTGACCTCACCCTGCCCCTTTGCATGCAGTTATTCTTTCAGCAATGCTAACAAAACTGGCAAAAATAATCCAAAGATTAGCCCTCACTTTTGCCTAAAAATAATCCAAACCCCACAATTTTACAAGGGACCAATTGTGCTTCATTCTTGTTTCTATTTAAGTTCTTGGCGTTTATTTTACGTGTGTTATAGCATGTATTATAATGTTTAAAATTATCACAGTCGTAAAATGTTTAGGTGATAGTATTTTCTAACAATGATTCAACCTATCTTTACAAGCAATTGGCCTTGACTGGGAACAACAAAATATTTAATAATTTGCAAACTTTAGGCTTTAACTGTACCCTTTGGACTGCACTGGCAACTAAAATTGAAACCCCATTTGGCTTGTGTCATAACTGAAGTGATCTAACGGTGTTGGGGGAGGGGAATTGGGAAGTATGATGAGCTGGCATCCTGGGCCATCTTGACGAATGGCAGAGAAGGTATGGGGGGTGGGGGGATGGATGGTCTGCTCCCACTTCTTATATCCCAATATAGACTGGGGTAGTGGCATTGAAAAAGGCAAAGAGGAAAAAGAGGTTCTGACCAGCATTCAAGCCAATTTGTATGTTTCTAATCTTTAGCAACAGTATGTTTCTAATCTAACGAATGGGGTCTGTTTAGATTCTGTTTCTGTTTCATGAATAAATTGGACTGAAGGGTCTGTTTCCGTGATGTACATCTATATGACTCTAAAAGAATCAAGTAGGTCAAAAGTTGTCAGGATGAGAAATGATTTACAAGGATGTTGCCAGGGCTGGCAGATTTGAGCTATAGGGAGAGGCTGAATAGGCTGGGGCAGTTTTCCCTGGAGCGTCGGAGGCTGAGGGATGACCTTATAGAGGTTTATAAAATCATGAGAGGGGCATAGATGGAGTAAATAGACAGTGTCTTTTCCCTGGATTTGGGGTGTCCAAAACTAGAGGGCATAGGTTTAGGGTGAAGAGAGGCAAGATTTAAAAGGGATCTAAGGGGTAACATTTTCACACAGGGGGCAGCGGGTGTATGGAATGACCTCCCAGAGGAAATGGTGGAGGTTGGTACAATTACAAAGGTATCTGGATGGATGTATGAATAGGAAGGGTTTAGAGGGATAAAGCGAAAGTGAGGACTGCAGATCTGGAGCTTACAGTCAAGAGTGTTATGCACAGCAGGTCAGGCAGCATCCGAGGAGCAGGAGAATCGATGTTTTGAGCAGAAGCCCTTTGGCCAAGTGCTGGCAAATAGGACTAGATTAATTTAAGATATCTGATTGGCATGGACGAATTGGAACACAGGGTCTGTTTCTGTGCTGTACATTTCTATGACGGTATGACTCTAAGTGGGGGATGTTTAGGGAATATAATAGGAGTGTTATGGTGCAGCAGGAGGCCATTTGACCCATCATATCTACACTACATCTCGAAATGAGCATCTTCACTTAAATCATTCTCTTGCCTCTTCCCCATATTTTTGCACATTATTAGTGAATATAGATCACCCAGTCATCAGGTTGAGGTTGACGCTGGAAAAGGCCAAGGGATAACCTAAAATAAAAAGTAGATTAGAGGCAAGCCAGTCTTATGATGGTCCGAGGGGACATGCCCTCATTGTACTTGAATCAAATATATGTCGACAAAACTGCAATGGATCCTTTAAAGAGGAGATAGTTTTAATAAATTTGCACCAACTTTAAATGTAAGGGAAGCTGACCTAGGGTGACAGAATAGCAATTTCAATGAAGCAGTAAAAGAGGGAGAGGGTCAGATGTCAGGTTGATTATATGAACAAGAACCAATCTGATTATTTGAAGTTCAGAGGGGAAGTGTAAAAGGAAATCAAAGTCAAAGAGGAAGTGTACAAATAGATTGGCAGCTAAGAGTAAAGGGAATCCAATGGCATATTTTACATATAAGTATTTTTAGAAGTTCTGATAAGGAAGCATTGAGCCAGTTTGGAACCCAAAAGGGGATGTATCCTGAAGTCAGAGGTCATGGCTGAGGTAAATGAGTACTATGCTTCTGTCTTTACTGAAGATGAAGACATCAATGTCATAGTGAAAGTGTAAATAGCTCCAAACTGAAGGGGAGAAAACTTGGTTAAAAAAAGTTTATTAAAAATGCTTGTTGTATTTATAAGTTGATGTGTAGCTAGAACCATAACGACTATAGATGCACACATTCGGAAGGAGAGATCATATCCAGAGTGAGACACAACTCGAGTGAGTATAGAGTTCAAGGAATTTGGAAGCAGCGTACAAATAGAACAGGTAGCTGTTCCTTTGCCTTCACCATTTAAAAAAAAAGAAATGTAGTAGGTCTATTAAAAGGTGAATAAGGTAGCTGGCTCAGGTGGCTGAGGAGAAAGTGAGGTCTGCAGATGCTGGAGATCAGAGCTGAAAATGTATTGCTGGAAAAGCGCAGCAGGTCAGGCAGCATCCAAAGAGCAGGAGAATCGATGTTTCAGGCATGAGCCCTTCTTCAGGAATGGTTCTTCAGGTGACTGAGGGACAGTTATCAGTCAGTAACCTGAAGCCTGAATAGGGTTTCAATAAGTGTTGATTACTATTGAAACATAACTAGTGTGAGTCATCTCAGCTCGATTTAGGAGAGGGCCTGTTGAAAGCACATAATCAGGAAGCTTGCATGGTCAGAAAGGAGAGATCACATCCAGAGTGAGACACAGCCCGATTCAGTATGTAGTTTAGGGAATGTGGAGGTAGCATGGAAATTCAGGGAAGAGGGGCTTTCTTGCTTGCTTTTTCAGCTCATAGTTTGTAAGTTTTTTTTAACAAGATAAATTGATGTCCAGGATCAAAGGCCCAGCACAAGCATGACATCACAGGAAAACCTTAAGTTCATTGGTTAATAATAGATAGTAGATTAATTACTATAGATAGTAATTTGATAGGTCATTTTCAGATTGATGGTAAGTAGGGGAAATATTAACAGATTACAAACTAAAAGACCAGGAAATTTTTAAAAGTCAAATGAAGAATTAGGTAAGTACAATAGAGCTGTACAGCCAGGCGATGTGTTGTATCTGCATGATGTTGGAGCTGGTGGACCCATTGTGATTCAGAGTGACCACATTTGTAACAAGTGTTGGTTACTTGAGGAACTGCAGCTTAGAACTGATGAGCTGGAGTCTGAGCTTCAAACGCCGTGACACATCAAGGTGGAGAAGAGTACCTGGATGCTGTGTTTCAGAGTCAAGATTAGACTGGTGCTGGAAAATCACAACAGGTCACGCCTCATTCCTGATGTGAAGGGCTTTTGCCCGAAATGTTGATTTTCCTGCTCCTCAGATGGCCTTACTCCTGATGAAGGGCTTTTGCTGGAAATGTCGATTTTCCTGCTTCTTGGTTGCTACCTGACCTGCTGTGCTTTTCCAGCACCACTCTAAGCTTGACTGCTGTGTTTCAGAGGTAGCCAAAGCCCTTGGATTATGTTTCTTGAATTCAGTCAATGTTCAGGGAAAAGGAGTGAGAGACAGGTAGAGAAATTCCAAAAGTAGTGCTGAAGGAGCCTCAGCTCTTGAGCTTGTCTAATAGATTTAAGATTTTTGCTCTGTGTGTGGTTGAGTTTGGGGACTATAGAGAGGATGAGCAAATTGGTCATATCACCAGTCAGCACCCATGGACTAGTCAAACCGTGAACATTCCTCATCACAATGGACGTTTCAGCACTATACACCAGCATCCTCCACGATGGCAACATCACTGCAACAGCATCAGTACTCAATACCAACAACGGCCAATCTCTGAGCACCATTCTACAACTCATCTGCTTCATCCTTGACCACAACGTTTTCACTTTTGACAACCAGATCTTCATCCAGATGCACGGAATAGTCATGGGGAACAGATTTGTACCCCAATATGCAAACATTTTCTTGCACAAGTTTGAACAGGACTTCATTGCTGCACAGGACCTCCAACCAGCACTGTACACTAGATATATTGATGACATTTTCTTCCTCTGGACCCATGGCATGGAGTCACTGAAATAACTACACAGTGATATCAACAAGTTTCATCCCACCATCGGACTTACCATGGACTACTCTTTAGTACCTCTCTCATTCTTTGACACACACAGCTCTATTGAGGACGGTTACCTCAGTACCTCACTCTACCGCAAACCCATGGATAACGTCATGATGCTACACTTCTCTAGCTTCCACCCTAAACATATGAAAACAGCCATTCTCTACAGACGAGCCCTATGCATACACAGGATCTGTTCAGATGAGGATGAACGTGACGGACACCTGAAGTGCTCAAGAATGCCGTCATAAGAACAAGGTACGATGCTCAACTCATCGATTGCTGGTTCCAACATGCTACAGTGAGAAAGCGTAATGACCTTCTCAGGAGACAGATATGGGAAGCAACCGATAGAGTATCCTTCATTGTTCAGTACTTTCCGGGAGCAAAGAAACTACACCACGTTCTTCGCAGCCTGCAACACATTATTGATGAGGATGAGCACCTCACCAAGACCTTCCCTACATCTCCGCTTCTCGCCTTTAAACAACTGCCAAACCTTAAACAGACCATTTTCGCATCAGACTGCCCAGTCTTCAGGACAACATTGACCACAACACTGTACAATCTGTCATGGTAACCACTGCAAGATGTGTCAGAGTGTTGACACAGAGACCACCATTACACGTGGGGATACCACCCACGATGTATTCAGCAGGTACTGATGTGACTCAACCAATGTTGTCTATCAAATAAGCCTGTGAGAGAGTGTGTGTGTGGGTGTGAATGTGGGGGGGAGGGGGGGTGGCGGTGGTCTGTGTATGAGGAATGTTGATTTTCCTGCTCAGATGCTGCCTGGCCTGTTATGCTTTTCCAGCACCACACTCTTGACCTTATGAGAGAGAGCATATGTATGAGAGAGGGTCTGCGTGAGTGTGTGAATGTGTAAGAGTGTGCGTGTATGTGAGAGAGTGTATAGTGTAGTGGGGTCACCTGTAGTGTGACATGAACTCGAGGTCCTGGTTGAAGCCATCCTTATGGGTACCAAACTTGGCCTCTGCTTGGCCACTCTGCGTTGTTGTGTATCCCAAAGTCCACCTTGGAGGATGTTTACCCAAAGATCCAATGCCGAATGTCCCTGACTGCTGACGTATTCCCTAACTGGGAGGGAACACCCCTGTCTGATGATTGTTGCACAGTGTCCAGTCATCTGTTGTCGTAGTATCTACCTGGTCTCACCAATATACCATGCCTAGGGACATACACACACTTTACCAAGCATGCACACATGCAAAGACATACTCTGTCACCTGCACTCTCTCTCTGTCTCTCTCTGTCTCTCTTCCTCACGCATGTACACACATATATACAGTAGCACCTTGACAAACAAATGACCCCGTTCATGAACAAATCGGTTTACGAACACGATTATACGTAAAATTTTGCTTCAGCGTACGTACGAAATTCAAGGTATGATTGAAGGTACGAATGCAAAAAGCCATGGTTTCATTGTCATTGTTCTGCTTTGCTACGCGCACTTTGAACACAAAAGCTCTCAGGCCCCGCGTGATCTCATTCAGTTCGTCCTTGGCGCGTGCACGCTGTGAACATCGTTCGTTGCTACGTCCAAGCATTCTTACACTTTTTTTGGTTTTTTGCATTAAATTAGCCCTCATTATGGTTTCCAAGAAAGTGAAAAGTGGTAGTGATAGTGGTGTTAAAAAGCCTAAACATATTACTATGGAAACGAAGACGGAAGTAATAGCTAAACACGAGAATGGTGCTCGCGTATCTGATCTCGCTTTGCAGTATGACATGGCGAAATTGACTATCTGTACTATCCTCAAGAAAAAAGAGGCACTAAAGGCAGCTGACGTGGCTAAAGGAGTGACTATTTTAACAAAGCAAAGGCCTAAATTGTTAGACGAGGTTGAAAAATTATTATTAGTTTGGATAAATCAAAAAGAGGAGAAAGTGAAGTCTGCAGATGCTGGCGATCAGAAGAAGGGCTTATGCCCGAAACGTCTAATCTCCTGTTCCTTGGATGCTGCCTGACCTGCTGCACTTTTCCAGCAACACATTTTCAGCATAAATCAAAAAGAGCTTGCTGGAGATAGTGTTAATGAGACTATAATCTGTGAGAAGGCTCTACACATACACCGTGATTTGTTGGCAAAACTGCCGAGTACAAGTACTGCTAGCATTGAAGAATTTAAAGCCAGCAGAGGCTGGTTTGATAACTTTCGTCGACGAACTGGAATCTGTAGTGTAGTAAGGCATGGAGAAGCAGGTAGTTCCATCAAAAAGGCAGCAGAGGACTTTGTAAAGGAATTCAATATGTTTGTCGAAGATGAAGGTTATGTCTCACATCAAGTTTTTAACTGTGATGAAACTGGACTTTTCTGGAAAAAAATGCCCAAAAGGACCTACATAACCCAAGAGGAGAAGGCACTACCAAGCCACAAACCAATGAAGGACAGCTTAACGCTTTTATTGTGCGCGAATGCAAGTGGGGATTGCAAGATTAAGCCTCTGTTAGTCTATCACTCTGAAAATCCTTGCATTTTTAAGGATTTCGGTCCACACTGAACATTTAGTGTGGACCGAACATTCGGTCTCTACATTTACCCCTTACCTAACACTACGGGCAATTTAGCATGGCCAGTTCACCTGACCCGCACATCTTTGTGACTGTGGAAGGAAACCGGAGCACCTGGAGAACGTGCAAACTCCACACAGTCAGTTGCCTGAGTCGGGAATTGAACCCGGGTCTCAGGCACTGTGAGGCAGCAGTGCTAACTGCTGTGCCACAGTGCCACCCACTAATGAGTTGAAGGCTAAACTCCCGGTAATGTGGAGGGCGAATAGCAAGGCTTGGGTCACCCAAATGATTTTTATGGAATGGTTGACGGAAGATTTTGCACCAGCTGTCAAGGAATATCTTGAAACAAATAATTTGCCACTTAAGTGTCTTCTACTAATGGACAATGCTCCTGTCCATCCTCCAAATTTGGAAGAAGACTTGGACATTGAATACGACTTCATAAAAGTAAAGTTCCTTCCTCCCAACACCACTCCTCTCATCGAACCTATGGACCAGCATGTCATTGCAAACTTTAAAAAATTATATACGAAGGCTCTGTTCGCCAGGTGTTTCCAGGTCACCAACAACACAGATTTGACCCTGGGTCAATACTGGAAGGACCACTTAAATATCCTCCACTGCATAAGCCTTATTGATAAGGCATGAAACGAGGTCTCTTTCCATACGTTGCAGTCGGCCTGGAGGAAACTTTGGCCAGCTTGTGTACCTGAGAGAGACTTCAATGGTTTTGAGGAGGAGACATCAGTAAATGTAGTGAACGAGATTGTGGCCCTGGGCCAAAATATGGGCTTGGAGGTCGACGAGGATGATGTGGCAGAGCTGGTGGAGGACCACAGACAAGAACTCAGCACAGAAGATATTGTTGAATTGCAACAGGAGCAGGTGAAGGTCATGCAGCAGGAGCATTCTGGAGACGAGGAAGAAGAGAGGGAAGATGTATCAAGTGTTCAAATCAAAGACATTTGTAGCAAATGGAGTGAAGTGCAGGCTTTTGTTGAGAGGCATCACCCTAACAAAACCGTGACCAACAGAGCAGTGAACATTTTAAATGACAATGTGATGTCCCATTTTCGGAAAATTCTGCAACAAAGAAGAAAACGAGTTTCTCTGGATCGTTTTCTTGTGGCATCACCAACCTCCAAGAGACAAAAAAGAGAAAAGACTCTGGAAATATCTGAACAATGGGAAAATTGATTCAGTTTGAGAACTTTTTGGTTCAGTTTGCGAACCGGAACGGATTAAGTTCGTAAGTCGAGGCACTACTGTAATTCTATGGGATGAATTTGCATTTGCGGAATTGTATTTGCAGATACATTCTATTTTGCTTAAAAAGCACGCAATCTGCAGCCAGTCAATGCAGGCACTCAGTCCGTGTAATATTTTATAAATTCCACTTTGGAAATAGAATCAGTCTGACCCAAGATTGGAATACAGACAGGCTCTAACCTATCTGAGCTAAGATGTCACTTTTTTTGATAAAACCTTAAGTTATCTTGAGAATATGACTTAAAATAAGTTCTGGGATTTACATATTAATGAACTGAAACTTGCAACCCATACTAAAAGATGAAAGATTTAACAGCAATCTACGTTTGTTCAATATATCTTTTCAGTTGCATGTAATCTTTTGCTATTAATTCTGTGTCTTATGATCCTGCTCCACAGCTACCTAATTCTTCCAAATAAACCTGTTAGAGTATAACCTGGTGTTGTGTGATTTTTAACTTGGTACACTCCAGTCCGACAGCGGCTCCTCCACATCATTTCAACATGGTGCAGACAGCCATTCAAGAAGGGGAAGAAAAGAGAAATGTAATTGTAATTGTGAATTGTATGGTCAGGGGAATAAATACCATACTTTGGGGCCAAGATTGGGCATCCCAAAAGCTGCATAGCCTGCCTGGTGCCCAGTTTCAGGATATCTCATCTGGGCTGCAGAGGAACTTGAGTGGAAGGAGAAAGATCAAGTTGTCGTGGTCCACATAGATACTAATGATACAGATAGAAGGAGATTCTGTGGAGCAAAAATGAGCAGCTAGGAGCTAAATTAGAAAGCAGAACCAGAAAGGTAATAATCTCTGGATTATTACCTGAACCATGAGCTAATTGGCACAAAGTCAACAAGTCTAAACCCATAAATGCATGCCTGAAAGAGTGGTGTGGCATAATTGGATTCAAATGCAAGAGACATTGGCACCAGTACTGGGGAAGGAGGGAGCTGTATCAATGGAATGGGCTCCACCTGAATTATAACTAGGGTTGTGGATAGGGCTTGAAACTAAATAGTAGGTGGAGGAGAGGGGTTCAGTTGAATGGTAAATTACTGAAAAGTTAAAATGGGGGGAAGAGCTCAGCATAGATTATTCAAATTTACAAAATAAGTAATAGGACAGAGAGAATACAAAGGACCAAGAATCTAACTTAAGGCATAGATAAGGGGACAACTATGAGAAGGGAGACGGTTAATGCAGGATTAAGGATGTTGTTCTTAAATCCACACAGTTTACAAAACAAGGTAAAGAAACTTGAAGCACAGATTGAAATTGGCTGATACAATGTTGTGATTATCACAGAGATGAGGCTGCAAGGGGATCAGGGTGGGAATGAAATAACGAAGGATACAAGTCCTATAGGGGTAGGGTTGCCTTGTTAGTAAGAAATGAACTAAAGTCAATAGCAGGAAATTATAGAGTTGGAAGGTATGGCATCTGTATGGGTAGAGTTGAGGAATTGCAAAGGAAAAAAAGTTATGTACAGGTCTTCTAGTAGTAGTCAGGATGTGAGTAAGGAGACAGATCAGGTGATAGAAAAGGCACTGTTACAATAATCATGGGAGACTTCAATATGCAGGGGGACTGGGAAAATCAGATTAGTAGCAGTTCTTAAGAAAAGGAATTTGTGAAATACCTACAAGATTCACTTTTTGGAGCAACTTGAGGTAGAGTCCACAAGGGGACAGGCTGTTCTGGATTTGGTGATGTGTAATGAGACAGACTTGATTATGGAGCTTAAGGTAAAGGAACCCCTAGGAGGCAATGACCATAATATGATAGTATTTACCTTGTAGTTTGAGAGGGAGATGAAATTTGATGTAACAGTATTCCAGTTGAGGAAAGGTAGGTACAAAGACATGAGGGAAGAGCTGGTCAGAGTTGATTGGATGGGGAGCCTAACAGGGAAGACAGGTGAAGCAGCAATGGCAGAAGTTTCTGGGGATAATTTGGGAGGCATGGCAAAAATTCATCCCAAGGAAGAAGAAACACTAAGGGGAGGATGAGGCAACCATGGCCGATGAGGGAAGGGAACAAAGGCTGACAGAATAAAAACAAAAGAAAAAGCTTTCAATGTGTTGAAGATTAGTGGGAAGCCATATGATTGGGAAGCCAAAGGATTGGAAAGCCTTTAAAAAACTAACATAGGATAACCAGAAAAGCAATAACGTGGAGAAAAGATGAAATATGAAGGATAAGCTAGCTAGTTGTTGTTGTGTCACCATAGTCTTACTAGAAGATTGCAAGAGATTTTTCTAGATAGCTGAAAAGTAAGAGAGAGGTAACAGTGGACCTTGGACTGCTGGAAGATGAGGCTAGAGAAATAGTAATGGGAAACAAAGAAATGTCAGAGGAACTGAATAGATACTTTCATTGGGGGACATCAGCAGCATATCAGAGCTTCTAAAGAGCGAGAGGGCAGAGGTGTGTCTAGTGACCATCATTAAGGAGAAGACTGAATATGTGGTGGAAACATGGATGGTGTTTTTCACAAAAATAAAGAAATTGCAAAGTTACAGGGTCAAGGGTACAATGGAGCAAACAAAATAGCTCTTGCTCAGAACCAATACTAGCTCAATGGGCCAAAAGGCTTCTGTCTGTGTTATAACCATGCTATGATTCCATGTGTATGGAAGCTGTGCAGTTTAGAGAAGCAGCCAACTTGCAGCAAAAACTCTTCGTTAATAGCAATGAGATCATCACAAGATCATCTAAGTGTTAGCTAGGTGGTACACAAGACACAAGACTTTGCAAAAATAGGTGGATGAAAGCTTTTGTATTAGTCTTGGCTCTGTTGCTTGCTCTCTTGCCCCTGACCAGGGTGAGCTAGATGGGCTGAGAATTGCAGCCAATGAGAGTGATACAAGGTGGGTGAGGTCAAGAAAAGGGACAAAAATCTAATAATGGTTACCTTTTTATTACTATCTATGCTACTTAATTCTGTGATCTGCCTGTATTGCTGGTAAGAAAAAGCTTTTTACTATGCCGTGGTACACATGACAATAAATTCAATTCAATAACACCAGAAAGACTGGTAGCAGTGAACTGGGAGAGTGGTAGCCAGGAAGTGTGGCCAACAATAAGTCTATTGAACATGGAAAGTGATATCAAATGTTAGTCCATAGCCACAAGGCTAAACGATTAGAGGCTGAGCCACCCAGCTCAGTTTGGTTTTTTACAATGAGAGCACTATGTGCTGCCGTGAGCCCATGTAAATTGTGAGCAAGCTCAGATTGCTCAGTTCTTTGGTAATCACATGCTACTGCAAAAAGCCAATGGAAAGCTAAAACAAACCTACAAGGAGGTAAGAAAGTATTGATGATCTAAGAGTTAACTAAGACTATGTTGGGTACTATCCAAGGTAGTATTAAATCATTTGACTAATTCAGCAATACAGAAACAACTGACACTGTGATTTCTCCAAATCCATGCTCTGTGAACATCGCCAAAGAGATAATCTTTATTCCGCCTTTACCATTGACTAAGCAGTCATTCGAGGCGCACCCAAAATAAACCCTTAGGGGAGAAAGGGAAATGACAACACAACTTTTAAAGCTGTAAATCTGGTTGCTGATTAGATACTAAGTTCCCATGCATTCCTGATTACGTAGGGTCTGATGATGAACCAGAGCTGATGCATTCAATAATGATAACCCAGAATGTTGCTTTGATATGGCCACAAAGAAATGGATTTCTATTTGGAATACAAGCGTAGCATCCAATGAAGATTAGTGTTAGTGGATTGGGAGTTCTAAAGAAATCAGCATTATCTTACCAGTCCACAGATCCTGAGGCCAAGTGGAAAAGGATTTTGCTTGTCTCAGTAAGATTGCCTGGGTGATTGTGCTCACACATAATCTTATAATTTATGCCATTGTGTCTGAATGGAGCATTGGAAAATGATGGCGCAGCATTTTTGTCATGACTAAAGCTGGAGTAGTCCTTCTTTGATCAGATCCCACTCCTTCAACGGTTGCAACATGAAATAAAAATACTTTTTCTAGTTGCCAACATAGCCAATTAAATATCGTATCTATGTCAGGTTTTAAACAAAGAGATGTCTGCCAAAGATTTTTAATACATATTACAATAGGGTTTATTATCAAAACATAATTTATTCAATAAAGATGCAATAATTAGCTTAAATAAACAGTTGCTCATATAGAAGTATAAATGATTATCCCCAAAACATGCACGGGCTCTTCAGAAAAGTGAAAAATAAAACAAAGTTCTCTGCTTAGGATAGCTTTTGGGAAAAATAACTTTAACCAAGGGTTATTTTTGAAGGCAAGAGGATAAAGCATAAGATTTTCTGAATTCTGTTGCCTTGATGTTCTGGTACATGTGGTTAAGTCACTCATTATGAATGGTTGACTCTGAAGTCTTATAGACATGATTTGCACAGGAAATACCAATCTTGAGATGTTCTTTCAATTACTCTTTTAGAAGAACAGTTCCAACTCAGCTTTTATTAAGCCTCATTCCTGATGAAGTGCTTATGCTCGAAACATCGATTCTCCAGCTCCTTGGATGCTGCCTGCCCGGATGTGCTTTACCAGCAACACACGCTCGACTTCTGTTTTTAACAAGCTTCCTTCCAACTAAGATGTAGAGGTCTAGGTGTCGGGTTGGGGTGGACAACATCAGAACTCACTAGGTTATAGTGCAAACAGGTTTATTTGAAATCACAAACTTTCAGAGCGCTGCCCCTTTACAGTGCTCCGAAGCTTGTGTGATTTCAAATAAACCTGATCGACTATAACCTGTTGTCCTATGACTTCTGATGTTGTCCTTCCAACTACATTAGTCGCTGCTTTAAAACAATCCCAACAAGGTCTGCAGAAAAACTAACAATTATCATCAAACCAGGAAATCTCATTTGAAAAAAATCTCCAGTGTTCACAGTGAACTTTCAATTACCTCTTTTAAATAAACCATTATAGGTAAATCCACAAAATTTGAAATAAATTCTCTTATCCACAATCCTCTAAACCCAAGTCCTCCAAGCAATATTAAACTTAAAGCAACTTTGTGGCACTCTGCCAATAATTCACATGCATTGCAAAAGCACCGATGTGCTCAGATTTTTGTAAGGTATTTTCTACAGATTTGATGTGGAGGTGCAGTGTTGGACCGGGGTGGACAAAGTTACAGGTACAAGGAGAAAGCGAGGACTGCAGATGCTGGAGATCAGAGCCGAAAAATGTGTTACGGGAAAAGTGCAGCAGGTCAGGCAGCATCCTAGGAGCAGGAGAATCGACGTTTAGGGCATAAGCCTTTCTTCAGGATTCTCCTGCTCCCTGGATGCTGCCTGACCTGCTGCGCTTTTCCAGCAACACATATTTCAGCTCACAACACCAGGTACAGCCAAACAGACTTATTTGGAAGTACTAGCTTTCAGAGTACTGCTCCTTCATCAGCTACCTCTCTAATAGCATTCAAAATGGGAGATGGTACGTACCAAAGTGAGGAAGTAGTCAACAATCTAAGAGTTTTGACTCCTTAGAAGTGCAGAATGTTTCAGATTAAATGGGAGTAAATGTATTGAAATTGGAGGTCTTGCATTGCACTCATGACCAATAGTGTCATTTACAATTTGTGGGCTGCTAGTTACTGATTGGTCACAATGATTCAGCATAATGTTGGATGGAGGCCTGAGGCACTCAGCACCTGTAACAGAAGGCCAGAAATGTGTAACCACAGCAATGACCTTCTTTATGTAGGGTCTTTAATGTAGTGAAATGTCCCAAGGACCGTAATCAAACAGAGAAACTGCTGGAGAAACTCAGCAGATCTGACAGCATCTGTGGAGAGTCACATGCTGCCAGACATGCTAAGTTTCTCCAGCATTTTCTTGACGTTGTGTCAGATTTCCAACATCTGTGGTATTTTACTAATATCGAGTAGAGTTGACAAGGTGCCATGTTAGAAGATATAAAAAAAACTGCAGGTGCTGGAATCCAAGGTAGACAAGCAGGAGGTTTCAGATGTAACCGAAATAACAAAGCAAGCCAGTCAGCATCATGAGGCATTCTGCCAAATGGTTTTGACAGTCTGCTCAGGGAACCGCTCGATAGAATGCGCCCTCTCCTTTTCCTGAAGGGTCTCTATGTGCTGACCACTTCCTGATGGTCTTGTGGTCAAAGGTATTTTTCTTCATAAATTTCTCCACGAAGAACAGGTGATACAGAATGGTCCAACTACTCGGAGCGTTCCGCGGCAGCGGGGCCAGGCCCATCCTTGGTGACACTTGGTGTTTGCGTACCGGGGATCCACGCACAGCTTGATGCAGCCACATACAAAGGTGGCCATCAGGGTGAGGGTGGCATTGGGTGTGTTTTCTCCCCCGTTGCCCAGATCTTTATACATCGAGTCCCTTCGGACCCGGTCCATCTTTGATCTCCATATAAATTGGAAGATGGCCCGGGTGTCTGCAGTGGCACAGGTTCTCGGAATAGGCCAGACTTGTGCCATGTATAACAGCAATGGCAGTGCCTCACATCTGATGACCAGGTTTTTTTCCGTGATGGAGAGCGACCGTAGCTTCCATCTGCCCAGTTTCTGCCTCACTTTGCTGATACGTTCCTCCCGAGACTTGGCGCACGCCCCAGACCCCCAACACAAATACCTAGCACCTTCAGGTGGTCGGTCCTGACGGTGAAGGGGATTGAGGATTGATCGGCCCAGTTCCCGAAGAGCAGGGCCTTGCTTTTGCCTCAGTTTACATTGGCCCCCGAGGCCCGTTCGAACTGGTCACATATGCACATGAGTCTGTGCACGGATAGCGGATCCGAGCAGAAGACAGTGACGTCATCCATGTACAGGGAGGCCTTAACCTGCAGGCCCCCCCTGCCAGGAATAGTCACCTCTCTCAGGCTCGCATCCTTTCTGATGGACTCGGCAAATGGCTCTGGAGGGTTTGAGTTATAAAATTAGGCTGGAATGGCTGAGACCTTTTTCAATGAGGGAGTGACCTTAGAGAATTTTATAAATTCATGAGCAACACAAATAAGGTGAATGATAAGGATCTTTTCCCTAGGTGGGGAGTTCAAAACTGGGGCTGTATTTTTTACGGTGAGAGGAGAACGTTTTAAAAAGGACACGAAGTGCAAACGTTTTACACAGAAAATGGTTCATGTGTGAATGAACTGTCAGAGAAAGTGGTGGATGCAGGCACAGATGCAACATTTAAAAGACATCTGGAAATGTACATGAATTGGAAAATTTTGGAGGGATATGGACCAAATGCAGACAAGTGGGATTAGTTTAGTGTGGGAACATGGTTGACATGTACTAGTTGGACTGAAGGATTGTTTATATGCTGTATGACTCTATGACTTCCATGGCTGGATAAGAGATAAGGCCTTCCTCTGAAATCATTACGGATGACTCCATTACACAACACCCTGAATGAAGCAAAGCATAAATATGATACAACCCATTCTTCGACCCCAGGCCATAGTGGAGCAGAACATAAGCCTGATGAAAATGAGGTTCTGATATCATAGAAAGGATGAATTAGGACGGCCTTGCAGTACAGGCCAGACATTGTGCCACATAAGTCTATCACGCTGTGCCCTACTCAACTGGAGCAGGCTAAGAGGGGACGTGATGGATGTTGAACAGCTGGGAAAGCATCAGCATTCTTCCGAGGATTAAGATGAAACATTGAGTATGACGAATTTCACTTCCCGGCTGAGAGTGCTGCAGCATAACGTGCGACAAGCCTGACAGGTCTTAACTGGCAACCAGTTCCAATAAATACAAACTGGGTGGAGTAATCACTCATTAACTGTAAATTTGTTGTCATAGATTTGTACAGCATTGAATCAAACACTTCAGTCCAACCGGTCGTAATGACCAAATATCCTAAATAAATCTAGTCCTACTTGCCAGCATTTGGCTGATATTCCTCTAAACCCTTTCTATTCATGTACCCATCCAGATGCTTTTAAATGTATTTACCTCCATCATTTCCTCTGGCAGCTCATTGCATACACACACCACACTCTGCATGTGGAGAGACACATGCTGTCAGACATGCTGAGTTTCTCCAGCATTCTCTTGACGTTGTGTCAGATTTCCAACATCAGTGGTATTTTACTAATATCGAGTAGAATTGACAACGTGCCATGTTAGAAGATACAAAAAAACTGAAGATGCTGGACAAGCAGGAGGTTTCGGATGTAACAAAGCAAGCCAGTCAGCATCAGGAGGTTTCGATGTAACCCTTCTTCTGGACTGCAGGTAGGGGTAAAGGGAGCTGCAGATAAAGGGGGGATGAGTTCAATTCCCTTTCCCATTCCTGCTCTGACCTGACCATCCTTGGCCACCTCCAATGCTGCAGCGAATCAGACCATAAAGTGGAGGAACAACACCTTATCTGCCACCTGGGCAGCCTGCAGCCCGGAGGACTCAATATTGAGTTCTCCAATTTCAAATAACCTCCCTTCCAATCCCCCGATTCTCTTTCCAGCCCCTCATCCTCCCTTCCATTGCTCTTATCGACCCTTCCTTCCAGCTACCAACCAGATTTATTCCTCCCATTGACCAATCCTGGCCACGGCCCTCTCCCTCTGTTCACCAATCACCACCTCTCCACTCCTCCCATATTCCCTCCTGTATCTGCAGCTCCCCTTACCCCTACCTCCCAGTCCTGGAGCAGAGTTACACTCGAAACATTGACTTCTCCACCTCCTGATGCTGCTTGGCTTGCTGTGTTCTTCCAGCCTCCTGCTTGTCTATCTATGTTAGGAGATAATGGCATTGGCCAAAGATCATCAACCTAGCTCTTCAGCCCTGGAATTCCCTCCAGATATATATATGCATCTCCACTTCTTTTTCTTCTTTAAGATGCTGCTTTTATTAGAACAGGAAACATGTTAGAAGATGCATCCAGTTTTAGGGTAGTACATGCAAAAGTGTTGACAAGCAGAGAATAAAATGGAAAGACAACTCTAGGTTGATTTCCTTTGACCTTGAATTATAAGTATTCATCAATGTGCTCTTGTCAGCAATGTTGTCTTTGTTGGGTGGTGTGAGGTTGGGACAGGACAAGGTGTAGTAATCATCCAACATTTATAATATCCGCTGTATTTGCATGATATAACTTATACTCCATTTATCAGAATAAGGTCCCTCTGCCAAAAGTCCATATAGAGGCACTCCTGGTCCTCCTTGTCAGAATTGTCCAGGTTCCATTGAGGGGAAGGTAATGTTAAACTGTCATTTCTGTCTGATATAAATGATGACTGCTCATATTACCAAAGACCTATTCTGTTTCTGATATTCCCTCACTTCGCTTCCTTAGAGATGTGTATCCAGCCACATACTGATGTTATGACTTCAGTTTTACAAATGTGCAGAAAAACTGAGGGAGAACAGATGCACCAGCAAGCCAAGGAGCAGCAGCAACCTCCAGTGTATGCACATGAACAGGTCACAGCAGGTGGTCCCCTCAGTCTCTGGTAGAGGTACAGGAGGCCTGGAATGTATTGACCTTGGTGCTATTTCCTCCAGATGAGCAAGGCACAATGTGTATGTAGGCTGTGGATGTCCCAAGGCGTTGCCACAGACTGAGTCCAGCAACTTGAAGGGGATTGGGGGGAGGTACCATCTTACCTTGGTGACAATCAAAGTGGCAGCTGCACTAAACTTTTTTTATTTCAAAAATATACTTTATTCATAAATTAATTTGATGGTCTGTGCAGTTGGTCATGCCATACATACGTAAATATTTGCATACAGAGATCAGAATTTATCATTTGTATATACAGGTCTGTACGTTTATCGAACATATGCCCATATATTTAGCTGAGGTATCAGCAGAGCCCAAAAGGCTGCATGGGCCCCCTGTTCTTCTTAGGCAGGCAGACGTTACACGGTGGTCTTTCCCCACTGCGCCTTGGCGGCAGCTGCTCCAAGCTTCAGCGCGTCCCTCAACATGTAGTCCTGGACCTTGGAATGTGCCAGTCTGCAACACTCAGTCGGGGTCAACTCCTTCAGCTGGAAGATCAACAGGTTTCGGACCACCCAGAGAGCGTCCTTCACCGAGTTGATGATCCTCCAGGCACAGTTAATGTGCATCTCGGTGTGCGTCCCATGGAACAGACCGTAGAGCACGGAGTTCCACGTCACGGCGCTGCTTGGGACAAACCTTGACAAACACCATTGCATTCCTCTCTAGACTTTTTCTGCATAGTCACATTTCAGAAGGAGGTGTGTGACAGCCTCGTTCCCTCCACAGCCACTTTGAGGGCAGCATGCAGTGGGGCAGAGAGTCTGGGCGTGCATAAAGGATCTCACAGGCAGAGCCCTTCACACCACCAGCCAAGCCATGTCTTGGTGCTTGTTGGAAAATTCTGGCGATGAGGCATTCTGCCAAATGGCTTTGACAGTCTGCTCAGGGAACCGCTCGATAGGATCCGCCCTCTCCTTTTCCCGAAGGATTCCTACGTGCTGACCACTTCCTGATGGACTTGTGGTCAAAGGTATTTTTCTTCATAAATTTCTCCACAAAGGACAGGTGATACGGAATGGTCCAACTACTCGGAGCGTTCTGCGACAGCGGGGCCAGGCCCATCCTTCGCAACACCGGGGACAGGTAGAACCTCAGTACATAGAGACACTTGGTGTTAGCGTACCGGGGATCCATACACAGCTTGATGCAGCCACACACAAAGGTGGCCATCAGGGTGAGGGTGACATTGGGTGTGTTTTCTCCCCCGTTGCCCAGATCTTTATACATCGAGTCCCTTCGGACCCGGTCCATCTTTGATCTCCATATAAATTGGAAGATGGCCCGGGTGACTGCAGTGGCACAGGTTCTCGGAATAGGCCAGACCTGTGCCACGTATAACAGAAATGACAGTGCCTCACACTTGATGACCAGGTTTTTTCCCACGATGGAGAGCGACCGTAGCTTCCATCTGCCCAGTTTCTGCCTCACTTTGCTGATACGCTCCTCCCAAGACTTGGCACACGACCCAGCTCCCCCCCCGAACCAAATACCCAGCGCCTTCAGGTGGTTGGGCCTGATGGTGAAGAGGATCGAGGATTGGTCGGCTCAGTTCCCAGAGAGCATGGCCTCGCTCTTGCCTTGGTTTACCTTGACCCCCGAGGCCCGTTTGAACTGGTCACATATCCACATAAGTCTGTGTACGGACAGCGGATCCAAGCAGAAAGCGGCAATGTCATCCATGCACAGGGAACATTAACCTGCAGGCCCCCCCTGCCAGGAATAGTCACCCCTCTCAGGCTCGCATACTTTCTGATGGACTCGGCAAATGGCTCTATGCAGCACATAAACAAGGCAGGAGAGAGAGGGCAGCCCTGCCTGACTCCAGATCTGACTAGGAAGCTATCTGATTCCCACCCATTGATTGACACTGCACTGACAATGTTGGTGTAGAGCAGTCTGATCCAATTGCAGATTCCCTCCCCAAAGCCCATTTTGGAGAGAACATCTCTCATATACCTGTGTGAT
This sequence comes from Hemiscyllium ocellatum, assembly GCF_020745735.1. Classification (NCBI taxonomy): domain Eukaryota; kingdom Metazoa; phylum Chordata; class Chondrichthyes; order Orectolobiformes; family Hemiscylliidae; genus Hemiscyllium; species Hemiscyllium ocellatum. Next base: position 24,643,840 of record NC_083434.1, read on the forward strand.
ATCCTGTCAAAGGCTTTCTCCTGGTCCAGGCTGATCAGGTAGGTGTCCAACCCTCTGTTCTGCACGGAGGTGATTGTATCCCTGAGGAGTGCAAGACTCTCAGTAATCTTCCTGCCTGGTACAGCACAGGTTTGGTCAGGATGAACCACCGACCCCAGAGCAGACCTGACCCGGTTGGCGATTACCTTTGACAGAATTTTGTAATCCGCATTTAACAGTGAGATCGGTCTCCAATTTTTTAGTTCCTCCCTCTTCCCCTTCCGCTTGTAGATGAGGGTGATGATGCCTTTCCTCGTGGATTCACTCATGGTACCTGCCCGAAGCATACTGACATACACCTCCAGCACTTCCTAGCCAATCAACTCCTACAGAGCGGAATAGAGCTTGACTGGTAAGCCGTCGCTTCCGGGAGTTTTATTCTTTTCGAAGGACTTGAGGGCCTTGGTCAGCTCGTCCAGAGAACAGTCCGATCCAATTGCAGATTCCCTCCCCAAAGCCCATTTTGGAGAGAACATCTTTAATGCAACTGGATGGCACAGTGGCTTAGTGGTCAACACTGCAGCCTCACAGTGCCAGGGACCTGGGTTCACTTCTGTTCTTGGGTGAGTGTGTGGAGTTTGCACGTTTTCCCCATGTCTGGGTGGGTTTTCTTTGGATGCTGCAGTTTCCTCCCACAGTCCCAAGATTTGGTGGAGTAGTCATGCTAAATTGCCCATAGTGTCCTGGCATGTACAGGCTGGGTGGGTTAACCATGGAAATGCAGGGTAGAAGGGTGTGTCGGGGTGAGATACACTTCGGAGGGGCAACGTGGCCTTGATGGGCTGAATGGCCTACTTCCACATTGTACGGATTCTATGAACTGGTTGCTTTCAAGGATGCAACGGGACTGTGAGGTATCTGACAACCCTCAACCCAGAAATGTATCACTGTTGTTATTTGTGCCAGATCACATCACTTCATCTCATTGGCCAGTGATGAGGTCAGTGTCATTGCCCTTTAAGAAGGCTTTGCCAAGATAGCTGGATTTTCTCAATCTGCAGCACAGACTAGATTTGTATGTGTGTCACATCGAAAGCACAATAACATAATATAGGATACTTCTGTTTTTCTGTACCTTCACAACACTGAAGTCGCCCCATCAGTAACCCCTGCTGTGGATGGATACATACTTCTACGTAAATGGTGTGAGGAATATCAGAAACAGAACAGGTCCTCAGTAATCTGAGCAGTCGTCATTTATATCAGACAGAAAAGGATTTGATCCATCACTGTACAAGTCATTTATGATCATTAATACAATATCTTAGTAATCTACGCAGGGTTCCCTGGGACATGCCATGATGCTTAAGATGAAGTTTAATTTGGATAAATGTGAGCTTTCGCGTTTTGGTAAAACAAACAAGGGCAGGACAGATACAATTAATGGAAAGGCCCTTGGGTAATGTTATAGAATAGAGAGACCAGAGAGATTCAGGTACATAATTCTTTGAAATTTACATCACAGGTAGACAGGGTGGTTAAGAAGGCGTTTAGCACACTTGCCTTCATTGCTCAGACCGTTGGGTATAGGAGTTCAGACATCATGTTGAGGTTCTACAAGATGTTGGTGAGGTCTCTTCTGGAGTACGATGTCCAGTTCTGGTCACCCTGCCATTCGAAGGATATTGTTACATTAAAGACAGAAAATATTTATCAGAACGTTACTGGGACTGGCGGGTTTGAGTTATAAAATTAGGTTGGAATGGCTGGGACCTTTTTCACTGGAGAGGAGGAGGTTAAGAGGGTGACCTTAGAGAACTTTACAAAATCATGAGCAACACAAATAAGGTGAATGACAAGGATCTTTTCCCTAGGTGGGGAGTTCAAAACTGGGGCCATATTTTTTACGGTGAGAGGAGAACGTTTTAAAAAGGACACGAGGTGCAAACGTTTTACACAGAAAATGGTTCATGTGCGAATGAACTGTCAGAGAAAGTGGTGGATGCAGGCACAGATACAACATTTAAAAGACATCTGGGTAAGTACATGAATTGGAAAGTTTTGGAGGGATATGGGCCAAATGCAGACAAGTGGGATTAGTTTAGTGTGGGAACATGGTTGGCATGTACTAGTTGGACTGAAGGATTGTTTATATGTTGTATGACTCTATGACTTCCATGGCTGGATAAGAGATAAAGCCTATCCTCTGAAATCATGACAGATGACTCCATTACACAACACCCTGAATGAAGCAAAGCATAAATATGATACAACCCATTCTTCGACCCCAGGCCATGGTGGAGCAGATCATAAGCCTCATGAAAACGAGGTTCTGATATCATAGAAAGGATGAATTAGGACGGCCTTGCAGTACAGTCCAGACATTGTGCCACATAAGTCTATCACGCTGTGCCCTACTCAACTGGAGCAGGCTAAGAGGGGATGTGATGGATGTTGAACAGCTGGGAAAGCATCAGCATTCTTCCGAGGATTAAGATGAAACATTGAGTATGACGAATATCACTTCCTGGATGAGAGTGCTGCAGCATAACGTGCGACAAGCCTGACAGGACTTAACTAGCAACCAGTTCCAATAAATACAAACTGGGTGGAGTAATCACTCATTAACTGTAAATTTGTTGTCATAGAGTTGTACAGCATGGAATCAAACACTTCAGTCCAAATGGTTGTAATGACCAAATATCCTAAATAAATCTAGTCCTCTTGCCAGCATTTGGCTGATATTCCTCTAAACCCTTTCTATTCATATACCCATCCAGATGCCTTTTTAATGTATTTACCTCCATCATTTCCTCTGGCAGCTCATTGCATACACACACCACACTCTGCATAAAAAAGTTGTCCCTTAGGTCCCTTTTAATTCTTTCCCCTCTCACCTTAAACTCATGTCCTCTAATTTTGGACTTGCCTAATCTGGGAAAAAGACCTTGGCTATTCAATCTATCCATGCCCCTCATTATAAACCCCTATAATGTCACCCCTCAGCCTCCGATGCTCCAGCGAAAATAGTTGTTGATTGAAAGGCAAGCAATCACTGTCTGTTGCAGGAAGCAATGAAATTTTTTCTTTACTGTGTCTTCTTGTTTGCCATTGTTAAATAAAAATGACCATTTCCAACCATCTGAAGGCTTTATGGAATGTGACACTCCCACATTGAACAATGACAGATGTTATACTACTCTGGATATTAAGAATTGTAGTAAGTCAACTAATTAACGATGTGACCGTCGTGTTCTTTTTAACCTGTTAATAAGTTATTGCTGTGATATCATATTGGTTTGACCTTCTTTGGAATGTCTTAGAAATTGGCAAGTACAGGAAGGAGGGGGCTTGTAGTGAGTGAAGGACAGAAAAAGATGCACAGAACACATGAATCAACCAAGTACAACCACAGGGTTGAGGACCAGTTAAACTGATTGTGAAACCAGATAAGCCTTTGAAAAGAAACTGTGGGAGAATCACTGAGAATTTAAAAAGTTAGTGATTAAGAACATTGAATCTGTCTTGTCCTGATTGTTGAGGAACAGTTTTAAATCACTAGTGTGAAAGCAGGCCATTCGGTCCATCAAATCCATGCCAACCCTCACCAGGGCATCCCACCCTATCCCTGTAATACTCCTTTCCCATTGCCAATCCACCCAGCATGCATGAACAATTTATAGCATTGTCAACCCACCTAACCTGCATAGCCTTGGACTGTGGGAGGAAATCCAAACACTGACATGAGGAGAATGTGCAAACTCCACATAGACAGTCGCCTGATGCTGGATAAACCTGGGTCCCTGGTGCTGTGAGGCAGCAGTGCTAACCGCTGAGCAACAGAGAGATTATGTAGATGGTGTGGTAGAATAGGTTCTCTGAACAGAAAGTATGATCACTGTCATACTGCCTTGCTAAGTGTGCAGAGATGACTTTGAACAATTCAGGTAGTTCAGCTGTTCATAAAGTCTTGCGTTGTCATTTGGACAGCCTGTGATATTATTACTGAGCAGCAATCGGGGCACTCATAAATATTCCTTGCTGATTTACTGCATTTTAAGGTACTTTTGATTAAACTAACTTCAGCATGGAGCATAGCTAATGAGACGAGCTGCTGAGAATGGTGTGAGAAAACCCACTAGGGCTGATAAGTGAAAAAAACCTCAGTGAATTGAATTCATCTGTTCAGTTTTCACAGTTGTCTGGTGTGATATTTCTAAGTCTAGTTGTGGGAGCAGAATAGGACCAAGTTGAAGCATTTACACATATTAAGATTGAGAAAATCTGGAGCAACTTCTATAACATAATGACTGGCTTTTGACTACTTCATCTCTGGACAAGACCTGCAAATATTTTTGAATGTGGTATCTTTAAAGAAAGGCAAGCAATAGACAATAAGACAACTGAGATTTGGAAGAGGAAAACATTGACAACCCAAGGATTCCATATGAGGACATATTGAAGGAAATCAGATGAAAATATGGCTTGGTGTAAGGAACAGGGATGGGGTTAATTTATTATGTCAGGAAAACTCATTAGTTAAGTAATCTTGTTAAATCAAAAACAGAAATTGCTGGAGAAATTCAGCAACATTGGAAGAGAGAAAGCAGAGTTAACATTTTGAGTCCAGTGATCCTTCTTCAGACCAGTCAGAATGTTTGAATGACGTTCTTCGATGGCGTAAGAAGGTTTGAACTTTACATTAAAAAACAAAAGAACTGCAGATGCTGGAAATCAGAAAGAGAAACAGAAATTGCCAGAAATGCTCAGCAGGTCTGGCACCATCCGTGGTGAGAAATCAGTTAATATTTTGTGTCCAATGACCTTTCCTCAGAACTGATGGTAGCTAGGAAAAAGTTGTTTCTTTTTATGCAGAAGGTAGGGTGGGAAACTTTACATTCTTTAGCACAGGTATTGATGGAACATTGAACATTTTCCTGTAGACATGCCTGAGTGCAGACTTGATCTAAAACTTGATATGACGATGATAAAATTGCAAGTACAGGAGAAAATATAAATCATGTTTACAAAAGATCCAGAAGTAAACCTGATGCTGGATGAAGCCTTTTATAATGTTCTTACCCATAAAATTTATTCCTATACCTTATTCTTTTCCTTCTCTGTTTTTTGTAGCCTGCATTGTGTAACTGAATGTATGCAATGTTTTATTTGGCAGTGTTTACAGAAATTGTGCACAGCAAGGCCCAGTTGCCCTTCATGGGGTGGAGCAGTTATTAATCTCTTAAAATACTTAGATCAACATGATTTGAATAACAAGATGAATAAAAGGTCTTCAAATACATTCTTTTGGATACATTGAGGTCATTTTAAAAAGACCGCTACTCTTTTGCCTTTTCTGCCCACTAAGACTTGACATCTTTGAAATGGATGTGAGAATGAACAAGGTAACCTCTTGAAGGTCAATGATTAAAGCAGCTCAAAAAACAATCGGTGTAGTGATTCCATCAACAATTCTGCCTCTTTACCATTGTAGAGGTTGCTCAGACCATTCCAAAGGATGTGGGTCTAACCTTACCAGGGGATTTTCCCCCAGTCTTGCCAAACATCTGCTGTGGGAGATTGATAGCTACTGATTTTCAGAGGTTGATAGCTTGCTATATCTAATTAAAGACTTCTCCCTGTCATGTTACTTAGAACTGGTTAACTTTAATTGATGTGGAATGATGTTGCTTCCCCATAACCTAGAGAAACCATGAGCTCAGTTTGTGGAGTCTCCTGCCACTCTGTGGAGCAGGAATTAACTGCAGCATATTACTGAATCACCATGGTATTTTTATGTGGAAATGACTTATTCCTTGTGATCCCACAAACACAGATGGTCCCTCGTTTGGGTAACTTCACTTGGTTAATTATGGGAATCTACCAGGGTATAATATACTGTATTAAGTAGTAATGCAGATCATTGAATACACCACCACTTGTGCTCTTGCCACAAACTACTGAAACCTACCTACAGGAGGCACAGTAAGTTGTGTTACGGGAGAAAAATTACAGAGAGATTCAGGCTGATTCAGTAAGTGAGTAAATTGTGGTAAATAGAATTCAATGTGGATGCATGACTATGCATAAAATTACACAGGACATACAACACAGAAACAGACTGCCAGCAACACGCTCCTCTCTTCACTTCTTCTTCCTATGGTCCTCTAGCTTTCCTTTACAAAAATCTATATTATTTTCTGCAACCACTCCCTGGTAGCAAGTTCCACATTCTCATTCATATTATGGTAAAGGCATTTAGAGTCATACAGATTTACAACATGGAAACCGACTCTTTGGACCAGCTCATCCTAAATAAATCTAGTCCCATTTGCCAACATTTGGCCCATATCCCTCAAAACCCTTCCTATTCATATACCCATCCAGATGCTTTTTAAATGACGTAATTGTACCAGCCTCCACCACTTTCTCTGGCAGCTCATTCCTTACATACACCACACTCTGCATGAAAAAGTTATCCCTTGGCCACCTTTTAAATCTTTCCCCTCTCACCCTGAAGCTATGTCCCCTACTTTTGGACTCCCAACACTCTTGAATTTCCTGCTGAATTTCTTGGTAACTAACTTGTACTGATGAGCTTACAGTTATGCTATTTCCCCACAAGTGAAACAGCCTCTGTATTCACTAGCAAAATCTTTCATAATTTTAAAGACTGTGCGATGAAGAATTAACTGTGGTTTTACTTTACAAATAGCACATGTGGGCGGAGCAATGTTATAATGATGTCAGATCACATGGAAATGGGACTTGATGGGTAGAGTTCCAGAGATGTCCTCTTATCTCTCTCACATCCAGTTATGTGCAATGAAAGTTGTTGATGTTCATTGATAAGATGCAATAGCCTTCTATCAATAACCCAAGCCTGATCTTGCTGCTAAACCCACTATAAATAATCTTTCCAGACATCTTTTCAAGAGAACCAAATCTACCCTTGCAATCTTCTCCTGATGTTGTATATGAATGCATTTCTGGTATCATTCTTACATCGTTTTCTGTGTTTTTATATCCTTTTTCCTATGATAATGATTGAGACTACATGCATTACCCTGAATCCAATCCAAGCAAGGTTCTATACAGATTTAACATTGATTTCCAGCTATTCAATTCAACCTCTCTAAAAGTACGGCCCAGTGCTCGGTTTGCTCTCTTCATGAACTTGGTGTTCTACATCTGTTGGTACAAAGGTAAGGGCAAATCAGAATATACAGTGAGCACTGTAGGAGATGTGGAGAAACAGATATTTTCATTGTAAAGAATTACTGTAGGTTAATGTTCATGTACAGAAAGCAATCAAAAGCCCAAAAGCACATTGGCCTTTATCTAAATGGGGTTGGAGATTCAAAGGGGAGAGAGTAATAATGTTCCAGTTGTACAGGTCGGTCAGGTCATGTCTTGAGTACTGCATTCAGTTTGCACTTTGCACCTCAGAGTGCATTGGCCTTGGAGAGGTACGGTGCAGTTTCATCAGAACAATACAGAGCACGAAGGGTTAAATTGTGAGGATAGGTTGCAAAAAGATTGCTTATATTCCCCTCTAGTTTAAAAAGTTGAGAGGTTATCTAACTAAACTGTTTCCAGTAACAAAAAGATTTGACAGGGTTGGTCAAGAAAAGGTGTCATTTGGAGGAGGAGTTCAGGACATTGGGGTAAACTTAAAATTAGTTAGATTATTCAGATGTGAAATTAGAAAGCAGTTTGTCACAAAAAATATAAAACTCCTGTTGGAAACCTGCATTGATTTATCAGTTTTAGCATTTTGGTGAAAAGTCTCAAATTTATAGGAACCTAATTGAAACAAATATCTGCTGGGTTTGGTCACTGATTAGAAGTAGGTTTTAAGGAATATTTTAAAGGATTAGAGATAGAAAGGCATGGAGAGAATTCCAGACTTTTGGGACTTTCAAGATGAAGGCGTGACAATAATAATCAAAAATACACGAGATCAAAATCGCTGAGGACAAAGAGCTGATGAAAATAGCACTGAATCAACTTCTCAATCTCTTATCAAATTTTGGAGGCAGCTACATCAAGAAGCAGACTCTCTTACACCTCAGTGATTACATTCAACTGTTTGTGAAATGGTGGAGGATCACCAGTCTCGAATTCTTTCTCTTGCTCCAGATAGTACCTGCCCTGCTCTCCCTCCCAACAACACCTCCACCAAGTCAGCAAAGCATATGTCAGAAGCTTGGAGTTCTGTGCTACTAACTCACCTCCTAACTATCCAAAGTCTGTCTACCATCTACAAGGCACATTCAAGAATGTGATGGAATACTCTTTACTTGCCTGGATAACTGCAGCTCAAACAACACTTTCATTATAACAAGCACAGTCCTAGATAAAGAAGCCAGTTTGATTAGAACTCCATCTAACCATCTTAGATATTCATAGAAACTTAGAAAATCAGAGCAGGAGTAGACCATTCAGCCCATCAAGCCTGTTCCACCATTCAATATGATTGACTCATCCTCTGTCTTTATGCCATACTCCCATTGCCTCCCCATACTCCTTGAGATCTTTAGTGTCTAGAAATCTCTTGATTGTTTTCTGCAATATATTCAGTGACTTGGCTTCCAAGTAGAAAAATCTACAGGTTCACTATCCAACAGAAATTTCTCCTTATCTCAGTATGAAATGGTATCTACTCCCCATCTCCCCCACTCCCCAACCACCCTCCCCCCCTCACCCCATGCCACCTTCCTCCTCCCGTACATCCTTCACAGCTGGGGAGACATCATCCCTGCGTTCAGTCTATGTTAGAAATTCATGTTTCAATGAGATCCCCTCTTGTTCTTACAAACTCAAGTGAATGCAGCCTCAATACACATTCTGTCCTCATATGACAATCTGGAATATACACACACATACACAACCCCAGATACACACATAGCTAGTAAACCAGCCAGGTTTAGTTCCAATCAGATACAATCCAACTGGTTTCTGTCCCATTAAATTCAACAGCACAAGTCATTTCTGATCTTGGATGGTTTCAGTCAACTAAATACCATATTCTCTCCCTCCACAATCAGTGCATAGTGGCAGCAGGATGTATTAAATACAAGATCCACTGCAGCAACTTGCTAAAGCTTCTTGATTATCATCCAAATCTATGCTCTCCATGCTTATAGAACAAGTGCAGAAGATGTATGGGAACATCACCACTGGCAAGCTCCCCTCCAAGTCAAATGCCATCCTGCTGCTGCTGAGCATCAGTGGTGGATGGAGTGGATATTCGTAGAGGTGGTGCCAATCAAGTGAGCTGAACGTGTCAAGCTTCTTGAGTATTCCGTCACACTCCTGATTGTGCCTTGTAGATTGTGGACAGGCTTTGGGGAAATCAGGAGATGAGTTACTCACTGTTGTATTCCTAGCCTCTGACTGGCTCTTGTAGCCAATGTATTTATATGGTGAGTCCAGTTGAGTTTCTGGCCAATGATAACCCTCAGGATGATGATCGGGGGTTTCAGTGATGGTAGCATCATTGAATGTCAAGGGGCGGTGTTTAGATTGTCTCTTATTGGAGATAGTCAGTCCCTGGCATTTCAGTGGCATGAATGTTATTTGTCACTTGTCAACCGAAGCGTGAATATTGTCTAGATCCTGTTGAATTTGAACATGAATTGCTTAACTGTGTCTGATGAATTATAATAATGCTAAACATTGCACAATCATCAGCGAATATCCCCACTTCTGACCTTATGATGGAAAGAAAGTCATTGATGAAGCAACTGAAGATTGTAGGGTCTTTGACCCTACCCTGAGGAACTCCTACAGAGATGTCCTGAAGCTAAGATGAATGTGAATGACCTCCAACAACCATATTCATCTTCCAAACTGCCAGATATGTATCCAAATATAAAATAAGATTTTTATTTGCATTGTATGCTGCTTTTCCACCAACATTCATTCATATTTTTAATGTTAATTGGCAAGTACATTAGGGTCACTTTGGAGTAAGTTAACACCATCCATTTTGTGTAAGCCTTTTGTTAAATCATGCAAGAATAGAAGCGGGTTTGAAAGCAAGATGCAGTTTGGCTTAATTATTTTATTTTTTTATTTTAGCCTACTATTACAACACAATAAACTTGCATGGCTCCAACAAACAACATTCATAATTCTGCTTAAGAATGGTTTCTTTCAAGTAAAGGTCACAATGTGGAAGATAATACATCACAAAGAAGCAGGATTTAGGTTTATTATACTTCCACATATTAAGCTTGAATATTCTTAAACGCATCCACATAACAGCAAATGCAATGCAATAACTTCAATATAGAAAAGGGAACTCAAAATACAAAACTGTGACTGAAAATTGCCCTTCTGATGAATATTTTACATCAAACAGATTACTATTAATATACCATACTTGGGCTGGATCTTATTCTTTTTTGCTAAGTCTGAGCTGCATTGAGTTTTTTGAAAGGTTTCTCATTGCAAGTCCTCGCGAGATTTTTGGCTATATCTAAGCAAACACAATCATTAATTAGCTATTCTATGTGCCCTTATGATGTCTCTTACATCTGATTTCCACCCCTTCCCCCCCCCCCCTCCCCCCACCCACACTGTTCCTGGATCATTTCACCGCTCAGCAGACATCTCAGAATTCACTGGCATTTGAAAGTGCAGCATTGAAGTGCATTACAGTCCAAACGGTGGTTAGAGGTTGGCACATGCCAGATGCCAATGTCCTTGGACATGGGACGGTAATGCCTAGTGCCCATGGAACATTCCCTGAAACGTTGGTACCTAGTTTCCAACATGGAAGTTGTCCAGAGCAAGTGGTGAGCTGAATCCACCAGGTATTCACTCTGGTTTCATTGCTGTGTTTTCCTGAAATCTAGCATGTTTGGCAACTTTGGTAAAGTTTGCTTGCACTAGCTATATAACAAAGAGGCTCCCATTCCTATTGGAGTCAGGATGGGTCAATAAATATTTTAGAATCCCAGACAGATGTCAAGCATTATTCTCCCACAGGAGGTAGTTGTACAAACTCAGTTGTTTCTGCTTCTTCCTTTGCCATCTCTTGTCAGAAGATCACGGCATGATGCAATTTCACCATCGCCCATCCTTTGCATTCAGCATACCAGCATTTACCAATACAACTCTTTCTCCTATTCCCATGTGACCTAATTCCTCTCTGTCCAGCCTCAAAGGGACACATTGCTGGATCATTACCTAGCCTAGCACTTTGCCTTTAAACACAGACACACACAAATATTACATAATCTAGATTCTGAAATGATGTTGTTTCACATTTTACTCTACAATCTAAATCATTTTGACAGAATTTAGTTGAAGTATAAATCCATGCTAATTTTACAGCATTCAGCCATTCTAAAGCTATTCTAGTTGCTTATGCAAAAATCCTAATTTATTTTACTGCTAATTCTAAGTCAGGTGAATTGGCCAAGCTAAATTGCCCATAGTGTTAGGTAAGGGGTAAATGTAGGGGTATAGGTGGGTTGCGCTTCGGCGGGTCGGTGTGGACTTGTTGGGCCGAAGGGCCTGTTTCCACACTGTAAGTCTAATCTAATGTTTCATTTCATACACTTAACTAACAATGTCCAAATGCATTTAATGCACCTGCACATCAATTGTATCAGTGGCCCCATGAGTTTTGCAGCAGTAAATTTCAAGTAATAAGGCAGTGTCTATCTTGTAATGATGTGTTTTTAAATGTATTGACACTCTCTTGCAATCATCCCTCATCATATTTTGCTTTTCTACCTTCAAGTACTTGTAGAAGGTCATCGACAGTTAACTGTGCTGCATGATCAAACTCTCTTCCTTGTTCTTGCATGGAGTTTTGTATTAAGTATATGTCACTTAGGTGTGTTAGCTTTGAAATTTCCCTATTGATATTTGAAATCTCTTGAGCAGTAAACTGAACTCTACTTCTCAGGATCCATTTTGCCTGCAACTTGGCTTCATTCTCAATTTTCATTCACTGTTGTTTTAGGAGCACATTTGCTTTGGATTTCAACTTAGTAACTTTGGATAGGAGGTTGATCTGATTTCCAAGGACATCCAACTTCCACCTGTTCGTATTTGGCTCTTGCAGTTGAAACTACAGATTTTCGAATTCTGTTGGATAACAGTTAGACAATTCCACCTTCGTTTCCAGACAGTTTTCAAGAGAGCTCCACCAGCTATTCAGATCTTCTTTATCTCTCAAAATCTTTGCTTTGGCTTCTTCTATTTTAGCCAAAGTGCTCTTGATGATGTTTCCATAATGCATATTCCGCCGAATCGGTGTAGAGCATTTAGGACAATTGAAGAGCCTCGGTGTGGACTTGTTATGTTCCGACTGTCGCATCAGGTCATCAAACCCAGGCAGTGCAAAGACATGCTGGCAGTCTTCCAGTTGGACAAATCTGCTTTTAGGGTCATCTTCATTCCCAAAGAATATCTCAGTGACCTCAGCCTCATGGCACACACGGCACTTGCTGGGGCATGGCTCTCCACACAGACCGATGCAAGCGTGTTTGCACTTAAGCACTTTCAGGCAAGGCCTGTTGCAGGGCTCCCGGTCACACGGCTCATGGCACAGCCTTGTGCAGCGCGAGTGTGGACAGGCCCACTGGCAGGGCTTGGTACAGGGCACACACATCTCACCGCACTTATTCGGACACTTGCCGTGCGGGCAGCGGTTCTCACACGGCCGTCCACAAGGAGGGCAGTCTGTGGGGGTGCACTGTTTCTGGCACACGTGAGAGCAGACCAACATTCGCTGACAGGGGGCGCTGCAGGGGGGGTGAAGCCACCCACCGGCGCACTCGGAACAGGTAGCCTGACAGGAATGGCCGCACGCCAGCTGCCCGCCGCATGGTGTCTGGCACAACAAGGGTTCACCGCCTGCCTCAGCCTCCATCCACAAGTGGCACATCACCTTGTTCTTGTGCCCACAACTCAACATGACACTGACCTTTACAGGGCACTTCTTTGTGCAGATCTCCCCACAGCGCCGCATGCACGAGTGGCCACACTCAATGGCTTTGGTGCAAGGCTCCTGGCAGACAAACACTTCTGGTGGACAGAAGCAGGGCATCTGTTGCTCATGACCACAGTGAGGGACTACTTTAGTCACCTTGACATTACACTTGCCACATGGGTTAGAGCAGATGTCACGACACTGGTGGCCCTCCTTACAGCTTCGCTGGCAGGGTTTGAGACATTTATATTTCTTGTGCTCCTGGTCAAAAGGGTGGCAAAGAGAACCACATGCGTGACCGCAACTCAGTCGGAAATCACAAGCCTTGGTGCACCCTCCCTCAGGAACCTGTTTAAACTCTTCAGATTTGGACACCAAAGTGTAGGTTTCTGGATGGTTTTGGCAGGACAACCTCAGGGCAGGACCTATTTTGTCATTTCTGTACAGATAATCTACTATATTGCTCCACAGTGGGACCCTGTTGGATAACATAGTCATGTTGCCTATGCAATAGAAACCTTTCTTAGCCCGAGACAGAGCAACGCAGATGCGGTTTGGAATCCGCAGAAAGCCAACCACACCCTTCACATTACTTCGAACGAGCGACAGAATCACAATGTCATTCTCTTCCCCTTGGTATTTATCCACCACACAGACCCGAACCCCATCAAATCGATTTTTTGGCATTAACTCCCTCAAGTGTAGCAACTGTCCTGAGTAGGTGGTAAGAATAGTTATCTGTGATGGCTGGTATTCTTGTTGGATGAAATATTCACAAAGGGACTTCACAAAACGAGCTTCGTGTGGATTGTGGTAGCTTTTTCCTTCCTTAGTGATATTCTCCAGCTCCTGATGGTTAATAAAGTAGAGGTTTGTAGAGACTCCCTAGTTTAAAACAAAAACAGAAATTAGCATTTAGTATTAGGTGGTAATACTCTTTTCTTAAATCCACACTTTCAGTTCATGGTCTAGGATATGCAAGTGTCAACACCTCAGAGAAGATACAAGGGGAAATTTAGGAGAATGGAGCCAGGGATGAGGCTTTTCACGTTTTGCTATTCATTCGCAGTGTAATCCTCTTATCATTACTGCTTTCCTAAGCTGTATTCCTTCCACCCCTGCCTGAATACAGCTAAACTAGTCAGGGTGGAGTGGCACTGGTTCAGCTGTGAAGTTCATCCTAAATAAAACAAATACTGAACAATAGACAGATGTTAGTGTTTGGTAACGTCACTGGATTCAAAGGCCTGGATTAATGATATAAGAATACGGGTTTGAATCTCACCAGGACAACTAGTGGAATTTAAATTTTTATCAACAAATCTTGAACATAAACTGTCCTCAGTAACATTGACCACAAAATAATTATCAATTGTTATAAAAACCAATCTGGTTGACTAATGTCTTATAGGGAGGGAAATTTGTTGTCCTAATCAGGCCTGGTCGACATGTGACTCCAATCAACAATGTTTCCTCAAATAGTCCTATGAGATCTTTTATGTCCACGCAAAAGGACTAACAGACCCTTGGTTTAGCATCTCTTGCAAAATTTACAGCACAACACACTCCTACAACTGCACAAGAGTGAAGGCTGAATTTTTGTGCTCAAATTGTTAGAGTCAGAGGTGAGAGGACTACCAATTGAGTACAGATTAGTCTAGTGTCTGTGGTGAGTATGATTGTAACAGCATCTAACACTCATTACTTCACATTAATGTCGGATCCAAAGATTAGAATGGCAACACCAACTGTAGAAAATCTACAACCTGATATATTTTGGGGAGGAGGTCCTAATAAGACACAAAACACTCACCAGCTTACAGTAAAACCTACCTTGATCCTTTCATAGAGATTCACAGAGGCTGAATTTTCCAACTTGTCATAGATGTGTGGAGTTATCAGACCTGCAATTTCAGGGCGCATTCGATGCTGAGTAAGGAAGAGGAAAGGAATAATGGTGAGACTCCTGCAGACTGCTTTAAAATAAAATTGGTACATGTTGACAGTGCAGAACTAAGACCTAAAGCAGAAAAACTCTTGCCAACTTAAGAAAAATGACCAGATTGCAAAATATTGTTGTGAACGCTTCAAACGCAAAACCTTCAAAAGTAAATGTTTTCAGAGGAAATTACAAGAGGCATATGTTAGAAAGGGGTCCATTCAATTTTGTTATTCTCCCAGCAAGAGAAGGTTTTGATACAATTCTCTTTCTCAAACTATCAGTCTGATGTTTCACCTTCTATTAGTTCACCTTCTATTGAACAGATCAGTGAAATATGCAGTACCCAGGAAATGAATTCTAAAATCAGTCAGTTCAGAAATGTTGTTGTTGAATAGGAGAAAAAGTGAGATTAAAACAACTTCAGATGCAATGCTGGAAATCTACATTACCAGCAGAAATTGCTGGCAACATATAATTGGCAGACAATCTACCTTTGTGGAAAGAAAAATGCAAATGTTGCAGGTTAGTGGACTTTCAAATTTCTTTTATGATGAAAGGTCAAGCATTTAGCTCTTTACAGCAATCACACTTTGTAGCTTTTCTTGCCCACTCTCTCATTTCAATGCCGTATCTTGCCTCTCCTGACTTTAATTCCACACCCAACTACCCAGTTTTTCTACATGCTTTTTAATGATTGTTGTTTTACACTTCATCCTGAAATCGTTGGGCATTTCAACAGATGGATCTATCAGCTTTCATTACAGAACCTTGGTCTCTCTCTCTCTCTAATCAGAAATACAGTTTCACCTCAAAGGTCAACCAGATCTCAGCAGAGACAAGAAATTCCACTGAAAATGCAAGTATTCTATCTACCCATTGATAAGGAATGGAAGATGATGTTGCCTATTTTGTACAAGGCCATAGAGTCATAGAGATGTACAGCATGGACTTCGGTCCAACTCGTCCATGCCGAACAGATATCCTAACCTAATCTAGTCCCATTTGTCAGCACTTGGCCCATATCCCTCTAAACCCTTCCTATTCATATACTTATCCAAATGCCTTTTAAATGCTGTAATTGTACCAGCCTCCACTACTTCCTCTGGCAGCTCATTCCATAAACACACCACCCTTTGTGTGAAAACGTTTCCTCTGAGGTCCCTGTCATTTCTTTCCCCTCTCACCCTAAACCTATGCCCTCTAGTTCTGGACTTCCCTATCCCAGGGAAAAGGCCTTGTCTATTTACCCTATCCATGCCCCTCATAATTTTGTAACCCTTTATAAGGTCAGCCCCTCAGCCTCGGTTACTCCAGCCTATTCAGCTTTTGCTTATAACTCAAATCCTCCAACCCTGGTAACATCTCTGTAAATCTTTCCAGAACCTTTTCAGGTTTCACAACATCCTTTCGATAGGAAGGAGACAGAACTGTACACAATATTCCAAAAGTGGCCTAACCAATGTCTTGTACAGCTGCAACATGACCTCCCAACTCAATATTCTCAATACGTTGACTGATAAAGGAAGCATACCAAATGGCTTCTTCACAATCCCAGCTACCTACAACTCTACTTTCAAGGAACTATGAACATGCAGTCCAAGCTCTCTTTGTTCAGCAAACTCCCTAGGACCTTACCATTAAGGTGTATAAGTCCTGCTAAGATTTGCTTTTCCAAAATGCAGCATCTCACATTTATCTAAATTAAACTCCATCTGCCATTGGCCCATTTGATCAAGATCCCATTGCATTCTGAGGTAACCTACTTCACTGTCCACTACACCTCCAATTTTAGTGTCATCTGCAAATTTACTAACAACATCTCCTACGTTCACATCCAAATCATTTATATAAACAATGAGAAGTAGTGGACCCAGCACTGATCCTTGTGGCACTCCACTAGTGACAGACCTCCAATCTGAAAAGCAACTCTCTGGTCTTCTACCTTCAAGCCAGTTCTGTATCCAAGTAGCTAGTTCTCCCTGGTATTCCATGAGATCTAACATTGCTAACCAGTCTCCTATGAAAAATCTTGTTGAACGCCTTACTGAAGTCCATACAGATTAAGTTCATCACTCTGGCCTCAACAATCCTCTTTGTTACCTCTTCAATAAACTCAATCAAGTTTGTGAGACATGATTTCCCATGCACAAAGCCATGCTGGCTATCCCAAATGAGTCCTTGCCTTTCCAAATACATGTACATCAGGTCCCTCTGGATTCCCCCCAACACCTTGCCAACATCAGGCTCACTGGTCTATAATTCCTTGGCTTGACCTTACCACACCATGTCAGCCAACCTCCAATCTTCTGGCACTTCACCTAGCTTCCCACAGAGTTCTAGGGTATCCCTGATCAGGTCCAGGGATACTTTTATACATTTCAAGACATCCAACACCTCCTCCTGGACACAGACCTCAATATTTTAAGAGAACAAGGCTGTGACCCTGTTCCTAGAATCACAGCACAAAATGAAACCATTTGGCCCAACAGAAAGCTGATAGAACGAGCTACCTCATTGCTTTCATTCTACTGCTGTTTTGTTACAGGTATAAAAATTTATCTTCATTGCTTATTGATGTTGCAGAACCCAGCACTTTTCCACCCCACTGATATAAAGCAGAAAATTGTTAAGACTTGCTGATATTATGCTCCCCATTTATTACATTCCCCGTTGATACAGTGGGATATAGATCAGTTGCAGAAAAGGGTGAAGAAATGGCAGATGGAGTTGAATCCGCCTAAGTGTGCGGTGCTGCACTTTGCGAGATCAAATGCGGAAAAGTATACAGTTAATGGCAGGACTCTGAGCAGTTCAAAGGAGACATCAGGGGCAAGTCTTTTTAAACAGAGAGTGATAGGAGTCTTGAATGCCTTGCTGGGGTGGTTGTGGAGGCAGATACAATAAAGGCATTTAATGGTCTTTTAGATAAGCACATGAATGTGCAAAGAATGGAGGGATATGGACCAAGGGCAGGCAAAAGGGCTTAGTTTAAATTGGCATCATGTTTGGCACAACATTGTGGGCTGAATGGCCTGTTCCTGTACTGTACTGTTATAGGTTCTATTTAGCCACTGGCAGTTCATACCAATAGTCAGTGTTGTTGATTAGATTATAAATGTAAAGAAACAGTATCCTTCATTAAAGAAACTGTTGAAATTAGGGACATATATCGCAGATTTCAAATTAGGTATGGGTGCATGGCACCTCAGTATCAAACTTTCTAATTTAGATCCAAGCTTCGAGGAAAAGGCTCAAAAGTAGGCATCATTTTCCTGATTTTGCTCACTTTCCTAGGAGGACAGCACAATTAAAAGGTCCACCAAAAAGTATATCATTAATCCTTAGAGACAGGAAGGAGAAAAGGTTTAATTTCAGGATCATTTTGTGACACAAAAAACAAAAGCAAAAGGGAGTCAGACTCTCAGGAATCATCGTTGAGTTGCTAACGGTTATCAGCTAAGAAAACTCACTTGATAATCAAGCCGGACAAATTCTGTTTTCATACTAATCAGCCGCTCAAACAAGGAGACATCCAAGTTGAAATCTTTTGCAAGTTCATACACATTTGCACTCGGACGAAGCTGAAATGAGATAATAAAACAGCAAGTCAGCGTAAGGTTGTAATGTGGAGCAGATTTGTAACACTGGAAAACTGCAGCGTGAAAAGGTTCCTCCTCTTCTAATCTTCAAAACTGAACCAGGGATTAATTGTGTACGGACAGCAGACTGGAGAGTTTCCCTTGGTCATGCTAAATTGCTCATAGTGTTCAGTGATGTGTAGGTTAGGTGCATTAGACAGGCATAAATGTACAGCAAGAGGGTAGGGGAAATAGGTTGAGGTACATTGCTCTTTGGAGGGTCGATGTGGACTCGTTGGGCCAAATGGCCTGTTTCCACCCTATAGTGATTCCATGAAAACTAACAGAAATGTTTTCAATGAAGAAGTTCAAAGTCAATATAAATCAAGAAACCAATAACAGGCTCCTGACTCATCTTCCACTAGGATGGCAGTGTTGTAGAACCCTCCAGTAGGAGCTCCTCTGCTCTGCTCACCCTCACTCCTCCTTTCTCTCAGCCTCAGACACCTGGCCCTGGCTCGAAAGTGGGATTGGCAGAGTTGCCAGCGGCCAGAGTGGGGACGCCAGAGACCAGCGGCCTAGTACGGAGTAAGGGTCCAGACTGGGACATAGCGGCCCAGTGCAGAGTGGGGGGTGGCAGCCCGGTGCAGAGTGGGGGGCGGCAGGCCGGCGCAGAGTGGGGGGGCAGCCAATTGGTGCAGAGTGAGGGGTAATGGCCTGGTGTGGAGTAGGGGGTAGTGGATTGGTGTGACAGGGGCCTGATGCAGAGTGGGGGTAGCAGATTGGTGCAGAGTAGGGGGTACTGACCTGGTGCGGAGTGGGGGGTAACGGCCTGGTGTGGAGTAGTGGGGGGGATGGGTAATGGACTAGTGTGATAGGGGCCTGGTGTGGAGTGGAGGGAGACGGGGTAACGGCCTGATGCAGAGTGGAACAGCAGATTGGTGTGGATTGGGGGTAATGGCCTGGTGTGGGAGCATGGTGGCTGCCAACAGTCAGACCACATAGAGGTCCCCTGCATTGGTCTGCTATGGAGAGCTCTTGGAGAGAAAGACTGTGATGTTTGTCGTTTTAACTTTGCTTCTTGTTTTTTTTCTGACCTATGGTTATACTGCGTATAGCTGTAATGCAATTTTTTTTTCCTTCATTCCTTTATTCTGTAACTAAGGATTGTACCTAGGCATTCTGGACCTAAGATGGCACTGTAAATGGTTACTTGTAATCTTTTCATTTTATTCATTTCAGTACTTGTTATAATAAAGCAAATTCAATTCAATTCAGTTCCATTTGCCTCTGTTGTACAAAACCTAAATGATTCACTTCCCTTCAGTAATAATTCTTACCTGCTGATGATCACCAATTAAAATGAGGTGCTCGCAGGCTGAGCTAAGAGTAGTGATTATGTGAGCTTCCAGCACTTCAGCTGCCTCTTCGACAATCACAATCTTTGGCTGGATCTCCTGCAGGACAGTTCTGTATTTTGCTGCACCTAAAAAGACACTTCAATCTGTGTAATAAACATATATGGCACTCTCAACAAGTGCTTCAAAAATCATAATAAAATATATGACACAAAAACACAGCAAAAGGTATTAGGTCAAATGATCAAACACTTGGGTAAACTTTGAGGTATGTCTTAAAGGGGGAATGGTGTTTAGGGAGCTGGATAGCTAGGTGGAGAGAATTCCAGAGCACAGGTCCAATGCAACTGAAGACTAAGACACTCAAAAGGGGATACATTTGAGGTATCTCAGGTAACCTGGGGGAGCATGGGAGAGGGAAGGGGCAAGTGCATGGAGGGATTTAAAAACAAGAATGAATGCTTAAAGCTCAAGATACTGCTTGATTGAGAGCCAATATAGGTCAACAAGTTAAGACATGAGCAGCAGATCTTTGCATGGGCTTAAGCTTATAGAGGGTAGAGGATGTCATCAGCCAATGGTACACTGACATAGTCAAGTGTAGAGTTAACAAAGGCACGAATGAGGTTCCAACAGCAGATAAGCTGAGACAGGGTAAAGGTAGGAGATGTTATAGAAATGAAAAGGGTGGACTTAGTGATGGCATCAAAAGACGTCAGAAGTTTCAACTCAAGGTTGTGAACAGACTTACTTAATCTCAGACTGTGTTGCCAGGATAAAAATCAATAGCTGGGGGGGGCAGGGTTTGGATCAGCAATCAAGTCTTCACAAAAATGAAGGAAATTTTCATTCATGTAGTGGAACAGTCAAGAGTAATAGTGATGGGGTACGACTTGGGATACCTTCTCCAGAGCCACCTCCCATACAGAAAATACTTGGTCAAAAATATGGAGCAATAAGGTGTAATACATCATTGTTGAAATACAAGATCAAAATGATGTTTTATTAATAATTTTCTTATATACACAGGAAAAAATTATGTCAATACACAAGCAAGTGCATTTTGGTTATTGCCTCCATTTCCTTTGTACAAAGTTTCTCATGGCTGTATAACCGATTCATAATACAGTGAGAGGAGAAGAGATGAACTAAAATTAAAAATGTTGGTAAACCCAGTGCTCATGGAGAATGTACTTGATGAAAATTTAACCAAAGATCTGAAGTGAGAGATAATAAAATGCTGTTGAAACTAGCATTAAACTAATATTTAGCAAGTTAAAATATAGTTTTGTTTTGCGAACTATGCAAAGCAACAAAGAGTTGATATTTTTCAATTGTAGCACATGAAACCAAGCAAATGTAAAAAGAATGTTTGTTATCACTGCTGGAAGTAGCTTTGTGTACCTGTTGTGGTCATCCCCACCACTTTAGCCTTTCGAAGGATGGTCACTTCCTCTTGGTTTCTCAACTCAAGAAGGCGGTCAACAATCCTCTGATATAGCTGTTCAGATTCTAATATTTTACATCTGGTTTCGAGTTGGTACTTTGACAACCACAACCTGCAATAAAATCACCCCATTACACCATCATCTGGACAATCTGTCATTGGCAGATACTAAATTACATTTAATGTTACCCCTTCCCCCTCAAACTACCCCAGAGGTGAGTTCAGATGCAGAGGAGCTCCGGGACTGAGTAGCAGGATGCAAGATAGAGATCCCACAGTCTTTCTACCTCCTGTTGATCAAATCTGGGACAGCGGGCAGCCATGCAGACAGCTTTCTAGCCTGGAGGTCAATTAAGGCCATTTAGTACCCACTTAAGATGCAGGAGGGGGAACCTGCCAATCAAAAACGTCACACAGCAAACCCTAACTGCTAACCCCTGGGCACCCATTAGGTGTCCCAACTCCCACCTTGCCAACTTTAATTCAAATAAACGCAAGGTGCTGCATTTTGGGAAAGCAAATCTTAGCAGGACTTATACACTTAATGGTAAGGTCCTAGGGAGCATTGCTGAACAAAGAGACCTTGGAGCGCAGGTTCATAGCTTCTTGAAAGTGGAGTTGCAGGTAGATAGGATAGTGAAGAAGGCGTTTGGTATGCTTTCCTTTATTGGTCAGAGTATTGAGTACAGGAGTTGGGAGGTCATGTTGTGGTTGTACAGGACATTGGTTAGGCCACCGTTGGAATATTGTGTGCAATTCTGGTCTCCTTCCTATCAGAAAGATGTTGTGAAACTTGAAAGGGTTCAGAAAAGATTTACATAGATGTTGCCAGGGTTAGAGGATTTGAGCTATAGGGAGAGGCTGAATAGGCTGGGGCTGTTTTCCCTGGAGCATCGGAGGCTGAGGGGTGACCTTATAGAGGTTTACAAAATTATGAGGGGCATGGTCTTTTCCCTGGGATTGGGGAGTCCAGAACTAGAAGGCATAGGTTTAGGGTGTGAGAGGAAAGATATAAAAGAGACCTAAGAGGCAACTTTTTCACACAGAGGGTGGTACGTGTATGGAATGAGCTGCCAGAGGATGTGGTGGAGGCTGGTACAATTGCAACATTTAAGAGGCATTTGGATGGGTATATGAATAGGAAGGGTTTGGAGGGATATGGGCTGGGTGCTGGCAGGTGGGACTAGATTGGGTTGGGATATCTGGATGGCATGGACGGGTTGGACTGAAGGGTCTGTTTCCATACTGGACATCTCTATGACTCATGTGTATCTGGGAATCCATCAGTGCTCCTCATGGTAGGTCCTACTGCAATACAGGCAATGTCCACTATTCCTGGTGGCGCAGCTGATTCTGAAGAGTTGCCAGCTTCAGACTGAGTGGCCCTCAATAGTGGGATCATACTCTGCCCTACTGGTGACTTTATTTGATGTGAGGCTTGATGTGCCTGGATATATCCCTGACTGGAATGCAGTGGAATCAGGTCTCCCAGGGAAAAACAAAGTGTTCAGTAACAATCAAAATATTGCATATCATCAGCGAACATCCCCATTTCTGGTTTCCTGATGGAGGAAAGGCCATTGATGAAGTAGCTGAAGATTATAGAGCCTACAACCTCCCCTGAGAAACTCCCACAGAGGTGTCCAGGGCCTGAGGTAATTGATGTTCAACAACCCCAAACACATGCCTTGTATTAGATATGACTGCAACCACTGAAGGGATTTATCCCGATTCCCAAAACTGACTCCAGTTTTGTTAGGGCTTGATGACACCATACTGGGTTAAATGCTGCCTTGATGTCCAGGGCAGACACATTCACCTCACCTCTGGAATTCAGCTTTTTTATCCTGTAATGAGGCCAGGTGCTGAGTGTTTCTGCCAGAACCCAAACTGAGAAGCAGCGAGCAAGTTATTGCTGAGCAAATGCCACCTGATATCACTGTCAATAGCAGCACTTTGCTCATGGTTGCAAGTCAGCCTCATAGGGTGGTAATTGCCTGGGTTTGATTTATTCTGCTTATTGTGCACAGGATATAACTGAGCAATTTTCCACATTGCTGGGAAAAAGTCAGTGTAGTAGCTATACAGGAACAAATAGGTAATGTGCGCAGCTAGTTCTGGAGCCCAAATCTTCAGTACTATTGCCAAAATATTGTCAGAATTCAAAGCCTTCGTAGTACTATTGTATTCAGCCATTTTTTAAAAAAATCAAATCCCTAGTGTGGAAACAGGCCCTTCAGTTAAAAAAGTCCACACCGACCGTCTGAAGAGTACCCCACCCAATCATCCCATTTCTTGACATCATTTAGAATGAACTGAATTGGCTGAAGACTGATATCTGTAATGCTGGGGCCCTTGGGAGAAAGACGAGATTGGTCGTCCAATAGGTAATCCAGCTGAAGTTGGTTCCCCTTATCTTTTGCACTAATATGCTTACTTTCCCCATCATTGAGGATGGCGATGTTTGTAGAGACACATCCTTCTGATAGCTGTTTAATTCATGACTCAACATAACAGGAGTACAAAGTTTAGATCCAATCCAAGCCCTGTCTATTGCTTGCTGCTTCTACTGTTTAGTGTAAAAGCAGACCTGTGATGTAGCTCACTACCCCCTCTCCAATAACAACCAGGCATGGGCAATAGATACTGGCCCAGCTAGTGACACCCACATTACATGAATGAATAAAAAAGAAAAATGGACAAATCGTAGCGTTAGCCCACTACTGCTAGTATTTTACCTATTACAAGGAGCGACCTATACTGTGAGGAATCCCATCAACAAGTGAGCCTATAAGAGACACCAGTCCTCTCCAAAACTAAAAAGGAGCAGAGTCCCCACCATCAATCCTCCTGCCTAGCCTTTTGACTCTGGTCCTCTCTCATCGCCATCGCTAAGACCTCAAAACCTGGACTTACCAATGCTCCTACGCATAGTGGGTCTACCTTTAGCTCCAACAAGGACCACTGCTACTGTGTGACCAACCATTTAGCTGACATATCACTAAGATGAGACTTCTTCCTTAGATTGCAGTGAAGGTCTCTTCTTAAAACAATTAGCACTAGCGCGTGTGCTCAATTTGTGTGAGGGGCACATTTGTCTCCGACTTTTTATGGTGTCTATGGTGTGCGTGTGATTCCCCGGCAATTATCCTGATGTGAGGATTAAGTCAGTATTAAGGGAGATTTTTGTTTTAGCAGTACTAGTTATTGGAGTGGATGGGTTGGAGTGGAGCATTGTCAAAATAATCTCTTTTGAAATATTTAATCTAAAGAGACAAAACTTACACATCATCTCAGACACAATTACTTAGCAAATTAATGAAAAATTAAACCTGTAGAGTCTCCAGCGATCAAGCAGTGCAAGTTCCCAAACATTATTGATACAGTCAGCTTCATCTTCTGGCATATAGTCTTGAAGCTTCAACTGTTTCTTTATCATTTTTTGTATTTTTTTCTTTGTTTTCTTGGTTTGCTATTTAAAAACAGCGAAGAGTCATGCATTACGGTGAGAGCTAGCAATGAGTAGTTCATCAGCGGTTCTTGTACATATGGTCTCAACAAACATTTTGAAAACATTTATGGCCTTAATAGTGCAGGTGACAGCTTGATAGCAGGACCTGCTTCAGAATGATTGGAACTGGAGCACTAAATTATAATTCTGAACATTGCACACAGCCAGAAAAGATATACTATTTCTCGTTAAACCAAGATCATTGTCCAATTTGTTACATCATGAGGTAAATCCTCCTGCTTAATTTAAACCAGCCACACAGAGAAGATTTATCCCATACTGTAATCTGTGAAAATTCAAGAGGCCAAGAATTATTTAAAGTAAAAATTAATAACTTTATTTCTTAAAAGTATAACAGAGAATAATTAACAACTATTTACAACTCCTTCCCTTCTATATTACGAGTCTGAGAAAACCCCTAACTAAGATTTACCAAAGATTCAAATTTTCAAAATCAGCCAGATTTTGAAGCTTCTCTTATATCTTTCTCCGTCTTCTTTTCTTCCCAGGGATTTCTGTTTCACAGGTTACTGATGATAAAAGTAACTTTAAGAGATCTATTTTTCCAAGCAGTCTGCAGATGCTGGTGGCTTGGTAGTTCTCCTTCCAACTGTTCAATTTTCCCTGGTCTTATACCCCCAAAGCATCAGTTTTTAAGATTGCCAATATACTAAATTCAAACTCGATTTGAGTTTGGTATTTTTCGGACTACTATTTAAAATGACTGGCCTAATTCAAATTTGTTTTGTTATATCCAAGCAACCAGCTAATCGAGTTGTTTGACCAAACTTTACATTATATCCTGTTCAAAACACTTGCTGCTGTGTCAGGTAGTTCTGCTACCTTTTATCTCTATTAAAAGCTACAGTACACCCATATCTTCATAAGTTGAGCTAGCCATAAGCCATCTGAAACAGAACCTACAATATAAAATAGGCCTTTAAAGCAACCAGTTGTGTTAGCCTTTACTTTGCATCAGAACAAATAATTTGCATCACTTTTGTCACCCTGTTCCCATATTTGTTCATCTCCCCTACCTTTAGCCAGTTGTCCAACCTACTCTTGAATACTGACATTGGTAGCTGAGTCAGAAACTATCTTGATAGTAAATTCCACAGTCTCTCAACCTTCTCAGAGTCATAGAGATATACAGCATGGAAACAGACTCTTCGGTCCAACCCGTCCATGCCGACCAGATATCCCAACCCAATCTAGTCCCACCTGCCAGTATCTAGCCCATATCCATCCAAACCCTAGATGTTACAATCGTACTAGCCTCCACCATTTCCTCTGGCAGCTCATTCCATACATGTACCACCCTCTGCATGAAAAAGTTGCCCCTTAGGTCTCTTTTATGTCTTTCCCCTCTCACTATAAACCTAAGCTGTCTAGTTCTGAACACCCCCACCCCGGGGAAAAGACTTCGTTTATTTATCCTATCCGTGCTATATAAAGAGGACTTTTATTTTCATTGTCATAAATCTATCAACATTTAACCTTCTATTGACAGTCTTCCAATCATGACTCCAAAATACTCTGCTTTTCTTTACCTCGGCCCACCTTAACAATTCTAATGCCTCTTTCTGTCGTATACATTCTATACATCTGTCCAACTGTGTTGAAATTTAGTCTGATTTAATGCAGCTAAGATATTGCAGCAGGTTTATTGTGAGTAACACAGTAGTTCAGTGGTTAGCATTGTAGCTTCACAGTGCCAGAGACCCAGGTTTGGTGCCAGCCTTAGGCAACTGTCAATGTGGAATTTGCACATTCTCCCCTGTCTCTGTGGGTTTTCCCTGGGTGCTCTGGTTTCCCTCCCACAGTCCAAAGATGTGTAGGTTAGGGAATTGGCCATGAGGAATGCAGGGTTACAGGGATGGGGATGTGTGTCTGGGTGGGATGCTGGTTGGAGGGTTAGTGAGGGTTTGATGGGGCAAATGGCCTGCCTTCCACACTGTAGGGATTCTATTCCATGATTTGTCATGTTGATACAATGCATTTTCAGTGGAACAGTTCCCCAGCAAAAAATCTCCAAATTCTCTATCGCTTCAACCCTCGATGTTGCACCAACCTGTGGAACCAATCTGAAGCCTATTGATCCTAGTCTATTCTATTTTCATCCATTTGTTTCTCCAATAACCATTTAGTTGCCCTTAAAGTTGTCTACCGTTGCAGGCATGGCATTCCACGTCCCTACTACTCTGAGTAAAGAAACTACCTCTAATATCTGTCCTATATCTATCACCACCCAATTTAAAGCTATGTCCCCTTGTGCTAGCCATCACCATCACTGTCCACCCAATCGAACCCTCTGATTATCTTATGTGTCTCAATTATGTCACCTCCAACCTTCTTCTCTTGAACAAAAACAGCCTCAAGTCCTCCAGTCTTTCCTCATAAGACCTTCCCTCCATACCAGGCAACATTCTTTGAACCCTTTCCAACGCTTCCACATCCTCTCTATAATGCGGTGACCAGAACTGTACGCAACACTCCAAGTTCGACCGCACCAAAGTTTTGTACAGCTGCAACACGACCTCATGGCTCCAAAACTCAATCCCTCTCCCAATAAAACCTAACACACAGTATGCCTTCTTAACAACCCTATCAACCTTGGTGGCAATTTTTAAGGATCTATGTGCATGGACACCTAGATCTCTCTGCTCATATACACTGCCAAGAATCTTATCATTAGCCCAGTACTCTTTATTCCTGTTGCTCCTTCCAAAGTAAAATCAGCTCACAATTTTCCATATTAAACTCCATTTGCCATCTCTCAGCCCAACTCTGCAGTTTATCTATGCCCTCTGTAAACTGCAACATCTTTCGGCACTGTCCACAACTTTACTGACCTTAGTGTCATCTGCAAGTTTATTAACCCATCCTTCTACATCCTCATCTTGGTCATTTATAAAAATGACAAACAGCGGTAGCCCCAAAACAGATCCTTGCTGTATACCACTAATAACTGAACTGCAGGATAAACATTGGCCATCAACTAGCACCCTCTATCTTCTTTCAGCTAACCAATTTCTGATCCAAACCGCTAAATCACCCTCAATCCCATGCCTCTGTAGTTGATGCAAAAGCCTGTCATGGGGAACCCTATTAAATGACTTACTCAAATGCATATACATCTCATCAACCACTTTATCCTCATTTACCTGTTTGGTCACCTTCTCAAAGAACACTCAGAAAGGTTTGTGAGGCGTGAGCTACCCTTCACAAAAGACTATCCCTAATTAATGTATTCCTATTGCGATGTTTATAAATCCTATCTCTTATAATCCTTTCCAACACTTTACCCACAACCAAAGTAAGGCTTACTGGTTTATAATTATCAGGGTTGTCTCTACCCTGCTTCTTGAACAAGGGGACAACATCTGCTAACCTCCAGTCTTCTGGCACTATTCCTGTAGACAATGACGACATAAAGATCAAAGCCAAAGGGTCGGCAATGTCCTCCCTGGCTTCCCAGAGAATCCTAAGGATAAATTTCATTCAGCCCAGGGGACTTATCTATTTTCACACTCTCCAGAATTGCTAACACCTCCTCCTTTTGAACCTCAGTCCTGTCTAGTCTAGTATCCTGTAACTCATTATTGTCCATGACAACATTGTCTTTTTCCAGTGTGAATACCGAAAAAAAATATTCATTTAGTACTTTTCCTATCTCCTCGGACTCCATGCACAACTTACCAATATCATCCTTGATTGGCCCTAAGCTTACTCTAGTCATTCTTTTATCCCTTACATACCTATAGAAAACTTTAGGGTTTTCCTTGATCTTATCTGCCAATGACTTCTCATGTCCCCTCCTGGCTCTTCTTAGCTCTCTCTTTAGGTCTTTCCTGGCTACCTTGTAACTTGTAAGCACCCCAATTGAACCTTCACATCTCATCCTAACATAAACCTTCTTCTTCCTCTTGACAAGAGATTCAACTTCCTTAGTAAACCATGGCTCCCTCACTCGACTACTTCCTCCCTGCCTGACAGGGACATAGTTATCAAGGACACGCAATAACTGTTCCTTAAATAAGCTCCACATTGCAATTGTGCCCATCCCCTGCAGTTGTATAGAGATTCTCATCATCGTGGGGCACCATTATCTGTTGACCTACAGAAGAGCAGGGAGCACAGCCATAGTTCCCTCAAGAATTGATCAGGAGTCAAATTCTTCCCTGCAATTTCAGAAAAAGTTAAGAGGAATTGTGTGGGGAGGCCACTAGACTTATTCTGAAGGCCTTGGGTTAATAGAACAGTGAAAGGAGAGAGATATCTGTGAAGACCTTACTCTTTCCATATTACAATACTATCACTTTTAAAATGGACACTTATATTGACCAAAAAGTCATAATGGTTATGGACTGGTGTTAACTTCAATTTTCTGCCATTCTCATTTGTTCAGTTTATCCTGGGGAGAAACAACTGGATTCACTCACTCGTTCACACCTCAAAAGAACAGAGGCAAACATCTCCTGCAAGTGCAGTTATATTTCAACAACAAAAGCCATTCCAATCCCTTCTAAATGAAATCACAGTTACAATTTGAGCTGATTTCAGTTTAAATGAGGTTAGTTCTAATATGTGCAGTAATCCACAGTATCACTTTAACAATAATACACAGCATTCTCAAAACTCCCTATAAATATAACTACCTGTTATAACTAGCCCAGTTGTTTGCACAAATGCAGCCATTATGTGAAGTAGGGACTTTATTTAGATGAGGAAGCAGAAGTGGTAGATCCACTGAACATCATACATGTCACCTAACACAGTGTAGCAAACATCACAGTCTCTATGGGGGTTTGGTTATACCTCAGTTGGCTGGATAGCTGGTTTGCAATGCAGAGTTATTTTTTTTTAGATTACTTACAGTGTGGAAACAGGCCCTTCGGCCCAACAAGTCCACACCGACCCGCCGAAGCGCAATCCACCCATACCCCTACATATACCCCTTACCTAACACTACGGGCAATTTAGCATGGCCAATTCACCTGACCCGCACATCTTTGGACTGTGGGAGGAAACCGGAGCACTCGGAGGAAACCCACGCAGACACGGGGAGGACGTGCAAACTCCACACAGTCAGTCGCCTGAGGCGGGAATTGAACCCAGGTCCCTGGCGCTGTGAGGCAGCAGTGCTAACCACTGTGCCACCGTGCTACCCCTATGTCAACAGTGTGGGTTCAATTCCTCCACTGACTGAAGTTACTATGAAGGACTGTCCTCAATCTCTCCCCCCGCCTGAGGAGCAATAACCCTCAGGTTAAAACACCACATGTTGTCTCTCACTAATGAAGTAGTGGCCCTATGGTCCAGTAGGACTATTGTGATTTTATCCGTTTACTTACTCTATTCCCTTTCATTTTCTGTCGCTACCAGATTTTGGAGTAAAATACAGTTCCATATCTAAATGGACACTTTTAAAAATAACTCATGATACTTAAAGGTGTGTGAATTGATACAGCTCCTTGAAATGTGCTAAAACTAAACAGACATGAACTGATAGACAGAAGACTCAATGTAAAAAAGCAGGCCTGGCCTGTTATCCAAGTCTGTTATAATTTTCTATTTACAGTTAATTCAACATCCATGCATCTTCTATCAGATATATTCCTGAATCCTTGGGAGCTAATAAAGACCTCAAACTGAGACCCAAAGCATTCTCACTGAATGATAATTTTTGATTCCCATAATGCCTCTTGGAGCAGACTTATCAATCAGCCGAATGGCATTCCGATGTTTACCCTGTCCACCTAATTTTGCAGCCCACATTATATCTTCAGTAAATCTCCCAAATATATCACTCCACCACACAGGAAGCAAGGGTAGCAGTTACAGAGTAATACCATAACTCCCAGCTCTCTACACCATCTTGACTTGAACCTTTCCTTCTCATTGCTATTCTTACTCACCAATAGGATAAAATCATGAACACCATGACCTAACATTCCTTTGAGTGCTCCCTCGTCACATAGCAGTTAGTGGAGATAACTTACTACTAGCTTCTCAAGTTATCGACACTGATTCAGCTGGGAGCACTCTTGCCTCTGAGGGAGAAGTCTGTGGCTTCAAGTCTCACAACTAGGAACCTGAGCAGAAACTCTAAGTGGATGCTTCAGTGCAATACTGTGGCACTGCCACATATCTAAGGGTGGCCTTTCAGTTGAGAGGTCCAGTCAGCCCTTTCAGGTAAATATAAAAGATCCCACGGCACCAATTTGAAGCAAAACATGTGAGCTTGGTCTATCCTGGCTAACCATTATTCCTCAAATAACATCATTAAAATAAATTGCCTGCTTTTAGGGGTCTGGCTGTGCAGAAATTGGGAGCCATCATTCCAATAATGTAACAGTGACTATGCTTCAGAAACAGTGTTCATGAGCTTCTGAAAGGCACTATCTAAACACAAGTTATTTTTCTTCAAGAAGAACTAGTGACAGGTTAATAAATGCCAATGATAAATTCCCAAGAGCAAAGATTTTTTAAAAAACGTACCTCCCATTTACCATCACCGTGACTCTCAGCTTGTGATCTGGAAAGGGATTCAGGTTTAAAGGCCAGGAGACTATCCCGGATTTTAGCCACACGGGCAGTCGCATGCTTCACTTGTTTCTGAATGTCTTCATCTCCAATCATTCTATCTGCCTCCAAAAGCTTAGCCTCCTCAGTCACCTGAATTAGCTCGTCATCATCTTGTAATGTCTCTTCCTCTTCAGCCAGATCACTGGAAGTTCCTGAAAGTAATTAGGTCATTTATCCCTTCATTAAGGAACAAAACGGTTTGCAGTGGAAAAAGCACAAAACAAAAAATAAAAACTTTTCTTTCATGACAAAGCCAAACAAGAAGTTAGTAGGCCTTGTTATTTAGTTTAAGCAACTGCTTAGGTTCATTTGACCGACTGTGATGAACATTCCTCAACTAACCACCTATAAAGATCATAGTTACTTATATTTTAATTTTAAATAAATGTCTTAAGACATAGGAGCAGAAGTAGACCGTTCAGTCTATCGAGCCTGATCTGCCACTCAGTGAGATCATGATTGATCTCATTGTCTTCAACTCTACTTTTCTGCCTTATCCCCATGACCATTGATTCCCTTACTGACTAAAAACCTGCCTATCTCAGGCTGGAATATACTGCCTCTAGAGGCAGTAGTTAGGAAGGCAAATGCAAGGTCTTGAATATAAAAGCAAGGATGTACTTTGATACTCTATGAAGTTCTGGTCACACCACATTTGGAGCATTGAGTGCAGTTGTAGGCGCCATATCTCAGGAAGGATGTACTGGCCTTGGAGCATGGTCAGAGGAGGTTCACAAGAATGGTCACAAGAATGAAAAGCTCAACATATAAGGAATGTTTGAGGATTGTGGGTTTATATTCAATGGAGTTTAGAAGGCTGAGGGTGGAACTAATTGAAACATATAGAATACTGAATGGCCTGGACAGAGTAGATGTTATGGAGATGTATCCATTGGTAGGACAGACTAGGACTTGAGGACATAGACTTAGAGTAGAGGGAAGAGCTTTTAGAACAGAGATAAGGAGAAACTTCTTCAGCCAGAGAGTGGTGCATGTATGGAATTCATTGCCACAGAAGGCTGTGGAGGCCTGGTTATTGAGTATATTTAAGACTACGATAGATAGGTTCTTGAGTATCAAGGGGATTAAGGGTTACGGGGAGAATGGGGATGAGAAATTTATCAGCCATGATTGAATGGCAGAGCAGACTCAATGGGCTGAATGGCCTAATTTCTGCTCAATGTCTTATAGGCCTCTGCGGTAAAGAAATCCAAAGACTAATTACTCTCAATGAAAAGAAAAATCCTTATTTATCCTAAATGGGCAACAAAATGTAGATAGATTTGGAATTTTCAATATTACCTGTATCCCACTCTGTAGCATCTGAGTCTGTCTCCTCTTCATCCTCTTCAGAACTCCAATATTGTTCGGATGCAGATGTTAAATCTGACCTTTCCACTTTGTGAGATTGAGTAGAGGGACCACCTTCTGAGGCCAGCTTAAAATATAAAGAACTCCATGTTGTTTACAATTACTTCGGTCACACCTATGAATAATCAGATTACTGACTGACAAGTCTGCCTGTGAATTATTTATTTTCTCAATTGCTGCAAGAACTTACGTAGCATTGATTTAAGCCTGACATAATTTGGAAAGGATTATGGGATGTTGTGTTCTGCTCTGGAATATGCAAATTCAAACTTGGTTATTGATGTCATATGAAGTGGCGGTTTAGGACTGGGGTGGACAAAGTCAGAAGTCGCATAACACCCAAAACGAAAGAATATATGGTCACATCATATTGTCTGGGGTTTCACTACATGTGCACAAGTCTTTCAGTTGCTTATCACTGGGTTGAGACAGGCTCATAGACCAAAGTCTTTGAAAGTGATGAATGAGTTGGATTATTCCATTCACATACTAGTATCCTTGAGCTATTTTGATTTGATTTGATTACTTATTAGCACATACACCCAAGTACAGTAAAAAGTTTTGTTTTGCGTGCAATACAGGCAGATCATACCATACAAAAGTGTATAAAGGTAATAGTGAAGAATACTATGTTACAGCCACAGAGAAGTTGGACAAAGAGCAAGATCCACATTAAATTTAAAATCTGAAAAGGTCCATTCAGAAGTCTAAGTACCGGGGTGGGGGAAGAAGCTGTTCTTGAATCTATTCGTGTGTATATGCAAACTTTTATATCTTTTGTCTGATGGAAGAGGGTGGGAGAGGCCTTTGTTTATGGTGGTTGCTTACCTGAGGCAATGGGAAGTTCAGATGCAGTCAATGAGTGGAAGGCTCATTTGTGTGATGGACTGAGCTATGTTCACGAATCTCAGTAGTTTGGTTATTTGCATTTACATATTCTGCGACTGCTTGGACTGTCCAATGTTAATAATGCCTCCATGTCCTTCCTGACCTGGCATGCAATCTTTGGCACAGTTGACTATCATTTTCCTTGGCTTTCACCAATTTGGTGCAACTGCTCTCATTTGGTTTCTTCGTTAATTATCTAATCATAGTCAGAGAATGACTTGCAATGGATTGTCTTCCTGCTCTTTGGCGTTACTCAGTGATCTGGGTAGCATTTTAAGAGGTTTTCTGGGTAGCAATTAGATGTTTTCCTCAGTGACATTGTCAGAGATTATAGTATTAGTTTTCATTTATATGCTGAAAACATCTAGCTCTACCTTGTCACCACCGCCTTCCCCAATTCTCTGCTGTTGTTAACTTAACAGATTACTTACCTAACATCTAGTACTGCATTGGCAGAAATTTATTCCCACTAACTAGCCACAAGATTGTAGCCATTGTCCTGGAGCACCCCTCTGCCAAATGCCATTCCGTAACGATGGACTCTATCCCTTTCTCTGATGACAGTCTGTCTCTAAACTAGAGACCTGCTAACTTTGATGTCATCTTTGACCCCAAGATGAGATTCAGACTACTTATACACTAAGTGACACAATCAATTGGACCACCTTTTTCTATCGTGGTCATGTCTGTTGATCTGCTGTGAAACTCTCATTCATGGCTTTTGTTACTTTTAGACTCGTCTGTACCGACAAACTTGACTGTCCTGCCTCATCCTATCTTTTCATCCTAGCCCTGAACTATCCATGTCCCTACTCACCCTACCGATGTTTGAGAAGTCCCACTCACCTTTTGTGTTCTGACCTACAAGGGCCCTCCAACGAGCAATACCTCAATTTTAAAACTCTCATTTTTGATTTCAATTCCTTCTATCAATCATCCTCATTTTGAGATTTGGAATAGCATATAGTCTCTCTGTAATTGAAACATGTTCCTGGGAGGACATACTCAGAAATTGTTTATGAAGGTCACTGGTTCCAAACTGCTCACCGTATGTAGTTACCTGATTTAACTCAGCTGCATCTTCTTCCTCATCCAACAGATCACTTTGACTGCCTAAAAGATATCAAAGTAATATCTTGATCAAGACAAAAAAGCACTCAGTAGAAAAGAGAAAATAAAATTTACTTCCATTTTTAATAGTGGTGTTATGACGTGGGGTAAACACTTCTGCTAATTTAAACCATGCACACAGAAAAGCTCCCCTGTCCTCATAATCTGTTAAAGTATGAGTGACAAATAACTACCAAATCCCACAATGTAAAGAAAAATCAACAATGTATTCTTTAACTCCAAAAAAAATAAACAACTATCTACACTATAAACCTCCTTTCTCCGAGAAATTTATCTACCACCCATTCTACAACAATATACTGATCCAATAAAACCTCCCTGGTTAAGTTTAACAAAAAATTCAAATTTCAAAACCAGTCAGTTTTCTGTCTTCCATTTGCATTTTTGTCTGTAGATTTTCCTGCCTTCTTTTCTTTGGTCTTCTGCTTCACCGATTTAATATGAAAAGGTACCTTTCAGAGAACGATTCTGCAGGCAATCTTTGTTTTGTTGGTGCTCTTTGTGACTCTGGCTACCTGTTCAAAATACCCGATATTATATACCCCAAAACATCGGACCGTCTCATTGGTTTGATGTCATCCAAAACAGTAAAATTCAAATTCGATTGGATTTGGGTACCTTAGGGCATAATTTAAACTAATTGGTCAAAATTGAATTTGTTGTGTCACATAACTGGACCTGTGGTGCTATTTGTTTCACAACCAAATGTTAGATTTTTAAATGTTTCAGCATACTCTGTGCCTTTATACATCCGCGCCAGCTTCTACTCTCTCTTAAAGGTACAATACATACCTCCACCTTCATAACACCTCCTCCCTTAAGAAAAAAAATGAACCATCAATGAAAAGATGACCACTTTTTTTTCCTCTATTCCTTAACAACATTACCATGACTTTAATGTAAGTTCATATTAACTTCTTCCCATATATATATAACATTAATCAGATACCAATCTCATCTACGCTTACAGTTACATCTGCAATAACGCATCTGCTACTACATTCTTACGACCCACAACATGTCCAATTTGTAAATTAAAAATCTGTATCATAAGACTCCAATGAAATAGTCTCATATTCTTGTCTACAAAGACTTCCAAGAATATAAAAGTATTGTGATACATATACATGACCGTCTCTAGCACATAGTTTGTGACATAATTGAGTACCAAACTCAATAGTGCTTTTTTGATCGTAGAGTGGTGGTTGTTGAATTTCTTTGAAAAGTTACCAACTGGCAGTTCAATTCCATCATCATCTTCCTGTAGCAATACAGCTCCAACTACTAGGTCACTAGCATCGTTGGAAACTTTGAAGGGTTTCAAAATGTTTGGTGTAGCTAAAACTGGTGCAGTGGTTAATATTTATTTTAAATTGTTAAATGCCTCCTGGCACTGTTCTGTCCACCAAAATGTTGTGTTCTTCTTCAGAAAATCGGTTAATGGTGCCACTACACTGCTGAAGTTTGGAACAAACGTCCGATAGAATACGCTTAGTCCCAAAAATCGAAGCACCTCTTTCTTCGAGGTTGGTCGTGGAAATTCCTCGATGTCCTTCGTCTTTGCATTCCTTGGGGTCAACCTTCCATGACCGATGTTATGTCCCAAGATTGTCACCTCTGCTTTTGCAAATTCAGTTTTGTTTAAGTTTATCACCAGTTTTGCTTCTCTTAATCGGTCAAAAAGTTCTGCCAACTGTACCAGTACTCACTAAAGATTATTACATCATCTAAATAGCCTGCACAGTTTGTTAGCTCAGCCACAACGTTGTTTGTGAGTCTTTGGAATGTGGCAGGTGCATTCTTCATTCCAAAGGGCACCACTTTGAATTGATATAGTCCATTTGGGGTTACAAATGCAGAAATTTTTTTCACCTTCTCTGATAATAATATCTGCCAATAACTACACAAGAAGTCCAACTTTGTGATGCAACTGGTTTGTTCAACTTTCTCGATGCAGTCCTCCAATCTTGGTATTGGATAGGAGTCTGATTTTTGTAACGGTGTTGACCCTCCGATAATCCATGCAAAATTGTTGAGTCCCATCAGGTTTAGAAACTCAGACGATCAACAAACTCCACATGCTCTGACTCGGTTCGATGATATCTTCTTTGAGCATCCTTCTGGACCTGTCTGGCTTTGAAAGGATTAAACCAATAGGGTTGTCGTTTTATCGGAACAGTATTCCCTACATCTGCCTCATGCACAATAGCATTAGTCTTTCCCATCTTTTTCCTACATATGTCCTCATACTGCAGTAACAAACCTTTCAACTTGCTCCTGAGACAGATAATTTAATAACCTACCCCACACCTCAAGGACCTCCTCATTGTTTAACATATTTTCAGGGACATCAAATTCCACAACATCTCAATTTGATTCCTCACTGTGTGGGGCAGTAACTAACACCTGTGTCTCAAGTTCTTTCAGATAACGATCCTCAGGAATATCCTCCGCCTCCTTTTCAGAGTACACGTCCATATATAGATCTTTAATTGTCTCGTCTTTTTGTTGCAAGTCCATTAGCCTTTCAGGACTAAACACCTCTATCTGAGCCCCTGCCTGTTCAGGTTTTTCTTGCACCATTACATCAAACAGGGTGTTGACTAACTGAACCTCAACTCCTTCATATTTCTCTTTAGTTTTTGTTTCATGCTGTGACTTATGATAATGGGATCTTGTTACTACACAGTTTGGGAAAATACCTGGATATTTTTCTTTAACTCCTCAGTTTCCTGCTCCTTGGGCCTTTCCACAACAAGGAATGTCACTCCCACCTTGGACCCTGCTAAATTGTCCCCAAGAACAAATTGGATTCCTGGAACTGACACTCTGTCACTCACTCTCACTGTTATTTCCCCAGTCCTGAGTTGGCATTCCAACCTGACCTTACATAGGGGAACGCTAAATTTCTGTCCACCTATCCCACAAAATAACTACTCTCTTGGTAACAGGTCAGAAAGAGTGCGAATTTGTTCATCTCTTACTATTAGAGACTGGTTAGATCCTATATCTCTCAAAATTATAACTTCTTGCCCTTCTTCCCCTGCACTTCCTGAGTAAACTTTACCCACAGAGGCAAATTCTTTAGGAGATCGGGCACTAACTCCACACTCAACCCCCACCTAAGCTGTGCACTCTCCTGCAGCTCCTTGGCCTTTCCTAGGATTTCCTTTACTACTTTCACTAATGCCACTGGATTAGCTTCTTTTAACACATCTTTGCCCACAGTGCCTTTCTTTAATGACCAACACTGTGACTTTCCATGTCCCACTTTATCACAGTGGAAATGCCGGAGGCCTTTCACCTCCTTTCCACCCTCTTGGGCTTTTTTATCCTGTGGTAAAATATTAACAGTGTTCTCTACTCTTTGTTTTGCAGTGTAGTATCTCCCCTTCTACCAACTTCTATCCCTCACAAGATAAAATTCTTGCCAGAAGCTTGCCATGTGCACCAACATGTACTCATCTGCTAACTCTGCTATTCTTCTCACTTCCTGAACTTTCTGTTCATCTACATGAATTCTTATCATCTCTGTTTTTGAACTCCTCCAGCAGAATAAACTCTCTTAGAGCCTCAAAGGTCTTACCTATTTTTAAGGCTAACACCAATCAACATGATTATGTTTAATTCTTTCGAACGCAACTTAAGTCTAACCTGGTTCCTTCTTTATGTTTTTGAACTGCTATGTGCTTTTGGTACTAATTCATAAGCACTTAAAATAGCCTGTTTAACCTCTTCATAATCTCTTGACCCTTCATCTGACAGTGCTGCAAATACATCAATAGCTCTGTCTACCAGATTAGTCTGAACTAGCATAAATCCTCAGACCACTTCACTGCCTCGCCAATTTGTCAAATAAAATAAAGGTGGCTTCAACATCTTTCTCATCAAAATGTGGCAAAGTTTTGACATATTTGTATATATCACAACTTGCTCTTTTAATCTCCATCCTGTTAACTTGACTTTGCTGACTAAGTCATAACTTCTCAACTTCAAATTCTCTCTCTTTCACACTCTCTTTGCTCAACTAAGAACCTTCTCTCTCTTTCGTTTCCTCTCTCTCTCTCCTTCTCTTTTCCTTTGTTTATCTTCTAACTCCATTTTCCTGAATTGTAATTTAAGATTTTATAACTCAACTGCATGTGTCTGTTTCTCTGACACCCCTAAGTGTTTAAGTAATTCCCTTAAAATTTCCACTTTACTTTTGTCCTTGGTTAAATCCAATTCTAACTTCTTTGCTAATTCTAAAAGTAAGGTCCTTCTTTCTTTCCTTCTAAACTTTCTTGGCAAATTTGGGTATCATCTTCAAACCTCAGAACCTCTTTAGGAATTTTAAGAGCCATTTAACCAACCACAAGAAACCAAAATTAAAGAAACATTCTCACTTACATTTTATTTAAAGATCTAGGACACTAACCTGCAAGCGTTTAAATCTACTGGGCTTTTCTTGTATCCTAAATCTATTCAAATCTGTCCAAACCTCAAACTGGATCTGTCTAAACAGTTCAAATCCCTGACAAGCCCCCAAACTGTTACAACATGGGGTAAATCCTTCTGCTAGTTTAAACTATGCACACAGAAAAGCTTCACCTTGCCTCGTAATTTGTTAAAGTATGAGTGACAAATAACTACCAAACCCCACTACGTGAAGAAAAATTAACAATTTATTCATTAGATTAGATTAGATTACTTACAGTGTGGAAACAGGCCCTTCAGCCCAACAAGTCCACACCGACCCACCGAAGCGCAACCCACCCAGACCTATTTCCCTACATTTAACTCCTTACGCCTAACACTACGGACAATTTAACATGGCCAATTCACCTAACCTGCACATTTTCAGACTGTGGGAGATGAAAAAATACATTAAACAATTATCTACACTGTAAACTTCCTTTGTCTGATCAATTTATCTACGTCCTACTGTACAATATACTGATCCGATAAAAAAACCCTGATTAAATTTAACAAAAAATGCAAATTTCAAAATGAATCAGCTTTCAGTCTTCCATTTGCAGTTTTGTCTGTAGATTTTCCTGTCTTCTTTTCTTTGGTATTCTGCTTCACCGATTTAATATGAAAAGGTACCTTTCAGAGAGTGATTCTGTGGACAACCTGTGTTTTGTTGGTGCTTTTTGCTGCTCTAACTTTTGAAATTGCCCGAATTTATAAAGCCCAAAACATCGGACCGTCTCAATGGTTTGATGTTATCCAAAACAATAAAATTCAAACTCGATTGGATTTTGGTATCTTAGGGCATAATTTAAACTGATTGGCCAAATTTGGATTTGTTGCATAAAACAGCAATGCAGCTCCTGCTATTTGTTTCACCACCAAATGTTATATTTTTCAATTTTTCAGCACACTCTGCCCCTATTCCTGATGAAGGGCTTATGCTCGAAACGTCGAATTCTCTATTCCTGAGATGCTGCCTAACCTGCTGTGCTTTGACCAGCAACACATTTGCAGCTGTGACCTCCAGCATCTGCAGACCTCATTTTTTACTTTATAGGTCTGTGCCAGCTTCTACTCTCAAAGGTACAGTACACACTTATACCTTCATAACAATATTAAGCACCAAACAAGATGCTCACAGATATAAAAACTGAAAATCCTGGTATGCAATGCCACAGCATGGGTTTAATTTCCACATCGGCTGAAGTTGCCATGAAGGACTCTCCTTCTCAACCCGTCCCCTCAGCTGCGCATGGTGACCCTCAAGTTAAATCACCACCAGTTGTCTCTTTCTCTCTAATGAGAAGGCAGTTCTATGGTTTGGTAGGACTCTTTCAACTTTGTATATTTACTTACAATTCTTTTTAAACTCAGGAAAAAGAAAGAGTTAGAACATTTCGTATTACCAGTCTCTGCCTCTATGTCATCTGAGCCCCTTTCTGTCTTTTCCTCTGGCGTTGTTGATCCAAATGTGAAATAGCCACCGGATGTAGGTGATATTCCTAACCACTCCAGTATGGTGCAATTATCAACGGAATCATCTTCAGAGGGCACCTTAAAATGTAAATAATACCTATTTAACAATTATTCTGATCATGGCCAAGAGTAATTCAGAATACCAGTTGTTGTTTAGTAAATGTTTTAACCAAAGATGTGCTTGAGTTAATTATTTGCTTCGCTGATGCTCCAACTCACAATGCTCAGATGTCAGCCAATGATAACAGTCAAGCGGGTGATATATTAGGCCCAGGACTAAGTAAGGGGAGTGTTGCTGAACAAAGAGACCTTGGAGTGCAGGTTCATAGTTCCTTGAAAGTCAAGCCACAGGTAAATAGGATAGTGAAGGCGGTGTTTGGTATGCTTGCCTTTATTGGTCAGTGCATTGAGTATAGGAGTTGGGAGGTCATGTTGCCGCTGTACATGACACTGGAGAGTCCATGTTTGGACTACTGCGCATAATTCTGGTCTCCCAGCCATAGGAAGGATATTGTGAAATTTGAAGGTGTACAGAAAAGATTTATAAAGACGTTGCCAGGGTTGCAGGGTTTGAGCTAAGGGAGAGTTTCAACAGGCTGGGACTATTTTCCCTGAAGCATCAGAGGCAGATGGTGACCTTATAGAGTTTTATAAAGTCATGAGGGGCATGGATAGGGTGAACAACCCAAGTCTTTTCCCCAGGGTAGGGAGTTCAGAACTTGAAAGCAGAAGTTTAAGGTGAGATGAGAAAGATTTAATAGGGACCTAAAGGACAACATTTTCACACAGAAAGTGGTGCGTGTATGGAATGAGCTAACAGAAGAAGTAGTGGGGGGGTGGTACAATTGTAACATTTAAAAGACACCTGCATGTGTACATGAATAGGAAGGATTTTAAGGGATGTGGGCCAAATGCTGGCAAATAGGATAAGATTAATGCACGATATCTGGCCAGCAGGAACGAGTTAGACTGAAGGGTCTGTTTCCATACTGTACAGCTCTATGACTATAATTGCAAACTTGATTAATGGCACAATAGCATTCTTCTTAATGTCCTGATTTGAACTCAGGTGTCTTAGCCCAGAGGAAGGGACATAACCACTGCTCCAACAGAGCCCTCTCTACTCTATAATAAATGTTAGGGATACATTTTCACTCTGTATCATTTACAGTATTGGTAATTAAGCAGATTAATATAAATAGAATAGAACCGTGACACACAGGCATATGATATGATTTCCAATTGCACTGCAGCAAAACTGCAGCTTTAGTTGTCCGTGGCAGATTATCTATTTCATTTGATCAAAATGGTTATGCTGCATTATGTAAAGTGGATAAATTGCTCCTGCCACCTGTTTCTGCTGACACCATAGGCATGTGTCTCCCACATGGGCCCAATACATCACTCCCCAGAATTAAGTGAGGATGGTGCAAAGTTTAAGAAAGTCTGTGTACCCATGCAGTTCATTTCTATCGTTTGCGTTTAGACGGTGACTGGTCAGGTGATTTGGATGTGAGCATAAGAGGTACAGTTGGTAAGTTTGCAGATGACACCAAAATTGGAGGTGGAGTGGACAGCGAAGAGGGTTACCTCAGATTACAACAGGATCTGGACCAGATGGGCCAATAGGCTGAGAAGTGGCAGATGGAGTTTAATTCAGATAAATGTGAGGTGCTGCATTTTGGGAAAACAAATCTTAACAGGACTTATACACTTAATGGTAAGGTCCTAGGGAGTGTTGCTGAACAAAGAGACCTTGGAGTGCAGGTTCATAGCTCCTTGAAAGTGGAGTTGCAGATAGATAGGATAGTGAAAAAGGCGTTTGGTATGCTTTCCTTTATTGGTCAGAGTATTGAGTACAGGGAGATCATGTTGCGGGGCTGTATAGGACATTGGTTAGGCCACTGTTGAAATATTGCATGCAATTCTGGTCTCCTTCCTATCAGAAAGATGTTGTGAAACTTGAAAGGGTTCAGAAAAGATTTACAAGGATGTTGCCA
Source organism: Hemiscyllium ocellatum (assembly GCF_020745735.1). Taxonomy (NCBI): domain Eukaryota; kingdom Metazoa; phylum Chordata; class Chondrichthyes; order Orectolobiformes; family Hemiscylliidae; genus Hemiscyllium; species Hemiscyllium ocellatum. The sequence goes on from NC_083434.1 coordinate 24,686,519, forward strand.
GGGTTGGAGAATCTCAGCTACAGGGAGAGGCTGAACAGGCTGGGGCTGTTTTCCCTGGAGTGCCGGAAGCTGAGGGGTGACCTTATAGAGGTTTACAAAATTATGAAGGGCATAAATAGGATAAATAGACAAAGTCTTTTCCCGGCGTCGGGAAGTCCAGAACTAGAGGGCATAGATTTAGGGTGGGAGGGGAAAGATATAAAAGAGACCCAAGGGACAACGTTTTCACACAGAGGATGTGGTGGAGGCTGGTGCAATTGCAACATTTAAGAGGCATTTATATGTGTATATGAATAGGAAGGGTTTGGAGGGATATGGGCCGGGCACTGGCAGATGGGACTAGATTGGGTCGGCATGGATGGGTTGGACCGAAGGGTCTGTTTCCATGCTGTACATCTCTATGACTCTATAAATATATTCACCCCATTGGAGGTATGAATTTTTGAATGAATGGACAATCTAACTAAAATAAGATAAAAAATAGATTTAGCTGTATTATTCATCAACATTATAAGCAGATAGCACGTTAATCTAATGCTCCCATGTCAGTCAAGTGGAAGAATCTGCTGTTGTTGATAGCCAAATATCAAGTAAACAAACTTTAGTTTGAAATTTCTCTTCAACATTAAAGGCTTTTGAAGATTATTCAGTATGAAAATTAACTGTTTGTACAATATTCTAATTTCACCAAGTCCCCTTCACCTATCACCCCTGTGTGCGTTGACCTACATTGATTTCTGGTACACTATCTAGAAGTATAGAATCTCTACAGTGCAGGAGCAGGATATTTGGTCCATCAAGTCACCCTACCAAAAAATATCCCACCCAGACCCATTCCATCCCTGTAACCCTGCATTTCCTATGGCTAATCCACCCAGCCTGCACATCCCTGGATGCTACGGGCAATTTAGCATTACTAATCCACCTAATATGACCATCTTTGGACTGTGGGAGGAAACCGGACCACCTGGAGGAAGCCCATGCAGGCACAGGGGGAAGGTGCAAAACTCCATATATACAGGCACCCAAGGCCGGATTCAAACCTGGGTCCTTGGTGCTGTGAGGCAGCAGTGCTAACAGCTGAGCCACCATGCCACCACCTGAACTGTGGAAATGTTATAATTTTGTTAAAATCTCTCTATGGAATGGTTACTTCCTTTGTCTGTAATCTACTACAAGTTTATTCAAGTTTACAATTCTGGCCTCTGCAGCAACTTCCTCTACTTTAGCCTCACCACTTGCGATCATATCTTCAACTATAATGGTCCTAAGCTCTGGAATTCTTCCTTAAAACCTTTCTACATCTATCACTCTCTTATATTTTGGGATATTCTGTTAAACCTTTCCTTTTAACATTGCTTTCAGCCACTAATTTCAATAATTTTAAAAACTGATTCTTGGGACATGGGCATGGCTGGCTGGGCCAGGATTTATTGCCATCTCTTACTGTCCTTGAGAAAGTAGTGGTGAGCTGCTTTCTTCAAGCACTTTATTTGCTGTAGCCACAATGCCGTTAAGGGAGAGTTCAGAAGTCTGACCTGGCGACAGTGAAAGAACTGCGATATATTTCCAAGTCAGGATGGTAAGTGGCTTAGAGGGAAACTTGCAGGTGATGGTATTCTCATATATTTGCTGCCCTTAACTTCTCGATCATAGTGGTCGTGGGTTTGCAAGGTGCTGTCTAAGGAGTGTTGGTGAATTTCTACAGTGCATCTTGTAAATAGTACACACTGTTGCTACTGGTCATCAGTGGAGAGCAGAATGGATGCGGTAGCAATCAAGTGGACAGCTTCATCCTGGATGGTATCAAGCGTCGTGACTGTTGTTGGAGCTGTACCCATCCAGGTAAGTGAGGAGTATTCCATCACTCTCCTGACTTGTGATTATAGATCGTGGACCGGCTTTGGGGAGTCAGGAGGTGAGTTACTCACTGCAGTATTCCTTGACTCTGACCCGCGGTTTATTGTGTTGATATGGCTACTCCAGTTCAGTTATGGTCAATGATAATCCTCAGGATGTTGATAATGAGGGATGCAGCAATGGTAACATCTTTGAACGTCAAGGGGAAAGGATTAAATTCTAACTTTTTAGAGATGGTCATTGCAGGACATGATTGGTCCTTACCAATTGTCAGCTGGGTCATATTGCATTTGAACATGGACTGCTTCAGTACCTGAGGTGTTGGGAATAGTGTTGAACATTGTGAACATGCCCATTCTGATCTGACAATGGAGGAAAGGTATTTAAAGAAGCAACTGAAGATGGTTCGGCTAAGCACACTACACTGAGGAACTCTGGCAGAGATGTCCAGGAGCTGGCATGACTGACCTCTGACAAACACAACCATCTTTCTTTGTCCTAGGTATGACTTCAAATCAAAGAAGAGTTCTCCCTGCCACCATCCATTCCTAAATCACACCTCCATCAGCTCCCATTGATTCCAGTGTTGCTAAGGCATCTTGACGTCACACTTGGTGAAATGCCGTCCTGATTGCCAAGGGCAGACACTCGGACCTCACTCCTGGAACTCTGCTCTTTTGATTATGGCTTTCAGAAAGCCAAGGAACTGGGTGGCTCTGGCAGAACCCAAAGTGGCTTTTGTGAACAACACACTCCTAAACAATTATACCTTGATAACACTGTTGATGGCACCTTCCATTGAATGATAATTGAGAGTAGACTAATGTGGCTTTAATTGGCGGGTTGGATTTGTCCTGCTTTTAGTACACAGGACATATTTAGGCAACCTTCCACATTGTTGATTGGATGCCAGTATTGCATCTGTACTGAAACAGCTTGCCTAGGGGTGAGGCAAGTTCTGGAGCATAAGTCTTCAGTAATACTGCTGAAATGATTTCCGGGCCAAAACCACTGCAGTATCCAGTGCCTCCAACTGTTTCTTAATATCACGTGGAGTGAATGGAGTTGGCTGAAGACTGGTGTCCGTGATGCTCGAGACCTTTGGATTGGTGACAGTACAGGACATTGGTGACAGATAACAATGCTAGTGGGACTGAACACATCCTTAGATTATGATCATGTGTCTGGGACAGTGTGTGTAACCTATGACACCACAAGTATGTTAGGCTGTTGGTTTACTAGTCTGTGAGACAGCTTTCCCAATGATCATCATATCCCAAGTATTAGCAAGGAGGATTTGGTAGAGTTGACAGGGCTGTGTTTGTCGTTATCATTCCTGGTGCCTAGGTCAATGCCAGGTGGTCCATCTGGTTTAATTCCTTTATTGCTTTCTATCAGTTGAATGATTTGCTAAGCCATTTCAGAAGATTATTAAGAGTCCCTGCTGTGGGTTTGCAGTCACATGTACAGCAGACTGGCCAGTTTCCTTCCCAAAAGGATATTCATGATCCAGTTGGGTTTTATGACAATTGGCAATGATTTTATCGTCATCATTAATTCCAGATTTTCACTGAATTCAGGTCCCACCATTTGCCATGGGATGGGATTTGAATGTGAGTTCCCAGATAATACCTTGGTCTCTGGATTACTACTCTAGTGATAACACCGATAGGTTTCATCTCTCACCAAATTTAATATGATCAGCTTTTATAAACTGTCTTGTGACATTTTACTAACTGAATTTGTTGTATAAATGTGTCACCATTTACCTATTTATGATTAAATACATTTGACAGCTAAATCTATCAGAAGTAAACTCTTCCAACTACTGGATCCAAGTGTTGGGCAGATCATAGACTGCCTCGTAAGGAATGCATGGTGCACTTATTGGAGTGGTCAAGACATCTTATTTAAAATGTTTCTTTAAAATCATGATCCAAGCAAAACTTAACACCAATCTGAAAAGTCTGTAACTTTGACAGGAATCCAACAACATTGCCAGTGAATACTGGACAATGCAAGAGAATCACTTTTCAGTTGCAGAATGCAAAACTCCGATAAAGAGTAAGTGGTGGATGTAGGTACAATTACAATGTTTAAAAGACATTTAGATAAGTACATGAATAGGAAAAGTTTGGAATGATATGGGTCAGGAACAGGCAGGTGAGACTAAATTGGTTTGAGATTATGTTCAGCATGGACTGAAGGGTCTGTTTCTATGCTGTTTGATTCTATGATCTCTCCCTCTTCCCTTGGTGGATTGTTGAAGGGAGAACATCTGTTATAGGGGGAACATCTATCACCAATTGATGAGAAGGAGTGGGAATGAAGGATGGTGCAGTCTCGATTTGAGACATTAAAAAGCCAAAATGGTCTTTGCAAACCAGTAATATTTCTGCTCATGATAACTATCCAAGATAAAATTAACAAGAATTTACTGTTTCAACATGTACAAGCACATCTGGACACGTACCGTTCCCACCCGAAGATAATGCATGTGCTTTGTAGAAATGTATTTAGACAACGTGTACAACTGAAGTACGCCTTTCTCACTAGCATCCAACGATGCAGCTAATACTTCAATTTGACGTTGAATCAATTCTCTTTCGTTGATCAGCTGCAGGAAAAAAAGAATAAAACACAGCTTAGAGGTAGTGTTTGGCCAGTTCTCTGAACTCTTTGTACCTCCTTGACTTTAATACTTTCACTATTCCATATGCCATAATCATTATTTGACAAGGTATCACATCAAAGTTTACATAATGCAAGAACTCATGGCGTAGGGGGTAATATTAATGCTGAAAGAGGATTAGTTCGCTAACAGAAAACAAAGCAGAAATGAACAGGTTCAGTTTTGGATTTGCAAGTTGTAACCAATGGATCAATGCTGGAGCCTCAGCTTTTTCCAATCAATATCAATAATTTGGATGGAGACCAAATGTATGATTGCTAAATTTGATGGTGACACAGGGTAGGTAGGAAAACAGATTGTCAAACAAACAGGTTACATGAGTGGAGCATATCTGGCAGTTCGAATATAATATGGGAGATATGAATTTGTCTTCTTCGGCAAAAAGAAAAAAGTAATACGCTTAGAAGCAGTAGTTTGTGGTACAGAAGGATTAAAGTGTTCTGGTATATGGACCTCAAAGTTAGCTTGCAAAGCAAGTGATTAGGGAGGGAAATGGAACATTATTGTTTATTACAAGATGAATAGAATATAAAACATAGGAAGGTTTAGCAATCATTGCATGGGATCTTGGATCTACTGTACTGTCTTGTTTTAGCTTCCTTACTGAAGAAAAGATGTTGCATTAGAAGCAATTCAGAGACAGCTCACTTAACTGATTCCTGAGATTAAGGGGTTATTTTATGAGGAAATGTTGGGCTGCACCCCCTGCTATTTAGAAGATAGGTAGCTGATTTTGTTAAAATAAATAGGATGGATGCTCAAACAAGGATTCCATTTATGGGACAGACTAGAAATAGGGGGTGCAGTTTAAAAATAAGGGCTCTTTTCTATAAGATAGAAACAAGGAGAAATACTTTCAGAGAATCATTCGTGGGTACAGTACTCTTCTCCCAAGCAGTAGATACTGAGTTCCTGAATATTCTTTAAGGCCAGGTTAGATAGATTCACAAGAGAGTGTAAAAGAGTAGACAGGCTAACAGCATTGAGGCCAGAGTCAGCTCAGTCATGACTTTATCAAATGGTGGAGCAGGTCCATGACAGATAACTGACCGATTCCTGCTCCAGATATACATTCATATGATCACAGCAAAGAAAATGAAGGAAGGATTTAGTACAACTATTCAAAATAATGATGGGTTTTTTTTATAGAATAACATAAGGAGTAATAGGAAGATCAGCAAAAAGAAACAGAGATGTAAGACAGTTAGCAAAAGAACTGGAAGGAGCAATTAACTTTTTTTTAATGGAACAAGTGATGGTGATTTGGATAGAATGCCTGAAAGTGTGCTGGAAGTAGATTCAAAACTAACTGTCAAAAGGCAATTGGATAATTTTAAAAGGAAAAGACAGCAAGGGTGCAGGAAAACAGCAAGCAGGCAGGATGGTTCTATGGAGCCAAGACAAATACAATAGTTCCCTTCCGTGCTGCAAGATTCCACGATTCCATGAATAAATCAGAAACAGTGTCCCTAGCCTCAGAACAATCTCTGATCTAAACGTACAGGGTTGTTCGAGGGTGACAACTTTAGAGAAGCAGCCAATCTCCACTTGGCTGTCTTCCGAGCCATGTGGTGGCTCACAAATGCAGGGTAGGGAATTCAGAACTAGAAAGCAGAAGTTTAAGGTGAGATGAGAAGGATTTAAAAGGGACCTAAAGGGCAAGTAATGGAGGCTGGTACAATTGCAACATTTAAAAGACATCTGGATGTGTACATGAATAGGAAGGGTTTGGAGGGATATGGGCCAAATGCCGGCAAATAGAGCTAGATTAATTTAGGATATCTGGCCAGCAGGAACGAGTTGGACTGAAGGGTCTGTTTCCGTACTGTACAGCTCTATGACTCTAAATGCAAACTTGATTATTGGCACAATGGCGTTCTTCTTAATGTCCTGTCCTGAACTCAAGTGTCTTAGCCCAGAGGAAGGGACACGACCAATGCTCCAACAGAGCCCTCTCTACTCTATAATAAATGTTAGGGATACATTTTCACTCTCCATATCAGTTACAGCATTGGTAATGAAGCAGATTAATAAAAAAGAGTAGAACCGTGACACACAGGCATATGATACGATTTCCAATTGCACTGTGGCAAAACTGCAGCTTTATTTGTCCATGGAAGATTATCTATTTCATTTGATCAAAATGGTGCATTATGTAAAGCAAACAAATGCAAACCAATACTATTCTATACTATGCCACGACATATTGAAAAAAGGGCAGAATACCACTGAATTTGGAACTAAATCAGGGACCTACATTATACCCCCTCCAAGCCTTGAATTCATATTTCTGAACTACCTTCGGATTTCCATTAACAGGCTCCAGAAGTTGGGATGTGATGTCCAAACAAAGTGTCCTTCCTTGCCACTGTGCCTTTATGGGACTGAATTTAGTTATGTAAGTGAGGATTTTGTTGGCAGCCTGAGAAGGAGAGGGTATGGTTGGGGAATGGAAGTGATATGGCCTCAATGCTCAGTCAGCCCTGGTGGCAGTTTCCAGTTGCCATGACACTAATACTGCAATGCATGTCACATATACAGGCACAGCACCTCAACAGAAAGAGAGAGTGATGAGGAGGAGCAGAGTGGGGACGCGGGGGGGGGGGGGGGGCGTGTGGAAAAGGAGGCTGCACACAAAATACTTGTTACATTTCCTACATTACCAATTGTAACTTCACTCAAATACTTCCTATAAAAAGTTCTCTGGGAGATTTTACTAAGGTTTCAAAGACCTGATAAAAGTGCGAATTCTGTATCTACTTTACGCAATTGACAGAAAGACATTTTCTTGTCAGTTTGCATTTTAATTATGTTATGCACTCAGTGTTTGCAAAATGAGCACACTCAATTGAAAGCATTCAATTTGTCAAACTCACCTCAGTTTGTGCTTCTTTCAAATATCTTGGCAGATCTTTCCTGAAGTTAAACTCCTTTCTTAGCTTATGCATAGAAAATGCAGACAGTATTTTACTGCTACTCCTTCCTCCAATTCTGACCAGCCCAGTGTTCATAAATTTGAAGATTCCTAAAATGACAGATCACTTGATTTTGTAGAATCTTAACAGTTCGCTGGTCAACTAAAAATACTGTTTGACACACAGATGGAAATTAGAGGAAAAATAAAGAGGGAGCTTCACCAAACTTTGAAAGGGCGGAAACTTGCCAACTGCTATATGACTCTATAACTGTACCCAGCCTGGTCTGCTCACTTTTAACTGCCCTCAGAAATAACAAAGCGAAAGTGAAGACTGCAGATGCATCAGGGCTCCTGCCTGAAACGTCAATTTCCTTGCTCCTTGGATGCTGCCTGACCTGCTGTGCTTTTCCAGCACCACTCTAATCTTGACTCTGAAATGACAGCCTATAGACCAGAGGACTCAACACTGACGTCTCCAATTTCAAATAACTTCCTCTCCCACCCAGCCCCTCTCCCTCCTTTCCACCAACCGGATTCAATCCTGCCACTGACCAACCAGATCTTACCCTCTACCTGTCTTCACCCTTGTTAGGGTCAAGAGTGTGGTGCTGGAAAAGCACAGCAGGTCAGGCAGCATCGAGGAGCAGGAGAATCACGTTTCAGGCAAAAGCCCTTCATCAGCAATTGTGAGGAATGTTATGCACTAGGCAAGACCCCTCAAAACCTCTTTAAGCAGGTAGTCCAGACTGTAACTTTGCTATTTGTTTAACTAGGTATATAGTGGATATTCCCGATGTGAAATAGCTGGGTCAACTGCCAAGTTTTAAACAAACAAAACTGATTTACAAAATTATGGAATGAAACACGAAGAACAGAAAATAAAATACCTGATAAGTTATCCTATCCAAACCCGACTTAATGATGCTGTTCCGAAAATACATGCAACAGTCCCAGTACACACATCCCTTATCACACAAGGTACAATCAAACAAATGCTTACAGTTTGCAAGGAGAGAGAGAAGTCCAGCAGCTTTTCACACATCCCCTGCTGCAACTGAACCAAAACAATGTCAGCTGCCAGGGCTGACTGAGTTCCATGATTAGGGCTTTTAACCTAGTTCAACTGTGGAGCCCTAGCTGACAGATATAAACAGGAGTGTCAGAGTTTCTGTCCACTCAGAGCTGGCAAACTGGACCAGTGTCAAGTACTATGCATGTGTAAGTAAAGGGTGACTTAGTGGCAGGTCTCTGTGGAGATATTTCAGTCTCCACTGAGCCAGAATGGGGAACTAAACCCATGCCATTGGATTTATTCTGAAGCCCATTCCTTCTACCTCCCAAACAGAAAATCCCCAATATTGCAAGCTTTTACATGGCCTTGCCAATGATGCTCATATACCAAGAATTATTAAAATAAATTAACTGGATACAACAAAAAATGAATAACATGTACATTTTCTTCCTTTGAAAATTTTAAAATCTGTATTATCTTCAGGAGAGATGAATTGGAAGGACTATTAATTCATGCTCAAAAGGGCAACAGAATTTTCACAACCAACCAACCAAGTTCACTGAGAAAACCCGTTTACAATCAGTTGTATGTTGGACCTGTCTCAGTACTCATCTAGCATGTGAAATCGTATGTCTTTAAAAATCTCCATCGAGTTTGTGTTAGACAGCGTCTGGAGTATAACATTGAACTCTGAACAATGCTCACTGAGGAAGGATCTATTAGAAGGAATGCATCACAATGATCAGAATAATTCCAAGGATTAAAAGGGTTCAACACTGAAATCAGGTTGCATATACTAGTCTTGTGTTACCTGGGGTATAGAAAATTAAATGAAGCTGTTCTAATGTTACATAAGTGGTAAAAATAAACAATGGACTATTGATCTCCAAATTTCATCACATGATTTTAAGACATCCATGAAATGAAATGGTTGAAGGGGGAAAGTACATAGACTTAAAAATGGCTACCACATCAGCTGACCATGCAGGTTATCCAAGCTTTCGTGAAGCCAGTGTGAAATAGAATAAATTACCTTAATATTTTCTTCAGGGTTAACAGATAATAAAATTTCTTTTCATATTACTCAAGAAAACCTTGTATTTAGCTCCATATTGATACAGTAGATATTAAATAACTACATTTACAATACAGAGAGGTATAGCCGCATACTAAAAAGAACCTTTTTATTGCAGCCGGCTTTGGAAAGTTGAGTAGAGGAGACCTGGGCACAACAATAATCAAGATGTTTAAAAGTGATCAAAAGAGTTGATAGAGTGGAGTGGAGCTGTATCCAGTGGTGAGAGAGTTCAGGAATAAAAGGGTTTCATCATCACCTTAAAATTAAACTGGCTGATATTTCTCCTACTGATCTGGAATCAGTATGTACACATAATTGTGGGATTGGTAGAAAATGTAACAACAGACAACACCAAACATTATAGCAATGCTCCAACATTTATGAAATGATAATCAACAGATTTAAATATCCACAGCATACTGGAACCTCTGACCTTCCAAAAACTGATCCAATGCATGATTTGTATAGCAGACCACCAATATAGGTGAACCAGCACCAGATTGCCAAACTTGCTCATTTGCCAGAAGAACCTTGGCAACTTTCAGTCCCAGGTAAGTCTTCCCTGCAAATCAGAAAGTATAACTGTTATTAAAGGATATAAAATTAATTTTGAAAACGAATCACTAGAGCATGTACAAAGCTGAATAATATTAGGTTTGAGCAGGAGTTCTGATTTGGCTGAATGAGCCCAACTTAAATGGGAAGGGGAAGGATATGTGAGCATTAATCTTGCAGTTTGTTAACAACATTAACTTGCATTTATGCTGCAGTTTTAATACAATTACCACATCACCTTTCACAACAGACCCTTTAATCTGATTATAACAAAAACAATTTGTCAACATTCCAAAAAGAATTGCTCATCGTGGATCTTAAAAGGGTGCTTAACAGAGCTAGTAGATTTCAGCAGCATGTCAATACCAGTGTGCATATCAGGGAGTGTGATGAACTGATGGAACCCCTTCAGCCAAGCCAGATTCCAGCCTCAAAGCTTTGAATCCGGTACAACTTCTTCAGAATGAAACAATCATACCAGTCTCGAGATGTTAACTATTCCTCTGTACACAGATGCTGCTAGCTTGGCTGAGTTTCTCCAAGATTCTCTCTGCTTACTTAAGATTTCCAGTATTTGCAGAATTTTGCATTTATGCAGATTCCAGATGTTTCTAGTCGCAACTAAAAATTCCTTTAAAATGGCTGTAGGCTCTTTTTTGTGGGGGAGCTAAGGAAGAAGTGATCGCAATGCTGCTTGGCGTAAAAGGTCAAGTCACCTAAAGGACTGTGGGACTGCTCTCTCATTAGAGAGTCAGACAACTGGTGGATGTATAACCTGCAGAGTGAGGTGGAGGAGATGGGACCATCATGGTAACCTCAGCTGGCGTTGAACCCATGCTGTTGATGTCAGTTTGCATCAGAAACCAGCTGTCCAATCAAATGAGGTAACTGACTCCCACAAATTTGGTATTGGACACCTTGACAATGCCACTTAACCACCTGAATTAGGCTTCTGCTCATTTCCCTAAATGTAAATTCGAGGACTGCTTGAAAATTAGAACTTGCTGCAGCAGCAAGTGAGGGGTGATCTGCCCAGACTCCAGAGTAACACATATCCCTCAACTAACAACATTCTCCGGCATTTATTTTAACAGTGTTTCTGGGAGCTTCTTAGGTACCAATTGGTTGCTGCATTTTGCAAACGCACTAGAGAGCGCATTTCAGTGAAGCATTTTGGGGCTTCCAGAGCGAGAGCAAAGGGTGTTATCTAAATGCAAATCCTTTCTATTATGTTGCAAAATTCATTCCAAATGAAACAACTAAAACCATTTTACCTGTTCCTGGTGGGCCCTGGATCATAGCAACCTCTTTGGTTAGGGCCAATTGCATGGCTTGCATTTGGGATTCATCAAACTTTAATTTCTCTTTAGAAGGCCATTTTGCAAAGTCATACACATCAAAATTATTGCTTAAGTTCAGCTGGTTGGCAGCAAACTTGGGCATTTTTGACTGCTTTGGCACTGGAAGACACTGGTTTGTCATCAAAGGCTGAAGTGTATAGTCTTGACGACCTGAAGTTAGATATTTGGGTTCTGCAATGTGAGCCTGGCCTTCCACAATGTATTTCTGGAAGGGTAACTTATTGTTTTTAATCTCTTTAAGGCCTTCCAAAACGTGACGGTAAGCTTCAAAGTATGCAGTTGTCTCAACCATGAGAAAAGAGTCTCTTGAATTAATGCTTGCCAATTGATCTCGGCAATCTTTGGTGAAGTGCAGTGTGATAATGCCTTTTCTTAGTTCTTTGAGGTCCCTGTCTGCCACTGTTGCACAGAGCATTGTTTCAAATTTATCTTTGGATAGGCAAAGAAAAGATCCAAACAACAGTCGCTTAGAGCTCTCCCAACGAATGAACTTCAGCGGTTTTATATCAAACTTAACCTGGAAGAAGACACCACTACGAGTGCACAGTGGACCAAGTATATGTGCATCAAAGTAAATTCTTATATCATCTATTTTGTCCTTTCGGAGTTCCTTCTGGTCACAGGACAACAACTTGGAAATCCCATCTCTCAACGGGCGAACAAAGTCTTCACGGAGTAAGCGGAAGTGTATATCAAGGTATGTGGCGGTATCTGGATATTTTCCAGTGACGATGTTGGGTCTCACATAAGGTTTGTTGTGTAAATGGATGTCTTCATAGGTCGGGTATACTGAAATGCGCCTAAAGTTTTCCACTTCAGGCCCTTTGAAGTAGGTGTAGGTATCGGATTTCAAATTCCCAACTCGCTTCTTCTCCTGCAGTTCTGCAATCATTGCCTGCAGATTGTCTAAGTTTATCCTGGTTTTGGTTGAGCCAGGGAAGCCAATAGACTGCAGGTACTTTGACGTCGCCTGCACCAATGAGACTAAAAGAGACACTTCCAAAAAGGCGCTCATAGGATAGACGGTAATCAGCTTATGGAGCAAGTTTACTATCGGATCAAGGTGAACAGAGTTTTCCAGAAGTGCTTCTGGCAAAGTTTCTGTCTGAACACTGACAACAAATCCAGGAAGGATAATTTTCAGAAACATGGAATCCTTGATCAGTTGTAGGAGATAATGTAAACTACTTCGGTTGGACTGGCATTCGAATGTTGAATTGAGAACTTTCAGAAAGGACAAAATGAGGTTTTTGTCAGGATTAGCCTGGTTTAGGAAATCTTGGAGCCCACTCCTCGGAGAGGCCAGTCTCATTATAACATTTGCTGGTTCCATTCCAGCTAACCGTTGGAGCTCTCGGCTGTCTATACTCCACTGCCTGCGTTCAGCAGGTTTGCTGGGTCTGGCTGCTGAAGGACCAGTAGCCTGGGGCTGTTGGTTGGGTCTATGGTCAGACATGGATGTGCATTGTGCCATGTTTTGTCGCCTAGGTTGCTTGTAATTCTGCTGTGAATGACTTTCATGGGTAGTAGGCCGGTTTGCTCTGCCCATTCCTCGAGAGTGTAGGGATCTACCTGTAATTGATTGCAGCAGTGGGGAAGGAAACAGAATATCTTGCATTAGCCAATAAGCCATTATTTTCAGTTATGATGCTATACCACTGAAGATGTTCAATACAATTGTGACAAAACCATCAGCTTGATTGGCAATCCAACCAACAACTAGCTTTTGAGATACCCAACCCTATTCTGGGTTTTCTTATTTTTGGGAATGCTTCTTCAGAGGTGGGTGGATACCTGGGGACTTCATTGAGGTGATAGACCTAACTTACTTCTTGTCTATTGTCATTGGGTCAAACAAGGTTTTCAAATCACTTGTAGTTCATAGCACATCAAAGGTGTTCGGAAACATGGTTTGCATGATGGAACTTTTTGAAACAGGTTTTGAAATATACCCAACTGTAGCACCCACACCACCCATGCCAAGAGATGACCAACCCCTAGGAAAATCACGCTGGGTGGACATAAGGAACCCCAAGCACCTCCTATCATATCGCATGACCAATGTCCATGTATGCCCCACAAATAACCCCCCATGTATCCCCATAAATCATGTAAGGGAAGAGCACATCCCTTCCTCTTCATCCAATAGAAACTATATGGAAGCAATCATCTTTATAGTGGCAGTTGAATGTGTTAAAAAACACTTAAAAATAAGTGACTCATAATATTCACCTCACTAAAAAACATAAAAATATCAAGCAATAACAGTGGCAATCATCCAGACCTTTTAATAAGTTTCAATAATTGAATCCACAAGGCACTTGAAACATGTTGTGCTTCAACAATTGAATTGCTGGCTGAACTCTCAGTCAAGAACGCACAGCGAGACTTGGAGTTCTTGTTTTAAAAATATTGAAAAGGTTATGAATGGACCACCCTTTTAAAAAAAAGCTTCCCTTTTACATTTCAAACTGCCATCTGAGGGTTCATTGCTTTCACATGGTGTGCAGTGGATGAACAAATTTGGAGACAGAATGAACTGCATAAGTTGGCAGGGTATAATTAGGCATGGATGGGGCATAGGGAGTGGGTGTGGGTGTGGGTGTGTGTGTGTGTGTGTGTATATGGGAGTGGAGTTGGTGGGAGGGTGGGAAGGGCTGCAGGGCCATCCCATTTTGATCGCTGTTGGGCACAGTCCCACAACACTCAGGCTGGCCTATTAAAAAACCACCATCGCAGCCAATGTGGCTCCCTTCAAAACGTTTCCAGAATCGGCTCGCCCAACTTCAGCCACCATCTGCCCTTCTAGTGAAACCTGGAAACCCCGCAGCCAAGACCACCCACCTTAAGGATGAAAATCTGGCTCACAGTTATTTTTCTCATCGGTGCTGGGTCTAAAGCTCTAACATTCGTACATAACAGAACTGTATTCAATTCACGGTCAAAGAAAGATGACCAGCACCACATTCTCCAGGGCAACTAGATGGCTAATGACTGACAGCACCACCAGGGAGAGTCACCAGACTCAAAACATTAACTCTGTTTTCTTTCTATAGATGCTGCCAGACCTGATGAGTTTCTCCAGCAATTTCTGATTCTGTGTGTTTCAATCCTGACAGCAAATGTATATCACAAAAACTTCTTTTTTGATGCAGCAGAACATATTTCTCCGTTTCAGTTTTGGTCTTTTGAATCAAAGCTACTGGTATTGATTTTGTTTGTGCAAAAATTGCAGAATTTTTCAGGAAAACACCAGAAATCAAGAATAGTGCAAAGCTTCTATCTACAACTATTAAACTGGATGTGAGAGACTGTTTAAACCAGTATGCATTGAATCAGAAAATCCATGCAGGTGAGATTTGCATATCAGAGTTATGGGATTTTTGCTGATTAAAGATCTCTTAATACAGAAAAAATCCAATAAATTGAATTAAAGAACTTTAGCAATTAGTTTGCTATAATTGAATGAACGATGAATGAGTGATTTAATAGAACTATAAAAACCCTACAGTGTGGAAACAGGCCATTTGGCCCAACAAGTGGACACTGACTCTCTGATGAGCATCCCATCCAGATGCACCACCCTACTCTATCCCTGTAACTCTGCATTTCCAAAGGCTAATCCTCTTAACCTACACATCCCTGGACACTTGGAGTAATTTAGCATGGCCAATCCACCTAATCTGCATACTGTTGGACTTTGGAGGAAACAGGAGCACCCGGAGGAAACCCACGGAGACATGGAGAGAATGTGCAAACTCCACACAGTTGCCCAAGGCAGGATGTGAACCCAAGTCCCTGATGCTGTGAAGCAGCAGTGCTAACCACTGAGTCTCTGTCCTGCCTCTTTGCTGTGACGTTTAAGAAATTGTCAGAGCACCTATTGAGTTCCTCCAGGATTTGCTGTTTTTATTTCAGATTGACATGAAAAGTCACACAATGGAGAAAGTGCAGGGTGTTCCCCCTCATGCTAGTATTTATCTCTCAACCAAAACAACTTTACAAATGATCGGGCCATTATCACACAGCTGATTATGGGGGATGCTGTGAGTAAATGGATTGCAATGTTTCCCATGGTACAACAGGACCACACATCAAAACGTATTTAATTGTAAATGCATTGGAACATCATGTGTTTGTGAAAACTACTACAGAAAAGTAAGTTTCTTCGATTATCTAATTTTAAATTGTTTTGCAGTTTATGGCAAACATTCTGTTGGCAATATTTTAACAATCTGCATTGCTCCATAAATTCTAAGTCAAAAAGCCCATCCCTTGCTGACCTCGTGATTTCTGCTGGTGCTGGTTATCATTTTCCAACGTGATTTCCCTGAAGGAGTCAAGCAGGTTAGGCTGACTTCCATAGAACCGGGGATTTCTTCTACGATGCTCAGATGGGTCACGCTGCTCAAACCTACTCTTTTCCACAACGCTCTCAGACCTATTTTGCACATGTTGCGGGTGCTTCCTTCGCTGCCCATCTCTCCGTTCTGGAATTTAAAAAGAAGAGAGTGGAATCTTCACCAGCAATACCCATCTCTCAAGACTAATTTTCAACTAAACAAAAATGTACCTTCCACTTAAACTTTGTGTTGTAGCTGCTCATTGCTGAGTATGACAAAATGGTTGCTTCTGTTTTTTAGCTGACGCAGGATGGTTGAGAAACTTGTAGCTAATGCAACGTTTCATATAGCTCAAATTATGGCCTTCAGAGACAACAAAATGTCTCAGAATCACAATACAGTCTGAGTAAGATGGGGCCAGAATGTTGACAGTAAGACTCCTTTTTTCTGATAAGGATAACTCAGATGAAAAATGTCTGATTTGAAATTTCCTACTTTACTATGAGATGGACAGGGAAAACTTGACCAACCTTAGAAGAGACCTTTTAAATAACTATAATGACATATTAAAGTAGACACATATATTTGTACAATAATAGTAGTTTTAAAGTGTTAAACACTGGGAAATTTAATTAGATTTCTGTAGACAGTCAGCCTTTGGTGCAGAGATTGGTTTTGATAAACAGCATTGGGGAACCCTATAAAAGGTCTGGTACTGGCCATTTCAAAAGTTTGTTATTCAGTTCAGATTTGAAGAAAAGTCTGACCTCGCAATAATCAAGGCCTTTAGGTTTTTGTTACTACATATTAAATACACCTACATGGGCATATTAAAATTATACAAGCAACTGGTGAAATAGTATTAAGGGATTCAGCTGAATTTTCTTTAAGTAAATAGCTATAAGGAGTAGAAAGAAATTTTTGCTAATCAGCAGGGAGAAGTATAAACAAGGATGATGTCATAAGTGTACCAAGAAACAAGTGATGTAGCAAGAGTGAGATTAACAATTGTGAAACGAGATCACTACAGCCTCAAGAGAATAAACAACCTAATGAACAGCCCAGAGAAGAAGGAAAGAATGACAGAAAAAAGCAATAAGACAAGGATGAGAAAGAGGTCGTATTCACTGGAAACTTATAGAAAAAAAAAGTTTCTTCTAAAGACCTGATACAGCTATAAAAGTGATTGAATTTCATTCCTGTCAATGGGACTTGGATAGATATTCTCTGATAAAATATTTAAATTAGTGACAATAAGATCTATCCTGGTGTCAAAGTTCTGTTTGAAATGATATTGCACTATAGAAAAAATTATAATCCAAATAGAAAAAAATTATAAATGTCTATAAAGGGACATTAGAATTAGTTTTGGCATATGGTGAATGAGATGTACTGTAAGAGCCCAAGGACAGGTGAAAATGGGTCTGGCAAATATCAGAAAATGATGGGAAGACTGAAGGTTGATCATGAAGTTGTCCATCATCGATTGTGTTTTCGTAGAATTGGATGTGTATGTAAGAGAGGATGTAACAAGCACTGATGTCAATGTTGCATATAACCATTGTAACTCAGTATGTATAAAAATCGTGCACTTTATTGGGAAAGGTGCAGTGTCCTAGAGACCTCTCCCACTCTGCGTTAGTAATCAATCTGAATAAAGATCAATTTGTGCCACTAAACACAGGACTGAAGGCTCCTTTTTAAAATCTCTCTCCAACCCTTTGGCTTTTTTGAAGCAAACCTGCTATCAGAGGGAGTTTCAGTGCCATTAATGCAAATATCAATATTTCATTGGAACCCCAGAAATTAACAATGCTGCATGGCTTACATCTGTAACTATTACATTAAGTGAAAGAGATTGTTCAAATCTGTGCATAAGTGGATCTTAAAATTCATAGATAGGAATTATATACTCACAATAATTATATTGTTTACTCTTGTTAATTATTTTTTTTAAATTAATAAATTAAACATTAACATTTAATTTGCCCTTTACTGTGATATTTAAGAAATCATTAGATTAATTGAATGAACTGCTCGTTTTGCTCTTGTGTCACATTCTTTGTCAAGAACTAAGGTAATGTCTATTTGTTGATCAGCCATCTTTCCATCGTCTCTGACACTGCTGGCACTGAGTCAGTCATGGCTCAGTGATAGTTCAAGGCTCTCAGTAAGAAGGGTGTGGCTTCAAGTCACACTCCGAATACTCAAACACATAATTCCAGGTTGACTTTTTCGCGTAGTGCACTGTTGTAGATATGTCCCCTAGACGAGACAATAAACCTCGTCTCTGTCTACTATCATCAGGTTCACCTGGAAAATCCCATGACACTACTGGAAGAAGAAGAGGAGAATTCTCCACAGTATAAACATTGAGAATGCTGGAGAAACTCAGCAAACTCTGTATAAAGAGAAAAACAAAGTTAACATTTCAAGTCTGCTATGGACTCTTTAGAACATACCAGACTCAAAATATTTTCTTTTCTCTCTCCACAGATGCTGCCAGACTTTCTGAATCTCTCCAAGGCTCTGTGTTTCAGATTTCCAGTATCTGCAGTGTTTTACCCTTATCAAGGGTTCTCCATGGTGTCCTGGTCAATATTTATCTGTTTTGTGGGAGCTGCTATGTCAAATGGACTTCCAAATTTCCTAAATTAACCCAGAGATCATGCTTCAAAAATAACTTAGTTGGAGGCAAAACACATTGGGATACCTTAAGATCTTGGAAAGATGTTCAGAAATACTTTTTGATTACTTTTGCAGATGATGGAAAACCGTGCAAGTATCTAACTTATTAACATTTTGACTTTCAACATGGTTCCTCTCGCATTAAAATTCCAATTTACGTAGTCCATCTTTTGCTAACCTTGTGGTTTCTGCTGTCTCTGTGTATCATGCGCCACACTGCCTTCTACTGAACAATCCAGCAAGTCCGACTGACTTCCGCTGAACTTGGGTTTTCTCCAGCGAGGCTCAGACTGGTTACGACGCTCAAACCCACTCTTCGCTGAGGCGTTCTCCGACGTATTTTGTGTTTGATTTGGGGGCCTCCCTTTATGTGGGTGTCCATCTCTCTGTCCTGGAGTGAAAAGGCAGCTTAGTTCATTGGATATGCATATGTCAAGAGGATTGAAAAGGAATTTAAAAAAAAGAACTCAGTTTAATATCAGCCAACCTTGTCAAGAAACAACATGGAGGAGGGGGATAGAGGAGTGATTTAAATACCTTCCCTCCCCTCTATTGCAACACTCTCAGTAAAGTTAAGACAACATGATATCCAAGGGTACTGGAAAATCTGGATCTTCAGGTCAGTCTAAATTTTTAAGAGCGGAGACTGAAATCTTTTTGTTGGATGAGGGGATCAAGGGAGATAGGAGAAAGGCAGGCAAATGAGGTTGTTGCACAACTTGACTATGACCTATTTGAGTGGTGATCAGGCCCAGTGGTCTTATCCTTTGTTCTGTGAACAAAGACCACTGCAAAAGAAATTCGGAATGCTATAGCAAAAATAATAAACGAATACATACATTTGGTATAAATCAAATAAAAAAAAGCAATGTCACTGCATCAGGAGTCTGGAATATCTATCTGAAATTCAACTTATTACATGTTCAGATTAGGTAAGAGTTGGACGACGAATGGGTCCAGGAAATAGCATTAAATCCAGTAAATTGTGTACATTATAGCCTACTTCACCCTTCATTCAATCTGCTTAAATCTCGAGAGGCAAACGACAGGTAAAACCTCCAAAAATAGAAGCTTATATTTTTCACAAGATACAAGAGAATGATCATTCCTCCGAGGCTCATCCACATCCCCTGTGAGGTTGACAATACCGGCCTGAATTTGGCAGACAGCAGTAATGTTACACCGTGCTCAGTGTTGATCTTGAAAAAAGCTGCCCAGAATGATCTAGTGATCTCTGAGGTTTCTATCCCAACGTTTCTAAACATTGTCCCTATAGCTGGGTCCAGAATGAAGCCAATGCATCCAGCAACAATAACGTCTTTAAGCAGAGTTAAAAATCACACAACACCAGGTTATAGTCCAACAGATTTGATTGGAAGCACACTAGCTTTCGGAGCGACGCTCCTTCATCAGGTGACTATCACCTGATGAAGGAGCGTCACTCCAAAAGCCAGTGTGCTTCCAATTAAACCTGTTGGATTATAACCTGGTGTTGTGTGATTTTTAAACTTTGTACACCCCAGTCCAACACCGGCATCTCCAAATCATGTCTTCAAGCAGGTGTAACAACCAATCGTATTGTTGAATTTTCAGATAACAGATCACAAAAGCAAGAAGCAGGGCTTTATTATTTGCTTTAGACAGAGAGCAAAATTTTTTTTAAGATGAGACATTTAAATGGCATTAATGGTAAAAACTGAAAATTATAAAAAACTTCAAAAGTTTAAAAAAATTATGGCATTTTATTGTGGAATGGAGATTTTTGACATTGCACAAATAAGCTTGTTAAAGTTTTTAAACAGTTTTTAAGTGTCAGTGAGGTTATTCAGCAATAACTAAAACTTACAATAACTAACTGAATGTAGTGTCACTTTTTTAAGGGGCTTTTGCAGAGACACTAAAGCTTAAAAAGTGACAAGTTAATTTCAAATAAGTGATTTCTGAAGGGTCATCACAATCTGAAATATTACATAAAGGCTAAATTTTCCAGTTTTCGTTTGGAGTGTTTTGCCCGGTCTGCCTGGCTTACAGCACCTTTTCTCATGCCACCCTCTCCTCACCACCTCATTAATTATGCAATTGGGATCTTCGACGCTCTTCTGCGATCCACGTGGCAGAAGAGGTGGAAACGCTCACCCCCGTTAGAACTGTCTGGCATTCATACTACTGGCCCAGCTAAACACCACATCAGATGCTGCAAGTCAGGAACTGTCCCTCACAATGTGGCATTTTTATGACTCAGACCATGGTCCAGAAAGGGAAAGCTGGCTCCCTGCTTCTCAGACAAGGATCTGGCGGTTGGGAGGTTGGGTGTCGACTACACATTTCCTGATGATTGCCATGGGAGGCGACACCACTAGGCACTGCCACTGGACCCAGATAGTGACCTTGGGTTAAAAAGAGCAATCAGCAGTGTAGAAAGAATCAGAAACTTAGAGAATAGGAGCAGGTCTTTTTGATTGAATTAACCAGCATTGCCATGAAATATGATAATAGCTGATCTTCCACCTCAATTCAGCACTCTCGCTCGTCTCCCCATATCCTTTGATGCATTTAGTGTCAAAACATCTTTTTTCTCGAATATTTTCGGTGGCTAAGGAAGTGATGATCTTCAGTGCTCTTCTGGAGTCAGCGCTACCATCTTCTCTCTGCTGCTTCACACTTACGAGTCTGCACTTTCTCATTTTACCAAGGCTCATAGACCACAACACTCACAGTTGCATGCATCACATTTACTCATCGGCTCTCACCCACCCCATCTTTCAAAACCGTTAATCCTCCCTGCCCTCTACACTTCCTTCTCACTCCCTGGGGACATCTCACTATCTCTCCAATAAATGTTCTTCCATCCATTCCCATCGTCTTCAAACCCTCCCTTTGTCTCATGGCAGGGAAAAGTTGCCCCAATTTGCCCCTTGCCTTGTGTTTCTACAGCATCCCAACTGAACTAACTACAATCTCCAGACTAACATGCAAGACCGATCATGGTCAACCTTTGGGACTAGAATCAGACATCTCCCTTCAGTCAAGGGGCACTACCACAATATCAATCCATTTGACCCTACTAAGGGTTGCCCCCCCTTTAATTTTCAGAGATGGTCAGTTTCTTGAAGCACATGAAGTGGGGTTCTGTCAATTTAGTTGCTGGTACAAGCTCGATGTAATGCAGACACAAAATGCTGAATGGGGGAGAAAATCAGCTAAAATAAGAACGTTTAATAAATCTTCGTTCGGACAGTATGAAGAGCAAGGGATGTAGCTTAGGAAAAATAGTTGAATCAATGGAGGTATATTAAATCTGCGAGACATTAGCAGAACAAACAGGGCTTATGGAGAGGAGAGGGTTAAAACAAATGGCTCCTTTTTCATGAGAAGATGAGCCACCCTAAGACATGAAGACCTACTGGAGCAATAAACAGCCAGGATTTTCCAGTAAGTAAAGATTAGGTGTCCTATAAAGTAAGAGTTAGCCATCTGTTTCCCTCCTCCACCTTCCTGTGCATGTGCCCAGGCATTAATGTACTATTCAAACATCACAAATGGAATTTGACGACAATTGTTTGGATGGAATCACATATATTATAGGCAACTAGTAAATTCAAATAAAATAATGCCCACATGAAAAGAGCATAAAATCAACAGTTCTATAACAGGCCAGCAACATCCATTTTCCCCATGGGCAAAGTGAGTCTCCTTTGCATGTTTAGATTTAGATTTACTGTCACAGGTATATTAATATACTGTGAAAAGTGTTTTCTTGCATGTTGTACACAGTGTCGCCGTGCTTTAGAGCCATCTTGAAACACTGAATAAAGGAGAGATTTTACTGCAGTACAGTTCATCTTGCTCTCTTCTTAATCCTCTTCTGCTGCTCCTCCAATCACTGCTTGACATTGTCCAGGGTCTTTGGGGTGTTGGTGGGGATATTGCACTTGCTAGAGAAGTTTTCAGGGTGCCTTTGTAGCATTTCCGTTGCTCTCCTAGTGAGTGCTTACCATCGTGGACCTCAGAGTAGAGGATTGTTTTGGGGAATCTGGAGTCAGGCATGCAGACAATGTGGCCCATCCCTTGCAGCTGGTCATAGAGTCATAGAAGTCACACAGAATGGAAATAGACCCTTCAATCCAACCAGTCCATGCTAACCATAATCCCACCTCCCTGCTCCTGGCCCATATCCCTCCAAACCTTTCTTAATCACGTACTTATCCAACTGTCTTTTAGACATTGTAATTGTACCCTTATCTACCACTTCCTCTGGAAGTTCACTCCATACATGAACCACCCTCTGTGTAAAAAAAAAATGCCCCTCATGTTTTTTTAATTCTCTTTCCCTCCTCTCACCATAAAAATGCGTCCCCTAGTCTTGAAATCCCCCAACCTAGGGAAAAGTCAACTACCAATAATTCTATCTACACCCCTCATTATTTTATAAACTTACAAGGTCACCTCACAACCTCCTATTCTCCAGCGGAAAAAGGTTCCAGCCTTTCTTTAGAACTCAAATCTTCCATGCCCGGCAATATCCTGGTAAATCTTTTCTGAACCCTCTCCAGCTTAATAATTTCCTTCATGTACCTGGATGATCAGAACTGGACACAGTATTCCAGAAGAGACCTCAACAATGTCTTGTACAACCTCAACATGACTTCACAATTCCTATACTCAAAGGACTGAGTGATGCAGGCAAATGTGCCAAATGCCTTTTTAATTGCCTGTCTGTATGTGAAGCAAACTTTAAAAAACTATGTACTTGAATTCCTATACCCCTCTGTTTACACTTCCCAAGGCCCTACCATTAATTGTATAAGCCCTATATTTGTTTGTTGTACCAAAATGCAATACCTTAATCCACACTGAACTCTAGCTGCCATTTTTTCAACCCATCGACCCGTTTCATCAAGATCCCTTTGTAATCTGAGAAAACCTACTTCACTGTCTACTATGCCACCAATTTTGGTGACATCCACAAACTTACTAACCATGCCTTCTTTATTCTCATCTAAGTTATTCATTTAAATGACAAACAAAAGCGGACCTAGAACCAACCTCTATGGAACACCATTGCTGATAAGCCTCGAATCCGAAATGCAACCCTCTCCCACCACTCTTTGTCTCCTGCCATTAAGCCAATTATGTATCTAATTGACAAGTTCACCCTGAATCCCATGTGATCTAACTGTACTCATTAGTCTACTGTGTGGAACCTTGTCAAAGGCTTTACTATCTACGATCACTGCCTCAAACTGGGGATATTGGCCTGGTAGAGATGCTCATGTTGGTGCACCTATCCGGGCAGTGGATTTACATGTTATGGGCCAGATCAAATCCCCTCAAAACATGCAAAAGGAAAAAAACGTAGACTCTAACTTTTTCTGATTTTATAGGCAAGTGCCAAGCATTGCATTCCAGATGCAATTTGATTGGTCAAACTCTCAAAGTTGAAGCAAAACATACTTTATTCATACACTATAAAATATAGATGAAATAAAAATAAAAGAAGTGGTTTAACTGTAAATCTATCGAAATATTTAACAGAATATTAACTGTTCCAATACAGTAAAATCCCGTAAGGACATCCTTGGTAAAGGCAAATTCAGTAAAATAGATTGTCTCACATGCAGTTCAAACTGCAGGAAAAGAGAGAGGAACAAAAGCTTCCACATCCAGCATCTGCTATTGAAAGCTAAAATTAAAAAAAATCCTGGTTCTGTGGGAGCTTGACCCCACCCATTCAGGCTGCTTCTATTGTTCCAACTTTAAAAAGACCTAAGGACTCACAAGCTGTTGACTTTATTGGCTTGAAGCAGACCACTCACCATCTCTTTCTCAACCATTCTTTATAAATGAAGAGTCAAAATACACTCTTAAAATACACATAGTATCATGATATTCAGGATTTTTCAAAGGCAGCATTAGTGATATAGCTTCAGGTATATGATGCACATGGTCTTGTTTCTGATGTACTCAGGAGAGCGAGGACCATGGCTGCTCTGTAAGAGTTTGTGGGCAGAGTGCTGGGTTTGAGGAGCCAGACTTTGCTTTTCAGGTGTTTGAATGCTGCACTGAAGTACTGAGGTCAATGCTGGATTTCGTCAATGCCTGTTCACATTGAGAGGTGGCTCCCGAGGTACGGGAAATGATCCACATTGTGCAAGGGGTCACCGTGGATTGTCAAGATCGGGGACAGTATTGCACAGCAGGAGATGGCTGGTAGAGAATCTTGGTCATTCAAAACACCTATTAGAAAATCATGTTAATTTCACACAAACGCCTTTCAAGGAGACAACAGATATATTAAGTGAGTAGTGAAGCCATTGTTACTGGGAAGATTGATGGGCTTGATTTTCCATTGTGCTGAGTTAACTACTTACAGTTGAGGCACTGATAAAGTTGTTACATTTGGCATCAGAATATCTGGATTAAGGACAGGAGTACCAATTTACTCCATCGATCAATGATTTTCCCAGCATAAGGAGACATGTAAAACATTGCAAAGTGCCAAGTGAGGGCAAGAAGAAAATTGCCCATCACCAATTATCCATCAAGCAGAGTCAGAAAATTTAGTAAAGTTTTATAAGGAATACGTTGTTGCAAATATACTTTGACACCATCTGCACAAACAATTGTTTTTTTTCTGATCTTGTCCACAACTCATTTTATCATAATTTTAAGTTTATTGTCACACACTGCTCATTACTGTCTCACTACTTTCTGGTAGTTTTCAAAAGGCTTCCAACAAGTCATGTTTTAAATCTCTAATTTCCAAATTTGCTCATTACTATAATCCCTGGTAACACCCAGAGTAATGTTGTCTCTCAATTGTCCTATTATGGATACCCTGAGCTATAAGCCATAATTTCCCAGTGCCAGCCTTATCTCAAGAGATAACACTTTTATCTTTGAGTCAGCAGCCTTGGAGTTCAAGTCTTCCTCTGGAGGTTTGAGTACAAAATATGGTGCACTCTATGCCAGGACTCAGGGAGCACTGTCCTGTAAAAATTGCTGTCCTTCAGGTGAGGCATTAAACTGAGGCCTGCCTGGTCTCTCAGGTGAATACTAACACAAGCAAAGCGATACTTGCAAAAAGAAAATTAACAGCTCCCTTCTCACGTTAACAAGTCTGCTCTATGCTCACCTCTTGGCTTTCCCTGAGCACCTGCTTCAGATGTTTCTTTCTGACCACTTGCTGGATGGGAGCGACTTCCAAATTTCCTTGGCTGTCTGCCACGCTGAGTATCACCGCTGGTTTCAGGCCTTCCAGAAGACTGCTGTGTGGAGCTGAAGTGGCTTTCACTGGGATTAAACACTTGACTATTCCCTTGCCTTCTGTCTTTTGAATGGTGCCAGTTTGGCCTTTTGCTGCTGGAAGTATTCCGTCTTCTTGATTGGTCACCAGATTTCTGATTTTCATTATCTACAGGATATAGCACAACACAGGTTTAATAGATTACTTTTAACAAGTTCATTACAAATGTTGACCATTCTGCATCAGAATAAAAATTAAGATAGATGCACTGGCTATCAACTATTCACCCTCACCCCAAAGCATCTGTCCAGGGTGAACGTGAATGACTGAATCATAAACAGCTCCATCCAAAAGTAACAAACACATTAATTGCTCATCAAGCTTTACCCAATCCCTTGCCAGAGCTCATGTGACATCCTTCTGTACATTGTTTTAGAACCAAAGGATGACACCAGCAAGAACGAGTGGTGGCAGTGAATCCACCCAAGGCATTCTAAATTATTCTAGTGGAAAATCACCATATTAAAGAGGTGTAATT
This sequence comes from Hemiscyllium ocellatum, assembly GCF_020745735.1. NCBI lineage: Eukaryota > Metazoa > Chordata > Chondrichthyes > Orectolobiformes > Hemiscylliidae > Hemiscyllium > Hemiscyllium ocellatum. The sequence goes on from NC_083434.1 coordinate 24,712,809, forward strand.
TGAACACTGCAGCGAGCTGACGATACAGTATGACCGTAAGGTGGACATTCACACTCATTCTGGACAAATGTTTCGTATTTTAACTGCAACCATTATCACGTCCTTCCATGATATCTTTGTCAGGTAATCTCTCCTGCCCTCTACTCTATTTTAGACCTTCCAACCTTTCGTACATCCAGTTTTCAACAGTTTAAACCCGATGCATATCTATCTTCCTTTAGTTCTGAAGAAGTCTTAAATCGACTTGAAATGTTAACTTTCTCTCTTGACGGAGGCTGAAATGCTCCACAGTAATTCCAGCAATCTGTTTGTAACATAAGATCTATTTTTAATTCACAGATTTACATAATCTGAAATATTTTGCTTTTGTTCGTTAGATATTCTGCTGATTACAAATTATTTAAACAAATATTGTGTTGAATGCTTGCGTGTGCTCTCTTTATCCCAATATTTGCCTCAGTTCAAATTGGTATGTTCTTAAAATTAACTATCACACTTATATACTATTAAAACTTGGCATTATGAGACAATCTCAATTTATTTTAACTAACCCGTATTCTGTCTCCCAAGTAATTATGATACTTTGAATTACATCAATTTATAAGTTCCATGTTTACATGAAAGTTAACTGTTTCGGAGCTGAGAATGAGTGTGTGACCATTGAATTCTGAATAGTTTTTGAAAACAAAACAAAATATCATATCTTAACTTGTGTCTTTTCATGCACAGAAATGTGGCAATACGTTTACAACAGGACATGTCTCTACAAATATCGTTTGTTTCAATTATGTTTGTTGCATCTTAAGTGCCAGAAGTAGCACATAACTAAATCACTCTAAAACTTAACACCATTATGTGACTAACATGATTTTTTCAAAAATACAGAAGTGAGTATCTTAGATGGTAAAGGACACACTATTATCATCACCAAGAAAATCTCACCTGCTGGCCATTGAAGAGCTCATTAGGATCTGACAGGCAGAGTATAAGCCAGGTTTCTTCGAGAATTACAGGCCTCAATATCCAGAGGCCTCAATACAGGCCTCAATATTCTGGACCCTAAAAGTCAAGGTTGAGGTCTACTCCTGAAAAGCCCAGCTCTTCTCTACACTCTTCCCACAGAGTGGGAGTTGGAAAGGGTACGGGTGAAGGGCAGCAAGCGTGGCTTTCAGGGACAACCCCTATTTCCTCCCACCTCAATTGCCCCTAGTTTGGGGCTGTTGGAAGCCTATCCTTAACCCGGCAGTTCGCCCTGGTTTGCCAGTCGGAAAACTAGCCACATTTCTCACCCACTGGGAAGAAAGTTAATTGGTGAGGTGGTGTCCATTAACTGGCCAGCTTTTCAATGGCCAGCTGGTGAGATTTTCTTGGTGATGACAATGGTGTGTTCTTTACCACCTAAGATGAGAAGGCCATCGACCTTCTTGCCTAGGGAGACAGTATCTCATCACCGCCAACATTCCCTATTATTTCTCCTTCTAATCTCCCTCTTACCACCGCCAAGGTGGGGTAAACATCATGCCTTTTTTTAATGATTGACTGTTTGGTTTATTGAAATAAACAAAAGACAACTTGTAGCGTGGCAACAATAAAATTCATACACATTTGGAGTTTGCTATGTGTAACACAAGATTTGGATTGACGCTAAAAGATCTTAATTATAGAGAATATTATATTCTAAGCTGCATTCAACAGTCTGACCAGGGGCCAATTCAGATGACTGAGGAGTGTATGGTGTTCAAATATGGAGCTGAACATAATACCAAGTGTAGAATTTAAATGTAACTGATCAATGCGGCTAATAGTGTAAAGTCACGTTGTTTGCTGGTTACACAAAAACAGTCTTTTGTCACATCCTCATCTAATATTTACTCGATTGCAAATAAACTTTGCCCCTATGGAGCAGATCCAACACCCTCAATGTATTACAATGATACTTCAGCAATAGCCATCCTGCCATGATGTCGAGCAGAGTTCAATTTATCAATGGCACAGGAGACCCATCATATGCATAAAAGAGGATACATAAAGTTCTGATGGGATAAAAAATTTTACTTTATGGTCTCAGAATTCAATAATTATCTTCAGCAAACTGGTGAATGGCCTCCTTGCAATGGTGAGTTCCAAACAAACAGCGCCATGAGGGGTTTGCCAATTTACAGTTTAAAGATGAATACTAAATGCACTTGAAAAGTGCAACTGATGCCATTTAAGCTTTCCCAAAAATGTTTTTAGTCTGAATTCACACTCGACACCAAGGATCTAGTGTATTCCAATATATACTCAATTTAACATGAATAAACTTTCAGATAATCATACCTGTTAGATTGACTTGTGTACATAACTTCTGCTGGTCCTCGAACCATTTGTACATCTTTAACTTCAGATGCTCTTTACACAGTTAAATCTGGCGGTGTCTGTTAAAAATAAAAGCAAGAATTCAAGAGCAGCAATTTACATTTATCTAGACCCTTTAACACGGTCAAGCAATTCAATGCATTTCATATTGATGCTTTAACTTGTTTATAAACTGTTAAATTTCTATGTTTTTCCAAAGCTGCTTAAAATAAAAGACACTAATGTCAAAACACTAACTTCTTCTCTTCAGATGCTACGTACATGCCAAGCATTTGCAGCATTTTCTAGTATTATTTCAGAATTCCAGCCTCTACTGTATTATGGCTGCATTTGTATGACATAATTGCTCAAAAGATACTGCACTTTGGTATAATTTCCCTTCGTACTCTTTGAAATTTCTGTCTGCCCATTAAGTTGTGGCGCTTGATCTGCAAGGGACCGTACAAGGATAGAAAGTTGAGACATAGAAACAGCCTATTCCTGTTTCTATGTCTCAACAGGAACAGGAATTTGACTCTTTGAGCCTGCTTTGCTACACCATATGATCATAACTAATCCTCTTTCTCCCCATACCTCTTAAATGTCTTTAAAGTCTGAACAAATCTCGAGTGTGTTCAGTGACTTGGCCTCCACCTCTGTGGTAGAGGATTTCACAGATTCACTACCATTTTAGTGAAGAAACTTTCCCTCATCTCAATCCTAAATGGCCTATCACATATCCTGAGACTACGCTCCATGGTTCTAGAGTGTCCAGGGAAAACATCTGCCCTGCATCTAGTCTGTCACTCAAATTAGAATGGTATACGTTTCAATCAGACCCTCTCCAAACCTCCCGTGAACACAGCCCCAGTTGAACCAATAGTTCCTCATGGAAAAGTCCTGCCATTCCACAGCAGAGATGCTTATGAAACTTTGTTGCATGCCCTCCCCAGCAAGTATATCCAGTTTATATAAGATGACTACAATTGCAGCAATACTCCAAGTATGGTCTCACTAAGCACTTGAATAATTGCAGTAAAACATCCCAACTTCCGAATTGTATTTCACCAAGACATGAGTCTCATTCAGCAAAGTAGCAGCGTATGCAGGGGAATCCATAATGGCAACATTTAAAGTTGTTCATTTTTAATTCAAACCAAGTAATTAAAAAAAAAGGTTAAATTGCATTTTTGCCAAACAAATAAGGAGCCAATTATTCCCCATCTTGTGTCTGGTGATTTGATATTCGATTAAACCATGGCTGATCCATATCCTAACTTAATCTATTCACCTTATGATGTATGTCACCTTATGATACCCTTTTCAATTGGTTGATAAGGGTATCAATCAATTGTAATTAAACTTTTCAGTGCCACGCAGTCACAATAGCATTTCAGGAAATTATTTAATTATCATTCCAAATATCTAATATCCTTTGCATGAAAAGTGCTTCCTGACAGGATCACTAAGCAGACTCATTCCAATTTTGGCGCACTGCCATCTTGTTCTACATTTGCCACCAGATGTAAATATTTTTCTCCATCTACACTCTCAATAGTCAGTTAGATAACCTCTTAATTTTAAGAACTCTCAAGATACAGGCTTAGAATACGAAACAAGGCCTCATATGGAACAATTTTAGGTTAGCTAAAATAGCCCCAGTACTTTACTACATGTTAGAGATTTATTTGTCTGTATCAAATGTATAACATTTACTAATTAATGTTAACAATGGAACAGCTTAACATAAAAGAAATCCGTAATGCAGAGGAAATGCTTTCAATATTGATGTATATCTTATCTTTATCACTATTTTAAGATTTTCTTGCCTTGAAGGAACCTTAGTTCTTTAAAGTTCTTCAGATTCAGAGTTCAAGCATAGATTCAACAGGTTTAGTGTTGTATAACATTTCCCCAGTTCTGGATAACAGTCTGTAAGTCAGTGCCCCAGATTATAGTACTAATCATCTACACAATAGGAAGGGTATTTGGAAGGATATGTTATAGGAAAGATATATAAGGTGAGGAGGGTTCAGAAGAGATTTACCAGGATGTTGCTGGGAGTGAAGGGTTTGAGTTATATGGAGATGTTGGATGGACTGGACTTTTTTCACTGGAGTGTAAAACATTGAGGAGTGACCTTACAGAGATTAATAAAGCATGAGGGCTATAGAAAGGCAGGTGTCTTTTCCCTAGGGTGGAGATTTCAAGACTAGGGGGCAAATTTTAAGGTGAGAGGAGAAAGATTTAAAAGAGACTTGAGGGGCATTTTTTTTTAAACACAGCGATGATTTTTGTGTAGAATGTATTTCCAAAGGAAGTGGTAAATGTGCTTACAGTTAGTGTTTAAAAGACATTTAGGCAAGTATATGAATAATAAGGGATATGGACCAAGTGCAGGCAGGTGTGACTTGGTTTAGTTTGGGATTATGGTTGGCATAGCTGGACAGAAGGGTCTGTTTCCGTGCTTATGATTCTATGACTCTATTACTCAATTATAGTACTCAGTCAATATGGAATTATCCAAACTTAAAATTCATTAACTGGACTCTTGTCAACTTAAGTTCCTTCTTGATGATGGGCTTTTACCCGAAATGTCGATTTTCCTCCTCCTCAGATGCTGCCTGACGTGCTGTGCTTTTCCAGCACCACTCTAATCTTGACTTTTGTTCAACTTAAACTGACCCAAAGTTCTTGCACCTACAGATTTTTACTACAGCAATAATTTTAAAATATACCTCAGTTAGTTTTTAAATAGAAATGATTCTGATGATAAAATTTAAATGCTCTTTAGAAATCCAAATCCTTTTGGGAGACTGAAAACAGGCCACACAACACTCCTGTTCAAGAAAGAAGTGGTTAAACTAGAAATACTACTGATTTGTAGTTGACCCATACTTTACATTTGCAATGACAAGGAAACCAGTAGTGTTCACCATCATTACTCCATGGAATTGTCAGCATCTCCAATATTCACGTGATTGCAGTTTAAAATAGAAATTCAGTTGTTGTCAGTGATGCCCTGTTCCTCCAAAGGGTGCACTATTCAAGCCCTCACACAATTGCTAGATCATTAACAATGCAAATAATTTTTCTGATTGTCTCAAATAACCAATGTTTATTATTGCAATCGTACAGATTTGGAAAAATATCCGACTGGATTAGGAAAAATTATTCATATTCACTGTAAGACTGGAAACGTTACAAAGCAGCAACCAGTAGACATCAAGCAGCCAAACACCTGAAAATTCCCTCAGGTATTATGACAGATAGTTTTAGTTGTCATTACTCCTCTGAATATTTGGAGTTAAAGACCTAAGTTGCTGTCAGTACTATTCCAGAAATATGCTGTTGAGGTTCCCCAAAATATGAGCAATTAGAAATCAATGAAATAGAATGATTTTAGCTTTTAGTCTTTAAGATTAGTCTTCCTATAAAATCCTTAAAAGTTTTACCCAGTTGATTTTTTTTTACTGCACCATTTAAAGTTCATAACTACTTCTAAATAGACTCACTGACCCAGAAGAAGTAATATCAAAGGTCTCCATTGTGACAAATTCTTAAGTTCTGTTGGCATCATTAACTAATATTCGTATTCCTTCAACAATGATTCATTAGCACTCGCTAATCTAGATGTAGACTGGTGAAATGGTAGTCTTAATAATAAAAACTTAAAAGTTGCCCACTTTTCACCGCACAGATGGGATATTTTCTTCACGGAAGAGATAAGAAGTAGAGGCGGAAAGGAATCTAGATATCCAAGTATACTAATCCCTAAATGTTATTATGCAGGTATACAAAGTAATCTAAAAGGAAAATGAAGCACTGGCCTTTAATTTAAGGAAGTTGAAATACAAGTTGAGCTTTAGTTGCACAAAACATTGACTAAACCTCATTTGCAATTCTGTGTTCAGTTTTAGGCAATGGAAGTCAGGAAAGATACATTGGCTTTAGTAGGGATGCCAGCACATGTTCAACAAGACAATAGATTTAAAGGGTTGGCTTACAAGATAGCATAAAGCTAGCTTGTAATTCTTTATTTATAAAAGCTTGAAGGTTGATCCAACTGGGGTGCTTAAAAATTAATGAGGGATTTGATAGGATGGACAGAGAGAAACAATAACATTAAAAAGATGGAAATTAAAATAAGAAAGCACAATCTTACAACCAAAGCTAAGCCATTTAGGAATTGAACCAGGAAGCACAGATGGCAAAGTAACTTGTACATCTGAATCCAATCACAAATCATTTACCAGCACTTTACATTAATAAAGTTTTATTTTGAGACTTGTAATAAATAGACCATGAGACTTCAGTGGTAATATTAACTCGGTTAAGTAAGTGGGCAAAAGAAAATGGCTGACTGAGTAAAATGTGAACTTGTCCACTTGGGCAGGAAGAACAGAAAAACAGCAAAATATTTAAATGGAGAAACATTACAAAACTCTTCAAAACAAAGGGATCTGGCAGTGCTGGCACATGAATCACAATAAATTAATGTGCAGTTACAGCCAATTATTAGGAAAGCAAATGGAATGTTATCATTCATTGCAAAAAAAAATGGAATATAAAGAATGTTGCAATTGTTGCATACAGTGTTTGAGAGACCAAATCTGGTGTAGTGTACAGTTTTGGTCTTGTTATGTCAGAAACATTATAATAACCTAGAAATAGTTCAGAGGTTAATTCCCATGCGTAAACTTTAGCCTTCTTGCATTGTTGCAGAAAAACAACTACATCAGGTGTCACATCGCTAAGGCATGTCACATTACACAAATGCATTTCTCCCAAGATACCACTTTTCTGAAAAAAATCACATGCAATCATTCACAGCTACAAGAAACCCACTAGATATTTTCTATTAAGAAAAACTTCACTCATGAACAGAACATGTTTATGCATTCTAGTTTGTTACTGCATACATAATCCTTAAAACATTCAGGTCTTCGAATAGCACATTGATGTGTTGATGGCTGTTTGCCTGGTGTTTGTTTTTTGCTGGAAGGAGGTTTCTTCTCTGGGAGTTGTCATTCTACTCACATTAATGCCCAGAATACAAATGCAACTCATTTTCTTTGTTGCTTGAGGATACCTCCAAGCAGTATCCAACAAGCATGACACAATAGCATGACTTCATCATTGTCTGTAGGAGTTGTCACTTGATTAATCCCTTCTTTTCCAGCTCCTCTCTCTTGGCTTTCAGTCTTGACTGAAGAGTACCTGAAACCTTCCTCAGAAGACATGGAAGCATTTTCATATTCTCATCCACTCTAAGAGGGTATTCAGCAGGAAGACACCCAAGCTCTGTGAAAAGATCTTGGTAAAGGTTTGGGATTCATTCAGCAGCAGTGACTGGAGCCCAGCGAAAGACTGCCAAACTCATCTGAAACATGTTACCATTCCAGGATTTAAACTTATTTCAATTATGAATAATAGACTTTGCTAACGTTTACTATTTGAACTGCACATTTCCTCTCATCCTATTGCTTTGGGTTTTCTGGTTAGATTGCCTCCTTGAGATAAATGTTGATTCATCACATGGTCTGAACTTGATCTTTGAGGTCCTGATTTTTGTCTCTTCCGTGAGCACTTTATACAGGTGGATGATGATCCATGTAACACTAGTGTCTATTTAACACTTCACATTTACTTGAAGCTCTTCTGCTGTCAAAATTTTCACAATCAAACTATTTATCACTGCAGTGTTGGAGTAATATGCTACAGCATTCCAGTACGTTTGCCATTATGACAGATTGCAGAGTTATGGGCATACCAGACACATGTTGTGTCATCTGCTTTTAACTATTTAAAAGATAAGTCCCATTTTTCTGTGAATCAGGAATGGGATCAAACTGTGGGAGAGCTGCAGTATGTCTGGGACAAGCGGCAATCTTTTTAAAACTCAGTCCCATTCCTGAGCTGCCCTGACTGGGATGTACATTTTCATTTTACTCTGGAGCTTTGTTGCAGTTGATCCACCTTGTTTATAGTACCTCCAGACAAAACATCCAAGACAAGTCAGAAAGTCTTTGCCTTAAAATGATTTTATCTGTTCCAGTCACCACAGCACCCCCCCCCATTTCCATGACTGCCCAATGATATGCTAGCTGCTTCTCAAATGGAGTGTAGTCTTTTTTGTCCCCTTCAAGGACGTTAAAAGGCGGGCCCTGTACAGACTGCTGCTGCACACCGTCCACCTCTTCTCCCTCATCCACTGCCCGGACACGCCCTGGCGTGCCCATTTGCCGCCGGGCGGTGGGGATCCCCAGTGGAGGGCCCTCTACGCAGGAGTCCTCCCCCTTTCTCTTGGGGATCTGGGGTGGAGGGTGTTGCACGCAGCAGTCCCCTGCAACCGCAGATTGCAGTGGTTCACGGACTCCCAGCCCAACTGCTTGTTCTGTGGTGCTGTGGAGTCCGTGGACCATGTGTATGTTGGGTGTGGGCGTTTGCACTCCCTTTTTGATTTTCTGAAAAACCTTCTCCTCTGTTTTTGGTTGCACTTCAGTCCCACGCTCCTGATCTTCGGGCACCCGGTGCGGAGGAGGGAGGGCAGGTCTGAAGACCTCCTCGTGGGTCTGGTCCTGGGCCTGGTCAAACTGGCCATAAACAGGTCCAGGCAGCGGGCCGTGGAGGGGGTCGTTAGGGCCGACTGCCTGCCCCTCTTCTGCGGTTACGTTAGGGCCCGGGTGTCCTTGGAGAAGGAGCACGCGGTGTCCACCAACACCCTGGAGTTGTCCAGGGAGAGGTGGGCGCCGCAGGGAGTGGAGTGCATCATTTCCCCCTCCAACTCTATTTTGATTTAGTCCCTGCCCTCCCCTTCACTGTTTGTTCACACAGCATTGCCCTTTGATGTGAAGGGCACTGCTTGTCACAGGCCACTCGGATGTTTTCCTACTTTTTCTGGTGGTGGAAATTGAATAAAGATTTGTACACCTTGTCTCTCAAAAAAAAAGAAAAATGGAGTGTAGTCTTTTAGCCAAATTCCTAGTGGAGACTGCGGCCCCAGCTGATTTTGCCACAGACTCCAAGTAGCTATATTGTCAGTCACGGATACTTGTAATTCTAGGAGTGTTTGTGACACACAAGCAGCCAAAGGAACTGTTTGCACAACCACTTCTTTAGCAGCTTCAAAAGCCCTCTATTGTAAGGGAAAATATGGCAGTGTAAATGTGTTGCAACAGGATGGTCAAAATGAGGGACGTGCCTACTACAGTAACCCAACAGCCCCACAAAACTCAAGACCACTACTTTAGCAGTCGGGGCTTGCATCGCATTGATTTTATTTTTCAGGGATTGCACATTCTCCCCTGACCCACTGGACTCCCAGGAAAAGAACACTCTGGCTTGGCTCCTGGATTTTCTTGGGATTAATTTCCCAGTGCCAGATGTTGAGTCAAGGTGGCTAACACTTCAGCTACTGTGTCTTCTGAAGGGCCAAGTAGCAGTTTGTCATCAATGCAGTGGATGGTCTGTATTGCTCAGGGTGGGGGAAGAGAGAGCGCACGAGAGCGAAAGCGAGAGGCAATATCTCCACATCCTGGGTTATTAAACCACAGCAAAGAGTTGGGCTGTGCAGGTAGCCCTGTGGCAATCTACCCTCCTATGTGAAAGCAGACTGACCCTTTGAGTTTTCATCCAGGGCAACGGAGAAAAAGGCATTAGCCAGATTGATGGCGACATACCATTCATCAATTCCTAATGACTGCTACTCCAGTATGAATAGAATTCCTGCAGTGTGGAAACAGGCCCTTCAGCCCAGCAAGTCCACATCAACCCTCTGGAGAGTATTCCACCCGTTCCCCATTACTCTACATTTACCCCTGACTAATGCACCTAACCTACACATCCCTGAACTCCACGGGCAATTTAGCATGGCCAATTCACCTAACTTGCACATCTTTATGAAGAAACTGGAGCACCCAAAGGAAACCCATGCAGACATGGGGAGAATGTGCAAATTCCACACAGACACAGTCGCCCAAGGCTGGAATCGAACCTGGGTCCCTTGCACTGTGAGGCAGCAGTGCTAACCACTGACCCACTGTGCTATGAGACAGCAGATAACAATGGTCGCATCTATTTGTCTAACTGCCGATAATGGACTGTCATTGTCCAGCTATCATCTGACTTCTTTCCTGCCCATACAATGCTATTAAACAGGGAGACAGCTCATACAAGCCCTGAAGTCACTAACCCTTCAGTAGTCGATGAGATTTCTTTATGCCTTCTAGGCATCCGATACTGTTTAATGTTAATAATTGGTGGGGAGGGAATATGTATGAGTTCCCACTTAGCTTTCCCAACTACCATAAATCATCCTTCATATATTGAAACATAACTTCTCCATTAGGGTTAGCATTTCCATTCCCCCTTGGGATATATCCATTCCCACAATATTTTCATTTACACTAGATATTAACACAGAGACAATCCATGGTGGTCTATTCCCAATTGCTAACCGTATCACACTGCTGGTATTTCTGTTCCCCCAAACCCATCATTCTAATTCCTGTATTTCTGGATGTATAGTATAGTAACCTCAGCCTCCATATCAAGCAGTATCAAATATAGAGTGGGCAATACACAGGAGTAAAGGAAACATGTCCACGATAGGGAGGACAGTGCGTTAAATGCAACAGGCTGGATTATTTCACACACAAGTGTTTTCTGGAGAGAAGCAAAGCAGGTCGATGAGGATGGGTGCAGGAGAAATGTTGGATGTTGAATCTCATGAGCCACTTTACACCATTAAACAGGTTGACATTGTCAGATGTAAATTGTGATTATAGTGTTGGCCTAAAAATGCTATATCAAAACTAAACCATTAAGGCTTAACTGGACATGATTGAATAAAGTGGGAAAATACATGAAACAGCAGGCCTCACGCAAAAACAGCTTGTTTGGGCTGGGGAACTAACTGCACAATGGGCCAGGTAGGAAACAGGTTACTGTGCAGTTAGTAGGGGGCTACCTGGGAGTGGTCTTTAACTTGTTTTCTGCACAATAGAATGCCTGGAAGAGGACTGAAAGTACTAGAAACTTTGACGCAGCATGCAACATTAGATTCAGAAACCTTAATATTGAGGACTTTGCCTCCTCATTGAAGTTGCACCATATGGCAGCTATTTGCAAGACAGGTGCCATGGAATCAGAGATAGAGTTGCTTTGTCAAAGTTCCTGATGTGCCGAAAGGCAATGTAAGACTCACATGTATCTCCGTAGTTTAATCTAATCATTTAGCTTAATATGTATCAATAACTAATTCCTAAGTATTAAGTGTTTGAACTCAATAAATTTGCTATATATTGAGGCACATCAGTCTTATTGTAATGATTTTGATCAGACCTTAAAAGAACCCATTAGATGCTTTCAGTCTCACACTACATTTGGCACCACAAGCAGCCACTGAGCAAAATGTTCAAAAAGATTAAATGTCCCAGTGGAGGAAATGCGTTCTGTGTCCCGAGATGGTCTCCCAGCAATGGGTTCGGTGTGCTAGCAGACTGGTTGGCTGAGTTAGGATCCCACAATTTTGGGAGAAACATTTGGCACAACATCCCAAGGGACAACTCCCAGGCATAAAAGGAGGAAGTGGGTTTCCCCAAACAAACCAAGGTTCCGCTGACTGGGTTCCACATGCTACGAGATTGAAAGGAGGTGGATGGGACATTGACTGGGCCACTGGCCACTGCAGAAGGTTACACAAGTGGAGATGGCTCAGACTGTTCAGGAAAGTGCAGATAAAGCAGAGGAGGAGCAGATCAGTATAGGCTGCACATTGGTCTCAATTGAGCACACGAAACCAACAAGCCAAGAAACTGGAAAGTGAATCTAGCTACATTTTTAATCAACCCATTTTTCTAACTCAACCTGTTCACAGATGTCACCTCTGGAGCCAGTGGGACTTGAACCCAGGTCTCCTGGTCTAGATAGGGACACTACCTCTGTGCCACAAGAGGGCCCAAGTGAATCCAACTAAAGTGCCCTCTTTATTAACCAGCTGATTGTCCCATTGATTGGGTCCCAATGATATTTGGTATTGGTCCAATTCAGAATATAAGTGGACAGACGGGGAAGAAGAACCCAGTGGTGTTAATGTATCCCTAGCATGCCCATTAATAAACAATAAGGCATGACCATCAGGTTCTGCAGTTTACTCGAATTGTGTGGAATGACACACTGACAGAATTGCAGGATTTTGGAAAATTATTCTGCCAGAAAGCAGGGGAGTCACTGGGAGTTTGGATAAACTGGCTATGGGACTCGGAATGTCTAATGTGTCTTTCTGTAGTAAGCAGCTCTGGAGTATGGGAGCCTTGCCTCCATGACCAACCACCAATCACGCTATACATGGGGCCCAGGGGACAGGAATACTGACTGCATCGATACGTGCAGCAGTGAGAACTCCATGGACTGGGAGCAGGAAACTGCCCCATGGTGTACCATTCCAGAGGGAACTGCCCTACTGCATGAGTTATGCTACGTAAACAAGATTGTAAATTAATGACTTCCAGAGATAGGACCATTGTTGGGGCAGCTCCAGGCAGAGTAGTAGTTGTGTTATAATGTTGTCAGGACAGAAAGCGGAGCTAAAACTTAGGTGATGCAGAAGAGTGGAGTAAAGGGAACCCTGGGAAAAGGCAGAAAGTGAAAGATAAAAATCAGCTGAAATGAGACATTCGCTGCTTTATTGAACAGATATAGATAGGTCTGAAATAGATGCTATAACCACCAGCTTTGTGTATTATGGGGGATTTCAACTTCCCAAATATTCACAGGAAGCAGATTAGATGGGTCAGTTTTTGTCCAATGTGTGCAGGAGGGTTTGCTGACATAGTATGTAGTAAGGCCAACAAGAGGCAAGGCCACATTAGATTTGGTACTGGGTAATGAACCCAGCCAGGCGTTAGACTTGGAGGTAGATGAGCACTTTGGTAATAGTGACCACAATTCAGTTAAGTTTACTTTAGCGATGGAAAGGGACAGGCATATACCGCAGGGCAATAGTTATAACTGGGGAAAAGGCAATTATGATGTGAGTAGGCAAGATTAGGATGCATGGGGAAGGGAACTGCAGGGAATGGGCACAATTGAAAAGTGCAGCTTTTTTGAAGAACAGCTACTGCATGTCCTTGATAAGTATGTACCTGTCAGGCAGGAAGGGAGTGAGGAAACCATGGTTTACTAAAGATGTTGAATCTCTTGCCAAGAGGAAGTCGTAGGCTTATGTAAAGATGAGACATGAAGGCTCAGTTAGGGCACTTGAGAGTTACACGCTAGACAGGAAAGACCTAAAGAGAGAGCTAAGAAGTGCCAGGAGGGGACATGAGAAGTCTTTAGCAGGTAGGTTCAAGGGAAACCCTAAAGCTTTCTATAGATATATCAGGAATAAAAGAATGACCAGAGTAAGATTAGGGACAATCAAGGATGGTAGTGGAAAGTTATGCATGGAGTCCGAGGAGATAGGAGAGATATTAAATAGATATTTTTCATCCGTATTAATACAGGAAAAAGGCAATATTGCCAAGAGAAATACTGAGATATAGGTTATTGGACTAGACGGGATTGAGGTTCATACGGAGGTGCTTGTTAGCAATTCTGCAAAGTGGGAAAATAGGTAAGTCCCGGGTGGTTAGCACTGCTGCCTCACAGCGCCTGAGACCTGGGTTCAATTCCCGACTCAGGCGACTGACTGTGTGGAGTTTGCACGTTCTCCCCGTGTCTGCGTGGGTTTCCTCCGGGTGCTCCGGTTTCCTCCCACAGTCCAAAGATGTGCGGGTCAGGTGAATTGGCCATGCTAAATTGCCCGTAGTGTTAGGTAAGGGGTAAATGTAGGGGTATGGGTGGGTTGCGCTTCGGCGGGTCGGTGTGGACTTGTTGGGCCGAAGGGCCTGTTTCCACACTGTAAGTCTAATCTAATCCCCTGAACTGGATGGGATTTATCCTAGGATTCTCTGGGAAGCCAGGGAAGAGATTGCAGAGCCTTTGGCTTTGATCTTTATGTTGCCATTGTCTCCAGGAATAGCATCAGAAGACTGCAAATGTTGTCCCCTTGTTCAAGAAGAGGGGCAGAGACAACCCTAGTAATTTTAGACCAGTAAGCCTTACTTTGGTTGTGGATAAAGTGTTGGAAAGGATTATAAGAGATAGGATTTATAATCATCTAGAAAGCAATAATTTGATTAGGGATAGTCAACACAGTTTTGTGAAGGGTAGGTCATGCCTCACAAACCTTACTGAGTTCTTTGAGAAGGTGACTAAACATGTGAATGAGGGTAAAGTGATTGATGTGGTGTATATGGATTTCAGTAAAGCATTTGATAAGGTTCCCCACGATAGTCTACTTCAGAAAGTACAGAGGCATGGGATTGAGGGGGTTTTAGCAGTTTGGATCAGAAATTGGCTAGCTGTAAGAATGACAGAGGGTGGTCGTTGATGTTCATCCTGGAGTTCAGTTACTAGTGGTAAACTGCAAGGATCTGTTTTAGGGCTATTGCTAATTTTTATAAATGACCTGGATGAGGGTGTAGAAGGATGGATTAGTAAATTTGCAGATGACACGAAAGTCGGTCAAGTTGTGGACAGTGCAGAAGGATGTTGCAAGTTACAGAGGGACATAGATAAGCTGCAGAACTGGGCTGAGAGGTGGCAAATGGAGTTTAATATGGAAAAGTGTGAGCTGATTCACTTTGGAAGGAGCAACAGGAATAAAGAGTACTGGGTTAATAGTAAGATTCTTGGTAGTGTGGATGAGCAGAGAGATCTCGGTGTTTATGTGCATAGATCCCTGAAAGTTGCCACCTAGGTTGATAGGGTTTTAAGAAGGTGTATGGTGTGTTAGCTTTTATTGGTAGAGGAATGGATTTTCAGTGCCATGAGGTCATGCTGCAGCTGTATAAAACTCTGGTGCAGCCACACTTGGAGTAATGTGTACAGCTCTGGTCATCGCATTACAGGGAGGATGTGGAAGCATTGGAAAGGGTACAGAGGAGATTTAGCAGGATGTTGCCTGGTTTGGAGTGAAGGTCTTATGAGGAAAGGCTGAGGGACTTGAAGCCGTTTTCATTACAGAGAAAGTTAAGAGGTGACTTAAGAGGAGACATAAAAGATAAGAGGATTAGGTAGGGTGGAGAGTGAGAGCCTTTTTTCTCGGATGGTGACGGCTAGCACAAGGGGACATAGCTTTAAATTGAGGGGTGATAGATATAGGACAATGTCAGAAGTAGTTTCTTTATTCAGAAAGTAGTAAAGGCGTGGAACACACTGCCTGCAACAGTAATAGATTCGCCAACTTTAAGGGCATTTAACTGACCATTGGATAAAGATATGCACGATAATAGAACAATGTAGGTTAGATGGGTTTCAGATTGGTTTCACAGGTCGGTACAATAGACGGCCGAAGGGCCTGTACAGCACTGTAATATTCTATGCTCTATGAAGAAGTATTGAAACCTCGGTATGGGATCAGCTCCTCCCAGGATACATCAGAGTTCTCTCTGTACCTTATGTTGGGGGATCTGGAGAAAATGTGGTGAGTGAGTAATTCCCTCGACTAGGATAGTTGGTAGGGGCCCTAAGATGGAACTAATAAAGGGAGTTGAATCTGGCGATCTGAGGCTACACATACTTATTTAGTGGGCAAATAGGAATAAACAGTAAATAAGTATATAACTTAGTCACTAAGCTGGAAGGTTTGTTTTCAGGCATTTCATCACCATACTAGGTAACATCATCAGTGAGTCTTTGGTGATATGTCTCACCTCTCTATTTATAGGTCTTGGTTTCTTAAGGTGGGTGATGTCCACCTTCTCTTGAAAAAAGAACCAGAAATGACATCTGCCACCTTACGAAATCAAGACTTATAAATAGAGAGGTGGGACATACCACCAGAGCTTCACCGCAAACTCTCACTGATGATGTTACCTAGTATGGCGACGAAACATCTGTAAACAAACATTCCAGCACAGCGAACTAACTTACATACTATTCATCAACCTGAGCTACAAATCTTCTCAAAAAACACGAATAAACAGTAAATATTTACATCTTGCACTCTAGTCTTGATATTGGATTCAAAGAGAAAACTGTGTTTAATCAATTTGTTGGAGTCCTTCGAAGAAGTAACATTGTGTGGATAATGGGGAAGCCTGAAAGATGCAATGTACTTGGATTTACTGATGGCAAGTTGGTAAGGTGGCACATCAAAGGTTGTTTAAGAAATAAAAGTTTATGGTGTTGGGAGTAACAAATGGGTGAAAGATCGGCTGGCCAACTAAAAACAGAGGATGCATAAATGATCCTTCATCTGTTTGGCAGGTTATGATCAACAGATTCCTGTGGGGGTCTAGACAGGGGCGTCAAATTTTTATAATTTCCATCAAGGAGAGTAAAGACATAGCAGTGAAGTTCATAGACGACACCAAGGTAGCTAGGAAAGTATGCTGTGAATAAGACGTAACAGCATTACAGATGGAAACAAGTAGTTTGTGCGAGTGGGCAAAAGTGAGGCAGTTGGAGAATAATATGGAAAAATGTTAAGTTGTTCACTTTGGCCGGTAGAATAAAAAGGCACAGTACTACTTAATCAGAAAAAGACTGAAAAATTCTGAGGTGTAGATGGTTTAGGTGTTCTGGTGCATGAGTCACAGCACATAACAAGCAGGCTAAAGGGATGCTATCCTTCATTAGGAGAGGTATTGAATATAAAAATAAGAAGGTTATAATTCAGTTATACTGAGCATTGATGAGACCACATCTCAAATATTGTGGATATAGTTTTTGTCTCCTTATTAAGGAAGAATACAAAGAAAGGTGATTTAGAGGAGTTTACTAGATTGACACCTGGAATGAGTGGGTAGGATAGGTCGGGTTCATATAGGAGAAAGCAAGGACTGCAGATGCTGGAGATCAAAGTCGTGAGTGTGCTGCTGGAAAAGCACAGCAGGTCAGGCAGCATCCAAGGAGCAGGAGAATCGACGTTTCAGAATCCTGATGAAGGGCTTATGCCCGAAGCGTCGATTCTCCTGCTCCTCAGATGTTACCTGACCTGCTGTGCTTTTCCAGTGGCACACTCTTGACTCTGGGTGCACATTGGGATGAGTTAGACAGGCTGGGTTCACATAGGATGGGTTAGACAGGCTGGGTTCAGCCATTCTGATAAAGATCTCCACAATCAGTTCAGCAAGATCTCAGCCTTGTGCATTTCCAGTGACAAACTAGTCTGCTGTTGAATCCCATAGTCCGATCAGAAAAATTCTTGATTCAAATTATAACATCCTTCAGGTTCCACAATCCATTCTATGTATAATGGCAGGAAGAGGTTTCAGGAAGCTGGACAGACAGGGGTCTGAAGGAAGTGGCACAAATAGGAAGAGTGGAGGAGGTTACAGAGAGAGCAGTGGTCTGATCTGGAGTAGTTGCGGAACTGGAGGTAATTTCATTCTGAGGGAGAGCTTGGAGCCACAGGAGGTTATAGAAGTAAACACCGAGAATGGACTTAAGGTAACCAGGGATGGTATCATACAATAGCCAATGGGAGTTAGAGTCATAGAGATGTACAGATGGAAACAGACCCTTCGGTCCAACCCGTCCATGCCAAACAGATATCCCAACCCAATCTAGTCCCACCTGCCAGCGCCTGGCCCATATCCCTCCAAACCCTTCCTATTCATATACTATATTGATGAAACACGTGTTATTGGAGAATGTGATTAGCCATGGGGTGAAAGGTTAAGAGTGTAAAGTCAGTACAATCAGATCAACCATGAGTTTATGGAATGGAAGAGCAGGCTCGAGGCGCTGAACTGACTCTTCCTTTTTTTTGTTTACATACACAATGTGAAAACAGCCCAAAATGGTTCAGGTAGACTGAAAATCTACCACCCAAGCTTACATAGACAGCCCCATCCAAAACACTATACATATCAGATCAGTCGAAATTTTCAAGACCGATGAGTTTGCTGGATCAACTCATCCATGCTGACCAGGTATTCCAAATTAATCTAGTCCCATTTGCATCCTCTGGCCCATAAACCTCAGAACCCTTCCTAATCATATATCCATCCTGATGTCTTTTAAATGTTGTAATTATACCAGCCTCCACCACTTCCTCTGGCAGCTCATTCCATACATGCACCACCCTCTGTGTAAAAGGTTGCCCCTTAGGTCCTTTTATATCTTTCCCCACTCATCTTAAATCAATGCGTTCTAGTTTTGAGCTCCCCTATCTTGGGAAAAAGACCTTGACTATTCACCCTATCCGTGCCCCTCATGATTTTATAAACCTTTGTAAAGTCACCCCACAGCCTCTGATGCTCCAGGAAAAATAGCCCCAGCCTTGCAGTCATAGAGATGTAATCACAGAAAGAAAGATCTCCAGGCCAACTCATCCACACTGATCACAGAACACTACAGCACAGTGCAGGCCCTTTGGCCCTTAATGTTGTGCCGACCTCTTACCTAAGATCAGACTAACCTATCCTCCATGTGCTTATCCAAAAGTTGCTAAAATGTCCGTAATATATCTGAGGAGAAAATGAAGACTGCAGATGCTGGAGATCAGAGTCGAGAGAGCATGGTGCTGGAAAAGCACAGCAGGTCAGGCAGCATCCAAGGAACAGGATTCCCTTAATCAGGAATCCTCGATTCTCCTGCTCCTCGGATGCTGCCTGATAGGAATCCTGATGAAAGGCTCAGGCCCGAAACGTTGATTCGCCTGCTCATCGGATGCTGCCTGACCTGCTGTGCTTTTCCAGCACCACACTCTCAATCCTAATGTATCTGACTCTACTACTACTGCAGGTGGTGCATTCCATGCACCCACCACTCTGTAAAAACATTAATCTCATCCCATTTGCCAGCATTTGGCCCATATCTCTCTAAACCGTTCCTGTTCACATACCCACATTGTAATTGTACCAGCCTCAACTACATCCTCTGGCAGCTCGTTCCATACACACACCACCTTCTGCAGGAAGGACAGGTAAACCATTCAGGTAAAGGTAAATCATGATCCAACTGAATGTAGAACAAGCTTGAACTGAATGAGGTCCTGCGATTCCTGCATCCTTGACTGGAAAAACAAATCTTCGAGTAAAAAATGAGGTCTGCAGATGCTGGAGATCACAGCTGCAAATGTGTTGCTGGTCAAAGCACAGCAGGTTAGGCAGCATCTCAGGAATAGAGAATTCGACGTTTCGAGCATAAGCCCTTCATCAGGAATAAGAGAGAGAGAGCCAAGCCGGCTGAGATAAAAGGTAGGGAGGAGGGACTAGGGGGAGGGGCGATGGAGGTGGGATAGGTGGAAGGAGGTCAAGGTGAGGGTGATAGGCCGGAGTGGGGTGGGGGCGGAGAGGTCAGGAAGAGGATTGCAGGTTAGGAGGGCGGTGCTGAGTTGAGGGAACCGACTGAGACAAGGTGGGGGGAGGGGAAATGAGGAAGCTGGAGAAATCTGAATTCATACCTTGTGGTTGGAGGGTTCCCAGGCGGAAGATGAGGCGCTCCTCCTCCAGCCGTCGTGTAGTTGTGTTCTGCCGGTGGAGAAGTCCAAGGACCTGCATGTCCTCGGTGGAGTGGGAGGGGGAGTTAAAGTGTTGAGCCACGGGGTGATTGGGTTGGTTGGTTCGGGCGGCCCAGAGGTGTTCTCTGAAGCGTTCCGCAAGTAAGCGGCCTGTCTCACCAATATAGAGGAGGCCACATCGGGTGCAGCGGATGCAATAGACCCGCTCCGCCACCAAGACAGAACCCCACTGGTTCTCACCTACCACCCCACCAACCTGCGCATACAACGTATTATCCGCCGCCATTTCCGCCACCTCCAAACGGACCCCACCACCAAGGATATATTTCCCTCCCCTCCCCTATCAGCGTTCCGCAAGGACCACTCCCTTCGTGACTCCCTTGTCAGATCCACACCCCCCACCAACCCAACCTCCACCCCCGGCACCTTCCCCTGCAACCGCAGGAAATGTAAAACTTGCGCCCACACCTCCACACTCACTTCCCTCCAAGGCCCCAAGGGATCCTTCCATATCCGCCACAAGTTCACCTGTACCTCCACACACATCATCTATTGCATCCGCTGCACCCGATGTGGCCTCCTCTATATTGGTGAGACAGGCCGCTTACTTGCGGAACGCTTCAGAGAACACCTCTGGGCCGCCCGAACCAACCAACCCAATCACCCCGTGGCTCAACACTTTAACTCCCCCTCCCACTCCACCGAGGACATGCAGGTCCTTGGACTCCTCCACCGGCAGAACACAACTACACGACGGCTGGAGGAGGAGCGCCTCATCTTCCGCCTGGGAACCCTCCAACCACAAGGTATGAATTCAGATTTCTCCAGCTTCCTCATTTCCCCTCCCCCCACCTTGTCTCAGTCGGTTCCCTCAACTCAGCACCGCCCTCCTAACCTGCAATCCTCTTCCTGACCTCTCCGCCCCCACCCCACTCCGGCCTATCACCCTCACCTTGACCTCCTTCCACCTATCCCACCTCCATCGCCCCTCCCCCTAGTCCCTCCTCCCTACCTTTTATCTCAGCCGGCTTGGCTCTCTCTCTCTTATTCCTGATGAAGGGCTTATGCTCGAAACGTCGAATTCTCTATTCCTGAGATGCTGCCTAACCTGCTGGGCTTTGACCAGCAACACATTTGCAGCTGGAAAAACAAATCTGAACGTTTTGCAGCTGCATTACGGCAAGAACTCAGTGGAGTATTTGCATATTAATCACTTGAACCTTGTGAGTTTACTTATCATGCCTGTGACTATAATGACACGTTATTAGTCATATTTTCACCAAGCACTGCCGACTACGTATGTTTTACAGATTGCATCACACTTCTAACGTTGCAAATGTAAACCACTGGAGTGATCTATTATCCCAATATTCCAGCCTCTGGAGCATCCCTCGTTTTAACCCATCGATGGCCGTGCGTTCAGTTGGCTAAGCCCCAAGTTCTAGAATTCTTTCTCTGACACATTTATCCTTCGCGGTGACACACCTTAAACCAATTTCCTGAAGACTGCTTTTGGTCACCTGACCCAATATCCCCTTATGCACTCCGGGGTTATATTGTATGTTTAAAGTATCTCTTCGAAATACTTAGAGACGTTTCATTATTTCAAGTGCACGACTTGACACCAATTCTTGGTGTTGAAGAGCCTTCCTACATAAGCAACCAACCCAAGACTTCAAAACCCCATTTGGTAAGAGGTTACACTTTGAAAAACAATATTTAATCTTATTACATATATTTTTTTTGTCACAATATGTAGGCAATTCACGTTATTTAACATATACATAAATAGTGGCATCAATCGCAAGGGCAAATTTGGGGTAAAAATAAAAACCGATAGATATTTTACATTTTTTTTCGGTCGCTCCCCTTAAACATTGCGGGGAGGAAAATAAGCGCGTTAAGACAAGCAACCCTCTATTTTAAGCAAAAAAAACCCACCTGATTACACTCTAATCTGATGTTGCGTGATTTTTAACTTTGTACACCCCAGTCCAACACCGGCATCACCAAACCTATTTTAAGCAGCTGATTTAAGACAGTGAGTATCTCCTGTGATGAAGGAAAACAGATTTAAGTAGCGGAAAAGCAACGCGGTCGGCTGACCCTTTACAAACAGTGTCCCTGATCACCGAAGCAACGCTGTCATCCCCTTCCACCGCTCTCTCTCTCTGCAAAGGGACTGAAGTCCAGCTAAGGCGACTAGGCACCTAGCTGCTGCTCAGTTTCGATTCCCCGATCTTTCCATCCAAATATTCACGCCTCTTTTACATCGAGAGGCCAATGACTGAGTTTCTACATCTCATCACGTCAAAGAAATCGAAACTAATAAAAGTTTGTTGATACGCACGTCAACTCAGGAGAACAGGGCTCGGTGAAAACCAACAAACTGACAGAAGTTGTTGGAAGTGGAATTTGATCCTCCACTGATAATTTAGCATCAGTACCAGACAGGTGCAAGTTGCATTTTAACAGAAGATTAGCAGGTCTGGCAATATCTGCAGAAAGAGACAGAATTAATATTCCAGGAGAAGTATTTCATTGTACATTTGATTCAGCAGCATATTGGCTTTGTTGTGGAGGAAAACGAGTCAGGAATATATTTTTTACATCTTGAACTATTTGGGCGTTCTCTGACTTGATAGATTTTTTTTTAACAATGCGATATGTGCTGTGGCCGCAAAGTAAATGACATCAGAAAAACAACCAAACAAGGAAGATAAAGAATGCAATACTGGGGAAATAGAAACTCCGCTTTATTTTTTTTTCACACTCGCACTGATCCAGCCCAAGTCAAGGGAAAACACCCGAGTGGCCAGTGACAAGCAGTGCCTTTCAACAATCCTGGTCTTTTTTTTCTAGTTGGAGGGGGAATACACTCTTTTTTTTATTTTTTGTGTTTTTTTTCCTCTTTTATTAACCCCCACACTTAGGCGGTAGTGCTTATTTTTTTTCCCCAGCACCCATGTTGTGTGTGTGCAGGTGTGAGACGCAGTGAGAGACACACAGTGCACAAATCTTTATTTAATTTCCACCACCAGGACGAAAGGAAACATCCGAGTGGCCTGGGACAGGCAGTGCCCTTCACATCAAAGGGCAATGCTGTGTGATCAAACAGTGAAGGGGAGGGCAGGGACTAAATCAAAATAGAGTTGGAGGGGGAAATGATGCACTCCACTCCCTGTGGCGCCCACCTCTCCCTGAACAACTCCAGGGTGTTGGTGGACACCGCGTGCTCCTTCTCCAAGGACACCCGGGCTCTAACGTAACCGCAGAAGAGGGGCAGGCAGTCGGCCCTAACGACCCCCTCCACGGCCCGCTGCCTGGACCTGTTTATGGCCAGTTTGGCCAGGCCCAGGAGCAGACCCACGAGGAGGTCTTCAGACCTGCGCTCTCTCCTCCGCACCGGGTGCCCGAAGATCAGGAGCGTGGGACTGAAATGGAGGAGCATGGGACCAAAAGCAGAGGAGGAGGTTTTTGAGGAAACCAAAGAGGGAGTGCAAACGTCCACACCCGATATACACGTGGTCCACGGACTCCACAGCACCACAGCACAAGCAGTTGGGCTGGGAGTCCGTGAACCACTGCAATCTGCGGTTGCAGGGGACTGTTGCATGCAGCACCCTCCACCCCAGATCCCCGAGAGAAAGGGGGAGGATTCCTGCGTAGAGGGCCCTCCACTGGGGATCGCCACCCCCCGGTGGCAAATGGGCACGCCAAGGCGTGTCCAGACGGTGGATGAGGGAGAAGAGGTGGACGGTGTGCAGCAGCCGTCCATACAAGGCTCGCCTTTTCACCACCTGAAAAGAAACAAAATTAAAATTCTGGAGGCGGCTCAGGTTGTGGGGCACAGGCTCCCGCGGGAAGTACGGGACCTTGGGGCCAATGTGAAATTCCGTCTGGGCTGGGGTGAGCGCGGACGGGATCCCACTGCACACCTGAGCGTCCCCCAACTGGTGCACTACATCGGGTCCAAGCACCACCGCTTTAAGGCGTCGGATGGCGGTGGCCACGTGCCGGACGTCTACCGCTGCCCTGCTCGCTATGGCTTGTGGCAACGTCCAGCCCAGTCCCCCGGCACCCAGCAAGTCCCTGACCCTGGTCACCCTCGCCGCCACGGCCCTCCCCTTTGACAGCCACTTGAACCCGCGATCACGGAGATGCGGATTCCTGAGCAACGGCTCCCTGACGACAGCCGCAACTCCTGCCGGAGGGTAGGCGCGGCGCGATTCGACCATGTTCCAGACAGTGATCAGGTCCTGGTAAAAGACAGGCAGCACCTTGAGGGCGACCTCCAAACCGTCACGGTCAATGAACAGGAGCTGCGTGTCATAATTGAGGTTATGCACCTAGCAGAAAAAATACGTCACTAGAGCGCACCACCTAGGAGGAGGCTCGACGTAAAGGTATCGCTGCAAGGTCTGAAGGCGGAAGGTCGGCGACCTGGGTGCGGACGCACACCAGCGACTGACCGCCCTCCTCAATAGGGAG
Organism: Hemiscyllium ocellatum; assembly: GCF_020745735.1. NCBI lineage: Eukaryota > Metazoa > Chordata > Chondrichthyes > Orectolobiformes > Hemiscylliidae > Hemiscyllium > Hemiscyllium ocellatum. The sequence continues at coordinate 24,737,155 of NC_083434.1, forward strand.
ACTCAGAACCTGCGCAGCGACCCAGTGTATCTTTTTGTCCCAGAAGAAGTCGACCAACGTTCTCTGGATGTCAGCGACAAAGCCAGGAGGAGGGACCAAAGTAACCAGCCGGTCCCACATGGCGGCCACCTGCTGGTTTCAGGCACCCCTGAAACTCCGAAACTCCACTTTAAAGGACGAGGAGACCCATATGCTAATGTTGGCTTTCAACCATCTGGTCTTTTTCACAGACGCAGGGGTCAAAGTAAGGACACCCCAGAAGTTGCGAGCCTTTCTCCTGAAATCCTGTTTCTCGGTAGAAGGTCCTGGTAAACTAATAAGTGTTTCCAAAAGCCAATATTTCTGTGAATCTGCTAAAAGCAGATTAAAATGGACTGTTTCCAAAACAGAAAAACTTTTACAAAATTATGAGGGGCATAAATAGGATAAATAGGCAAAGTCTTTTCCCTGGGGTGGGGGAGTCCATAGGGTCTATGTCCATAGAGGGCATAGGTTTAGGGTGAGAGGGGAAAGACATAAAAGAGACCTAAGGGGCAACTTTTTCACACAGAGGGTGGTACGTGTATGGAATGAGCTGCCAGAGGAAGTGATGGAGGCTGATACAATTGCAACATTTAAGAGGCATTTGGATGGGTATATAAATAGGAAGAGTTTGGAGGAATATGGGCCGGGCATTGGCAGGTGGGACTAGATTGGGTTGAGATATCTGGTCGGCGTGGACAGGTTGGACCAAAGAGTCTGTTTCCATGCATCTCTATGACTCTATAACTGCAGTCAGAACAGAGCATGCCCTATCAATCTATGGCTGCTAGCAATTCATCAGCAGGCAATCCAGTGGACATGAAAAGTCATCACGTTTTAATCCTTTGGTAGCAGAACCTTGGAACACGGGGTTTTTTCTCCTTTTTACCTAATATTTTAAAACTGCATTTTTCTTTTGTATGTGTATGAGTGAGGAAGACACAAGTGATCACTGATTTTATAGCAGGATATTAAAAAAACAGAAATAGAATAGTAATAGTAATCCATAGCAGTCAGCATGGATTTACGAAAGAGAGATCAAGTTTAACAAAGCTACTGGTTTTCTTTGAGGACGTAACTAGCAGATTTGATGAGGGAGAGCCAGTGAATGTGGATTATTTGGACTTTCAAACAAATTTTGATAAAGTCCCACATGAGAGATTAATCTGTAAAATTAAAGCACAAGGGACGGGGATAATATATTGAGATGGATACAAATTTGGTTTGCAGACTGCAAATAAACAGGTGGAATAAATTGGTGTTTATCTGAATGGTAGGCAGTAAACAATCAGGATTAGTAATAGGGATCGGTACCTAACTATTCACAATATATGTTAATGACTTAGATGAGGGAACAAAACACAATATCTCCAAATTTGCAGATGACACAAGGCTGCCTGAAAGGGTGAACTATCAGGAGGATGCAGAGATATTGCAGTGTGATTTGGACAGGCTGGGTGAGTGAGCAAATACATGGTAGATACAGTACAATGTGAATAAATGTGAGGTTATCCACTTTGGGACCAAAAATAGGAAGACAAAATATTATTTGAATTGAGGGAGGGGAGTATTCAATAAGGTCTGAGTATCCTCGTGCACCAGTTGCTGAATGTAAGTCTGCAAGTGCTGTGGGCAGTAAAAGAAGGCAAACTGTGTGTTGGCCTTAGAGCAAGGGAATCTGAATATAGGAACAATATTGTCATGATGCAATTATACAGGGCATTAGTGAGGCCACACCTGGAATATTGTGTGCAGCCTTTGTCTCCTGAGGGAGGTTGTTTTTGCTAAATAAAGAATGTAATGTAGGTTTACCAGACTGATTCTTGGATGACGAGACTGATAAATTGATGAGAGATTAATCGATTAGGATTATATTCACTGGAGTTTAGAAGGATGGGATGTGAGGTTCTCATAGAAAACTATACAATTCTAACAGGACTGGACAGTTTGATGCAAGAAGGATGTTCCCGATGGTGGCAGAACCAAGGGTCATAGCTTCCGGATTAAGGGCTCCCTTTTAGCACTGAGATGAGGAGAAATTTCTTCACCCAGAGAATCATGAGCCTGTGGAACTCACAGCCACAAAAAGTGGTTGAGGCTTAAACATTGTGTTGTCAAGAAACAAGGGAAATATAGCCATTGTGTCTAAAGGGATCAAGGGATGTGGGGGGTGACAGTGGAATTAGGATATTCATCTGGATGATCAGCCGTTATCATATTGAATAGCAAAGCAGGCTCGAGCATAGCCTATTCCTGCTCCTATCTTCTGGGTTTCTGTCTGTGTAGGGGATATAGTTTTGATACATAGTTTATGTCCTAAAGTTTTTGTCACTACCTTTAAGAATAGATTTTGCTCAGAATAAACAGCTTTTTTTTTGTTGTTCCTTAATCTATAAAGTGATGGAAGATATCATCAACAGTGCTATCAAGCAGCACTTTCCCAACAATAACCTATCCACTGACACCCAGTTTGAGTTCTGCCAGGACCACTCAGCTCCTGACCTCATTACGGCCATGGTTCAAACATGGACTAAAGAGCGGAATTCCAGAAAGGAAGGTGAGAGTGACAGCACTTGACATCAAGGCCTCATTTTACCAAGTGTGGCATCAGGAGCCTTCCAAAACTGAGTCAGTTGAAATTGGGGGAAAAGTCTCTGCTGGTTAGAGTCATTCCTGACACATAGGAAGATGTTTGTGGGTGTAGGTGGTCAGTTATCTCAGTTCCAGAACATCTCTGCAGGAATTCCTCAGTTTAGTGTCCTAAGCCCAAACATCCTCATCTGCTTCATCAATGACCTTCCCTCCATCATAAGATCAGTTGTGGGGATGTGCACCGGTGATAGTTCAATGTTCAGCACCATTTGTGACTCCTCTGATACTGAATAAGCCCATGTTCAAATGAAACATGGCATGGACACTACCCATGCTTAGTGTGAAAACTGGCATGTAATAACTGTGCCACACAAATGCCAGACAGTGACCATCCCATCTCCCCTACCCATTCAATGGTGTTACTATCACTGAATTCCCCACTATCAACATTGTGGAGGTTACTATTGACCAGAAACTCAACTGGTTGAGCCACACATATACAGTGGCTACAAGAGCAGGTTAGTAGCTAGGAATATTACAGCAGGCAGCTTACCTCATGCCTCCCAAAAGCCTGTCCACTGTCTATATGGCACATTTGAGGAGCGTGATGGAATATGCCCACTTGCCTGGATGGGTGCTGCTCCAACAATTTGCAAGAGATTTGACATCATCCAGCACAAGCAGCCCTCTTGATGGGCACTACACCCCCACAAGTATCCAGGCCCTCCACTACTGACATTCAGTAGCAGCAACGTGTCCCATCGATAAGATGCACTGCAGAAATTCACTCACGATCCTTAGACAGCACCTACCAACCAACAAACATTTCCATCGAGAAGAGCAAGAACAGCAGATACATGGGAACCCCACAAGATGCAAATTCCCCTCAGAACCACTCACCATCCTGGCTGGGAAATATATCACCTTCACTATCACTGGGTCAATACCCTGGAATTCCCTCCCTAAGGGCATTGTGGACTACAGCATAATGGATTGTGACTCAAATAAAAAGCTCACCACCATCTTCTCAAAGGCATCCAGTGGCAGGCAATAAATACTAGCAGCCAACAACACCCTCGTCCCACAAATGAACTAAAACAAAAGGAGGAAGGTAGTAGAAATGTCTTTTATTTTTGATAATAATAATAATGAGGTAATTGGCCATTTCGGTTAGAGTCAACACAGTTACACTATTGGTGTGACTGCTGGAACAGTGGAACTTGATTATTAGTGCATTCCTCCCATTAAAGTCATAACAACAGAAATAGGCCATTAAGCCATTCAAACTTATTCCCATCTAAAATAGTATTATGAGTGATCTGTCCCTCAACTTCATTTGCTGCCTTGGTCCCACATCCTTTGACGCCCTGAGCCATCAAAACACCAAGTATTGAATTCATAGTTGAATCGACTTCTGCCACATAGCATAGTTAAATGGACTTTGTCCGGATCCCATACCACGAGATGGTGCACAAACACATGACCCTTTCAAGAGCACAGTTCAAGGGAGTACAAGTCAACAATAGCAGTTACACATATATCCACTCTTGAAGAGGAGAAAATAAAATGGGACTGGATGCATAATATACAGTTCAGTTTGTGAGGTAAATATTAAACAGATGACACTAAGTTAAAGTTTTCGGTAAATACTACGACAGCTGGACCTTTGCTGCCCATTGATCGTGTCCCTCAGGTGATAATTTCTCCTTTAACCATTACAGCCAAGTTGATGGTGTGACACAAAATGGTGTTTGCTAGGATTTTGAGTCATTGGAAATGCACTGACAGTGACTTCTGTCCAAGTTATGATGACTTGATATTTAAATAAGAATTTAGAATTGTTGATGTTTCCAATGATCCTGATGCTTTTATGCAGATGCTCCAAAAGGGAAGGGATTGCTACAACAAACCTTGTTGAGCACACCCTGTAGAGAGAACAGGATACAAACTGGATATTGAGTGGAGTGACTGTGCCAATGGCAGTCATGTCTTACCCTGACTGGTAGTAATATTGAGAGTATTGTGGCAGTTTGATTCATCTAAGGAAGCATTGCGTGCCGACTATCACATTCCTGACTGGACAAAGTTAAAAATCACACACCATATTATAGTCACAATAGGTTTAATTAGAGTTGCTAGCTTTCGAAGTGCTGCTTCTTCATCGAGTGGTTGTGAAGCAGAATCATAAGTCACAGAATTCATAGCAAAAGATTACAATGCTATATAGCTGGAATGATATATTTAATATGTGTGATTTTCAACTTTGCCCATCCCAGTCCAACACCAGCTCCTCCATCTCATTCCTGACTGGAGTTTTATAGTCGAAGACTGTGGTGCTGGAACAGCACAACTGGTCAGGCAGCATCCAAGGAACAGGAGAGTCGATGCTTCAAGCATAAGCTCTTCATCAGGAATGAAGGGGTGGCCCAAGGGGCCAGAGAAATAAATGGCAGGGGGGGTAGTTGGGAATGCGATAGGTAGATGAAAGTGGGGGTAAAGATAGGCCAGAGGAAGGTGGAGCAGATAGGTGGGAAGGAAGGTGGAATGGTCATGAGGGCGGTGCCAAGATGGAGAGTTGGATCTGGGATAAGGTGGGGGGGGGGGGGGGGGGGAATGTTGGAGTTTTATAGGTACGGAGAAGTCAAGACATTACCTACTTATCACCTAATTGGCTTGTCCATATCAGTCTCTAGCTAGTGATATCATCTCCCCTCTTGTCTGACCAGAATGTTAATAGAATGGAACCTGATGATTGTGCTGACATTTCTGGTTGTCTTGAGTAGATCTTCCTTTTCCTGTTGAAAATATACTTCTCCTGAACACGTGCCGTAGAAAACAGGTCTTGTAGTTAAGTGGCAGTGTCCCAGCCTGCAAGTCACAAGTTCATGGTACAGGTCTCACTCCAGATCTTGATGGCCAAGGAATAAATATCCTTTTCAGCCACAGTATGAATAAGTATCAACTTGTATAATCCTTGCAACATTTGACAATATCGGATAGTAGGAGTGAGACACACTTGAATCATAGAATCTCTACAGTGTGGAAACAGACCCTTCAGCCCAACAAGTCCACACTGACCCTCTGAAGAGTAACCCACCCAAACCCATTCCCCTACCCTACTATTCCACATTGACCCCTGACTAATGCACCTAACCTACACATCCCTGAACACTATAGGCAATTTAGCATGGCCAATTCACCTAATCTGCATATCTTTAGGAGGAAACTGGAGCACCTGGAGTAAACCCACACAAACACTGGGAGAATGTGCAAACTCCACACAGACAAGCACCTGAGGCTGGAATTGAACCTGGGTCCCTGACGCAGTGAGGCAGCAGTGCTAGCCACTGAGCCACCGTGCTGCCCCAACTTCTGGTTAGCCATCTGGTATCACGGAATGAATTGGGCATCTACCACTACATCGATATCTTCATATGCATGTAAAAGTCCATGTTGCCACAGCAAGGCATTCTCTGATAGATTGTACAATCCTCGGAGGAGTCAGCTGGTTCGCCAAAATGGGTCAGGTTGGTGACAACAGCATGCGGACTCAATCCCTGTTCTGGCTAGCTTGGATTCAGTGTTTAACAAATCTAAAAGGTTTATTCAGCGTCAATCATAACTGAGTAATTATTTTATTTGGGTTGGTTGTTGGATCAAAATGTGAAGCATATATTGAATCTTGTTTCATATAGAGACTAACAGAGGAATAAGTCTGTGAGAAATGTGAGCCTGTAAGAACAAACCATACGTAAAAGTACTCAAATAAATCATAAGACAGTTATAAATATGAATCAGCCTACATGGTAAAATAGACCAATCAAATTTTCTTTCTAGCCAAACAGGGTTAAGTTCCATACTCACTGAAAGCTACCCACTGAAAGCTCCACAAAAGTTAAAGACGATGATAAATGCAAGTGAATTGAATAACCTTTCTCCTGTAGTACTCCATTCACTGCTGGTATATTGTGAGAAAAACAAACCACTCTGCCTACACACCACTTGTTCACAGAAACCATGTCTCTTCTTAGCCAAACAGAGCCTACCCATAATGCCATCAGCACCTCAACTTGACTACACTCAGCTCAGGAACTAACAGTGAAACGAGACATTACTGAAGCAGTTTCCCAACTGAAGGAGTACACTACCTAGATGATCTGCTGACTGGTTTTCCCGACCTCACAATAGTATTGCCATGTCTGAAGCCCTGAGGGCATTCCCAGTCTCCCCTCGTACTCAATCTCCACAAAGCCCACAAAGCCCACAAAGCCCACACAGACTAGGTGGCACTAAGAAACCTGACACGAATGAACACTACACTAGGGACGGAGTGAAGCCAGGATGCTGGCCATTAGCACACGCTTGTGCAGATTAGCTAAACCTCTTGTTACAATTGTTAACTGATGGATACTGCTGGACGAGCAATTGCTTTCTACTAACGGTAATAGAAACTGCATTGTCTTGTAATTAACACTTCACTACTGTAACTCTAAGAACTGTATATCTGAAGCTCAGAGAAGAGAATCCTTGATCTAACTGTGCAAAGTGTCCGTTCTGTATCAGTCCATCAATTTCTCCTCCCCGTGACATCGAGAAATAAACCAGTGTTCAATCTCACAAGATCTGTTGGTGGCCTCGATTTGTAATTGGACAATTCTCCGATATATCTCTATACCATAACTCGGGTCTTCAGAGACCTTCCACGGAGTCCACTAGGGTGAGTTACAAAGATAGAACAATCCTGGCTTCTCTACAGAAGATTTGATAGAGGAGATACAACCCATGAGGGGAATGGATAGAACAGGCAGGATCCATTCCAATTGAAACCGAGTCGAAAACCAGAGGACACTGATTTGGTGAACAGCAAAACACAAAGTCAATATGGAGGGAAATATTTTTTTATGTAACGCACAGTTCAGATCGCAAACATCATCTGTTGAGAGAAAAGAGAATTAACATTCTGAAGGGTCACTGGACTCAAAATGTTAACTCTGTGTTCTCTCTACAGATGTTACCATACTTCTTGTGTTTCTCCAGGATTCTGCTTTTATTTCAGATTTCTATAGTTATTTGTTTCATTTTAGGATCCGGAGTGCACTTTGGTGGAAGCAAATTCAATAATGGTATTCAAAAAGGATTGGGGTAATTATCACAAAATTTTAAATGTGCAGCATTATAGGGAAAGGTGGATGGACTGGGACTAGCTGAGTTGTCTTACAGGGAGTTTTCATGGGCACAATGAGCCGAGATGGTGCTGGAGCATGGCGACTGTTTGTGAGCTGTCTCCAGCAGATCATCCTCTTATAATCATTCTGCTCTTCAAAACCATAATTCTATCATAATTATGAACAATGTTCTTTGAAATCTACCTTCAGTTTTGAAGATTGGCCTGATGAGGCTTGATTATCGATGCTGGAGGCAAGCCTAGAGGGATCGGGGCCTTCCAGTTGCTCACAGGCCCGACCTCCCAGCCCATGTGGAAACCCAGAACATGTTCCAATGTTGTTCGGGCCTAAGACCTGACTCCACATCGAGGAGGCCTGACCAAAAGACTACCTGGAATACTCAAGGGCTCTGGTGGGACAGGAGATGATATTTTGTTGCACGTTAAGGAGTTGGTCTAGTTGGAGTCACCAGCTACAGTGAACAAGGCCTCAGAGTATTCTGTCTCAAGACTGTTTGTAGTGTTGTATACTTCAAGTACACTCTTCTGCATGAGCTGGGAAACCCCAGGGCCCAATTGGATGCACCGATTTGCCTCCTTGAGCAATTCCTGGCTCGACTAGGAGCAGCCACATACCCAGGAAATGTGGGAAACGCCCTGGACTGAAGGTGATACTGAAACGTCAGGGTTTCAAATACACCCCTCCCCAGCATACTCCTGGCAAACAGCCATTAATAACAAGATGGATGAGCTCAAAGCTAGACTTACTTTCCAAAGGGATTTGAGAGACTGCTGTGTGCTCTACTTTACAGCCTTACAACCTGAGGGCTTGTCAGAATGCCTAATGGACCACTCAGCGTCTTCAGACAAGGTAAGGGGTGGTGGGGTCTGCCTTCTAATCAACACCTCCGCGTGCTCAGATGTGGTGACCATGGCAATTTACTGCTCCCCGGACTGAGGATGTCTTACAGTGAAGTGCCACTGTTACCTGCTGCACAGGTTCACCCCAACCCATGTGGATGTGAAGAGTGCACTTTTTGAAGTACACAATGCTACAAACAAACAAAGAAAGTCTTGAGGCAGAATACCCAGAGGCCTTGTTCATCATAGCTGGTAACATCGAGCAGTTCAACCTCAAGAATGTGTTACCAAAAGACTATCAAGACATCTCCTGTCCCACCAGAGGATTTTTATTTGATCATTATTATACAAGCAAAGATGCCTACCTCTCCAGCCCCTGTCAGCATCTTGGAAAATCAGATCAGAATACTGCGCTCCTCCTCCTGGCTTACAGCAGAAACAGAAGTGTGAGCACCCAGTACAGAGAGTAGTGCAGTGTGGGTCTGAGGGCCTTTATAGGACTTCTTAGAGTCAGTGGAGTGGTCCATATTTAAAAACTTAACAGCCAACATAAATGAATAGAGCTGCTTTTGCTATACCGCACGTTTTGTCAACACGAATTGGCTGTAATGATGAATAGGGAACACTGTTTCGTAAGTGTGAACTTTTAAAACATGCATTCACAGTAATGTGATTACATCACCAACAATAAGAGCTATTTTTATTGAGTTTTTTTGTAACGCAGTATCGCACAAAAGCGCAACCATCATATTATAGCAGACATGACCGTATGTCACTACTGTCACAGAATTCATCAGTATGTGTGTAGCATATGTTAATCCAAACGTCCCCCAGCCAGAAACCATGGATGAACTGGGAGATCCGCTCCCTAGTGAGATCCAGGTCAAGGCGGGAGACCCTGATCTATACAGAAAATGGAAATACAAATACCACTTTAGTAAGGCCAGAGATGCCAAGAGGTAATACCAAACGAAGCTCGAGACCCACCTAACCACACAGACACCCGTTGTTTGTGGCAAGGCTTACCCAACATAACGGGCTACAAAGCCAAGTTGAACAGAATCTCTGGTATCAATACATCCCTCCCCGATGAGCTCAATGCATTCTACGTTCACTTTGAACAGAACGTCAGTGACATGTCACCCGTACCAAGAGTCTCAGGCTCACTTATACCCATGGTCATTGCCACTGATGTTAGAGCAGCCTTCTCAAGAGAGTGAACACATAGAAAGCGACAGGCCTGAATGGAGTTCCAGGCTGTACAGTCAGACCCTGTGGGGACCAGCTAGCAGGAGTATTCATAGACATCTTTCACCTCTCCTTACTGCAATCTGAAGTCCTGTGCCAAAGAAAAATCATGCAGCATGCCTCAATGACTGCCGCCAGTGTCTCTGACCTCCACAATTATGAAGTGCTTCAAGAGGTTCACCATGGCTCACATCAACTCCAGCCTCCCAGACTGCAGTGAGCCTTTGCATTTTAACTAGCAGCCAAACAGATCCACAGAGACATCTCTCTAGCCCTACAGACATCCCTGGAACATGTGCATCACAAGGATACTTATGTCAAGCCCCTACTGATTGAAGGCAAAGCAGTGGTCAACACCATAATTCCAAACAAACTCACCTCCAAAGTCTGAGACCTAGTCTTGACTCCCTCCTCTGTAAATGGATTCTCAACTTCCTGTAAGGATAGGCAACAACTCCTCCATGGTAATCCTCAACATTGGTGTCCCACAAAGCTGCGTACTCAGTCCCTTACTATATTCCTTACCCACACACTACTATGTGGCTAAATTACGCCCCAACTTCATTTACAAGTTTGCTGATGGCAGCCGCTTTGGGGTTTGGATCTCAAACAATGATGAGACTGAGTACAGGAGAGAGACGGAGTGCTTAGCAGTATGGTGTAAAGACAATAATCTCTCTTTCAAAATCAGCAAAATGAAGGAACTAGTCATTAACTTCAGGAAGTGAAGTGGAGCGAATGGCCCTGTCTGTATCAATGAGCTGAGATGGAGATGGTCAAGAGCATCAAGTTCCTGGGAGCAGTGATCACCAACAATCTGTCTTGGTCCACCAACATCGACACAATGGACAAGAAAGCACAACTTCCTTAGGAGGCAAAAGAAATTCAGCACATTCCCAAGGACTCTAACCAATTTTTACAGTTGCACCACAGAAAGCATCCTGAATGGATGCATCACAGCGTGGGATTGCAACTGCTGTTTCCAAGACCGCAAGAAATTGTACAGATTTGTGAACACAGCCCAGTCCATCTCACAAACCAGCCATCCATTGCCTCCAACAATATTTCCTGCTGCCTCAGGAAAGCAAGCAACATCATCAAAAATCCTTCCCACCCTGCCAGGCAGAAGATATAAAAGTTTGAATATATCGAACATATTCAAAAACAGCTCTTCATCACTGCTATCAGACTTCCGAACGGACCTCTCAAATGTTAACGTTGATCTCTCTCTCTGCACCTTCGCTGCGACTGTAACAGTGTATTTTGCACACTGCTCTACTACTCTGATTCAGTATGTATGGTACAATCTACCTGCAGAGCATGCAAAACACCACTTTTTACTGTATCGCAGTGCATGTGACAAGAATAAATTAAAGCAATAAGCCAAATGGCTACCTCGGTGCTATAACCAGTTTATGATTCGATAATATGGACAACCTCCTAGTGTGCTGTGGTCAAGAGTGAGCAGCAATCGGAGGCATGTTCTCCTTGCTTCTGGCCTCCTCTTGAGCTCTTCGCATGTTCTGTACTCCCCAGGACTGATCAGCCATGATCATAATGAATGGTGGTGCAGGCTCGAAGGGCAGAACGGCCTACTCCTGCACCTATTGTCTATGGACTCTTGCTTCCTCCAGGCTTCTGCCAAAGGCAGACAGACGGACAGTGAAAAGCAGGCACACCCATCTAATGGAGGTCTGAGAGTAAACAGTTCTTTTAGAAGCATTATTAAAAATAATAGCCCATTTGCATGCAACATTTTCATATTCTGAGTATTATAACATTTTATAACTTGGCTGAGCTGTTCTTGATGCCAAATCAATGGGTACTTCATTCAAAACGATTGAGAGGTAATGGCGTATGACAGTCTGTGTTATATATGATGATGCAAGATGGAAAAAGTTGTATGCTCATCAACAATTTCCTGGGGATTTAGAATTGATACTCTGCTATAATTATATATCACATATTCCAAATTACCATTCATTACCATTTTCTACTAACCTGTTGACTCCGATGGTTCCCTAGTGTGAGCTCTAACTAAGACAGCAACATTTTTGCCTCAGAATTAGAAAGATGTGGGTTCAGGTTCCATTCTAGGCCAGTAATGGAGGGAGCTGCCACCTTGTGGACAAAATATTAAACTCAAGTGGATATAAATGGAGCTGAAAATGTGTTGCTGGAAAAGTGCAGGAGGTCAGGCAGCATCCAAGGAGCAGGAGAATTGACATTTCGGGCATGAGCCCTTCTTCAGGAATTCTTCAGGCTCATGCCCGAAACGTTGATTCTCCTGCTCCTTGGTTGCTGCCTTACCTGCTGCGCTTTTCCAGCAACACATTTTCAGCTCTGATCTCCAGCATCTGCAGTCCTCATTTTCTCCTGGATATAAATGGAGCCATGACACCATTTTAAAGGAAGAGAGACAGTGATCTGGCCAATATTTATTTCACTGACTGGTTATCTCAGTCAGTGTATGAATTGACTCCATACCACTGCTATGAAGTTGAAAGCATGGATGATCACTTTAAGATAGAAAGTGTTTTACTGAATTTTAAGTACTGCCAGCTAAAGGTCAGGCTGTTCCAAATGTAACAACCGGCTGTTAAATGAATGCCTCTGTTTGATTGTTATTTTGAGAACAATTTGAATTTAACCAATTTAGGTTAAATTATGCTCAGGATACCGGAAGCCAATGGAATTTGAATTTTATTGTTTTGGCACCTGGAAACCAATCAAATTATAAGAATTTAATGTGTCATGGGAGGTATGTAACCCCGATGTTTTGAAAAAGAGAGGGAGAGCAACTGTCATCGAACAGTGAGCAGCTGATGTAGAGTCGGAGAGCTAACTGTCCATTTAACATGTGCTGTTTAAAGAAACTAGAAAACACTATCAAATGGTACCTTTTCAAGTGAAACATACTCGCAGTAAGACAGATGACGACCCTGGAAGATCATCAGCAAGAGTGAAGGTACGAAAGAAAACAGACATTGTGTGGCTTTGCGATTAAGTTAATGTAATTTTAATAAGTGTTTTATTGGAACAGCATTTTTTAAAATAGAGTTGGAGTCAGTGAATAAGTAGTTAAACAGAAAGGGGGTTTGAATTTGTGAATAGATTTTTGTTTATTGTTCACTATTAGAGTTAGAAAAATAAATTAAAGTTATTTTCTTCAAATAGTGAACTTTGGAAGTTCTTCGTCACTCACATCTTAACAACTACAAGGTAAGGTTTTCTGGGTGTTTGGTTTAATTAACATAGGGGTTCACCTCCATATCAAAACACTGCTGGGTATCACCATTACAAACCAGCCTTCCAGCCAACTGAGCCAACTTGACTCCCCCAGGTATGTTATTGATTTGGACACATGAAAATGAATTTTAAGTTTACTATTGGAAAAGACTGTAATAAATAAAAGTCTTTCCCACAATAAATGAAGAAACTCTGATCATTAAAATTCCAAAGGTATTTGCCAGGGTAGACATAGAGATGGGAATACCATGAGGGGGGAGGTTCTATTTTTATTTCATTCATGAGATGTGAGCATTCCTGGCTAGGCCAACATTAATCCCTAATTGCCCTTAAGATTGTGGTGAGCTACAGTGACAGATATACATATCTCTCATTAGACCAAACCTTAAGATATATCGGCCTTAAAAAAGCATACAACATAGGCTTACTAGAATAAAACTTAGAATCTAATATTTAAAGTAAAAGTAGAGTTTTTTATTTTCCCTGGAATTTATATAGTTAAATGAAGAATGATTTGCCTAAGATGTTCATGTCATTAAAGGGAACAGATTCTGTTAAGGACAGGGGATAAAAATAAACTGACATTTTTAATTCCCTTCTTTTATTGCTGATGTTGGGTCAAGAGGGATCAGGTTGGGTGAAGGGTCGTTGGATCTAATGGGTTAGGTTTGAGTTGTGTCAGGTTGGAGGGTTGTTGAGTCCAATGGGATTGGTCAGGAAGGGACTTCAAAGTCAATTGGGTCAGTTGTACTGGGTCAGGTTGGTTCCGGTGAGTGGGTGGCATTGGTAAAGTAGGGCCCAGACAGGCCAGGGGTGGATGTTAGGTCCAGCGATAGGTGGGAGTGCTGGCATGGTAGATGAGTCAAGGGTGGGGATAGTGTCAGGTTCAACAGATCAGGTTGCTTTGGTGGGGGGGAACATTGCCCAGTGGGACTTGGTGAGGTTGGAGAGGGGCTGGGCAGCAGGCTCAGCTGGGTTGAGAGGGCACTGTTGGTTTCTGGGTGCAAAAGGGGCTGGGGCAGAATACTAATCTGGTGCATTCTGTTGGTGGGTATGCCAGGTGCAACAGGATCAAATTGTTCAGGTGTTAGCAGATCTGGGGAGATTGTGTTGGTTGAATTGAGGTGGTGTCCAAATGCAGTAAGATGGATTTAGGACACTAGTAGATGTCAGCAGTCTGTTGGTGATTCAGGTCAATAGTTACCCCAGAGTTAAAGCAGGTATTTAATCCTGTAATTTTAACTAGTAAACTGAAGAGTATCAAAAGTTTCTGAATCCTCTGACTCTGAAGGCTACATTCCCTCTTTCAGTTTCTTCTACATGGAGCTCAGAGCTCCTTGTGAGGTAGTGATATCAAAACCAGGAGTCACTAATGGGCTTGCTGTCAACTGGCTTATACAGCCTCTCCAAGTGGCTGCATGGCTCTATAACTTAGAGCATTGTTTGAGGGACATTCTTGGAAGATTCCAGACACAGGGAATTGCTGATCACAATGTTTAGCTTCACATGCAATTACCTCGGAAACAACCTCTTTGGGATTTCTGTACGGTTCCAATGTGAAACTCCAGTCTATAATCCTGCAACGATTGTCTGCCCATTGGAATTTCTGGACTACATTTATTGACATATTCATCCTAAGTCTAAATGTAATATCAATCATTCAGCACTCGCGTGTTCAAGAGAAAACAAAAGATACAGCTACAGAGTTATCAACAAAAGAATAGCTTATGTTCACATGTCTAGCTCATTGGTGGGAAATGGTCTTTGCGGGTGTGGTGAAAATTGAAATCTTTTCCACCCTTGAATTGTATTTTCGATGAGTTCAGATAGCCCGACTCAGATATCAGGATGATTGCAAAATTCTCTTAAAGAATAAATGTTCAGCAGCTCATGAGGCTATGCACTTGTAATTTACATAGAGTAGGTTCCATTTTTTTGCAATTAGACCTTGGAATCATGCTGGATGACTTTTTTTTTTAAAATACTTCATAGCTTACTACTGTGCAAAAGTCAAATATCAAACTGCCTATTTTTCAAAAATCTATTTTTCTGCAGACTGTGTAGGCGTTTTCCAGAGTCTTGGGAAAATAATCATAGAATCGCAATAGTGTGGAAATTGGCCCTTCGGTCCATCAAGTCCACATCAACCCTAAGAGTAACCTAGCCAGACTCATTCCCCTACCCTACTATCCTATATTCATCCCAAACTAAATGCACCTGACCTACACATCCCTGGACACTATGGCCAATTTAGCATGCCAATTCACCTAACCTGCATAGAGAGTCAGAGACTTACAGCACGGAAACGGACCCTTTGGTCCAATCCATCCATTACCAGATATCCCATCCCAATCTAGTCTCACCTGCCAGCACCCAGCCATTTTTAGATTGTGGGAGGAAACCGGAGCACATGGAAGAAATCCACACAGATATGGGGAGAATGTGTAAATTCCATAATGCCCAAGGTGGGAATTGAACCAGTGTCCTGGCGCTGTGAGGCATCAGTGCTAACCCTGAAGCCACCATGCCATCTGTGAACTTCAGAATCCAAGCCCAACAATTCAATAACCCAGAATCTGGACACCTTTCCAAGGTCCAAAACCAGCTCACCTTAGAAGAAAGAATTATTAATGAACCTCAACGGCAGCAATTAGACTCGTGGATTGAGGAAACAAACATCAAAGGGTTGAACGCTTTACGTGTTGAACAACTAATGTTGTTATAGAAATTTACCTAATGCAAGCATTGTTCTTTAACAGCTTTTGAAGTCGTGAAACTCACCTGATTCTTAGTAGCTATAGTAACTATCTTGTGAATGTCCATTTTAAAATATAAAAGACAATTCTCAAAACTTATACAAGTAGTTAAGTTAGGACATGCCTTTTCTGGACATGACATGCATCTGCTACACTGGGAGGAAAAAGAAGGGAGATTTGATGACTTTTTTCCCCACATTGCTTTCTTGTTAAAGCAAGAGAAATAGGATCACACATCTTGTAAGTTTATTGTACAATCACCACATTAGTCTGGCATTTCAATTGCCTGTAACTGTTTTCTTCTGGTGTTGGGGCAGATTTAAAGAAGGCTTATATTCAGGAATCTATCACTATGTATCCCTCTTTTCCCTGTTAAAATTCAAAGTTATGTCTTGTCTCTTGGCTCAGATTTTTATAATCAGTTGATTGTACTGCTTTGCAAACATTTCTACCAATAGGCATGCAACTTCTGGCGAGCACTGGCATTATAGAAGTGTTACATGTAATCCTGCAGTCCCAGAAAGAACACTATTTCACAATCTATTAAATAGCAATGCTTGTACTATGCAAATTTCTGTTATGGCATTAGTTGCTCTTCATGTAAAGCTATTAACCATTTGAAAGCCATTTCTGAAATCCATGCATCGAATCACTCCAGTTCAGGTCCATTCATAATTCTTATTTCTAAGATGATTATGAATGATGACCTGGTTTTAGGTCTCCGCGAGATATCTGGATTCACCCCATGCACCTCATCCAATTTGTGCTCTAAATTTGAATTGTTGGGTTTGGTAATGTTTCCAGAGTGAGTAAAATAAAACCACTGACCTTGCATTGGAGAGTCCAAATCTCTGCTCATCCCTTTAACTGGTCTCCCATCTTGTTGAGGGCTGTGACAAAGCATTCAACATCAGCTTCTTCAAACTTAGTTATTCTTCAGGAATACTTTCAGAAGTGAAAGCTCGCCTCTGAGCCAAGGTTATGAGAGTTACCAGTTGTGTTACCACCAGGAAAAGGCGATATCGCCATTGTTGCTTCAGTCTGTGTAAGTTCTCTTACCCTTTGAGCTTGTAATTCCTTTTCAGGTTCCTCCCCTTCCTTCTGTAAATCCCTTTCTCCCTCTTTTGCCTGGAATTCTAACTCCAGCCTCTGGGTGAATTTTGTCTCCGGTAAATCTGATCTGCTTCCAGTTCTACATCTTGTGTGTGATTTCAGATGAGGGAAGGATGCTCTATTTGCACCTTTAGCACTTCAAGCCCTTTCGCCTTTTGTTCTACAGTAAACTTTAACTGTATAGCTCTTTCTTTAAGCTGTTCGATGGTTGGGCTTCTAATTTATGCCAAGTTAAGTCCTCCTTGTCAACAAACAATTTGGTATCAAAACCAGCTATGCTATTTTCAGGTTGTGTGAGAAAATTACTTTTGTAGTCTTTTTGCTTTAAATACACAATTACTTCTTGGCTTCCAATTTATTTCTTTATTTGTCAGATTTGGCTCGTTTTTAGTCTAATTGCTTCAAATTCTAGGAAAGCCCCAAATACAACTATGGACAGCACAGAGAGATAAACTGAAAGCCCCAAGTCCCTTTCCTTACAGCTCATAACCAGGGTGGATGTTTTTGGACCAGCATATTTTTAAGCACCTACTAATGTGTGATCAATTTAAAGCAGCAGTAGCAGACAATCTTTAGATTTGAACTCACAAATATCTGTTTAAACATTCACACCGAGACTAAATGTTATACACAACTGAGAAGAAAAATACAATGCAAGTGAATAGTCCATTCATTACATGTCCAATTTGTTGTAGGAAAGTGGTCCTTTCAGTTCCAGTGAAGGAAAAAGAGCTTTTGGTCTTGAATTGTATTATAATTGAACTCATAATTGGTGACAAATATGAAGACTTTTGTAGGACTTCCTCAAAGAGGTGATTAGATTACTTACTTAGTGTGGAAACAGGCCCTTCGGCCCAATAAGTCCACATCGACCCGCCGAAGAGCAACCCATCCAACCCCATTCCCCTACATTTACCCCTTCACCTAACACTATGGGCAATTTAGCATGGCCAATTCACCTAAGCTGCATACTTTTAGACTGTTGGAGGAAACCGGAGCACCCGGAGGAAACCCACGCAGACACGGGAAGAATGTGCAAACTCCACACAGACAGCTGCCTGAAGTGGGAATTGAACCTGGGTCTCTGGCGCTGTGATGCAGCAGTGCTAACCACTGTGACACCATGCTGCCCACTAATCAGAAGATAATGAAGTTAGCATCTTGTGAACTGTATCTATTTCTTTAATATGAATCTGGGTTTAGGAATTGGGCTGAGATGTTCATTTTAAAGATTCCATCGACCCCAGCGATGAAATATTTCCAAATGACGTAGACTATAGCAAAAAAATTTGGTTGAACCATGTGAGAGGCCAAGTGAACCCTTTCTCAATTAAGTTGTATTTTCCAACTATGTTCCAGATAAGATTGTGAATGTCTCAGTTGTTAAGCCAATCACTCATCACCTTCATTATGACTTAATCTTGCCCTGTTAATGTACACTCTCCTATTTTCCCTGCTGGATAGAATCTAGATGCTGGGAATTCCCGACTTGGAAACCTGGGCAGTGCCTGGTGACTCTAGCTTGCAGCTTGCTCCTGCAGACTTTGATCTTGGATACAGAGTCAAACAACATTGAAACAGACACCTCGGTCCAACCACTCCATGCTGACCATTATTCCAAACTAAGGGGTTAGTTTCACTTGCCTGTGTTTAGTCCATTCATGTACTTATCCAAATGTCTTTTAAATGTTGTAACTGTACTCACATCTGCCACTTGCTTTGAAAATTCATTTCACACACAAACCACTGTGCAAACAAACTCTCCCCACCATGTCTTTTTTTAAAAGCTTTATCCTTAAAAAAAAACTCTTCTTGAAATCCCCCAACCCTAGGGAAAAGATACCTGCCATTCACCTTATCTATACCCCTCAGTTTTATAAGCCTCGAAGGTCACATCTCAAGTTCCTACAGTCCAGTGAAAAAAAATGTCCCAGTTCATCCAAAGCCTTTCCTTATAACTCAAGCATCCACTCCCAGCAAAATCTTGGAAATTCTGAAGCCTCTCCAGCTTAATAATATCCTTCCTATAACAGAAAGACCAGAACTGGATACAGTGTTCCAGAAGAAACCTCACCAACATCCTGTACAACCTCAACATTATAACCCAACTCCTATACTCAAAAGATCTGAACAATGGAGGCCCTACTTTTAATTGTATATGTCTTTCTTGGCATGGTCTTAGACCACACTTTGTGAACAGTGGTAGCATGTACTCAACACAAAAACTCAACACAAAGGTTCATTGAGCCTGCTCATCCATAGACATCGACATTTGTCACATGCCATCTCTGCATGCTATCGTGGCACATGACTGATCTATGTGCAGTACACATCTGCACTGCCAGGCTCACTTGGGTACAGACTGGCAATAAATCATTGGAATAACGCTGCGAGGACACTGTTTAGCGGGACAAGTACTCACTCATGGTTTGGGCCAGGCAGCATTGTGGGACTGCTTGCTTGCTTGCTGTGTTAGTGTTTCCACACTGAGCACCTACCTGAATGCACGTAGCATCACTGCCTTGCTGGGCCTATTAGCGCTTAACCCCATTAGCCCTGATTTGAAGGCCCACAGTACCTCTGAAATGCCTTACTGTTTAGTGCAAACACAGTTAGCCAGCTTATCATGCCTATCAATCAAGGTAGTTCAAACCTTGCTGCATGGGAGAGTGCTGTGTCAATCTCATGCCTACAGGAAAAAGTGACTAACCATATGACTATGTCTCAAACTCAAGCGCAGGGGTTAGTTTCTTTGTGGTGTCAAGAGAGGCTGCTGTTAGTCAAGGGTCTTGGTCCACTCAGTCAAGGGCGGGGTCTCCGATTGGTAAGACAGCACTTGTCTGGTTCGGGGTCTGCCATGCTACAGTCCAAAGAGTGGGCCACAGTCAGCCATTGCAGGGATCAGCAGATCATCAGACGGGCAAATGCACAAGATTGATCAGGAATCTCCCTATCAGTCCACACCGACCCTCCGAAGAGTAACCCAGCCAGACCCAGTTCCCTCTAACTAATGCATCTAACACGATGGGCAATTTAGCATGGCCAATTCACCTAACCTGCATGTCTTTGGACTGTGGGAGGAAACCGGAGCACCCAGAGGAAACCCATGCAGACACAGGGAGAATGTGCAAACTGCACACAGACAGTCGCTTGAGGCCTGGAGGTAATCTAATCTAATCTGTCAATACTTGGGCTGTCCATCCAGGTCAGTCGGGAGGTGGAGCACAGACAGTCGTGCAGTCACCAGAATGGGCATTAGCGAACATGTTGGTTGTCAGGACTTTTGGGGGGGGGGGGGGGGGGGGGGCGGTGTGCAGAGGTTGGTGTAGAGTCATTGCTGAGAACCAGAAGCAATAACCTGGAAAGTGCAGAGGGCAATACTGATAAAAGGGATGTTCATTATATAATGGGGGCAGGGTTCAAGCCCCACTTGCCCCAGAGGTGTGTAATAATATATCTGAACAGGTTGATTAGACTATCTAAAGCAGGCAAACTGGTGGGGAATGTGAGGATATGGGATTCTGTAGGAGAGTGATCTGATAGTTGGGTCACTACCAGTGTGGTTTTGACAGGGAACTGTGTGGCAGGATGTTGGGCAATGACCAAACTGTAATGAAAGGCTCAGGGTTGGGGTAAGGAAAGGGGGCAGGTGGATGGGGTCATAAGGGTAGCATTATAGTTCAAGGGGATGTGAGAGATCATGCATTCTGTAGAGATGGGCTCTCTGGGAGATGCTCAGTAGAAAAGGGACAGGGTGGTTCGTTTTGGGGATGGTGGGGGGTGGCAGGGAGCTGAAATTCAGGGTACGGAGCATGAGTTGCATTACCTTCCACAGTCTGTTCCCAGCATCTGGGCAGTCAAACAGCTTAGAAGAAGTAACGGTACTCACCATTTTCTCAAAAGGTAATTAGGGAGGGTCAATAAAGCTGAGACAAACATTTTCCTTCAGGGAAAACAGTAGAACATTGTACTTGTGCTTTCATTTCTACTTGGGCTTCTCCTGCTACAATTAAAGCTCCACAATGGCCCTCCTAGTTTTCTGTCAACAGTCAAGGCAGGGTGCTTTTCCTGACAACTGTGGCTCCTTCCAAACAATAATTTGATTGGACAATCTACTACTATGATGCAGACTGCTGAAATTCTCCGCCATTTGTCTAACCTCCAATTAAAAATAGGAGCTATAATACTAGTACATTTGCTGATAGAAAACAAATCCTGATGGCGTGAATTAAGGGATTGCTCGGGTTGTAAAACCAAGACAATACTGATGCCCAAAACGTGGATTTGTTTTTTCCACATGCTCTGCTGAAGATGACTTCCAGGGGGAGCTGTTGTGTGAAAAAATGCTATTTCAGTGCTTTATATCTGCCAAGGCAATTTACTTTGTTATCAATTTGGTCAACTTTCTGACGTGGCTTACTCCATCTTGTATAAATGAAACAACTGCTTAGACAAAGAAAGATTTTCACCATCCTATATTAAAGGTTAAACCTCTGCATCTTCACAACGTGCCACACCTCTTTCACCCACTGAAGCTAACAGTTCTTCTGTATCAAGATTGAACCAAGTGAAATTTGACTAAGTTGTTAAGTGAAATATGAAAACTGTTACTCATTTGCATCAAACATCAGTTCGGAATAACAAAGCACATTAATAATATTAAGTGAAAATTTATAAGTCTAGCTTGTGGTAACATTTGCTTCAGATTCTATAGCTTATAAAGGTTCATAACGTTGTAAAACTACATGTATGTATGATCAGGCAATTGTCTACCTTTTTTGAAGAGCGAAGTGATGATATCGATGTTACATCATTACCTGTGATATTCCTGTTCCAAGGTTTTAGTCCAACCTTGGATTACCAAATACAGTAGGAGCTATTCATCATGAAAATCATGCAGCCAGCTTTTTAAGTAATAGAGCCCAGACCATATTGGTGTGTCCTTGGCCCAAGCATCTTCACTCTTCATCAATGACCTTGCCTCCATCATAAGGTTAGAAGTGGGGGATGTTCACCAATGATTGCACAATGTCAGCAGCATTTGTGATTCATCAGCTACTGATGCAGTCCACGCCCAATTACAACAAGGGCTGGACAGTATCCAGGTTTGTGCCGAAAAGTGGCAAGTTGCATTTGTGTTACACAAATGTCAGGCGATGATCATCTCCAATAACAGATAATCGAACTATCATCCCTTTATGTTCTATGGTGTTACCATTACGGAATACCCCAGTATCAGCATCCCAGGGATTACCAAACTTAAACTGGATTCACCATATAATACAATGGCTCCAAGAGCAGGTCAGAGGCTAAGAATACTGCAGCAGGTAATGCACCTCCTGACTGCCCATATCTTGTCTGTCTATCAACAACAAGGTACTACCAGGAATGTGATGGAATATTTAATCACTTACCTGGACGAGTGCAGCTTCAAAAACACAAGCAACTTAGCATCATCCAGGGAAAAAAACAGCTGGATTGGCACACATCTATAAACATCCGGTCACTCTACCACTGACCCTCAATAGCAACAGTGTGTACCATCTACAAGACGCACTGCAGAAATTCACCAAAGAGCTCAGAAAGCACCTTTTAAATGCATGACCACTTCCATCCAGAAGAATAAGGGCAGCAGATACATGAGGACACTATCACCTGCAATGTCCCCTTTAAGCTACTCATGATCCCATATTTCCATTTGTTCACTG
Source organism: Hemiscyllium ocellatum (assembly GCF_020745735.1). Classification (NCBI taxonomy): domain Eukaryota; kingdom Metazoa; phylum Chordata; class Chondrichthyes; order Orectolobiformes; family Hemiscylliidae; genus Hemiscyllium; species Hemiscyllium ocellatum. Next base: position 24,759,867 of record NC_083434.1, read on the forward strand.
TTGCTAGGTCAATACCCTGGAACTCCATCCCTCATGAGTGTATCTATAGCATAGTATCAGCAGTGGTTCAAGGCAACAGCTCACCATCACCTGTTCAAGGTCAACTCGGTATGGACAATACTAAAAATGTTGATCCAGCAAGTGACATTAATCTACAAGTGAATAAAAATGATTTCTGTGATAAAGTTGCAATGTATTTGTTTCACTATGAATAAATCTTCTGATCTTAATCTGTTCACAGTACAAGAACAAACCGCAGAAGTCATGTCAGAACTTGAACACATGATCAAGTCTGTTGCTCCAATGTTACATGGGACACATTACTACAGATATTAACCTAAAAATTTCTTGGTAAAGTGAAATGAAATAAACAAAAACACATGAAATCTGATAGTGACCTAATGATCAGAAGGGTCATTGGTTATAATGTGCTTCAGTGTCTGAAGGAACCCGTGCGTGGGTATTTAATTAAGTAACTAAATGTGTATTTTTGCAATAGTAATTGACTGAACTGTAACAGAGAGCGAATCAGATGTGGTAAAGTGACCTCTTGCCACTCAACACAAGTGTGGTTGCCCATAGGATCATGGATTCTAAATATCAAATGGGTGTTTGTAAGCATGATATGGATAAGAGTTTTGGCAGTGTTTCATGGTTTACTTTGTTTAATAAAGAACGAAAGGCCTTAGGTTATTGATATCCAGCACAAATCTGACAGAGCAGAAAACGTGGGGATAAAAGTCTACAATACACAGTCAGAGACGCTGCCTTCCGGATCATACATTGAACTTGCTGTTCAGGGGGATGTAAATTTGAAGAAGAAAAAGAGTCCCATGGCGTCCTGCCAATATTGAAATCGACCAACTTCTACAAGACCAAATTAACTAGTCAGTCATTTCAGGGGTGCTAATGGCATGTTTCTCTATATTTTGTGGTCTTGTTTTACCATACAAACGATGATGAAGTACTTTGAGGCATGCTGAAGATGTGGAAAGTGTGTTAGAAGTACTGGTTTATTTTCAAGTACCAAAACTCTTGAGTTTAAAGAGTTCTGGCAGAATTCCATTTTGAGCAAATTCATACCTCTAAACATTTTAGAATAATACAGAAACATTAATAGCTGTGAATAAATTACTTAGAATGATGGATTTCCTTACAGAGTTGTGAAATATGAAATTTGCTGCCAGACTCATTGTAGCAGGCAACAGTCAGCAGGAGGTTTGATGCAGATAGTGGGGAGAAGAAAATGGAAAGATATAGGTGGACGTTAGACTGTGGAAGGAAACATTGGATCGCAAAGATGTGACTGAAAAAGGTGATAGATTTCAATCAGGAGACACTTTGAAAAGTGTAGAATGCTTCAATGAACAACTTGAGCTGTTACAATCTGTTGAAGGCAGTGTACAATAAAAGTTTTGCTTAGCTAGGAACCCATTCTTTGAGTAGCATGAGTAGATATGAACTCCTGCCTAGATCTTACATTTCCTCCTTCATCTTCTAGCATCTTATCTTGCTCTACAAGCAGTCTGCTGATGCAACTGGTCATGCCATTTTCCAAAGAGAATGCCTACTACTGCATCACATCTGAAAATCTCGAAGTTGGGACCAAGTCCTTCAACACTTGCCACACCACTCCCTGTAGATTTTGCATCTTTAAAAGAAGTCGGGAAAAATATACATGCTAGTTGAATTGCAGTAACAACCAGCAAAAATCTATTAACATCTAACTCAACAGAAGCTTGCTTTAAAGAGATGAAAGCTAACTGTCTATTGAGGACATGTCTATAATTAAGCAATAGTTTTAGTTACAGCATTGAAACCAGAACAGCAGTATCAGATCTGCATTACACATTCACTGAGCCAACGTAGCAGCAGCCCTTTACAATCATATATATGGCAATGCCCTCAAAGTAATATCTGCTATGACCTGCACATACGTGCACACATGCCAAAAATTGACATGAGCCAGAATTTTACTAACATCGCCTGCACATGTATTGTCACTATAGAATAATTACATAGATGAGAATGTCTATAACATGAAGTATCAAGGAATCTGATCAAGTATCCAAGATCTGCAAAACAAGCAGATTTATCAATAGTCAAAAAGTGTGGTGCTGGAAAAGCACAGCAGGTGAGGCAGCATCTGAGGGGCAGGAGATTTGATGTTTCGGGCATAAGCCCTTCATCATTTATCATTAGACACTGGCCACACTCAAGACTCTGTAGCTAAAGATGGTGGATTATATTGGATGGTTCCCTTAGCAGACTGCCTCATTAGAGCACAGAACATTACAGTGGAGTATAGGCCCTTCGGCCCTTGATGCTGTGCCGCCCTATGAAACCAATCTAACCTACACTATTCCATTCTCATACATATGCCTATCCAATAACCATTTAAATGCCCGTAAAGTTTGCAAGTCTACAACTGTTGCAGGCAGTGCTTTCCACGTCTCTACTACTTTGAGTAAACAAACTGTCACCCCTCAATTTGAAGCTATGTCCCTTTGTGCTATCCATCACCATCCTCAGAAAGAGGCTCTCACTGTCCACCCAATCTAACCCTCTAGTTATCTTGTATGTCTCAATTAAGTCACTTCTCAATCTTCTCTTTAACGAAAACAGCCCCAAGTCCCTCAACCTTTCCTCATAAGACCTTCCCTCAATACTAGGCAACATCCCAGTAAATCTCCTCTGACCCCTTTTCAAAGCTTCCACATCCTTCCCATAATGCGGTGACCAGAACTGCACGCAATACTCCAGGTACGGCCTCACCAGAGTTTTGTACAGCTGCAGCATGACCTCACGGTTCCGAAACTTGATCCCTCCACCAAAAAAACTAACATACTGTTTGCCTTCTTTCCAGCCCTATCAACCTGTGTGGCAACTTTGAGGGATCTATGTACACAGACACAGAGATCTCTCTGCTCATCGACACGACCAAGAATCTTACCAGTACGCTGCATTCCTGTTACTCCTTCCAAAGTGAATCACCTCACACTTTTCTGCATTAAACTCCACTTGCCATCTCTAAGTCCAGCTCTGCAGCTTATCAATGTCCCTCTGTAACCTACAATATCCACAACTCCCCCGACCTTAGTGTCATCTGCAAAATCACTATACCATCCTTTTACGCTCTCATCCAGGTCATTTATAAAAATGTCAAACAACAGTGGACCCAAAACAGATCCTTGCAGTGTACCACTGGTATCTCAACTCCTGGATGAATATTTCCCATCAACCACCACCCTCTGTCTTCTTTCAGCTAACCAATTTCTTATCCAAACTGCTAATTCACTCTTAATCCTATGCCTCTATTTTGCGCAATAGCCTACCATGGGGAATCTTATCAAACGCCTTACCGAAATCCATATACACCACATCAACAGCTTTACTCTCATCCACCTGTTTGTTCACCTTCTCAAAGAATCAATAAGGTTTGTGAGGGACGACCTACCCTTCACAAAACCATGTTGACTATCCCTAATCAACTTATTCCTTTCTAGGTGATTATAAATCCTACCTCATACAACCTTTTCCAACACTTTACCTACAACCAAAGTAAGGCTCACTGGTCTATAATTACCAGGGTTGGCTCTACTCCCTTTCTCGTTCAAGGTCACATTTGCTATCCTCTAGTCTTCTGGTACTATTCCTGTAGACAATGACAACAAAGATCAAAGCCAAAGGCTCTGCAATCTCCTCCCTGGCTTCCCAGAGAATCCTAGGATATATCCCATCTGATGCAGGGGATTTATCTATTTTCACACTTTCAGAATTTCTAATACCTCATCGTTGTGAACCTCAATTCTGTGTAGTCTAGTAGCCTGTTTCTCAGTATTCTCCTCAACAACATTATATTTTTGTCAGTATTCACTGGAAAAAGACATTCATTTAGCGCTTCCCCAATCTCCTCTGATTCGACGCATAACTTCCCATTACTGTCCTTGATTGGCCCAAATCTTACTTTAGTCATTCTTTTATTCCTTATATACCTATAGAAAGCTTTAGGGCTTTCCATGATCCTATCCACCATCAAATTCTCATGTCCCCCCCCCCCCGCCACCCCCCCTCACTTGTCTTAGTTCTCACTTTAGAGCTTTCCTGGCTACCTTGTGACTTTCAGTCACCCTAACTGAACCTTCACGTCTCATCCTAACATAAGCTTTCTTCTTCCTCTTGACAAGAGAGATTCAACTTTCTTAGTAAACCAGAGATCCTGCGCTTGACAACTTCCTCCATGTCTGAAGTTACATTCTTATCGAGGACATACAGTAGCTGTTCCTTGAATAAACTCCACATTTCTATTGGGCCCATTCCCTGCAGTTTCCTTCCCCATCCTATGCATCCTAAAATCTTGTCTAATCGCATCATAATTGCCTTTCCCCCAGCTATAACTTTTGCCCTGCGGTATATACCTATCCATTTCCATCACTTAAGTAAACATAACTGAATTATGGTCACTATCATCAAAGTGCTCACCTACCTCCAAATCTAACACCTGACGACTACCAAATCTAATATGGCCTCGTCCCCTTGTTGGCCTGTCTACATACTGTCAGGAAACCCTCCTGCACATATTGGACAAAAACTTACCCATCTAAAAGTACTTGAACTATAGTATTACCAGTCAATATTTGGGAAGTTGAGCATAACAATAACAATACCATGTCACTCTCACTCCTATCAAGACTTATCTTTGCTATCCTTTTCTCTGCATCTCTGGAACTATGTGGAGGCCTATAGAAAACTCCCAAAAGGATTACCTCTTTCCAGTTTCTAATCTCAGCCTATACCACCTCAGTTGATATGATCTCAAACATCCTTTCTGCAGCCGTAATACTGTCCTTGACTAACAATGCAATACCCCCCACCTCTCTTACTATCTTCTCTGTTCTTACTGAAACATCTAAATCCTGGAACTTGCAACCATTCCTGTCCCTGCTCTACCCATGTCTCTGAATGGCCACAACATCGAAATCCCAGCCGACAACCCATGCAGCAAGTTCACCCATTTTATTCTGAATGCTCCTGGCATTGAAATAGACACTTCAAACCAACATTTTGTTTGCTGGTGCCCTCTTGCGACCCTGAACCTTTATTTCAGACCTCCCTAATCTCAACCTCCTCTACACTCGAACTACAATTTAAGTTCCTATCCCCTTGCTGAATTAGTTTAAACCCACCCGAAGAGCATGAGCAAATTTGTCCCCCAGGATATTGGTTCCCCTCTGGTTCAGGTGAAGGCCATGTGGAGGACCCACCTACTCCAGAAAGAGCTCCCATTATCTAGGAATCCAAAACCGTTCCTCCTGCACTATCCCTGTAGCCATGTATTCAACTCCTGTCTCTCCTGATTCCTCGCCTCATTAGCATGTGGCACAGGTAACAAACCAGAGATACAAATATCTGTCCTAGCCCCTAGCTGCCACCCTAGCTCCCTGAATTTCTGCCTTAAATCCCCATCTCTCTTCCTACCCATGTCATTGGTGCCTATGTTGCTGCTCCCCCTCCCATGCAAGGATCCCGAAAACATGATCAGAGAACTGACAAACAAGCACCAAGCTACAGCCTGACTGATGGCAAGATCCTGTCAGATCCTTCCTAAAGCACACTGCCCTTGAGCTGGCTTTGTTGGGTTATTGTCCACCTGTTTGTGAAACATGCCTTTGCAAAGAATGCCTGGGGATTTGTTGAGGTTCAACCCGAGTAGCTCCATGACACAAGGTTTTGTACTCTTATAGACCATTCCCAGGAATGCACACCAAGACAAACATCAACTGTGCCAGGAGGACCATCAAATCAGTGAAAGATGCTTTGTTCCACCCAAAACCTGCTGGTCTTCTAATGTAGAGTTATGTTCAACCAAAAAGTGTGAAAACTAGCACATGCCAAAGTCAGGTCTTTGCATTGTGATTCACTAAAGCTTGGGGGAAGTCACTGTAAAGGCACAATGGGGACAGCTTACTGTCTGAGACCTAGCACTGTGCCTTTCAATGTTTTGTGTTCGTGTTAAAGTATTACAAACATATTAGAGGCATTTCAAAGTTAAACATGTTGCATAGGGAACTTTGTAACAACGGCACCTCCCATATTTTGTTCTTTAAAATATTTAGCCATAGGCCTACATACCTGATAATGGAATGTATTTGCTAATTGTGTAGGCTATTACAATTGTACTTGAAGCTGTTTGAAATTCCTGCAATATACATATGGATGTTTTGCTTACAAATTTTATAAATAAAATATATTTTTGAAAAGAAAATGTAGAAAACAGGGACTTGCCCTTAACAAGAGAGAAAAAAATACATAGCCAAAAAAACAGAAGTGTTGGATTGTACTGGGTCTCAGCAGACACACTTTATCAGACACTCGTGGGCAGCAATTTTTCATACCCCAAATTATGTTTCTGTTTCTGCCAAAGAGTTATGGTTTATGTACAAACATTTCAAGAATTGAAAAGGAACACAACGATTTTGTGAACTCTTTAGAGTAAATTGCTTCAGAAGGCACTATTACTAATATAAAGCCTGATAGCAAAGTCCTTCATGGATAAGTCTCTAAGGTTTTGGAGGATGTGCTCTAGATCCTGGAGGACCTTGAAAAAGGAAGAGACCAGCATGATTACAAGTGCATAATTTACATTGCTAAAAACAAAGCTAGCATTTATATAGCAGTTAATAGGTAATCAGTAAATTAGTTTTTTTGTAAATTTCACCATTTGACAATAAAAAATATTCCACTTATTTCTTGAAGGATTTCAGAAGTAATAGTTGAGGGGCAAATAGAAAAGGAGATGGTGTTACTGCAATAGGGTAGACCACAAATAAAACCAAGTAAGGCCACCATTGACCTGAATAATTGTGAAACTTGTAAAGGGAAACGGGAGGTGCAAAGCAGTTGAGGAGAAATAATGCATCATATTCATAAAACTCAAACTATAATTATTTTAACTTTGGTTGGCCTGTTTTAGAAATGGAAACCTAAATGGGAGAATTTTAAACAGGGAGCTCGAGAAAAGATGGGCAGATTTAAGAAGCAACTATACATTCATGGTGTGGAAGAAACAAAAGTAGGAAGTAGATTGAGTGGCTAAAGGAGTCCAAAGTGTGCACGGTTTCTCCTCTCAAGAAAAGTTTCATGATAGCCAGTGTGAACCAACAACAGTGATGTGGAGGAGCTGGTGCTGGACTGAGATAGACAAGGTCAAAAGTCACATGACACCAGATCACCATTTCAGATAACAGGTTTATTTGAAATCACAAGCTTTCAGAGTATTGCCCCTTCACCTGTTAACTTGGTGTTGTGTGATGTTTGACGTTAGCCACTAATAGTGCTATAGACACAGAAAGGGAAATAAGGTAATCATGAATTCAGTGAAGATTCAGTGAGGGATCAGGCAAATGGTTTGTAGACTCCATTATCAGGACGGGACATGGGGCAGATCAAAGAAGGAGGAAATAAAATGAGTGGAGAACTCTAGTGAATGGAAATGAGAATCAGCAGCAAAGATGAATAAACAGGTGATTGCAATCTTAGGGATAGTTGGCATGTCTGTGTGTGTGGGAAATCATGTCTCACAAACTTGGTTGAGTATGTTGAAGAGGTGACTGAGAAGATAGATGAACGCAGAGCAGTTGACATGGTCTACATGAACTTTCACAAGGCCTTTGACAAGGTTCTGTATGGTAGACTAGTTAGTAAAGTTAGATCACATGGAATCCAGGGAACAAACAAACAAACAAACAGGACGAGAATAATAGGAGGTATGAATAGTAAGTTTGTGGTATGGTGAAAGTGAGGAAGATTATCTAAGAGTGCAACGAGATTTTGCTCAACTAGGCCAACGGGATGAGGAGTGGTATGTGGAGTTTAATTTAGATAAATGTGAAAATTTAGTTTTATAAGACAAATCACTGCGGGGCTTAGGCAGTTAGTAGGAGGCCCTGGGGAGTGTTGTTGAACAGAGGGATACAGGCACATGGTTCCTTGAAAGTGGTATCACAGTAGACAGGGTGGTGCAGACGTTATTTGGCACGCTTGCCTTCATTGGTCAGAACATTGATTTTAGGAGCTGGGATTTCATGTTGTGGTTGCACAAGACAATGGTGAGACCAATTTTGGAGGACTGCGTATAATTCTGGTCGCCCTGCTATAGGAAGGATGCTATTAAACTGGAAAGGGTGCAGAAAAAATTTACAAGGATGTTACTGGAAAGGTTGAGCCATAAGGAGAGACTTGATAGGCTGGGACCTTTGACTCTGGAGTGTTGGAGACTGAGGGGTGGCCTTACAGAGGTTTATAAAATCAAAAGGGGCATAGATAAAATGAATAGCCAAGGTCTTTTCCGCAGGGTAGGGGAGTCCAAAACGAGAGGGCATAAGGTTAAAGTGAGAGTGGAAAGATTTAAAAGGGACTCAAGGGGCAACTTTTCCCACACAGAGGGTGCTGCATATATTGAATGAGCTGCCAAAGGAAACGGTAAAGCAGAGTACAATTACAACATTTAAAAGACATTTGGACAAGTGCAAATTAATAACGTTTAGAGGGATATGAGCTAAACACAGGCAAATGGAACGAGTTCAGTTGAGGACACCTAGTTGGCATTGATGAGTTGGACCGAATGGTGCTAAATGAATTATTAATAATTCATAAACACAATTAATACTGAGAACAGTAGGAAAATCTCAGGTACAAACATCTCACAAAGCAAAATCAAACAAATGACATTCTGATGCAGGAGCATACAATGTGAAAAATCAAGCCCCTCCAAACCCCAATTAACAGCCTCAGCGGAGGGGTGTGCCTATTAAAGTAAAATGCTAGTTATAATCTACCTCTCATCCTTGGCATCATTGGTGGTCGCATTCCTGGAGGAATTCCCACGGGAGCTCCTCTGCCTGAAGGCATCCCAATCGGTGGTGGTGCAAACGGAAGTCTCATGCCAGGAGGTGGTCTCATAAAGCCTGAAATATGGAAATTGATGGGATGTTAGCAATTTGCAGTGTTCAGCACTGGGATACCTTTCGCTGTCATTTTATTCTGCTTCAGCAGCATTCACCAACAGAGCAGACAGGCAACTACGGTCAACATTGCTCTTAAGTCTGCAAAGGCATGCAGAAGGAAACATCTTCCCTCTGTGTAGAAAGTGCTCAACTTATTCAGCTACAAAGAAAAATAAAACTGCAAGATCTCTAAACATTGAAACATTTAAGAAAAATAAAGATAAAAATATAAAACATGGATATATGCCTGCATGTGCTGATTCAATTTTCTGTCAATATTCTACGGTCACTTCATAGACAAGACTTCCATCTTTTTGTCCCCCTGGCATTATGTTTTGCTTATTTATTCATGGGGTGTGGGAATCACAGGCTAGGTCAATATTTATTGTCCATTTCTAACAGTTAAGAATCAACAATATTCCTGTGGGTTTGGAGTCAAGTGTAGGCCAGACCAGATAAGGATGTCAGATTTCCTTCCCCAAAAGATATGTTGTGGCATGGTGGCTCAGTGGTTAGCACTGCTGCTTCACATCACGAGGGACCAGAGTTCAAATCCAGCTGCAGGTGACTGTCCGTGAGGAGTTTGCGCATTCTCCCAATCTCTGTGGGGGTTCCCTCTGGATGCTCCGGTTTCCTCCTACAGTCACAAAGATGTATAGGTTAGGTGAATTGGCCATGCTAAGTTGCACGTAGTGTTCAGGGAGGTGTGGGTTATTTGTATTAGTCAAATGAAACGTAGAGTGGTAGGGGAATGAGTCTGGGTGGGTTGCTCCTCAGAGGGTTGGTATGGTCTTGGGCTAAATGGCCTGTTCCCAAACTTTAGGGATGCTATGCTATTACTAAATCAGAAATTTTATATGATAAATGATAGTGTGGTTAATAGTTTTCATTAGACTAGTTTTTATTCCAGATCACCATCTACCATGGTGGAATTCCAGACGGAGTCTATACAACATTATCTTGAGGTTTTGAATTAGTAGCCTAGTGGCATTAGCACTACAACGCGACCTACCTCAATGTACATGGGACACCTAGTTTTACCAGTAGTCGTCAAATTTACACATACTGTACACTGCATTACCCCGAGCTAAAAATAAAAATGGTGGAAACTCTCAGCACATTTGGTCGTAGAGAAAGGAAGAAACAAGCAAACAATTTCCAGTATCTGCAGCATTTTGCCTTCCTTCTACTGTTTAGTCACCAGGTCATAATACAGACTAATAAATCACTCAGTATTACATTTTGTAAAATCAATTCAGGAACTTTAACTATTTGAATTTGGAACGATGCAATTGCAAGTTTGCCAAGAGAGCTGATGATAAGGAAATATCACTGCTACTAGAATGAGCCAAATTGACTGATACATTACACTGCCGGGATACTGTAAAAAGGAATGCTTAACAATGTGAGGGTAAAAAAAAATTAGAATGTAATTTTAGAAATTATCATGACGAGAGAGATCATTATGGCTTGTACTTGGTGCAGAGCTCTAAGTTCAAATGCTCCAACGCTTCTACTCTGAATTAGGATAGGACAACTTGTTTGGGTGTAATTTTTAACACCTCTACTTGAGTAATAATCTAACAGACAAGATTATTTTTCCTTTAGGGCATCCAGGTAGGTTCTCCAACAAGCAGACAATCTAGTCTATGCCAGATTACCACTCAGACACAGAGTTCATCTTGCAAGTTTAAAATACAAGTTGAACAAATGCATATTCACGATTGTCTCTAAATCTTGCCCAGGTCAAATGCTAGTGGTGCCAATCACTGGTAAGAGAATCGACTTTTCGGACATAAGCCCTTCTTCAGGAATGAAGAAGGGCTTATGCCCGAAATGTCGATTCTCCTGCTCCTTGGATGCTGCCTGACCTGCTGCGCTTTTCCAGCAACACATTTTTCAGCTCTGATCTCCAGCATCTGCAGTCCTCACTTTCTCCTAGCCAATCACTGGTAGCCAGTGTCAGAACAAATAGACATTAACCTACCTGGCCTTGGCTCACCAAGAACTGGCGGAGCACCTCTCACTGGTGCATAAGATTGTGGGACAGCAGAAAAGCTAGGAGTAGGCACGATTCCAGTTCCTCTAGTCTGAGGGGTCATTTCCTGAAGAAAGTGCATACAACACAATTTTGTACATCTACAATGCATAGATCAACCACTTATTGGTGACAAGAATGATCAAAAATTAACCAACAATCTGCAGTGATCAGCTTGCAAAATGCTAACTATTGTCAAATGAGAGAAGAGAGAAGAATCTACAAGAATCAATCAACTTGATGAAAGTATAGAACATTGCCAAAAAACATTAGTATCCATTGAAGGAAATTTAAAAATGTTATTCTTAGAATTCAATTAGCTGTTCAAAACAAAAAAGTAAACACTGGGAATTCTTGTAAGGTATGGAGTCAGTTTCCAAAATCCATATCAGATGTCAAGTATGGAATCAGTTCACACATTGGGAGCACAATGTAACTTTTGAGAGAAGATGAGCAGATAGGGATGACTAACTAATGGAATAAAAATAAAAGTAAGCATTTAACAGTCAGTCAAATTAATACTATCCAACGCTCTGAAGTTGAAATTCATCCTCCTTCTCCTCCAAACCAGTAGATCAAGACCTACACACATCAGAAAGTACCAGTTAATCTGAAAAATACACAGTTGTTACTGGCGTTCCCTCTGGTTATTTCTTCTGTCAAGTGGGCTTCTGTGCCTGTGGACAACAGGGTTCCTGAAACCAGAAGTTAATGCTGGAAAGAGGGTCGCTATGTACACTGGTGCACACAGATCCTGAGTAACTGTACTGCTGTGCAGTTTAGAGGGAATGTTAGTTGTCACCATGCGTTAACATCACCAACGCACAGCAACATATCCTGCCTTTACTGTGCAGCAATGCAAATCTCCAGCTGGCTAACTGCTAAAAAAAAAAAGGCCGATTAAAACAGCGAGCAAAGTTGCTGCTTTTTGCTGGCCTCTTACCCGCCCACCCCGTGCTGGCCTCTTACCCATCACCCCGTACTGACTCTTATCCGCCCTCGATCTATTTATAGCCAACTGCCGTCGCGACATTAACCAACTCGACCTGTCCACCCCTCTCACCCACCCCAACCTCTCACCCTCAGAACATGCAGCCCTCCACTCCCTCCGCTCCAACCCCAACTTCACCATCAAACCGGCAGACAAGGGAGGCGCGGTAGTAGTTTGGCGCACCGACCTTTATACCGCTGAGGCCAAACGCCAGCTCGCGGACGCCTCCTCCTATTGCCCCCTTGACCATGACCCCACCTCCCACCACCAAACCATCATCTCCCAGACCATCCATAACCTCATCACCTCAGGGGATCTCCCATCCACTGCCTCCAACCTCAGTCCCACAACGCCGCACCGCCCGTTTCTACCTCCTGCCCAAAATCCACAAACCTGACTGCCCCGGCCGACCCATTGTCTCAGCCTGCTCCTGCCCCACCGAACTCATCTCCGCGTACCTCGACGCGGTTCTGTCCCCTTTAGTCCAAGAACTCCCCACCTACGTTCGGGACACCACCCATGTCCTCCATCTCCTCCCTGATTTTCGCTTCCCCGGCCCCCAACGCCTTATCTTCACGATGGATATCCAGTCCCTGTACACCTCCATCCCCCATCAAGAAGGACTCAAAGCCCTCCGCTTCTTCCTTTCCCGCCGCACCAACCAGTACCCTTCCACTGACACCCTCCTTCGACTGACTGAACTGGTCCTCACCCTGAATAACTTCTCTTTTCAATCCTCCCACTTCCTCCAAACTAAAGGAGTTGCCACGGGCACCCGCATGGGCCCCAGCTATGCCTGTCTCTTTGTAGGATATGTGGAACAGTCCATCTTCCGCAACTACACTGGCACCACCCCCCACCTTTTCCTCCGCTACATCGATGACTGTATCGGCGCTGCCTCTTGCTTCCATGAGGAGGTTGAACAGTTCATCAACTTTACCAACACCTTCCATCCCAACCTCAAATTCACCTGGACTGTCTCAGACTCCTCCCTCCCCTTCCTAGACCTTTCCATTTCTATCTCGGGCGACCGACTCAACACAGACATCTTCTATAAACCGACCGACTCCCACAGCTACCTGGACTACTCCTCCTCCCACCCTGCCCCCTGTAAAAACGCCATCCCATATTCCCAATTCCTTCATCTCCGTCGCATCTGCTCCCAGGTGGACCGGTTCCAATACTGTACAGCCCAGATGGCCTCCTTCTTCAAGGACCATAGATTCCCCCCAGACGTGATCGACGATGCCCTCCACCGCATCTCCTCCACTTCCCGCTCCTCCGCCCTTGAGCCCCGCCCCTCCAACCGCCACCAAGACAGAACCCCACTGGTTGTCACCTACCACCCCACCAACCTCCGTATACAGCGTATCATCCGCCGTCATTTCCGCCAACTCCAAACAGACCCCACCACCAGGGATATATTTCCCTCCCTTCCCCTATCAGCATTCCGAAATGACCACTCCCTCCATGACTCCCTCGTAAGTTCCCCCCCCCCCACCAACCCAACCTCCACTCCCAGCACCTTCCCCTGCAACCGCAGGAAATGCAAAACTTGCGCCCACACCTCCTCCCTTACTTCTCTCCAAGGCCCCAAGGGATCCTTCCATATCCGCCACAAATTCACCTGCACCTCCACACACATCATCTATTGCATCCGCTGCACCCGATGTGGCCTCCTCTATATTGGGGAGACAGGCCGCCTACTTGCAGAACGCTTCAGGGAACACCTCTGGGACGCCCGAACCAACCAACCCAACCACCCCGTGGCTCAATACTTTAACTCTCCCTCCCACTCCACCGAAGACATGCAGGTCCTTGGATTCCTCCATCGCCAGAACATAACAACATGACGGTTGGAGGAAGAGCGCCTCATCTTCCGCCTGGGAACCCTCCAGCCACAAGGGATGAACTCGGATTTCCCCTCCCCCCACCTTGTCTCAGTCGACTCCCTTGGACTCAGCACCGCCCTCCTAACCTGCAATCCTCTTCCTGACCTCTCCGCCCCCACCCCCCTACCCCCCCACCGGCCTATCACCCTCACCTTGACCTCCTTCCACCTATCACATCTCCATCGTCCCTCCCCCAAGTCCCTCCCCCCTACCTTTTATCTGAGCCTGCCTGGCACCCTCTCCTCATTCCTGATGAAGGGCTCTGGCCCGAAACGTCGAATTTCCTGTTCCTTGGATGCTGCCTGACCTGCTGTGCTTTAACCAGCAACAAATTTTCAGCTCTGATCTCCAGCATCTGCAGACCTCACTTTTTACTCGCTTTTTAAAGAGGGGCAGGAGTAGAGAAAATAATGGTTTAAATGGTTTAATGCTGACTCTGACAGATAGTATCCTGTGGTTTGTCAAATTCTCTAGTTCAACAAAAGCCCAATTCTTTAAGGGTTAGGAAGGAACAACCTCCATCTTATCGGAGATATGCATTTAGAAATAGAATCTGAAACGTGCAAAGCCAGTGGTTCATTCTTACCTGCTGTGAAGGACCTCCAACACCTCTTATGGGCCCCATTAGTCCTGCAGGTACCTGAGCCATTGGTATGCTAGCTGGCATCCCTCTCCCTGCTGCTCTACCAACACCAGGACCACCAATAGGAACTCTTGAAATGCCAATCTGCACATAAAGAGAGGGTTTTGCAGAATATTAATCCTCAGAAATTGTATAATTTGAGTAAAATAAATTCAGAAATTTAAACTAGCAAGACATAACTCAATAAAAATGTGCTGCTCGGTTGCTTCGAATTCCATACATTCATATTCCTTCAAAGATGGGACGGGAAGTTTTGGGTACATTCCATATCTTTGGCATCAGCACCTCTGGAATCAGCTGAGGCATCAAAAAGCAAAATACCCTCTTTCATTGTCCATTATCTCATACAACACACACTCACTATCTATAATGATCTTATAAATTACAACAGTGCATTTAAAACTGCTGCTCATAAAGGAACCTAGTAGATGGAACCAATATGAAATAAAACAGAAGCATACTGGGAAAATGCAGCAAGTCAGGCATGGAGAGAAATAAAGTTAAACGTTTCAGGCTGATGACCTTTCATATTGCTCTGCAGCACAATTACAAGCTTTCATTTACTTTGGTACCTTTCCACATTCAAAAATCTTCAAATAAAACCAAACTGATGGATTTGTTCAAGGTGCAGTGACTACCAAAGACACATCAATCACACACAGCTAGATACACAAACATGGTAAAGCACTTGCATCCAATGTTTTATTTTCATATATTACCGAAGTGTCAGCACATCAGGAAAGTGAGAGATATGATATCCAATTTGCACACAGCAATATCCCAGAAATGAGATAATGACAGGTGATTTTTTTTCAGATATTAGTTAAGGGAGAAATATTGTTTGGGATACACTGGGAGAACATCAATGTTGATGTTCAGCTAATAACATGGCATCTTTTACGCCCATCCAGGGAAGAAATAGCTTTGGTTTAACTTTGTACCTAAAGAGACAAAATGTCTGATGGTGCAGTAGTCCTGGATGGATCAGTAAATAATGTGCTCGAGTAGGGTTTGAACCAATGACCATCAAAAATGAAATGAGTACTACTACTGAGGACAGCAAAACAAAATAATTTAACAGCTTTATGTTAATTTCAACATGCACTAAATATTATTCCTTCTTGATATTTATTAAAATCACAACTACACAAATTTTCCAATTACAGACCACTTCATTATTGGAAATATTTCCTACTGCCTCACAAAAAAAATTAAACATCCAAATACCTTTTTTTTCCCAAGACAAGTGGGGTTTCCATAACTGGAGTGGCATTGTACTCCGTTTAACTTCAGGGCAACAAACATGAAGTCTTTCAAACACATTAGCTGTAGATGTACCCAATTAGGCAATTTTGGAAACACTGGAGACGGAAAGATTCTAAAACAGCATTACATCTTGTAAAAATACGATTTAATTGAATTTAACACCGGAACATCTGAAACAGTATTCTATTTCTTGTAATTAGCTTTGTAACCTCCATGCCCCTCACCCAGTCCCTTCCCCCAGCACACTAACTTATACATAGAACATAGAAGGATACAGCGCAGTACAGGCCCTTCGGCCCTCGATGTTGCGCCGACCGAATCCTACCTAACCTATACTAGCCCAATAACTTCCAAATGCCTATCCAGTGCCCGCTTAAATGACCATAAAGAAGGAGAGTTCACCACTGATACGGGCAGGGCATTCCATGAACTCACAACCCGCTGTGTGAAGAATCTACCCCTAACATCTGTCCTATACCTACCACCCCTTAATTTAAAGCTATGTCCCCTAGTAACACCTGACTCCATTAGCAGTAAAAGGTTCTTAGTATCTACCCTATCTAAACCCCTAATCATCTTATACACTTCTATCAGATCTCCCCTAAACCTTCTCTTCTCCAATGAGAACAGCCCCAAGTGCCTCAGCCTTTCCTCATAAGATTTTCCTACCATTCCAGGCAACATCCTGGTAAACCTCCTCTGCACTCGTTCTAAAGCTTCCACATCCTTCCTATAGTATGGCGACCAAAACTGCACACAATACTCCAGATGAGGCCGCACCAGAGTCTTATACAACTGCAACATGACCTCAGGACTCCGGAACTCAATTCCTCTGCCAATAAAGCCCAGTACACCATATGCCTTCCTCACAGCACTATTTACCTGGGTGGCAACTTTCAGAGATCTGTGTACATGGACACCAAGATCCCTCTGCTCATCCACACTACCAAGTAGCCTACCATTAGCCCAGTAATCCATCATCTTGTTATTCCTACCAAAGTGAACGACTTCGCACTTAGCTACATTGAATTCCATTTGCCACATTTCCGCCCAGCTCTGCAACTTATCTATATCCCGCTGTAACCTACCACTTCCTTCCTCACTATCCACAACTCCACCGACTTTTGTGTCATCCGCAAACTTGCTTACCCAGCTTTCAAGTCCTTCCTCTAGATCATTTATAAAGATAACAAAAAGCAATGGTCCCAAAACAGATCCTTGTGGTACACCGCTAGTAACTGCGCTCCAAGATGAACATAATCCATCAACTACTACCCTCTGTCTCCTTCCAGCCAGCCAATTCCTAATCCAAACCTCTAATGTATCCTCAATGCCATACCTCCGAAGTTTTAGCATTAGCCTACCATGGGGAACCTTATCGAACGCCTTACTAAAATCCATATACACAACATCTACTGCTTTACCCTCATCCACTTCCTTGGTCACCTTCTCAAAGAACTCAATAAGGTTTGTGAGGCACGACCTGCCCTTCACAAAACCATGCTGGCTATCCCTGATCACGTTATTCCTACCCAGATGTTCATAAATCTTATCCCTTACCATTCTCTCTAAGACTTTGCCCACCACTGAAGTCAGACTCACTGGCCTATAGTTGCTAGGGCTATCCCTACTCCCTTTCTTGAACAATGGGACCACATTCGCTATCCTCCAGTCCTCTGGTACTATTCCTGTTGACAACGACGACATAAAAATCCAGGCCAATGGCTCTGCTATCTCCTCCCTAGCTTCCCATAGGATCCTGGGGTAAATGCCATCAGGCCCAGGAGACTTATCTATATTCATCCTTTCCAATATTCCCAAAACCTCTTCCCTGCATATTTCCAGGGCATCCATTCTAATTATTTGTGATTCCATATTCACATCAGCAACAGTGTCCTGTTCCTGAGTGAATACTGAGGAAAAGTACTGATTTAATGTCTCTCCAATCTCCTCCGCCTCCACACACAACTTCCCACTACTATCCTTGACTGGACCGATACCTACCCTAGTCATCCTTTTATTCTTGACATATCTATAGAAAGCCTTTGGGTTTTCCCTAATCCTACCAGCTAAAGACTTTTCATGTCCCCTTCTCGCTTCTCTTAGCTCCCTCTTTAGCTCCTTCCTGGCTACCTTATAACACTCAATCGCCCCTACTGAACCTTCACGCCTCATCTTTACATATGCCGCCTTCTTCCCTTTCACAAGGGACTCCAATTCCTTACTAAACCACGGCTGCCTCACAAGGCCCTTTACACCATGCCTGACTGGTACATACCTATCGAGGACACGCAGTAGCTGCTCCTTGAACACTCCCCACATCTCATTAGTGTTCTTCCCTTGAAGCCTGTTTTTCCAATCCACACATCCTAAGTCATGCCTCACTGCATCATAATTTCCCTGCCCCCAGCTATAGCTCTTGCCCTGCGGCACACGATTATCCCTCTCCATCACTAAAGTAAAAGTCACCGAATTGTGGTCACTGTCCCCGAAGTGCTCACCTACCTCCAAGTCTAACACCTGGCCTGGTTCATTACCTAGAACCAAATCCAATATAGCCTCCCCTCTTGTTGGCCTGTCGACATATTGTGTCAGGAAACCCTCCTGCACACATTGGACAAACACCGACCCATCTAATGAACTCGAGCTATAGCTCTCCCAGTCAATATCTGGGAAGTTAAAGTCCCCCATAACAACCACCCTGCTACCTTCACTCTTTTCCTGAATCATCCTCGCAATATTATCCTCTACTTCTCTAGGACTATTAGGAGGCCTGTAGAAAACACCTAACAGGGTGACCTCACCTTTCCTATTTCTAACCTCAGCCCAAACTACCTCAGATGGCAAGTCCTCTTCCATCGTCCATTCCACTGCTGTGATACTGTCTTTGACAAGTAATGCTTCAAGGCAAACCATGAAGGACAACCTTACAACCACAAGAGATTAGGCCAGATATTTCACAAAATAAATTTGATAACGGAATACCCTACTGACAAAATACATTTTACTGGTGATATTGTTGCACACAGTGCAACATTCATAGGAGGACAAGTATAACCAAGTAAAGGAAATGGTCAACTCATAAGACATTACCCTCTAGATTACAGGATCTCATTGACCATTAACATACTTGAGTCAGCTCTTCCCACAACCCAGTTTTCAGTGTTTCCCAGATTTTGCAGAATAGTGTTGTGTAATCCACACTCTCCAGTGGAAAACATGTACTACCTTGATGGAGACGCTGAGTGAAATTGACCCAATTGTTTCTAATTAGAAAATTCTATGCCCAAAACATTCTAAATATCTTTGTTAGCTGGGCAGGGACTTAGATCATTCTTGACTCATCCATGCAGACATCCATTTACCAGCTCAATACGTAGAATAATTTCCAGCTTGACCATATAAAACGCAATTTCAAAAATGTGATAATCATTGTTAATTGTGAATTAGCTAACAATCGTGTTTACCCCAGAACGTAGTCAAGATATCCCACCAGAACAGGACATCTGTGCAGGACAGCCAATGCTTACTGTTATGCAAAGTAAAAATCAAAATTCTTTACTGATTTACTCCAAGGTCTTCCCAATCTATTACTGCAATGTCCCACAATTCTTTCAGAAAACTGCCACCCTGACCCCAAGATCGTGCTCACCTCCCTCATTCCATTGTTGGCAGCTTCTTCATACACTTTCATTCACCAAATCCTCAAATCAGAATATTGAAAACATTAACTTACAGTCTGAATGGCAGTATACTGGGAGATTAAGCATTCAACATATCTGCTTTATACATCCTGTAGCAAAGTGCATTTAACATTCCTTTTCCCTCGTAACAAGTTTAAGTGGAGGGATTGGGAAGGGATGTAATGGGAATAAGTGCGAAGTATACCTACATCTCTCACAGGAGGCCCTTCCACAGTCATCGTCACAAGGGTTTCCCCTCGAAGCAACACAAGGCCAAGGGCTCGTTTTTCTTCTCTCTCACCTTGCTTGGAGCTCTTTGACCTACACCAATCAAACGAGCAAAAAGAAAAACCTTATGACAGTTCTTTAGAATATATTCAAATAAATACTTTAAAATAAGCAGCCAAATCTCATAAGGCGATACTAGGACAGGTGGTGAAAGCTTCGCCAGAGATACAGCTTAAGGAGGACCTGAAGGAGGTATAAAGGAAATTTCAGAGCCTAAAGCTCTGTCAAATGTAGGCACTTCCAATTATTGAGTAAAAAGTGAGGTCTGCAGATGCTGGAGATCAGAGCTGAAAATGTGTTGCTGGTTAAAGCACAGCAGGTTAGGCAGCATCCAAGGAACAGGAAATTCGACGTTTCGGGCCAGAGCCTGATGAAGGGCTCTGGCCCGAAACGTCGAATTTCCTGTTCCTTGGATGCTGCCTAACCTGCTGTGCTTTAACCAGCAACACATTTTCAGCCCCACTTCCAATTATTGTTCAATGACAAAAGATCCATGACGAAAGCTAAAATTGGAGGAGCAGATAGCCTAAGGTGGTAACTCTGAAGGGGGCTCCAGAGGTAGAGAAACAAGACAATGGAAGGATTTCCAAACAAGCAGACAGCCAGAAAGAAAGAAAAAGCCCTTTCTGGACAGGAATCAATGTAACCCAGCGAGAAAAGGGGTGATGGGTGAACAGAACTTGGTGTGACTTAGGATAAGGGATCAAAGCCAATTTGGTTTTTTTTTTTTTACACAGCAGAAAGATACAACAGCATCATCCATACATACTTCAACCTTCTGAATTCATCACAGTCACAGAGAATGAGGTTCATATGTCGGTCAAAAGCTTTCAGAATGCCAATGAAAACACGGCCATCTTGGAGCACACATCGCATCCTGTAATCCACATATTGTACCATTTTAGCACTTCTTCCTATTGGCTGCAAAGAGAAAAATTATTTGCTTATCAAACTCATTGTGAATCACTATCAGGATGGCCTATCTCAGTCTTAAACCATAACTGAGAAGATGCTCACACAATGCTTTAACTCAACAGGAAACAACTTCAGAATTGTGAAATCTTTGGTTATATGAAAATAAATAATGAAAAATACACATCACAGGACTTTGGGGAAAGAGCAGGGGAATGTTATTAAATATGGAAAATGCAACAAACTCTCCACAGAGCTGGCAGCATGTATGTTGAGAAAGAGTTTATGGTATGAATTTCACCAAAACCGAGCCAGTTGTTATTTTCAGAGAGTTTCATTGAGAGTTTCTCTCTAGCAAGTTATCTCACTCAATTCTCTCCTGTTTACCTTATTAAGTGCATCACCCCTTTATAGCACTATCACACACTCACCATTGCCAGGACCTTCCTGGCACCACATTTAAAGCCCAGCTGTGAACGTGGTCAGAAACAGCCTGCCAGGAGATGCCCTTCACAGTTGATGTAGTGGAAATGAGAAAGGAAAGAAAGATTTGGGATGGAGGCACCCAGAAGCCTGTGTCAATTAATTCAGGTCCGGCCCGTTGTGCCTGACGCTGCACCTCTCCGTCATAGAGAAGGCAATGGTCCTCCTATTCAAATTGGCTTTCTCCCCAAAAATACTTCAGCTCCTTTTCCAGCTCTTCACGATCTAACACATCCCCCTTCGCTTTCTCCAGTGGTGCAGAGCACAGAAGGCAAAGGATTCTGCAGTGCACTCTGTGTGGAATATACAGCAAGGACAATCCAGACCAATCTAAGATGAAATCTCATCATCAATTGGCCGATCATCCACTCCAAGATGGTCCGGATTGGAGAATGGATTGCATTGTATCTACTCTTGGCCTCATTTGGGAATTGTAAATCTGAATCATTAGCCATGACTGCAGAAGGTAGTCCTTTGTCTCCCAGCGACCATACGCTATGGCATCCAGCCATTGAAAGGAAGCAGGAACTTGAGAGTTAGCACAGAAATAGACATCGTGGTAAATTCCAAAGCACCAGTCCAAGGAAATTGGCATCAGACAAGCAACAGCCTTACCACATCATCACAGTACATCTCAGACTCCTCAATCATGCCTGCCTTTCCAAGTTGGTCAGGAAGTGAGCAGATCAGTGCTGGATGTGTGTTCATTGAACATCAAGAAGGATTATTAGGCTCAGAGGCCCCAAGGTACCTGACGTAGAACTCGAAGATATGATACTGATGATAAAAGATGATGGAAATATTGATGAAACAGAGCTCTTTTCTATTGGTAAAGTCAACCATGTCAATGTTATGATGCTCTCAATACGTGTACAGTGTGTGCACCTGGGGGAAGGCAGCTTTATTTGCAAAGTCTACTGCCCAGGCGGCAGTCCTGACCGCTACATAAGAAATGGGATGAAGTTGTGTGCTCTTATACAAATAGCATCAATCACAGCCTTGACACACTTGTGGGTTGAGGATTGAGTAATCCCACACAGGTCCCCAGGGGATTTTTGGAAATAACCGTGCTAAATTTCTATGCAACCGGCTATCTGTTTGACAGCCAGCGAAGTAGGATGACCATCTACCCCTTCAGTTTGCAAGCCCTGCTCCAGCAGATGACAGTTCTATAAAAGGTGCCCCAGGGCACCCTTATTCAGTGGGAATGTTGGGAAATGCTGGCAAAAATGGAGGACTGAAGAAGACACCAAAGGAACTGCAGCTATCTGGTATCCGCACAATTGTTCATGCTGAGATTTGTCACCACCTAACTTCTCTCCACTACTTGAGAAAACGACTTGTTTATTAATGAGGCAAAATTAGATAATACTGATGTTATTGCCTGAAGTTAAGACCCTCATCACTCTCAGGCAAAATTCTCATCTAGTCAAAGCTTTGGGTGGAAAATCAGACTTTCCATTCCCTTGATGTAAAGAATTTAATTTTCCAATCTTAACATTGAAGGATAGTGACCCTTCAAATGAAGGGAGTGGGATTAATTGGTTAGCTTCTCAAATAAGTCCAGTGTCTGAATTATCCACCATGCTTGATCTCTGCACAAATTGAAGCAATTTAGAATCATAGAACCCCTACAACGTGAAAACAGCCTTTTGGCCCATCGAGTTCACACTGACCTTCCGAACAGTTTCCCATCCAGACCCACAGCCCTACCCTATCCCTGTATTTCCCACGATCAATCAACCTAACCTGCACATCATTGGACTACAGGAGGAAACCAGGGCACCTGGAAGAAACCCATGCAGACAGCTTCCTGGGGCTGAAATCAAAACTGAGTCCCTGGTGCTGGGAGGCATCAGTGCTAACCACGGAGCCGCCATGCTGCTCATAGATACTTGTGAAAGCACACTGATAGATACAAGTGGAGGAGGAGCCAAAATTAAACTGAAAGCTTGTCAGCTGTTTGTAGCAGCTGAAGTAGTTTGGTTGGTAGTGCTTGAGACAAAAGGTCCCAAAAATGCTGGTGATGCGGAGGTGGTGACCCTCCTTCTGATTCAAGTCTCACCTGCTTCAGAGGTATGCCAATATCCCTAAAGCGGTTGATTAGGATAGACAAAGGCCCTAGTGCAATCCCAGGCTTTGGTAGAACCTTTACATTTTAATGCTCCTTTGGCACACTGGTAGCATCCATACCTTTAAACTGGATTCAAGTCCCACACCCACCTCCAGAATTGTGAAATAACATTTCTGAACAGGTTGTCTACAAAAAAAGTCTCCAGCCAAAGTTGGATCTTTCCCAGCTATTTGCAAATAAAGTTAATGAGAGTCACTAGCTTTTCAGAAATTCGGAACTCGACCACTAAAACAGAAAGGTACAACATGGATCTACATTTTGAACTTTGCTCGTTGTAATTCGGATTTCTACCCCCTCTTTTTAAATGTGATTTGCAAGCAATGGTGGGAGGATTGGAGTTGCATTCGATTAAACTGGCAATCCGAAACTGTGCGTACAGGCACTTTGATATTGATGTTAAAACTGCAGTCATATACGCAGTGTATTGGAAAACAACAATCCGAGTCACTTTTACACACGGGTGTCTCATTAGGCCGAATCCCTCATTATCAAACCGTTTTAAACCTCAAAATCAGCGAGTCAATCCACACCCGGAAAAAAAGGCAATCAAGATTCTCGACAGGGGAAAGCGGGAATTTCTGTCGTAACTCAATGTATTTAGTGGATACTGTTTGGCCTGGTGCAACTTTTCCAACTGGTTCTCCAGAATACGGTTGTTTTGTTTAAAAAAAAAAGTTTGCTAGAGTAATTAGAGACAAACGTTCCTTATTACAATGCATAGATCTAATTTAGTTATTGGTGTACAACTTGACAACGCAGTGCAGCTTCCTGGCCCTACATAGTCCAATCCGCCATCCTTGTGTTGCAGTTCATCTGATTTGTCCCGGTTGAGTAAACTTTTCACCCATTTCCCAACTTACAATCGACCAGGCGGTTGCTAGACCTCGACACTTTCAAACTTCTCATTCCAGTTAGACCAAGAGTTAACAGACTAGATTCTGTTCTCAGCAAAACATGAACTCTTCCCTCACCATTGTGATCCCGTTACTGCCTTTCCAATTCCTCCTGCTTGGCGAGAAAATTGAGCCAATCGGGAGAGACTTTGAATTTGTCAAGTACCAATCATGAGATTAGTCCCAGGTATAATTTAGCAAGATCCAGTAATTCATCTGTAGTCTGCGTCAGGGACGAGTATCGTTTTCAGCTGGTTATCGTTCTCAATGATAAATATCTCCTTATAGATAATTCTTATGTCGGGGAGTCTTTACTAAATGTTTCTTTTTGCAAAAGTATCACGTAAAATCTCTGATTTCTGTGCAAGGACTGATGAGAAATCAAGTGAGGCATGTTCCTAGGCCACCACTCCTAGTATCTTCTGGTATTTGCTACTTCTCCGATTGTTTGATGTAGTTCATTGTCACCAATCCTCCTTTGTCTTGGTCTTATTTAGTGTTAGAGGATAAACCATGTAAAGTATCTACACAAGAGGCACTGTTCTTAGACAACAAGGAAGCTTATTGTGTTGTAGCAATAAGTACAAATACCAGCATAATTGTGTTACCCTTAGGGAACAGGTTCACCCCTGCCTGAAAGCTAGAGTTCAAAGTTTGGGAGAAGATTTGTAGCTCAGGTGCTCGTTGTTGTGGTTCATTCGCCAAGCTGGGAGTTTTTGTTGCAAACGTTTCATCCCCTTTCTAGGTGACATCCTTAGTACTTGACAGGCTTCTGTGATGTTTCCTCCGGCATTTATAGTGGCTTGTCTCTGCCGCTTCCGGTTGTCAGTTCCAGCTGTCCACTGTAGTGGCCGGTATATTGGATCCAGGTGGATATGTTTGTTGATAGAATTAGTGGATTCTAGAGTTGACCACTGTCTCCACCCAGTCCACATGACATCAGTAGAATGAGTGAAACCAATGTAACATAAACATTAACCCCTTCAGGTCAATTAACTTATTAAACATCAAGTTCCTAAATCAGTAGTGAATCACAATCCTTTCTACAGTTGGAAGCTGAAAGTTAGAAATAAAAGCTCAACTTGTAGCCTGTTGAGCACAGATTTGTCATGTCACATTTATGTCTTAAAAGCTGTCAGAGTCCTATTCATAATGGCCTTGTTCCTTTGTTTAATTTAAAAAGTGAGATTGATTGGATAATGAAGAAGGTGTTTAGTTTGCTTTTCTTTATTGGTCAGAGCATTGAGTAGAGGAGTTGGGAGGTTATGTTGCACCTGTACAGTACATTAATTAGGCCACTTTTGGAATATTGTGTACACTTCTAGTCTCTGTCCAATTAGAAGAGTGGTGAAGCTTGAAAGGGTTCAGAAAAGATGTTTCTGGGTTGGAGGGTTTGAGTTATAGGGATAGGCTGAATAGACTGGGGCTGTTTTCCCTGCAATGTTGGAGGCTGAAAGGTGACCTTAGAGTTTTATAAAATCATGAGGCATAGAGTAAATAGACAAGATCTTTTTCCCTGGTGTGGGGGAGTCCAGAACCAGAGGGCATAGGTTTAGGGTAAGAGGAGAAAGATTTTAAAGGTACCTAAGGGGCAACATTTCCACACAGAGGGTGGAGCGTGTATGGAATGAGCTGCCAGAGGAAGTGGTGGAGCTGGTATGATTACAACATTTAAAAGGCATCTGGATGGATATATGAATAGGAGGGCTTTAGAGGAATATGAGCCAAATGCTGGTAAATGGCACTAGATGAATTTAGGATATCTCTGTGGCATAGACAAGTTGGACCAAAGGATTTGTTTCTGTACATGTCTGACTCCCTCTGGTACTTGTGGAAATCAAAGTTCCCAATGACCAGTCCAATCTAGTTTATATTGTGGGAAGCAGAGAGACCTGGATTGGCTTCAAGCTCTTGTATCTGAATCACAATGATGAGTGGAGGATTTTTTTTAAAGATGTTTTCTTAGTAATAATTCTTATGGGATCCCATTTTCCACTACTTTGAATTGTACCCCATATTTCCTCTGATGTGAGCAGCTAGTTATACATTCTATTATTTGCCATCCAATTTAGCTTGTGCTGGTCTTGCTCTATTATGTCATGCTTTTTTTATTGTAGGTGTTTTGGAAACCCATTTGGATGTCATCTGATGTATTACTCTTGTTTACTCTTTGTTATTCCATCAAATAATTCATGGATTTGGTCAAGCAATATTTTTCCTCTTAAAAATAAATGTTGAGTATTCATTACTTCATGTATTGTTTCTAGATATGTTCTACTTTTCAGCATTAATGGGGATTCTGTTATTTTTTCCTACCACCAATGTCATACTGACTGTTCTATTATTCTAAGGGTGTGCTTTATCACCTTCCTTAAATATGAGTTATCTATCTGCCAGCTCTCTAATCTTTCAATTCTTCCAAATCTTGAGTCAAAAATAGACCCTTTCAACTGGCAAGTACCTCCACTGTTAAGAAAAGCAACAGAGAAACAAACTAATATATCATTGACTTGGTCTAACACCCATTGTAATGAAGCTATTGAATAGATTAAGGACCGAGTACCGGTGTATTGAGATGATTAAAGTGGGTCAATTTGGATGAGCTGAGGTTTAGTTAGCTTGGTTGACTGGACAGCCAGTTTGCAATGGAGAATGATGCCAATGGCATGGGTTCAATTCAGCACTGGCTGAGATCTCCTGACCCTGATGGAATGTGTCCCAAGGTACTAAAAGAGATGGCAGGACAAATAGCCAATGCACTTGTAGTAATTTTCCAAAACTCACTGGACTCTGGGACAGTTTCAGCAGATTGAAAAACGGCAAAATGTGATGACACCTTTTTTTAAAAAAAGGAGGTAGACAAAAGGTGGGGAATTTAGATGGGTTAGCTTAACTTTGGAAGTGGGGAAAATGCTTAAATCTATCTTCAAGGAAGTATTAGCTAGATAGAAATTGTCCTGTTGGGCAGATGCAGCTTGGGTTCATGAAATGCAGGCCATGTGTAACTAATCTACTGGAATTCTGAGTGCGTGGGTTTCCTCCAGGTGCTCCGGTTTCCTCCCACAGTCCAAAAATGTGCAGGTTAGGTGAATTGGCCATGCTAAATTGTCTGTAGTGTTGGGTGAAGGAGTAAATGTAGGGGTATGGGTGGGTTATGCTTCGGCGGGTCGGTGTGGACTTGTTGGGCCGAAGGGCTTGTTTCCACACTAAATAATCTAATCTAAACATTCCAAGCACAGGGACCCGGTACACGTGGTGTATCCAGATTTCCAAAAGGCATTCAACAAAAGGCTGCTGTATCACAAAGATGCAAGCCATTCTGTGCAACGTATGAGCGTGGATAGAGGATTGATTAACAAACAGAAAGCAAAGAGTGGGGATAAATGATTGTTTTACTGGTTGGCGATCAGTGATTAGTGATGTGCCTCGGATCAGTGTTAGGACTGCAATTATTCACAATTTACATAGTTTATTTGGAGTTGGGGATTATATGTAATTTGTCAAAGCTTGCAGATGAGTGGTAGAGCAAAGTGTACGGAGGACTGTGAAACCTTGCAGAGGGATAGTTTAATTGAGTGGGCAAAAGTCTGGCAGATGGAGTACAATGTTGATAAATGTGAAGTCAGCCATTTTGGTAGGAATAACATAGTTAAAAAAAGCTTATTTGAATCGTAAGATGTCAGAGCGTGCTGCTGTGCAGAGGCATGAATCACAGAAGGTTGGACTGGAGGTGCAACAGGTAATTAGAGCAAATGGAATTTAGTCCTTCATTGCTAAAGGGATTGAGTTTAAAAGCAGGGAGGTCATGTTGCAGCTGTATAAAGTGCTGGTGAGGCCACACCTGGAGAACTGTGTGCAGTTTTGGTCTCCTTACTTGAGAAAGGTTGTACTGGCTCTAGAGTGCAGAGGAGGTTCACTAGGTTGAGTCCAGAGTAGAGGGGATTGGCCTTTGAGGAATGGCTGAATAGGTTGGGATTATATTCATTAGAATTTGGAAGAATGAAGGATATTATAGAAATACATACAACTACGAAGAGAATAGATAAGATTGAAGCAGAGAGGATGTTTCCACTGGTGTTTGAAATCTCAAAGGGCATAGCTGCAAAACTAGAGGGAGCAGATTTAGGACTGAATTGAGAAGTCGTGATTTGGAGATGCCAGTGTTGGACTGGGGTGTACAAAGTTTTTAAAAATCACACAACGCCAGGCTATAGTCCAACAGGTTTAATTGGAAGCATTAGCTTTCGGAGTGCTGCTCCTTCCACAGGTGGTTGTGGAGTACACAATTGTAAGACACAGAATTTATAACAAAAGTTTACAGTGTGATGTAACTGAAATTATACATTGAAAAATACCTTGATTGTCTGTCTGTTGAGTCTTTCATCTGTAAGAATGACCATAATGGTTTCACTTCTTTCATATGTAAATCACCACTTTTTTTTTTGTTTAAAAAGTTACATTCTCGGGTTAACTAGCAATTGGTGTCAGCCAGATAATATGTTAAGATGTTGAAGGTATTAGTCCCTTGTGTTCCCTGTCTGTGCCATAATGTTTAGACTGATTCTAATCTTATAAAATGAGTTAACAGGGCCTTATATGGATTCATGCAATTTTTGAGCAAAGTACAATGTAACTCTGCAGTACAAATTCATCCCACAAACATGTGTGCATGTGGGTTTTTGCGCGTCTGTTTTGTGTGGGTTTCTGTCTGTCTATTTGTCTCTGTCCTCTCTAGGTTGTGTGAGTATATATGTAAAATGTCTAAGTCTGTGAGAGGATGCATATGGGAGGGAGTGTGTGTGTGTGTGTGTGTGTGTCTGGGGTGGGGGTTTGAGTCTGAGTGTTGGGGAACACTTCAGTGGTCCAGGACATTCGACCTCTTACCTTCAGGTGACCGTCCTCCAAGGCGGACTTTGGGACAGGCATCAGCGAAAAGTGGCCAAGCAAAGGCTGATAGCCCATCGGGAGGGCCTCAACCAGGACCATGGGTTCATGTCACACTGCAGGTGACTATCATTGCACCACACACACACACACACACACACACACACACACACACACGTTTGCGGGGTGAATTTGGACTTGCAGAATAACATTGTACTTTGCTCAAAAACTGCATGAATCCATGTAAGCCTCTGTTAACTCACTTTAGATTAGAATCAGTCTAAAGATTATGGCACAGACAGGGAACACGGGGCTAACACCTTCATCTTAACATCTTACCTGGCTGACACCAATTGTTACAGTTAACCTGAGAATGTAACTTTTAAAGAGTTTTGTGACTTACATATGAAAGAAATGAAACTATCATACTCATTCTAACAGATGAGACTCCACAAACAATCAAGGTATTTTTCAATGTATAATTTTAGTTACATCACACAGTAAACGTTTGCTATAGATTGTCTTACAATTGTGTACTCCACAACCACCTGATTAAAGAGCAGTGCTCCAAAAGCTAGTGCTTCCAATTAAACCTGTTGGACTACAAACTAGTGTTGAGATTTTTAACTTTTGAATTGAGAAGAAACTCCTTCAACCAGAGGATTGTGAATCTACGGAGTTCCCTGCCCAATGAAGTAGTTGAGGATTCCTCATTAAATGGTTTTAAAGCTAAGATGTTTTTGAACAGTGCAGGAATAAAGTGGAGCTGAGGCCACAAGATCTGCCATGATCTTATTGAATGGCAGAGCAGGCTCAAAGAGTCCGATGGACTACTTCTCCTGGCTTTTATGTTCTTATGTATATTGGACTCTCCTTCTCAACCTCTCTCTTTGCCTGATGCATGGTAAGTCTTGGGTTAATCTCACCATGAATAGGGAGTATAAGAGTTGGGATAATAGATATGTGCTACAACATATAAATTGGTGTAACCCATTCAGACTCATACCTGCTCCATCATTCAAATAAGCTAAGGTTAATCATATAGTGACCTCAACTCCACTTTTCTGCCTTTCCCCAGCAACTTTTGACTTTCTCATTGATCAGTGGCTTGTCTAACTCAGCCTTTAAAATATTCAACAATTCCCTGCTCTCTGGGGTAGAGAATTCCAAGAAGATGGTGATCAAACTGAGCTAGGACCTCCAACTATTCACTGTTAATGGCATGGATAGCACCAATAGAAAACAATGCATCCAAGCTTACCAATGACATACACATTAGTTGGATAGATGGAAGCTTAAAATTTAAAAAAGCCATTTATGAAGTAAGTGAGTGAATAAAACTTTAATGGATTGATATCAATATATGTAATTATCAAGTAATCCATTTGGAAAGAAAATGTTGAATAATTGAATTATCTAAATGATGAAAAAAGAAAAACACTGGAGATTCTAAGAGATGTAAAGGTCCCTGTATACATCACCAACATCTAGTAGTCAGGTGTATAAAATATTAACTTGCATTTCTAATTGCAAAAGCTTTGCTGCAGTTGTACAAAGTCCAGGTTAGACCACTTTAGGTGGATAAACATAGGAGTACTATGTGCAGTTCTGGCACTACACCTTAGCATACATAAAATGTGAAAGAAGTGTGGGTCAGACTAACAAGAATGTTACCAGAGCATCAGTGTTAGATTTTTGAGCTGCAAATATATATACCAGGATTTTATTACAAAGCACAAATATTTATCTGCTTGAGATTGAGAATCTTAACATTTTGAAAGGTGATTGGAGAGAAATATTTAATGCTGTCAGAGGAACCTAGCATAAATAGATATAACAATAACAGGACAATACAATTTACTTGAAGTTATGAATTACTACTTTAGTTGAAGGATGTTGGAAGTGTAAAATACTCTCTCTTTAGTTCTTAATTTTAAGTCTAAGATTGGTGAGAAAATATCAAAGGTATGAAAAGGTGTGAAACCAAAGATAGGTGTTTGGTAAAGTTAAACCAAAATCTCAATAGTTAGTGGAACCGATCAAAAGACCAATATTTTAATCCTGTTCATTCTCCTTGTGGTCTCTGTTTGAAGTCAGATCTGATCCACAACATGGAGAAAGTGAGGACTGCAGATGCTGGAGATCAGAGCTGAAAAATGTGTTGCTGGAAACACTCAGCAGGTCAGGCAGCATCGAAGGAGCAGGAGAATCGACGTCTCAGGCATAAGCCCTTCAGGAATGAGGAGGGTGTGCCAAGCAGGCTAAGATAAAAGGTGGGGAGGGGTGTTGGGAATGCGATAGGTGGAAGGAGGTTAAGGTGAGGGTGATAGGCCAGAGAAGGCAGGAAGAAGATTGCATGTCAAGAAGGCGGTGCTGAGTCCGAGAGTTCGGACTGAGATAAGGTGGGGGGAGGGGAAATGAGGAAGCTGGAGAAATCTGTATTCACAACGTTGCAATCTCCACAATGGGTAGCTCAAGGAGATAGGCTGAATCCAGCCTGACTGGAATGGGAATAAAAGCCTGTGCTGTTCACAGCAACGTGGTCCACTCTGAATACCCAGTCAAATGAATCTGAAGTGCTATAGCCACATACTGTGGCACCTAGAGTCCTGGGTAGTGGTGGTACATAAGAACATAGGCACAGGAATAGGCATTGCATCTCTCAAGCCTGCTCTGCAATTCAATAAGATCCTGATTGATCTGCCAAAAGCCTCAACTCCACTTTTGTCAGTGCATCACAGCCCTCAACTCCACAATTTTAGAGAATAAGAAGATAAATATTTTTTAATATTTAGCCATCACATCTCTCTCAGGGATAGAGAACTCCAGGCATTCACTACCCTCTGAGGAAAAATAAATTTCGTTTGATTTAATAAATAAATCAATTAAAGAAATGCACTTTACTCTTTTAACGATGTCCCCTAGTTCAAGATTCTCTCGCGAGTTGAATAATCTTCTCAACAACTCAGTCAAGTCCCACTCGAAGCTTGAATGTTTCAATCAGATCACCCCTTATTCTTCTAAGCTCCAAAGAACAAAGGCCTAACCTGATTGTTATTTTCACCCTAGGAACCAGCCTAGTGAATCTCTTGTTGAACTGCCTCCAATGCCAGTACAGTACATTCTTTCTTAAATAAAGGGACCAAAACTCTGCACGGTGCTCCAGGTGCTACGTCACAGACATATGATTGTTAACTAAACTTCCCTACTTTCAATTTCTAAACCCTGAGTAGTAAAGACCAAAATTCAATTTAATTTCTTTCTGCACCTGAATGCTAACTTATGTAAAATGTGCAAGGACAACTGGAACCCCTGGTTTTTGAAATCTCTCTCCATTTAAATAATACTCTGCTTTTTGATTCTTCCTACCAGAATGCATGTCCTTGCACTTTTCTACATTAAACTCCATCTGTCAACCTTTTGCTCACACTGAACCTATTTAAATCCCCATCCTTATGTCCTCCCCACAACGTGCTCTATCATTTATTTTTGTCATCAGCAAAATTGGATAATTACATTCTGCCCTTTCCTCCAAGTCATCAATATTTCAAATTCAGTCTTTTGTGTGTTAACCAATCCTCAATTCGTGCAATCACGTTACCACCAAAGTGGTGAGTTCCTAGGTTGTGTAATTTACTTTACAATGTAGAACTTTCTCAAATGCCTTCTGGAAATTCAAATACATTACACCTACTGGCTTCCCTTTATCAACACTGTTTGTTTTATCCTCAAAGAATTCTAATACATTTGTCCAGCGTGATTCCCTTTTCACAATCTATGTTTGATTGAGGCTCCAATTTCATGTTGCTGACTGGGAATCTCTTCTACCCTTCCTGCCTGCCACCTGCACATGCTGGAAGGATTTATATGTTGATCCTCAATCTGTTTGGCTATACTAAGCGAAGACCTCCCTCTGCCTTTAAATCTTGGACTGGGACTTGGAAACCCAGAAGTTCTGGTTCAGAAGCTGGGACACTTTCCCTGGGGACCACCTATTCCTGTTCCAGTGGTAAAAGCAATAAGGCTGAACATGCCAGTGAAATTAGCTTGGTAAATTGTATCAATTCTAGTGACACTGTTAAGCCAGTGACTCAGTCATATGAAGGAGAGTCCTGGCTTAACCAAGACATAGACTGATGGGTTTCAATATTTATAATTGTGCTGCATGATTTAACACTCACATCCTGGGTCACTGTATTATCCACAAATAAATATAACTTGAAAATCAAACATTTCAAGTAGCATTAGAGAAAGTGAGGACTGCAGATGCTGGAGATCAGAGCTGAAAAATGTGTTGCTGGAAAAGTGCAGCAGGTCAGGCAGCATCCAAGGAGCAGGAGAATCGACATTTTGGGCATAAGCCCTTCTTCAGGAAATTTGTTGATTCTCTGCTCCTTGGATGCTGCCTGACCTGCGCTTTTCCAGCAACACCTTTTTCATTTCAATAGCATTGTCTACCAGCAGAGCAGAGAACACTACAACTGCTCAGTCAAGTTCACATCCCAGAATAATGTACCACATTTTGTAGCACAATTACAATTAATATAAGATGTAGAAACTGAAGTAAGCCATTCAATCCATTGAGCTTGTTCTGCCTGCCATAGAAATGTACAACATGGAAACAGACCCTTTGGTCCAACCCGTCCATGCCAATCAGATATCCCAACCCACTCTAGTCCCACCTGACAGCACCTGGCTCACATCCCTCCAAGCCCTTCCTATTCATATACCCACCCAAATGCCTCTTAAATGTTGCAATTGTACCAGCCTCCAACACTTCCTCTGGCAGCTCATTCCATACCAGTACCATTCTGTGAAAAAGTTGCCCCTTAGGTCTCTTTATATCTTTCCCCTCTCGCCCTAAACCTATGCCCTCTAGTTCTGGACTCCCTGACCCCAGGGAAAAGACATTGCCTGTTTACCCTATCCATGCCCCTCATAATTTTGTAAACCTCTATAAGGTCACCCCTCAGCCTCCAACGCTCCAGATCTTTACCTAACTCTTATCTGCCTCCTTTTGATATAGGGTTAAATTATATTTTGCTTGAAAACTCTGGGTGTGGAACAAGGAAATATGGCCTTCGAGTAATAAATGACATTTTGTCAGTAAATTCTAGTACATCTAATGTAATCAAAATGGGTAATAAACTTCTACTTCAAAGAATTAATGTGGAAGCAACTTTATTCTTTGGAAACAATTCATTGCTTTATAGGAAAAATCTTAAGATCACTCTGAATAGGTGGAAACATTAATCAAGTGGCACTTCTCATCCATGCAGTAATTCTTGTGTGAGCCTGATACAGAACCAGGATTGTACTCCTCAATCAGCTGAATAACTATTACAAAAAGATCAGCAAATACTTAGAAAGGAAACACATTAATCATATTAAAATACACCTCTGGAGCAGGTGGGGCTTGAATCAAGCTTCAGGACTAGCGATAGGGACACTACCACTGCCCAAAACCACCAGACCCTCCATTCACTGTCTGAGACTATAAGTGTCACGGCATTGTTACCAAAAAAAATTGCAAATGAATTTAAATTCTAAGAGAAAAATCTGCCCCAACTTGTTTTGAAATTGCATGAATGTTTATGTCCAGCAGAGGGTGATATTTTCCAGTCTTCTGTATAAGAAATGCCCGGGCTCAGTGTCAACTACATCTAGGATCAAGCTTCAGTCAAACAACACGCATTAGTTAATAGGGTGTCAGAAATACAATTTTATGGTTCCTTTTGCATTTTCCTGTGACTAATTCTGGAAGTTATTTAATATTGAGCAGTTCTTGAATTTTTTGCTCAACATTTAACAGTTCTTCTAATTGTATAGAATGTGATCAGGTTGATTGTTAATTCTTTACTACAGAAATATTTAATCAATAATAACCTAAACTTTTCTAGCACCTTTAATGTAATGAAAAAATCCCAAATGTGCTATATAAGTGTGTATCCATCTACCAGTTGGTTCTGAATTGTGGACAATCAAAAACTTGACCAATGAAGCATGTGTTAAGAATTATTTGAAAAAGATTAGATTACTTACAGTGCGGAAACAGGCCCTTCGGCCCAACAAGTCCACACCGACCCGCTGAAGCGCAACCCACCCATACCCCTACATTTACCCCTTACCTAACACTACGGGCAATTTAACATGGCCAATTCACCTAACCTGCACATCTTTGGACTGTGGGAGGAAACCGGAGCAAACCCACGCAGACACGGAGAACGTGCAAACTCCACACAGTCAGTCGCCTGAGTCGGGAATTGAACCCGGGTCTCAGGCGCTGTGAGGCAGCAGTGCTAACCACTGTGCCACCGTGCTGCCCAAAAGATACTGGGAAGACAGTTTAAGAAGAAATTCTACTTTTCTTTTAAAACTGAAAGGGGTTGTTCTATCTACATTGTCCCCATCAAACACTCCCAGGACAGGGACAGTATTGTGTAAGAAAAAAAAATCTATGCTTAAGCCCATGACAACCAAAACCTTATGGTAGAGAAATTCAAAGTGGGCCTTAATGGGAGGAGCATAAATTCTGGAGGGAAATGGAGTTAGAGAAGGTTGTAAAGAAAGGGAGATGTAAGACCATTGGGATTTGTGCAGATGGAATTGTACATTTTATAATTGATGTATTTTTGAGACTGAACTAATTTAGACCAGAGATTTAGACCAGGAATGTGTTAGAATATAGATGTCAATTCTGGTTGCAAGAGAGTGGGATGCTAAGGAGAGCATTGGAATTGTGCAAGTTAGAGATAGCCATGTCATGAATGGGGATTTCAGGAGTAGATGAGCTGAGGCAGCACCCGATAAGGATAATAATTCCAGAGTTGGGCATCGATGGTCTCGGCAATCAGATGGAAGTTCAGCTCCAGGTTCAATCGGCCGCTGGCGTTCAATCTCAGACTGAAGGCAGAGAGGTGAATAGCAATATGGACTATGGGACAGAAGGTCTAGGAGAGACCAGATGCAGTGGCTTCTGACTTCCCAGTAACTAACAGAAGGCGACTTCTGCTCCTCTTCTGGCATTTGTGGTGCAGTGGTTGAGCTCTTATTTGCCCCTGAAGTGTGTCACAATATATCTGAACAGGTTGTTTCTTTTTAAATCTTGAATGTTGGTCAACCAGAATGATATATCCGAGCAAATGGGAGAGAAGCAGCAGCTGATGGTGCTGAGGTAAAGCTGCTCAGCAATTGACCAGTCAACAGCAAAAACCTGATTTAGTACAAGCTAAAAGTAAATTCTAAATGACTTTGCACAATAAAAAGCAAAAGTCATTCTACGTTTTAATATCTCGAGTGTTCAATCCCGAGTTGTATCATGAAGCAAAGGATGGTTCGTTCATGTTCAGGCATCGTTTCATCTGATTGCAGTCCATGTTGAAGTGATAGAGGGGTGTTTTAAGGGATGATCGGTATCACAATGAATACTGGCAAAGTAGGCTAGTCTTTGGGCTTATAATAATCACTAATATAGGTGAGCCATATGATTTGCTGGTGTTCTTCTGGAATAATGCTGTGGCTAGAGATTGCACTTTGATTAACCATTTAGTGTTGACCAGCTCCTCCTTCAGCCTGTTATAGAATCTCTACAAATAGAGGGAGGCTATTCGGTCCATCGAACCTGTACCAACCCTCCGCGGAGCATCCTGCCCGTAACCCTCTATCCCAGCATTTACCAGGGCTCTCCCTGCAATTAGAAAATGTATGAACAGTTGGCAAAACAGTCAGATAACAACATTTGAAATGTTACAATTTGCAAAACTGCAGTGTCAGCGAGACACGAGCCGGCTGTTGGTGTCTAGTTGGTTCAATGTTTTGGTGTGTAAGGCCACAGTGTGTTTGGCGCGCTGATGAATGAGAGTTCAATCTGTGTGTGTGTGTGTGCGCGCACTCGCCACTCTGGTTAGTGTTTTGGATGACATTGCGTGCAAAGCTTCTCATGACATTGAAAAGGATCCGGCACCTGAAATATAAGGAAGTGAGTCTTTGCTTGGTTGGGTTACTCAGCGCGGCAAAACCCATCACTCGGGGCTACATATTCCAAGCCAACCAAGTGTTAGACCCGTGCTGTCGGATTGCTCTTCTGGTTTTGCCTTTAGTGTGAACTGGGAGGCGAGGGTTGCGTTGTGATAGCAACTAGTCCTATCTCTGCGCAGGATTCACAGCTCCAAGTTCCGTCCAGGGTCGGCTTGTGACAGGTATGTCGGTTTCAGCCAGGAAGTGGGTCAGTTTCAGAGGCTGTTGCAGGTGGAGTCAGGGGGTTTCTGTACTAACAGTAACAGCCACGCGATGCCTATGTAAAGCGAGTTTTACAGCTATGTCTTATCACAGTTGGGATTTAACAGCCATTGGCTATTGGCCAGCACGGCTCGATTGGGTTAGATAGTGCTTAAACTAACCGTGAAAGTTGCAACACTGATAGACTAAAATCAAGGACAGCTGACTCGAATGCAGTGCGGTGTATCACTTAAAAGGACTAATGTAATAAATGATTAGGATCGCACAGAGGGAAGTGGACTGAACTCGACTGACTAAAACAGTACCTGTAACTGTCGGCAGGTCTTAAAACCATGATTCCGCTCGGAGAGTGTATGTACGCTGGCAGAAAACGGAGGAAACCGATTCAGAAACAGTGAGTACAGTACCAGCAACCGGATGGACAGCTGTAATATGTCTAATTTTATTGCCTTTTTTAAAAAAAAATAAACACACGGTTGGTGCCAGGTGCTTGGCGCAGTGATTGTTTGAATAGAATCGCGATTTTTTTTTGTTTGTTTTCCTCCTGGCCAGAAGTCTATTATATAAATATACCTTTCTAAAACAAAAGTACCCACAAATCGGTGTGAAGAGGACTATGCTAAGGGAGTAAAGTGTTTTAAAGTAAGGGGTCCGGGGTTTTAATACCTGCATGCAATAGCAAGACAGACGTAACTCGGGGCATTTAAAGTTGCCATCGCAATAATGATTCCTGTTCCATTATTTAAGTACAGATGTTAATTATTGAACATATCCCGAACATTAAATATTTAAATACACATCCAATTTAAAACAAGTGTACATTTCACTATTGAATATACAGATGTGTTTAGCATGAATGACATTAGATGTTGCATTTTGTTTGTAAACAGACTCTTTGTAAAATCCGCATTAGTGAAGTTTCTTAAAAAAAGTTTTTGTAAATTTTACACTCCATAAGGTGTACACTTGTAAAGCAGTCCATAACAATGTCAGTTTCTTTCCCTAGAAACTCACCCAGACCCACTCCCCTACATTATCCCTGTGACCCTGCATTTCCCATGGCTAATCCATCCAACCTTCACACCATAGGTAATTTAGCATGGCCAATTCACCTAACCTGCATATATTTGGACTGTGGGAGGAAACCAAAGCTCCCAGAGGAAACCCACGAAGACTCAGGGAGAATGTGCAAATTCCACACAGGCAGACACCTGAGGATGGACGCAAAGCCGGGTCCCTGGTGCTGTGAGACAGCAGTGCTTACCACTGCGCCACTGTTATTCCTTTGCAATAGGATTCTTCAAATCGCAGCTGATTTATTTGACGAACATGCACTACTTCTTTGTAATTGCTTGCAGCAGTCAGAATTGTACATGCAATTTGGAGATTTGAATTATAAAATATTTCTTCAGGTTATTAATTTCAGGTACTTGGATCAGAAATGATTCTCAATATTCTTTCTGCTAAATCCTTATTTGCAACAATTAAATCCATGATCCCATCATTAGTTTTAAGATGTTCGTATGCAGCATGCTTTTTATCATTATGTATATTCAATTATATTTTAAACACAAGGGTGCTATTTGTTTATATTGTGGTTGTGCAGCTGTTGTTTCATAAAATCTGTCACATTTTGGGCATGTGCATGGAGCCTGTGCACTTGAAATATACTGCCTTAATTGGAGTATTATTTTGACAATCATCTGGCTCCAATTCAATATTTGATTTCAGAAACAATAAATATTGGCGATAGAGTTCAGTGATGCAGGAGTTGCTCCTATTGAGTAATGAGCCCCCATATTCTAGGAGAAAGTGAGGACTGCAGATGCTGGAGATCAGCTGAAAATGTATTGCTAGAAAAGTGCAGCAGGTCAGGCAGCATCCAAGGAGCAGGAGAATCGACGGTTCGGGCATGAGCCCTTCTTCAGGAATGAGGAAAGTGTGCCATTCAGGCGAAGATAAAAGGTAGGAAGGAGGGACTTGGGGGAGGGACGTTATAAATGCGATAGTTGAAAGGTGGTTAAGGTGAGGGTGATAGGCCTGGGTGGGGGCGGAGAGGTCAGGAAGATTGCAGGTTAGTAAGGTGGTGCTGAGTTTGAGGGTTGGGACTGAGACAAGGTGGGGGGAGAGGAAATGAGGAAACTGGAGAAATCTGAGTTCATCCCTTATGGTTGGAGGGTTCCTAGGCAGAAGATGAGGCGCTCTTCCTCCAGCCGCCGTGTTACTATGGTCTGGCGATGGAGGCGTCCAAGGACCTGCATGTCCTTGGTGGAATGGGAGGGGGAGGGCGAGTTGAAGTGTTGAACCACGTGCTGGTTGGTCCTGGTGTCCCAGAGGTGTTCTCTGAAACGTTCTGCAAGTAGGCGGCCTGTCCCCCCAATATAGAGGAGGCCACATCGGGTGCAGCAGATGCAGTAAATGATGTGTGTGGAGGTGCAGGTGAATTTGTGGCAAATATGGAAGGATCCCTTGGGCCTTGGAGAGAAGTGAGGGGGGAGGTGTGGGCGCAAGTTTTGCATTTCTTGAGGTTGCAGGGAAAGGTGCCGGGAGTGGAGGTTGAGTTGGTGGGGGGTGTGGACCTGACAAGGGAGTCATGGAGAGAGTGGTCTTTTCGGAACACTGGAGAG
The DNA here is from genome assembly GCF_020745735.1 of Hemiscyllium ocellatum. NCBI lineage: Eukaryota > Metazoa > Chordata > Chondrichthyes > Orectolobiformes > Hemiscylliidae > Hemiscyllium > Hemiscyllium ocellatum. Next base: position 24,799,844 of record NC_083434.1, read on the forward strand.
GAGGGAAATATATCCCTGGTGGTGGGGCCTGTTTGGAGGTGGCGGAAATGACGACGGATGATGTGATGTATTTGAAGGTTGGTGGGGTGGGACCAGTGGGGTTCTGTCCTGGTGGCGATTGGAGGGGTGGGACTCAAGGGCGGAGGAGATGCGGTGGAGAGCATCGTCGATCACGTCTGGGGGGAAAATCACACCTTCCCCACCCCTCTCACTTCCCTCCAAAGGCCCCAAGGGATCCTTCCATATCTGACACAAATTCAAATAGGGGTGGGGAGGGAAATATATCCCTGGTGGTGGGGCCTGTCTGTAATATATCCCCACCCCTATAAGCGTTTAGGAGAGACCACTCCCTCCGCGACTCCCTCATCAGGTCCACACTCCCCACCAACCCAACCTCCACTCCCGGCACCTTCCCCTGCAACCGCAAGAAATGCAAAACTTGTGCCCTCGCCTCCCTCCAAGGCCCCAATGGATCCTTCTATATATGTCACAAATTCATCTCCGCCTCCACACAGCATTTATTGTATCCGCTGCACCCGATGTGGTCTCCTCTACATTGGGGGGACAGGTCGCCTACTTGCAGAATGTTTCTGGGTCACCCGCAACAACCAATTCAACCGCCCGGTGGTTAAATCCTTTCCTTTTCCCTTCCTCTTTTTTTCCCTCCTTCCTCTTTTTTTTTCCCTCCTTCCTCTTTTTTCCCTCCTTCCTCTTTTTTTCCCTCCTTCCTCTTTTGTTCTCTCCTTCCTTTTTTTCCTCCCCAATCGCCCTCGCCTCCTTTCACCTATCGTATTCCCAGTGCCCTATCCCCCAAATTCCCTCCCTTCACCGCGCCCCCCCCCCACCGCCACCTTTTATCTCAGCCCGCTTGGCACACCAGCCTCATTCCAGAAGAAGGTCTTATGTCTGAAACATCGATTCTTCTCCTCGGACACTGCCTGGCCTGCTATGTCTTTCCAGCACCACATTTTTTTTAACCCATGTTCTGTACGAACCAACATGACCTCTGAACTCCTATGCTCAATTCACTGACCAATAAAGGTAAGCATACCAAATGCTGCCTTCACTATCCTATCTACTTGCGACTCCATTTTCAAGGAACTATGAACTTGTCTCTTTGTTCAGCAATGCTTCCCAGGACCTTTTACAATTAAGTGAATAAGTCCTGCCCTGATTTGTCTTCCCAAAATGCAGCACCTCACATTTATCTAAATTAAACTCCGACTATCATCAGCTTGAACTTCCCCTTTCTGCCCACTATTCATATCCTTTGATTCCCAGGGAGATCAAAAATCTCTATTTTCCAATCTTCTATGCAATCAACAATAGAACACCACAATCCCCATGGATAGAGAATCCCAAAGGTGTGTAACCATTTTTACGCAAAGAAATTTCTCCTGAATGATTAACATGCACCCACCTTTCCCTTGTCCCAAGATTGTCTTCCCATGCTTGAGGTTCTTGAGCCAAGACAAACAATATTAAAGTGTCTTTCCTTGTCTGGTTCCTCCTTCTGAAATTTTTTACCGTGTGTATTAGATAAATGCATGTTGTTGATAACAGTAAAGTATCAGTCCTAGGCATCCAACAGAGCTAATTTTGTGCCCTTCAGCTCATTGCCCCACACCCATACCTCATGAGCAAACAGCCAAAACTTGAAATTGAACTAAGAGAGTGAGGTAAAGTGAGGTCTGAAGTCAAAGTTGGCCCCAAGCCCTTCAACAGGTAGGGCTAGATTGTAACTTTCTCCATTCAAAGGAGGAGAGTTTGTCCTTTTGTCCACAATTTCACCCCTCACCTTTTGGGGGAGGGGGAGATTCTTAAAGCTACTTGTAAATCAGGTTGTCTACTCCAGCAGAACCATTTCACTCCAGTCAAGTACATTTGAGTAGGAGATTGAATCTCTTTGCCAACCATCACGTTGCTCGGACAGGTTCAGTTGCAGTCAGAGTTCAAGTCTATGCTCATGATCTTTGAGCTCTTACTGACCATTTCTGTTGTCAGATGAGACTTCAGCATTCAGTTCACTGTGTTGCTGTGTATTGAGACTGAGAGCAGTTTGGTTGTGAATAATCTTTTGGCAGTGTCTGCTGACAACCCAAGTTTTGACATATATAATCTTTGAGTGATAATACCACAAGTAAGAAAACAACAATACTCATTTTTTTGCTTTTGCTAGAGATAGACCCTCAGATGATGCACCCCCTCCACCCCATTCTGCTGACCCCTTGTCAGAACTGGTCAAGCTCAGTGCATTATCCCTGTATTTTCACACAGTCCACATGTTCTCTCCTTTTTTTTAAAACTTTTTTTTCCCCAAAGTATTTGAAACCTACAAGGTTAGCAAGTTTCAGCATTTTAATCCATCTGTTTTCCTTCATTCTGTGTGGGTATTCATTTGACAATTTTATGATCTTTAGTTATTATCCTGTTTTCTAACGAACTGTTCTTTATAAGAACGTGCTGTTTATATATTTAAGGTACTTACCCAAATGCTCCTTGTTTGGACTGCTTTTATCATATAAACCATTCCATCTAAACATGAGATTTATTTGGAAAAAATAAATGGGACAGGGGAGAAGTATACAGCCCTCTCCATTGACCTGGATGAGGGTCTGTCTATCTGTGTTATAGACCTGCTAGCTCTGCCCAGTCCAACTTAAAAAAAAATTATTGACTTGTATTTTGAAAGATTTATTCTAACTTTTAATACTCCATTGATTTTATACATTTTGAACTCTGCACAGTTATATAGCCGTCTATAAAACCCTGCACTCTGAAATCTGAAACTGCACAAGTAAATGTGTCAACTAGCACAACACAATGTGATTTTTCTCTGTGTCTCTCTGTCTCTCTCTCTCTCTGTCTCTGTCTCTCTCTCTCTCTCTGTCTCTCTCTCTCTCTGTCTCTGTCTCTCTCTCTCTCTCTCTCTCTCTGTCTCTCTCTCTCTCTGTCTCTTCCAGCGATCAACTCTACATTAGAGAATTATTTTTAACTAGTAAATGTTCCAGTTGAATGTATCTGTTGTGCAACCATTCTCTCACCAGGAGTCTGTGACATTACACTTTCTTAAATGAATAAAAACTCCTGGGTTACAGCATATTTGTTCTTGCAGCATCTGAGACTGAACTTTTTTTTTGTCAAAGCCTCTGTACTAGGAGCATAAATTGAAGAAACTGACCGCATAGTTAGTTGTGTTTACTGAGGACACACTTACAAAATGCTATGGAATTGTATCATCTGTAAAAGCTAGAGCATGAAAGGTATCAGCAGTGGATAACGCTTGCTTTTGAGGGATGGTTCTGTTAAATGATGGTATTAGCACAACCCAGAGAGAAGATCTATGTTCAGGATATAAGGATATGGAAACAGTTTGGGTGGAAATGAGAAATGATCCAAACAAAATCGTACGTGTGAGAATCGTATATGGACTCTCTAGTAGTAACCATGTTGGTAGAGTACAATAGAAGAAATAACTGGAGTTTGTCAGAAAGGTACAATGATAATCATAGATTTTAATCTGCATATACAGTAGGAAAATGAGGCAAATGTGAAATGGATGAGTAGTTCATTGATTTGTAAGAAAATATGCCACAAACAACAGCATGTTCTGTAGCCAACCAGACATTAAGTGCTACTAGTTTGTGGGAGCTGATATTGTGCAATGAGATGGGATTAGTCTATGATCTCAGTGAAGGCATCAATAGTTAGCAGCCACCTTTTTTTAATATGATTGAAATTTAATTTTAGTTTCAGGGAGGGAAGAGTGGACCAAGACTGGAACATTAAAGGGTATGAAAGCAGAGCCAACTAAAATGAACTGGCAAATTAGGTTAAATGATAAGTCAATAGAGAAGCATTACAGACGTTTTAAGGGTGTTTCAAAATACACTTTATTTTCTGATAAAGGAAGAAGCTTAAAATAAAACTATTTAATTATGTAAAGATCAGTTGTGGGACAGAAGATTGTACAGAATATTAAAAGACTACAAAATGTAATCATGAGTGTAAAAATTATAATGCAAGAGAAAGCTACCTAGAAGTATAAAATGAATTGATAAGAGTTTTCATAATCTTTTAAAAGCATTAATTAAAGCAAACATTGGTCCTATAGAAAATAGACTGGGGAATTATGGAAAATAAGGAGATGGTGGATAAATGGCACAAGCCTTTTGCATTCACTATACAGGATGTAAACAATCTTCCAGAAATAGTTGTTAATCAGAAACTGGAAGGAAGGAGCTCAAGAAGAGCACAATCACCAAGGAAGTGGTACTAAGCAAATTACTGGAGCTTCTGATTTTAACATATTTCCTCCTAAGGTCATTTAGTGGCTAGTGAGTTAGGTGGTTTTAGTTTTTCAAAACTCTCTAGATTTTGGAAAAGTTTCATTAGGTTGTAAAATAGTGCATGTAACAATCTGTTATAGGAAGCTATTATTAAAGACTTCATACCAGGGTCTTCAGAAAAATTCAAGTAGGGTCAACACAGTTCTGTGAAAAGAAAATAGTGTTTAATCAATGTTCTGGAGTACTTTGAACAAGTACCGTATGCTGTGTGATAAAGGGGATTAGGTGGATGTAATATACTCTTACTTTCAAAAGGCATTTTTAATAAAATGCTTAAAAATGTGTTGCTGGAAAAGCACAGCATGTCAGGTAGCATCAAAGGAGCAGGAGAATCGACGTTTCGGGCATAAGCCCTTCTTCAGGAATCCTGAAGAAGGGCTTATGCCCGAAACGTCGATTCTTCTGCTCCTTTGCTGCCTGACCTGCTGCGCTTTTCTAGCAACACATTTTTAAGCTCTGATCTCCAGCATCTGCAGTCCTCACTTTCTCCCATTTTTAATAAAGTGCCCTAGCAAATATTATTGCAGAACATAAAAGAACATGGCGTGGGGGTAACATATTGGCACAGATGGAATATTGAGAAGCTAACAGAAAACAACAGTAAGCAAAATGAGTAATATTCTGGTTGGCAAGTTGTAATGCGTGGATGCCACCCAGGACAGTGCAGGTATCAATGTTCCCTCCAAGCTGCCTAGCTGTGCGGTCTTGCAACCTCCAAGGTTCTGTGAACAGTTATCAGTGTTGGCATACTACAAACGCACACAGGCACACGGCCAGAAAACAATGGGAAAACTGGCTTGGACCTGAACATTTTACAAATTACATAACTGGAGACTGAGGAATGACCATATAGAGGTTTATAAAATCATGAGGGATGGATAAGGTAAATAGATAAAGTCTTTTTCCTGTGGTGGGGGAGTCCAGAACTAGAGGGCATAGGTTTAAGGTGAGACAGGAAGGAATTAAAAGGGACTTAAGGGGGAACTTTTTCACGCAGAGGATGGTGTGTGTATGGAATGAGCTACCAGAGGAAGTGGTGGAGGCTGGTACAATGACAACATTTTAAAAGCATCTGATGGATAGATGAATAGGATGGGTTTAGAGAGATATGGGCCAGCTGCTAGCAAATGGGACTAGAGTAGGTTAGCATATGTGATCAGCATGAACTAGTTGGACCAAAGGGACTGTTTCCATGCTATATATCTGACTCTATAGTTGCTAAATTTGATGAGCATGGAGACATATTCAGGAAAGTAAATTATGAAGAAAACATAAGCTGTGCACAAAGAAATATAGATTAGTTAAGTGAGTGGACAAATATATGGGTACTTGGAACAGAATTTGCACTTACCCATTTTGGCTAGAATAATATACAAGAACCTTAATGGAGAGAGATTGCACAGCACTGAGCAGCAAAAGAATCTGGTTCCTGTGCATAATAGAAAGCAATTAGGAAAGTTCGTCAAATGTTGTTTATTGCAACAGGAATTGAATACAAAAGTAGGATGGTCCTTCAGTTGTGTCTAGCATTGGTGAGAGTGGTGGTCTCCTTTACGGAGGGATGCATCAAAAGTTGCAGTTCAGAGAAAGTTTACACAATGCATTGGTTGCCCATTTAAAGCTGAGATAAAGAGGATTGCATTTTTCTAGAAGTTGTAAGTCTTTGGAACTCTCTTCAAAAGGCCGTGGAAGCAGAACCCTTGAATATTTTTGACAAGTAGACAGATTTTTGATTAGCAAGGGCTTAAAAGATCAGGGTAATTAGGAATGTGTAGAAATCAGATCAACCATAATCTTATTGAATGACAATGCAGGCTCAAGGGGCCCAGTGGCCTCCTCCTTGTTTTGTATGTTCATGGATCAGGTGACCCTCAGCTGAAGTTCCTTCCCAGAAATAGTGAGCACAAAATCTATGTTGTCACTTCACTCCATTAATGCCATCTTTGTGCTGTTGGAGGTGTTAGTGTTTGGATGGTGCACAAAGTGAACCTTGTCTGTATTCTCGGGTAATGTTGGGGGGAGTTGTTTCCAAGACTGGCAAACGGGAACGAGACAGACCGGGCAGGAGCTTTAAAGGTTATCTTTATTGAAAATACTTCTTAGTACACCTTCAAGCTGAAGTAAGATTTACTGTGAGTAGACTTGGCTTTTTATACAACATTGCAATTGATACTTGCGTGCAAAGCTTGTTTATATATTATTCTTATCGTTATCTGTCCCTATTATGATAGAGACGTTTTCTTTATAGAGTATTTACTTATTCTATCTCTCTTATACAGTAAGCATGACTCTCACGGGCCTCATAGCACTTGCTGTTTTGCATCCCTTGAGTCATCCAATGATATTTGCTGTCATGCACCACTTCGTCCTTGCTACCGAGCTACCCTCAGATGCTGCCCTCTACAAGTTCCTTGAGATCTTTCTAAAGAAAAACAAAAAGGTGCTCTCTCATGACCTGTTCAATATTGTCCCACAACCAATCTGATTTTAAATTGATAGATTCTGAGGTAGGTCTCCGTTGGTGTTAGCACGATAAAATCAAGTGTGATATCTAAAAGAAAATGGTTGCTTTTTTTTTGTTCCACAAATGCTTCAATTTCTCGCTTATAGTTTTTTTTCCTCATGACTGAACCCAACTCTGCCTGAAGAGGGCCCAATGATCTAAACTTAAATGAATATCAGATGGTTCTTTACTCGGATTTCCTATAATAATGTCAGATATCAGCATTCCTGCATCCGTGTTTCACTATTAGGATTATTTCCGGGCCATTGGTCAGCTCCTGCTTTATGGCAGAATCATTTTCATTTGACTTGATGAATATCATTGTTGACAAAGATTAAATGCTCAGAAGCAAAGATCAAAACCTGGATAGTTGTCATATTATGCACTATCTATTATAGCATTGTTATATGCTGTCATATTATGTAGCAATACAAATATGAATTAGTGGACCTTTCAGTCCCTCAAGGCTGTTCAAATATTTGATAAGATCATGGCTGTTGTGTCCTCAACTCCACTTTCCTGTCAACCCTCCGATTCTTTACTAAAATTGGAGTCAAGCTCCCTCAGTCTTAAAAATATTCAATGACACTGCCTCCACTGGTCTCTGGAGAAAAGATTTTTAAAGTATTCTTGAGCACCTGAGATGGAAGTAAAATCCTCCTCATCCCTATCTTAAATAGGAGACTCCTTTTTATTTTTAAATTGTGTTCCCTCAATCTAGTCTCTTCCACAAGGGAATCATCCTTTCGGCATTCCATCCTGGCAAGCTCCCTCAAGATTTTATTTCAATGAGATCAACTCTCGTTCTTCCGCATTCATATGGATGCAAGACCAACCATTCCTAACAAAGTTTAAAAATCACACAACACCAGGTTATAATCCAACAGGTTTAATTGGAAACACACTAGTTTCCAAGCGACGCTCCTTCATCAGGTGATTGTGGAGGGTTCGATCGTAACACAGAATTTATAGCAAAACTTTGCAGTGTGATGTAACTGAAATTATACATTGAAAAATTGATTCTGTTAAGCCGGCATCTCCAAATCATTTCCTAACAAGGTCACCTTCTATAGCAAGAGTTAATCCAAACAATATCCTTGAACTTAATTGAATACAATTACATTCCTTCTTTAAATAAGATATCCAAAACTGCCTGCAATATTTCACATAAAGCCTTGTACAAATGTAGCCTACTTCTGGATTACATTCCCCTTACAATAAATGACTATATTCAATTTGTCCCTTTCTAAACAGTTGTTGTACCTGCATACTGATTTTGTGGTTCATTTACCAGGACAATCAGATACCTCTCTACATCAAGTGTTTTGCAGGTCTTTTCCATTTAAATAATATGAAGTTTTGGTATTCTTCTTGCTAGAGTGGACAACTTCACAAGTTCTTACATTATATTCCAATTTTTGCCCACTTACCTAAATTAGCTATTTTCTTTTGCAGATTCCTTAATGCTTTCCCTGCAAACAAAAAAAAATGCAAGAAATTAGTCATTCACACATTTAACAACAATACATTTGGTCCCTTCATCCAAGTTATTTATACAGATTTGTAAAGAGTTGAAGCTGCAGCATTGATTCTTGTGACACGTCACTTCTTACATATTACCAACATGAAATTATCCATTTATGTTTATTCTTTCCTGTTAGCTAACCAATTAGATCCACCATTGGAGGTGGTAAGTCTGTCACTGTTTTCTCTGCCTTCAGCCCCACTTCTCATTTCTCAGATTTTTAAAGTTGGCTGGGGGGTGCTAAAATGATTGTCCTGCTTTGTCTTTGCACTTTAAGCCCTGCTCCTGGTCTCATGTAGTGAGGAGATGATGATTTAAGGAGAGCTTTGACCAACCAATGACCCAAAGTTACTCACTTGTAGTATCATCTTGATGCTAGTAATCACAGGATTGTGCCCTGAAATCTTGGAAACTTCATTGGAAAGATACTGAAAGCCAACACTTTTCTGATAGAGCACACATTTTAAAATAATAACCAAAGAACTTGAGAATGAGATAAAGAAGCACTTTTTTCATAAAGAGCAGTGGGCATCAGAAGCCTATTGTCCCTAGAAAGGATGTAGGAGGCAAACGGTCCTTTCAGAATTGAGATTTCTACTTCATAAGGTAGATTAGTGGATTTGAATCTCAACTCCATTTAAGAGTCAACTGGCTTAAGGAACTCAATGACTTACACCTGTGCCAGTTTTGACCCGTTTAGTAGAGAGTTCTCCACTGAATTTGAATGTTATCTCTAAATATTTGAGGTGCACTCTGTTGTATTTCAGAAGAATTTTAGAGTGAGGCTGCATCTACTCTCTTGGATTGGGGAAAAGAATCCCATGCAATTATTTTGAGGTGAAGCAGAGATTTGTCTGAGTTGTCCTGGCAATCATTTATCCCTTGAGCAATATACCTAAGAGAAATTATTTGCTGATTTGGGGACAATAATGTATATTGTAAATTGATGGTTGTATTTTCTATCTTTTTGTTTTGAAGTAATTTCTACATTTCATTGGCTAAAAGTATGTTGGGAGATCCCGGGTTTGAGCAAATTTCTTAATGAGTTTTGTTTTTGGTCTGTGATTAATCGACTAACACAATCACTCATATCAAAGCATTCCCCAATTTTTATCAGCTGATTCTTGAATGCAAAGAAAGGTTGATGCTCTCCCTTTCTAAGAAGAGTCATTTATGTTAGTGTATGAAATGGGCTGACTTCTAGTAATGGTTAATGAGAACAGCAGAATTAAATACTGGCTGCAACATTAATCATTTGCATTAAGTTTCTTTTGTACTTGTGCATGTTCTGCATTATTCAGCACAAATTGTTTTTGCTCTTTCATTAATGTCCCTGTTGTAATCAGATGTGGTTTAAAGATTCTTTAAGTGACTTTGAACAGCAAAAAAACCAGATGTGTTAAAGAAAAACATGATCATATTATCCAGTCTTGAATTTAAACTATTAAAAAGTCAGATTGATTTTAGTGTCCATTTTCCTTGTTTGTTCTATCATAGTAGTTGAATGCTTTTCTTTTACCATCTTATTTTATTTTTTAAATGTCTGAAAGAGGTGCATCAGGCAAAATAAATGTGAGGTCCAGTTGCTATTACTCACGTCACCCTTTGTGGTTTGGACTCTTACTCCGTGAATTTGCTCCTTTTTGCCTTGATGGCAAGAATACATTATATGGGAAGTTGACTGATTGCATCTCTTCACGAAATGAATGAGATGCTTATGTGATCATGAAACAAGGAGAACTGGTTAATGGCTTTCTTCATGTCAATGCCTCTACCAGTGACTCAACTTGTCAACCAATCAGCATTTTCAATTCGTATGAAGTGTCCTTTTACATGGGTGCAAATTGTTGAAATATTTTGTGCAGCATTAATCAGAGCAAAGTGTTTTTTTTTAGCAATACTCTATGTTCAAACAATTGTTTTTTGTTCGTTCATTTCAGTGAATGGGATTATATGTGCTGCATAAACTAGCCTTCCATTTCTTTGTCTAGAATGCTGAGGAGCCTTCCAGCTGAGGTATTTAAATGGTTGACAAACTTGATAGGATAGAAGCACACAACCCATTGCTTCTGGTGTGGGTAGCTGGAACAATGAGGCATTATTATGAAAGTGGGCCAAACTACTTTGAAATGAAGCAAGGAAGGGTCTATTGTTTGTTTGCCTTTGGTTGTAGGCTAATGGGCCATTGACATTTCCAAGACCAATAAATTCAAAATGTGTTCTGTTTAGACTCTAAATCTGCACTTTACTTATCACAATCATTGCAAAGTCAGAGAGAGAATATTGATCAATTGACTACATATATAGAAAAATAAAGTCGTGAGTGAAACTGAATGTAAAAATGTAATCAACAGGCTTCATGCTTGACACCTCACACAACCACTGTCCTCCTATTTCTTCCTCTTGCATCCTCAACCACTTGCTACCCTATGATCTTCCCAGAATGATTAGTTCCAAACTTGACAAACACCAGAGAATGTCATCAGGCAAAAAGAACATTTGTGGATCAAGAGTCCAAATCAAAGGTTGGAATGAAGTGAGTTGCTAATAGTTCTGGTTTTTTTTGATGATGATATCACATTGTTGCAAACTACAGTGTGATAGAGGATCCTCAATTCATTAACTGGTCAATTGCACCTAAGTCTTGAGTTAGAAGTTATTCTTTTTGGAATGTTTTTACATTCTCTATGGGTGTGAATGAGACCTATCTTTGCTTGCAGGGTTTCTGGAGGTCTGATTTCAACTTTACCTTCTCAGATCTGTGACAATCTGTACCTTAAGAATCCAAAGGCAGTTTTTAGGTAGTTTTCGATAGAAAGGTCCCAATTCCACCTTCCTGCATTAAAAGAATCAAACCCATCTTCTCAAAGTTAAAATAACCTTTATAACATATAAGTGAACACTGCACAGTTTAATGCCTGACTTTCAAGCTGCATAGAACAAGACACAAAACACACCAGTATGTTCTCTACAACACAGCAATGCCAAACTTCTACTTTCTCAATTTATGTATATTTTTAAATAGTGGTCTATTCAGATATTATTTCATGGTCATAGAGCGAATAACATCTGGAAACAAATGGATTTCTTATTGATTTTGATCATTATTCTTTAATATTTTAATATTTTTTGGCTTGAGATAAATTGCATCATGGCATCTTAAAGCACAGAAAGGACCAGTAAGTTCACAATGCCTGGACTGACATGGTGAACTTTATTAGTCCCATTCCCCTATCCTTCCTATATAATACTTCTAGATATTTTCTAATCAACCTGCTCAGAATTATTACACACCCTCCTGGCTCACCACTCAGTTGTACACCAAAGCCCATAAAGTAGAAGTATTATAGGATACCTCTTGGAGCACATTGGTAATGAGTTGGAATTATTAACTATGTAATCCCCTCAAAACCTATGCTGCCTATCCCAGGCAACAAACTGGACTTTATTTATCAGACACACAGAAATCATCACATAATTACTACATGATCAGAGGTCACTTAAATTTCACCATAATTATATGCTATAGATGGCAGTACATTGACCTGTATAGCCATCAATCCAATTCTGAAAATGAAACACTTGCTAAATGGTCACGTATTTACTATTGGCTAACCAGATTTACTGCGTTCTTGTCATCAATAAGTAATTTGTTTTCTTTTGAAGACGAATACAATTTTTTCTTGCATCTTTGTGAAACACGATGGGCAAGTTCCAAACTACTTGCCTGTGTTATTCATCGGAACAAAGCAAAAGGTATCAGTGTACAAAATCATAACATTGTCTTGAATAAAAACAAACGTTTATTTTAAAATTTGTTTCCTCCTTCTGGGTTTTTTTTGGCTCTGTTCCATTTCTTTAAAACAATTTTGTTTTGAATCTTCTTCAATACCTTCAATAATAAACTTCATGATTGGTCTCAGACTGAATCATATAGATTAATAGATATGAGTTTAATCCTTGATCTGCTTTACTGCAATTGATATTATGTACTGTGGACTAGAGAATGATGAAATTTTAGTCTGAAACTATTGTTTTAGATCAAGGCCACAAATTCTTTCCTCACCACCAATTCCATCCCCTTCCATATTTGTTCTTGCAGTGACATTATAAGCACATCTGCACCTTCACCCAACTATGTCTACTTCCATACGACTTCGTCTACATCTTATTCTTCTGCTTATCCGTCTGTCCTAATATGAACTGATATGACTCTTACTGTATTTTGTAATGCCTCGCAAGCACCTTTTGTTACATTAAAGGCACTATATAAATACAAGTTGTTGTTTCTCTTGCAATGCTAGTTTTACAACCTTCTTGATTTCACTTTATGGATCTTCTCTTTATTCCAGCTAGTAATTTCTTTGAAACTGGTCAGTCAACAGCCAGCCAAAGAAGGCACACCTAGTTAGATACTGTTACACCTCATTGGGACAACATGCTGAAAATACAACCAGGGATATTCCAGAGTCGTCACAAAAGTTAAAGGTTTTATAAGAGGTTCACAAAATTCCTCCATTTACCTGTCTTTTAGATCCAGGTTACCATGAATTACTATGTATTATGCATAAGTAGATTCTAATCACAGATAAACAATCATGAACGATTGACTCATAACTCTACTAGCTAAAACTCTAATTCTTTTCTAAAACTCCACCTATACAGAAACTTAGGCACTATAAGTTGAGTGTTATTGGTGGAGAGAAACTCTGGGAACCTAGTTCAATGTTCTCTGTCCATAGTATAAAGATTGTAACAAGGTTAGTCAGGTGGACCTCCTAGAATGAGTTTCCTGACTGTGGCTGTTAACCTGGTCCAGTCAGGGAGATCTGGCTGACAGGAATGTCAGAGGTTCTGCTCACTCAGCTGGCTCCGAGGAAGTCAGATCAGTGTCAAGTACTATGCATGTGTAAATAAAGGGTGACTTGAAGGAATACTGGCCTTTGTGGAGTTAATTCACATCGGGTTCACTAAACCGCTTCTTTAGCTTATCAGGACTTACTGCTCCTCGATCTTGCTGTCAGGAGGAAGGGAGGATTAGTTACACTTAAAGTCTGTGACTTATTGATGAAAAGCTGCAGCTTACAGCACAAACTGACTTTCGTCAGTCTTGAGAGTTTGTTCAATGAAGAACCGTTCTGTCCTTTCTGGACGATTAGCTTCTAAAGAAACATTTACAGCTGCAAGCTGTTCAGCCTGTTGGGAGCTAATCACATAGTTGTTGACAGGCTGAAGGCCCTTGTCATCATCAATTGGCCAGCATTCCACAAACCAATCAGCTATTTGTTGCTGGTTAAATCTCCTTTCATACACATCCCCTGCCTTCAGTTTGTCTCTAGTACACTTCACTCCCTGCTTGAACAAACAACAGTGTAAACAGCATCTACAATGAGTATCAATGATCCATTTTTTAAAAGTGTAGTAATTTCCACAAACCTTGGCTTTTAGAAACAACCCTTTTTCCAAGTATTGACCATCACAAAGACAGAAGAACACAAAAAGATATGGTCTCTATAATACCCACACCACTGATTCTTTTCTCTGTCTGATATATACCAGTGACTTCCAGTTTGAAAGTTTTTTACATTAAGTATGTTGTGTTAAATTTCAGGCTAAAAACATATTGCTTACCAACACTAACTGGGGAATTTCATTCTCTGAATTCCCACTGTCTTTCTGTTTACGTGCACATAACATCTGTCCTTTAGCAAAGTCAGCAACTTCAAGAGGATAGGGCAAAGTGAGGGAATGAAGGGGACATCTTTCCTTTTTAAGTCAGATTTTCCTCTTTGGAAAAACTGACTCATTTTGCGTGGAGCTAATATGAAGAAAATTCCATTGGCCATTCCAGGTTCTTTTGAGGATGAATGCTTGTGTAATTACAGTACTAATTCATCATTCTTTTTGTACAGTAACTGAACACAAAGCATCTCTTTGATCTTGTAAGAATGTAAGAGCAGGAGTAGGCCATTGAGCCCCTCAAGCCTGCTCCATAGTTTGTCATCATCAGATCAGCTATCTTAAAGTAATAGTCCTGTGTTATCCCAATATATGCTGATGTCATTGAATACTAGAAGTCTATCAATCTCTATCTTGAACTTAATAACTGAACTTCTCAAGCACTGTGCAGTAGAGAATTCCAATGATTTGCCACACTTAGTAAAGAAATTCCTTATTATTGAAGTCCTAAATTTAATTCCAAGGCTGTGCCCCTTGGCTCTAGACCCCACATTACCTCCCATTCTTCAAATTCCAATGAAGTTTCCTTGATTTCACTTCCTAAGACATTCCCGCCATTTCAGGGAGCAGTCTGGCAAACCTTTCCTTCTAAAGCGAGTATGCGCATACTTGGGCAAGAGGATCAGAACTGCATAAAGTACTCCAGATCCAATCTCACCACTTTCTTCTACAACTGAAGCAGAGTGCTTTACTCCAGTGCCCAAAGATTGCATACAGTTTGCCTTCCGGATTGCTTGCTGCACCTGTTGGCTGCCTGAACAAGGATTGTTCAGTCCCTTTTGGATATCCAAGTTTGCAATTTATCACTACTTAAGAAATGCCCCGTATCTTTGTTCTTCCTACAAAGTGGATAGCACAACACTTATCCCCATTATATTCACTCTGCTGTGCCCACTCACTCAGTCTATCTAAATCTGTTTGAAGTCTTTTTGTATCTTCCTCACAACCCACATTCCCACCAAGTTTTGTACTATATGCAAAATTATAAATATTACAATTGGCTTCTATATTCTAAATGGAACTTGCAAAGAGCCAGGGCCCAAGCATTGATCCTTATGATAGCCTGCTGGTTGCAGTGAAATTCACCGAAGTATTCCTACTTTCTGCTTTTTACCTGTTAACCAATCCCATGGGTTTTATTCTGTTTCTGCCATGTGGGACTTTATCAAAAGTCTTCTGCAAATCCATATTCACCATATCCACTGGTACTCCCTCATTGACTCTGCTTGCATCATCTTCATAACAAACTCTCAGGTTTGTCGCCATGATTTCTGCTGTATAAATCTATGTTGACTCTGTCCAATCAGAGCCATTTTTAAAAAAAATCTCAACCATTATAATAGATTCTAAAAATTATTCTACTTCTGACATCAAACTATCGGATCTGTAGTTTCCTGTTTATTTTCTCGCTCCTTTCCTAAACAATGAGTTACAGTCGCAACCTTCCAATCTATTGGCAATATAGCAGAATTATTAGAATTTTGAAAGATGATCACTAGTGTATCACAATCTCTATAGCACCCCCTTCAACACTTTTTAAGGTGAAAATCATTGGGTCCTGGGGATTTATTAAGTTTTAGTCCTGTTAATTTTTCAAATGCTTTTATTTTACCAATTGTAATAACTCGGGAAGCTTGACTGGATAGGAACACTATTTATTGTTGAACACCAAAATACAGTACTATGCATAGGCAACTCCAAGCTCAGACAGTTCTGCAGTCTACTTTAAATATTTTTATTAGATTCACCTGTTCAAAAAAATTACACACCTCTGGAGCAGGTGGGACTTGAACCAAGACCTTTTGGTCTGGGGACTCGAATACTGTGCCACAAGGTTTACTGTTTTACATTCTCTTGTTTCTGCATGTAATTGACTCACATTTGTCTTTGCTATTTTTTTTCCTTTTTATATACTTCTCAACTTGTACAATGTATTTTTTAAGTTTATTGCTATTTTACATTCATATTCTTCTTCCTTTATCAATTTCTTGGTCTTCCATTCTTAATTCTGCTAATGTCCCGATCCCCAAGCTTGCAATGTTTTTGGTAATTGTTTTATTTGGTCTTGTAATTTAATCTCCCTTGTTTGCCATGGCTCTCATGCTTTACCTGTTGAATATTTCTACCATGAAACATTTTAATGACTTTTTTCCAATTCACAAAGGTCAATGTCCTCCTCATTCAATTCATAATAGCCTTTATTTAGATTTAAGACTCTAGGTTCAGATTGAATTACATCTATGATACTATGCTGACTATTTCAAAAAGATTTTTTGCAACAACCTGCCTGTAACAGTAGTGGACTTGCCAATGTTAAGGGTATTAAAATGGTCATTGGATAAACATATGGATGAAAATGGAATAGTGTAGGTTAGATGGGCTTTAGAGTCTTTTCACTGGTCAACACAGCATTGAGAGTTGAAGGGCCTGTACTGCACTGTAATGTTCTGTGTCCTAAGATTATTAATTAGTTCTTTCTCATGACATAACATGATCTAAATTGGCCTGTGCTCTTGTTGGTTACCGAGAATATAGCTCCAGAAAACTGTCTCAAACGCATTCATGGAATTCTTTTTCCACAGCATTGGTTGTCATTCGATTTATCTAGTTATTACGTTAATTGAATTCACCCATGATTTTCTGCATTCCTTTTGATACACGTACCTTTAATTTCCTAATTTTTACCATGCCCTACATTACCACTACTGTTGGTGACCTACAAACCACTCCTAGCCATGTTTACTGCCCATTGTCATTTCTTAGCTTCATCCAAAAAGAGTCTAGATCTTGCTCTTCAAATCAGATAGTCTATCTCACTAATACACACAGTCCATCCCTTATTTTCAGCACCTTTCCATCACTTTTTTTTTTTCCCTTTTTGCCTATCCTTCCTAAATGTCAAACATCCACTCATACTTGGTTCCTAGACTTGGTCACCCTACAGCTCCATCTCCGTAATAATCATGAAACCATATGCTTTTGCTTCTATCACCATCAATTTTTCTTTCATGTTGCATTTAGAGTGCTTTCAAGTTTTGTCTATTTAACACTATCCTGGATAAAGAGACAGTCATCCACATTTGCTGATAATCTAAAGCTAGGTGGAAACGTGAGCTGCAAGGAGCTATATTGAATGCAAAGCAAGCTCAAAATATATGATGGGCAAATCTGCCTGCAAGATTCTCATTGTCTGAGAACATTCATTCATAGGTGACCAATCAAAGGTAAGTCATCTACTATAAATAGAATGAAAGGAAACTGTGAGGAGGTGCTCCTCCAATCAGAAGCTGGCGCTCTCCTGTGCTTGCTGCTAATAGGTTCATTGTTAGGGCATTGTACTGAGAAATGAAAAAGCAAATGGCTGCCACCTATGTGATTGAGTTGCCCTAAGCAAAATCTGGATAATATCTGGCCATCAGCATAAAGGGTACATCCTCCATGGTAACATCCTTACCAATGAGACTCCACTTGCTAATCAATCAGCACACTGCTCACATGCAGCAAAAATTCTTGAAAATTCTCCTGTTGAGTGCAAGACCAAAGCTTCAGCAAAACTACCAAATGACAATTAGAAATATGTCCAGTTATTGTTGTGTTTGCTGTCTAAACTATCTGATGGTAATTATTGATGGCTATGGATATTAAGGATTATCGAAGGAAGGTTGGTGAGTGGAGACAGGGTACAGGTCTGTCTAAATGGAGAAACGGGCTCAAGGTGATAAATGGTCTAATGATCCTATGATCCTCATCTCTCTGTTCTGAATTATTTTTGTTTCATCTCACGCCAAATTCTTTGATTTTCACCTGATTTTTTTATGGACTTAAAATTAAAAAAATATTTTTATGGACAGCCAGACAAAGACCATAGAAATCATTGGATTTTCCAGTGATTCATCAAAGCAGGATGAGTTACTGATTAACAGAGTCATACAGCATGGAAACTGACCCTTTGGCTCAACATGTCCATGCTGACCAGGTTTCCTAAATTGAACTAGCCCTATTCACTTGCATTTGCTCATATCCCTCTCAACCTTTCCTGTCCACATGTCTTTTAAATGTTGTAACTGTACCAGCCTCTACCACTTCCCCTGGCAGCTCATTCCATACATGCACCACCCTCTGTGTCAAAAGGTTGCCCCTCAGGTCCCTTTTATATTTTTTCCCCTCTAACCTCAAACCTATTCTCTCTAGTTTTGGACTGCTATACCCTGAGAAAAAAAACTTTGGCTATTCACCTTATTTATGTTAAAAATCTCACAACACCAGGTTATAGTCCAGGTTTATTTGGAAGCACTAACTTTCAAAGTGCTGCTTCTTCAGGTGATTGTGAAGCAGTATTATAAGATTATGGTCCTGCACAACAACCACCTGATGAAGAAACAGCTCTTTGAAAGCTAGTGCCTCCCAAAAAAAACAGTTGCACTATAACCTGGCGTTGTGATTTTTAACTTTGTCCGCCCTAGTCCCACACCGGCTCCTCCAAATCATCACCTGATCTATGCCCTCCATGATTTTATAAACCTCTATATAAAGTCACCCCTTCTACACTCCAGGAAGAAATATCCCAGTCTATCCAGCCTCTCCCTGTAACTCAAACCTTCCAGTCTTGGTAATAACCTTGTTAATGTTTTCTGCGCCCTGTCTCGTTTAATAATATCTCTCCTATAGCAGGGTGACCAGAATTGTATGCAGTACTCCAAATGTGGCCTTACCAATGTCTTGTGCAGCTTTAACATATTCAAGTAAAACGTGAGGTCTACAGATGCTGGAGATCAGAGCTGAAAATGTGTTGCTGGTTAAAGCACAGCAGGTCAGGCAGCTTCCAAGGAACAGGAAATTCGACGTTTCGGGCCAGAGCCCTTCATCATTCCGTCTGGCCCGAAACATCGAATTTCCTGTTCCTTGGATGCTGCCTGACCTGCTGTGCTTTAACCAGCAACACATTTTCAGCTTTAACATATCCCAACAGTTGTACTGAATGCTCTGACCAATAAAGACAAACATGCCAAATGTCGTCTTCACAACCCAGTGTACCTGTGACACAACTTTTTTAAGGAACTATGGACCTGCACCCCTAAGTCTGTTTGTTTGACAACACTCCCCAGGGCCCTACGATTAACTGTGTAAGTCCTGCCCTGGTTCATCTTACCAAAATGCAACACCTCACATTTATCTAAATTAAACTCCACCTGCAAATCCTCTGCAAAAGTGTGTTGCATTCCCTGATATATTTAGGGCTAAATATAATAACAGATACATTTACATAACATGGATACATGCCATACCAGACAAATAAGACAGACAGCATATTGATGACTAACATAAAAACAGAAATTGCTGAAGAAATTCAGGTCTGGCACCATCTATGAGAAGAGAAACCCGTAATCGTTGCAAGTCCAATATGATGATTCTTTCATGATTTGGAGGTGCAGGTGTTGGACTGGGGTGTGCAAAATTAAAAATCACATAACACCAGGTTATAGTCCAACAGGTTTATTTGGAAGCACTAGCTTTCGAAGCGCAATTCCTTCATCAGGTAATTGTCTTCTTTCAGTTTTGGTTACTTTGTATCTCGATCTCATTACTTTCAGTTTCTTATCTCCGACTCTGTCTCTCTCTCTATCTTTTGACTTTTTTGCTTGTTGACTTTTTACCATTTATTGCCTCTTTTTCTCATCTTCCTGCTAATTTTTATTGCTCTGATTCTTGCTGTCTGAAAGCCGTGCTCCCTGAAAAGCACTGTGAATAATATCAAAGAAAAGTCTTTCACTTTATTGTACCTTTCACAGCCTCAGGACATTCTACAGCAAATGTAAACCTCAAAAGTTCTTCTATACCTGCAGTTACTAATGTAGGAAACATGACAGCTAATTAGTACCCAGCTTAAGTTCTACAAGCAACAATGACTAGATAATCAGCTATGAAATGAAAATGGAAGGTGCTAAAGAAATTCAGCAGGTTTTACAGCATATGAGAGAGAAACAGAGCAACCATTTTCAAATCCAATAGGCTCTTCAGAACTTAAGAGGGCTGGAATAATTCATTTTCAATCTCCTTCATTCCTAAGAAGAGTCAGTCATTCGAGATGTACAGATCCTTCCATCCATGCTGACCAGATATTCCAAACTCATCTAGTTCCAACTGCCAACACCCGACCCATAACCCTCCCAACCATTCCTATTCGTATACTCATCCAGATGCCTTTTAAATGTTGCAATTGTACCAGCCTCCACCACTTCTTCTGGCAGCTCATTCCATACACATACCACCCTCTGCGTGAAAAAGTTGCCCGTTAGGTCTCTTTTATATCTTTCCCCTCTCATCCTAAACCTATGCCTATAGTTCTTACTCCCCCACCCCAGGAAAAAGATTTTGTCTATTTATCCTATCCATGCTCCTCATGATTTTATAGACCTCTATAAGATCACCCCTCAGCCTCCGACAGTCCAGGGAAAACAGCCCTAGCCTATTCAACCACTCCCTATAGCTCAAAACCTCCAACCCTGGCAACATCCATGCAAAGCTTTTTTTTTTGAACCCTTTCAAATTTCGAAACATCTTTCCGATAGGAAGGAAACCAGAATTGCACGCAATATTCCAACATAGGCCTAACCAATGTCCTCTACAGCCGCAACATGACCTCCCAAGTCACTACTCTGACCAATGCCGCCTTCACTATTCTATCTACCTGCGACTCCACTTTCAAGGAGCTAGGAACCTGCACTCCAAGGTCTCTAGTCATAATGGACTTGAAACGTTAACTCTGCCTCTGTGTCTTCACAAATGCTGCCAAGCCTGCTGGATTTCAGCTGAATTTCAGCCGTTCAGTATCCGCAGTACTTTGTTTTTGTTTTTGCATTGTTATGTTTGTTGAGGAATAAATACTGGCCAGGGCACATGAGAGCTCACCCTTTCTGTTCTTCAATGTAGTGTCACTTGTGAAGCCAAATACAACCTTGGAATAATATTTCATTTGAAAGACATCACCTCCAACAATACTGCACTCCTTCAGTACTACATTAGAATGGTGAATTAGATTGTATGAGACAAGTGTGTTACCTGCCGCATCATAACATCAAAGGCTGATTGACACAATGCACCTTTTATTTTCCATCAGCTGTTTGAGATTTTCATGTCTGCTCTGGTAAACATATGAGCAGGAGGGTATTGCATTATGAGAGTCAATTCTTGCATTGCCATTTCTTTTATTATTGTGGCTTGGGTGGCATTTATATTTCCAGGCATTAAATACCCTGTTTACAGTATAAGATCCTGTCTGGCTACATCCTCTAGCTGACTGGCCAAGACAAAAGTCATGCAGAACTATCTCCTGCCAATCAACATTTAACTGTTTACAGAGAATGGGAAAAGGAAAATCCCTGCTGTCTAAATAACACAACATGAGATTTAACAAGAGGAAACCATGCAATAATCTCTTCCACCTCTGAGTATTTCGTAGACCAGGATTTACTCCACACCAGACATTTTTAAAATTTGAGTGATATGAATATTTCCCCAGAGCAAGATTGGACTCAGACTGCAAATTTAAAGCTGATTTTCTCCTGCCTGGAGGCTTGTTCATCGGGTGTGCAGGAGTGTAATTGTAGATCTTTGCCATACTTCCAGCCCACCCCAAGATTTTAAACCCTTTTTAATATACTGAGATTTTGAAAAAACAGCAAATTCTTTGAAAATCACTCCAGGAGCTAAGGATCCCTATTGGAAAGAGGGTTTTGCAAAATTGATCCCCATGTGTTTCATGCCACAGTTAGAAATCAGCAGAGGAAGGATGTGTTTGGGGTTAAGGGAAATTTCTTTAGATCGCTCCTACACAAGAACTCACTGACTGATTTCTAGAACTAGCCACAAACTGGATACAGAGATTTCAGTGTGTGAAGTGGAAGGATGAATCCACCTAAACTGGCACCCAATATTTGCACATACTTTGCCCTGTTTCCACATCTATAGGCATATAGTTTTGATGTTGCCAAAGCTTTCTGTTGATATCACTGTGCCAATATAGTCTTTGATCACCGTGTTGAATGTCTGCTCACTTTGTTTAATAATGGTTCAGTTATTCTCATCAGCTATGTAAGTTGGCTTAATATTTCATGGGATTAATTTTAAATCCCTGTTACAGTAAAATTATGATAAATAGAATCTCAAGGGATCCAGCCACAAATTTGTTTTGGGAGGATCTCGGAGCTTCCAAAGCTATGTAATCTGATTCATTGCAATGCACTCTGTCAAAAGAACACACTTGAAAGAATTTTTTTTTCAATTTGTTCATGTCTTATAATGGTCTGACCTTGCATAAAGCAAATGGAAAATGGTGGGAGTTAGCCTGGGAAAAACTCAATAATTTTTTTGTGATGTTTGTGCTGTCTTTGGAAGAGTGTGATCGAGCGAGCCGTGTTGTCAATCCTGTGAAACATCTTTTCCGAGTTTTCGTGCTGCCGCGTCATCTAGGAAACGAAAGAGTAAGTGGGCAGGCATTCATCGGTCTGTACAGGACTTTCCACCTCTTTGGCTGAAGAAAGTACAAGTGCCTCACTTGTCAGTTTCATTGTACAAGATGCAGTGCTGTCAGTTTCCAAGGTTGGCTTTGCTGGAGTTGCCTTGCCAACCTCCCACAGGCATGCCTCCTCAGAGTGATTAACCTTCCCCTGCCCCCTCCTCATTCTCAGCATCCTGGTGATCCATTTGAACCAGGTGTGGCAGAAGCTGGTGGCGATTGTGTCTTCTGTTGCACATTTGCATGCCTCCTGAATTCTGAACAAGAACTCTACAAGAGTTGAGTTGTATTCCTGCTTCTGGTTGATGGCCTTGATAACCTGGGAGATTAGCTGCTGTCAATAGTTGGCTTTAAAATTCCTCCTCATCCCTAATCCATTGGCTGAAGCTTTGCCATTGTTAGCTTGATGCTCTCGAGACCAGTGATGTTGGGATGCATGAGGCAATTGCCTCTTAATGTCGGCAATCTTCCTATTTCCTTTTGAGAGATTTTATTCGCTTTCCTGATCTATACCGGCGATCATGCAGGTGACATTTTTTTAGCCTCCTATTATGTTATGTGTTGACAATCACTTGCAGCAGGTTTTCAGTGCCATCCATTTGGTGCAGCCAAAACCAGTGACGTATTCTTTGCTTCACTTTTCACCATTAACCATTTAATCTTCAACACTAAAGAATGATCTGTTAAAGATGGCAAAATGGTTTTGGTTCATCCAAGTTCAAAATGTCTATTGGTACGTATTCATTCAGGATCTTTACTGTGCCATTTTGAAGTCAGGCATCTCTCTTGCTGCCATATCTGCGCAGAAGACGAAGCCATGCCTTGTGTTGAATTGACACAGCTATCCATCACTGCGGTGAACTCCTTGTTGCCCAGCCTGTTGGCCAGGGCTACTCTGCTATCCTGTAGCAGACATATATATGTTCCCTGCCTTGACTCTCATTAGCAGAGCTTCATTGACATCCTGGTAGGCAGACTCTGTAGAGAAGACCAGTTGATCAAACAGTTCCAATATATTCCCCATCTCTGCCAGAGTGGTTGACAAACTTGATGGTGGACTCTCCCATTCTATAGTCCACTTTTCACTTAGCACCACAGTTTTGGACTTGTATCAACTTCACTTTGTCTCCAATAAACTGCACTTTTAATTTTCTTAAAGGTGTAGTCATACATGCTATGTTTTCCCAGAGAGATATAAATGTTATTGATGGCTTGTTCATCATTTTGCCCTAGAGTGGACTAAGAGAAAGTGAGGACTGCACATGCTGGAGGTCAAAGTCAAGAGTGTGGTGCTGGAAAAGCACAGCAGGTCAGGCAGCATCTGAGGTCCAGGAGAATCCATGTTTCGGGCATAAGCCCTTCATCTTGATAAAGGGCTTATGCCTGAAACGTCGATTCTCCTGCTCCTCGGATGCTACCTGACCTGTTGTGCTTTTCCAGCACCACACTGTCGACTCTAAAGTGGACTAACTCTGCTTCGATTTGTTGGTGTGGTCATACGGATGTTCATGGGTTTGGCTAATCTGGAATCACCATTCGGGAACTTCAGATTATCATGGGCGTCCTTCGACTGGATTTCCTATTCTGTTGGCAGTGATGGCCCATAGGTTTGTCACAATCTTAAGTTATAGGTGAATATAAATCGAATGGTCAAATGGGCAATTAGTACGGATGGAATTTAGCCCTGAAAATTGGGAGATGATGCACTTTGAAAGAAGTAGCAGGACAAGGTAGTACTCAATGAATGGTAGGACATGAGAAAGCTCAGAGAAATAGAGAGATCTTGGGGAGTTTGTCTACAAATCCCTGAAGGTGGCAGGGCAGGTTAATATGATATATAAGGCATACAGGACGCTTGCCTTTATCTATCACAGCATGGTTTATAAGAGCAAGAAGATTATGTTTGGGGTGTACAGAACTTTGGTTAGGCCACGGCTGGACTGCTGTGCGCTGTTCTGGTCACTGCAGTATAGGAAGGATGTGATTGTACTGGAAGGGGTGCAGGGGAGATTCACCAGGATTTTGCCTGGAATGTAGCATTTTAGCTGTGAAGACAGGCTGGATAAACTCAGATTGTTTTCTTTGGAGCAGAGAAGATTGAGGGAGGACCTGATAGAAATTTATAAGACTTCTGAGGGATGTGGATAGGAAGCATCTGTTCTCCTTATCTGAAAAGTCAGTAACATAATTAAAATAATGTTTACTATTAAAATTAAAACTGGTGCTAAAATTAATTTTAAGGTGGAAGAGAGGAAGATTAGAGCAAAACAAAATTCACCCAGTGGGTGGTGGGAATCTGGAACACACTAGAGGGTATTTGAGATGGGTTTCCTCACATCTTTAAGAAGTACTCTAGAATGATTTGGTGCCACATGCCTTATGTTAATTGTTTAAAAACTGGACAATTTTCGAGTGCATCTAGGAGTTTGCAGCATCCACATTGCTTACTTAATTTGTAAGTATAGAATATTGTGCCAACAGTGGATGAATTACTGTATACGAGGGGCCCAGTAATATCGTTTTGTACTTGCATCTTCTCTGCAGTAGTGTAGCTACTGTAAACGTTTAAGTTAGATGTTTAAGTTAGATGTTGTTAGGAGCTTAATTATTCTTTTGATGGGCTCTGATATTGTAAAGTTACAATCCCTTCCCTTGTCTCTGCATTTGTTTATATATTGTTCAATGACGTCTGGTTGTTGCCTCAAAGACATGAATTTCAGATGGTGTAGTTGGAATAAAGTCAGAATTAGCTGGAGGAACACAGCAGGTCTGGAAGCATCTGTGGAGAGAAAGCAGAGTCAACATTTCAGGTCCAGTGACCCTTCATCACTGAGTTCTGAAGAAGGGTCGCTGGAGCCGAAACACCGACACTGCTTTCTTTTCACAATAATGTCAGACCTGCTGAAATTTGCTAGCTATTTCCGATTTTGTTCATGATTTGCAGTATCCACAGTCCTCCCTCTCTCTCTCTCTCTCTCTCTCTCTCTCTCTTTGTTGGGTGTAATTGGAAATTCAGTTTCAGTCTTAATTGAGCTTTGAGTGTTGACCATATTTAGTGAATTTTAAAGGTCATCATTCAACAAATTGATATCTTGTCAGTGGAGGACAATTTTGCCGAAAGCAATATTAATATTTATTGCTGCACCAAATAAATAAACCACACTGAGGACCAGACATGGCAGCTGCCTGAAATGAAGGAGTCTCAACAGCCGATCCATTTCCTTTTATTTGATTGTTGGCTTTTTTTTAGGACTATTGAGACTGTGTGTGAAATGGGAACGAATATTCCAACTAATCAGAACTGTTTGGTTCCCTGAGTTGATATATCTTTAGTGGCCACAGCTATATTTTATTGTTGCTTAACTTCAATGCAGAGGATACCCAGTGAAGTGTAGTGCCCTGTTTCTGAGCCAAGAGGGCCTGAGTTCAAGTTCCACCTGCTCCAAAGATGTGTCATAATATCTCTGTATAGTTTGAGTAGGAAATATCTGCAATAATGGCAGTGTTGAACATTTTAGGCTCCACCCAAAAACTGAGATTTTGCTGAGACTAAACAGCAAAAAAAAACTTTTTATCAACTCCTTCTAGCTTTTGGTAACTGCGATAGAATGGACTTTTATTCTTTAGATCAGTGTGCTGTTTAACTCCATACACACACTTCATTACTGTTCCAGACCATCTCTTCAGGAGGTTATGATTAAAACTAAACTTCTGATGTTGGCTATTTAATCCTTGTTGCTGCAAAAACTGTGCAGCCAAAAGGCATAACCAATCAGGATCTTGTGCTAACTAAATCTCGAAAGATGTAATGTCCTAGGATGAAAATAAATGTGTAAGTTTCTTACAATATTGCGGAATTAACATCTGCAAGGCAAATATTTGACAGTCATTTCACTTC
This sequence comes from Hemiscyllium ocellatum, assembly GCF_020745735.1. Lineage (NCBI taxonomy): Eukaryota > Metazoa > Chordata > Chondrichthyes > Orectolobiformes > Hemiscylliidae > Hemiscyllium > Hemiscyllium ocellatum. Next base: position 24,826,373 of record NC_083434.1, read on the forward strand.
AAGGTCAGTTCTTGTGTGTATGAAAGAATGAGGTTTGTATTATTTTCAGTCGAAGCATTTTAAAAATGCTGCCACCATATTATGTTCTTCTATTGGTTATAAACATACCAATTATACAGCAAGAATTGATATAATAATGGGAGTTATTTATTAGAAGTTAGAACAAAAATACATATGGTGTTAACTGGGACATGAGTGGCGTCTACATTGCAGGGTTGTTTCAGCCCTCTGAGTAAAGAGTCATGGATTGCTACATCACATCCTACCTTTGTGATATTGATAGACAGCACCCTTTAAAAGATTAGATTAGATTCCCTACAGTGTGGAAACAGGCCCTATGGCCCAATAAGTCGACAGTGACCCTCCAAAGAGTTACTCACCCAGACCCATTCCCCCACATTCCCCCCTGAATAATGTACCTAACATTATCGGCAATTTAGCATGGCTAATTCACTCAATCTACACATCTTTGGATTGTGGAAGGAAACTGGAGCACTGGGAGGAAACCCACGCAGAGATGGGGAGAATGTGTGGAGTTTGCACAGTCACCTGCGGCTAGAATAGAACCCAGGTCTCTGGCGCTGTGAGGGAGCAGTGCTGGCCACTGAGATACTGTGCCACCATGGTACGGTGTATTTCATCACTAAAGGTGTCCTTCATCACAAAAAGTCAACCCCACAGAATGAACAAGCATGTGTTTGTATTTTAATATTATAACAGCATCATTTCTTTACAAGTGCAGCTTACAATGATTGAATGTTCCTGTATGAACTTCATGCTTTGCACTAGTTAGGGTGTGAACCTATCAAAGTTTGATCCTCAAGGGCATTTGCGAAAGCATTGGATGTTAGCTTTCAACCTTCTACACAGACCTTCAAAGGAGATAATGGGAGCTCTGAGTGACAAATTCTTCAAGTTAGTTTATGCAGTGACTATATTTGGAAAAAATTGGTCATAAAGTGTCTTCTTCCATTGTAAATACTTTGGACTTTGAATTGCTTATAAGACATCTGCATGAATGCTATAAAGGCTATCCATTCCTCCATTTGACTGTCTAATGGATCAACTTCCTGTACTAATTATGTGCAGCCCAGAATGCAAAGCCACTGTTCCATTTTCAGATGACATGGAGGACTGGTGCAGCAGGCACAGTCGTCCCTCTTGCAATTGTTGAGATGGCTTTGTTGATATTAAAAATGTAGAATTGGTTTTGTGTTGCTGCTATGTCACAGATTACTTATAGTATCATGCAGAGAGGTGATGTGGAGAATCTGGTGACTATTCACTGTCCCTGAAGTATAATGGAGTATCTGGTCTCCAGTTGATTTGACCAGTGACTGCTGCTGATTCATTCACCCTGTCTCCACAATCTGAAGAAACATAAGTCCCTGGAGCTTCTGCACTCTCCTACATTGAGTATTTCTGTTGTAATGTTAATTGTTGAATCTGACTCTTATAATTGCCAACTTTTGAGTGAATTAATATTGTACATTTTCTTTCCTGTCCTCCTTGTGGAATGTTAGAAATTTATTTTATTTTTTAAAAATCCTCATTGTTGTGCTTTTAAGCCTTTTTACATTATCCCAAGGAAAATCTAAGATTACTCAATTGACCAGGATGAACAGCTCTACCATTTAAAAACATGATGATTTGAGCATTCTTGTCCTCCTTTCATGCTTCTGAAAATATTTATTAGCAAAGGGAGAGATCATTCTGGCCTATGAAACAATACATTTTAATAAATTATGGTGGAACTGAGTTATAGAATTTACATCCAGCCACCATTTTTTAATTCATAATTTACTCTCGAAAGATGTATGTATCTAAAAGCACAAAATCTTTTATGTTTTTACAACCCTATGCAGAAAAAATCTCTTTGCTATTTTCCCTGCTCTCTTCATGACCATTTTAAATTGCTGTCCAGACTAGCCAACAAAACAAATAGTCTTTCCTGATTGACCTACTGGAATCATTCATAATTTTAAAAGCCTTTTTATTTGCTCTTCAGCTGCTCTGGTTTAGTGGGAATAATCTCAGTATCTGCAATTTCTTCTCATGACGATAGTTCCAATTCCTGTCCCCTTCCTAGTGAGTCTATATTGTATTCACTGTTTATCATTTGTTGTACTTTGTACTTTGCTTTATCCTGTCCATGTTTTAAAAAAAATGAGGCCTGCACGTTGCATTGTAACAATTGCCTGACTGATGTTTTGATCAAATTTGCCACTACCGTTTTGGTACTTAGACTTCATGCCCTTATTTACAGAATCCAAAGTATTCATTTTGGCTTTTTTTAAAAAAATCAGCTTTATCCATCTGAGGAGAAAGGCTTTAAAAAGGAAATGATGGGCAACTGTTTTGCGTTGATTGGTCACTGTATGACTCTACCTGTAGAATCCCTACAGTGTGGAAGTAAGCCACTTGACCCATTGAGTCCACACCAACACTCTAAAGAGAATCCTATTCAGACCCACACCCCGAACCTTTTGCTGCATTTCTCATGACTAATCCACCTAGCCTGTATATCCCTGGATACTGTGGGGCAATTTAGCATGGCCAATCCACCTAACCCACACATCTTTGGACTTTGGGAGGATGCTGGAGTATCTGGTGTAAACCCACAGAGACACGGAGAATATGCAAACTCCGCCCACATAGTCACCCATGGCCGGAATCGAGCCCAGGTCCCTGGTGCTGAGAGGTAGCAGTGCTAGCCACTGAGCCACCATGTTACCCCAAATACAATTTCTATCTGAACTTGCATTTTCCAGAAATTATCCTTTCGATTTTGAATCTTGTCCCTCCATTAATTGTATACCACTGTTCCTCATTGACTCAAAAACGTTACTCTACTCCACTGAACCCCATTACAGAGGTGTCTTTTTTTTAAGCTGAGCAAGTAAAATGTTGGAAATACTCAACAATTTGGGTTGCATGTCTGGAGAGAGAAGCAGGGATGATTTCATATCGGAATTGAAGAAGTGAAAGATGTAAGAGGTTTTAACAAAGCCCTGGGTTGACGGGGGTGGAGGGGGGAGATGGGGAGGTGGAAGGCCAGGAGAGGAGAAGATACAAAAAGAAAGATCTGTCATAAGGTGGAAAGGAAGAGAGAGATCAATTGACAAAGGGGTTGATGGTGCAAGGTAAGAAGGGATGATAAATGGGTTAGTAAAGGAATAAAAGATTGATCTAGAGAGGCAGTAAAAGACTAAAACAGAACCATTACCAACATCTATTGCCTGAAAATATGATTTGAACTTGTTAAATTCAATATTGAGTCTGGAAGGTTGTGAACCTGAGTACTTGACTGGGAGTCTAGAGAAGTGAATTCAAATCTGACTTTGGTATTTTGAATTCAATCATTGGGGGAAAAAAAATGAATCTATGAGAAGTAAACATTAGTGCCAATCAAAAGTGACCATGAAGTTGTCTAAAGTTTAAAACCCAAATGGTTAATTAATGTCCATTTTCTTTTTAGGAAGTCAACTTGTCATTCTTGACTGGTCTGATCAATGTGACTAACTCTTTACTGTTCAATCCATTATATCAAAGCATTAGCAAAATAACACATCACGTCCTTTTAGCAGGTCATTAGAATGGGCAGTATATATCAGGCTTGCCAGTTCCAACTGCATTCTGGGGAATGATCGAGATATCTGCTAAATCCAAATTGTGTTCATGGGGCTTGTATGTCTTACTTTCAAAACCAAATTCATATTGTACTTAACACTTCAATATATAAGTAATTCAAAGTTATGACCCATTGTCATGACATTTCCCCTCACAAATCCTAAATGAACCTCATCAGCCATTTTCAGTTGCTCGCCAATACTCATGGTATTACCATAGCAGTAGTATCTCTATTTCCGATCCAATATAACTGACAGACAATGTCCCAGATACCACCATCACCATCCATGAGTAATGTCCTGGCTTACCGATAGGAAAGGCCCAGCTGAGGTGGTGGTATAGTGGCATAGTGGGAGAAAATTGTCCTCGGAGACCTCAACATTGACTCCAAACACCATGAAGTAACAAGGCATCAGGTCACATGTGGGCAAGGAAAGCTCCTGCTGACAGCCGCATACTGTCCTCTTCAATTGACAAATCAGTACTTCTCCATGGTGTACAACTCTTGAAGGAAGTACTGAGGGTGGAAAGGGCACAGAATGTATTCTAGGTGGGGGATTTCAATGTCCACCACCAGGAGTGGCTCTGCAGCAGCGCTACTGATAGAATCCTAAAGGATATTGCTGCTAGATGCAATATGTGGCTGATAGCGAGGGAACCAATAAGAGAGAAAAACATACTTGATCACATCCTTACCAATCTGCCCATGACAGTATCAGTAAGAGTGACAACTGCACAATCGTTTTGGAGACAAAGTCCCACCTTCACATTGAGAATACTCTTCATCGTGTTTTGTGATACACTACTGTGCTAAATGGGACAGACTTGGAACAGGCTAGGCAACCCCAGACTGGGCATCCATGAGGTGCCGTGGGCCATCAGCAGCAGAATTATACTCCAGCACAACCTGCAACCCCATGGCCTGGCATATCCCCCACTCAACTGTTACCATCATACGAAGGGATCAACCCTGGATCAATGGAAAGTGCAGGATGAAACACCAGAATCTGTACTAAGCATACCTGAAAATGAGGCATCAACCTGGTGCAGTTACCAAACAGGACTACTTGCATGTGGAACAGCATTAGCAACAAGTGATAGATGAAGTTATCTCACAACCAATGGGTAAAATCTAAGCTCTGCAGTCCTGCCACATCCAGTCGTGAATGGTACTGAAAACTTGTGCTCCAGATTTTGCCGCACTCCTAGCTTAGCTCTTCCAGTATAGTTACAATATTGGCAGTTAGCCAACTATGTGAAAATTGTCTGGGTATGTACTGTACTCTAAGCTGGGCAAACCAAAGTGAATCAATTTTCACCCCATCAGTCTGCATTTAAATCTTAATGAAGTGATTGGTGCTATCAAGCAGTACCCTTTCTTCATCTACTCACTCGTGGGACATAGGTGTCAGTGGCTTTTATTGCTATTGCTTGCCACCCTTGAGAAGGTGATGGTGAGCTGCCTTCATGAACCACTGCAATCTGTGTTCTAGGTAGACCCACAATATCTTTAGGGAGAGGATTCCCAGAATTTTGTTCCCAGTGATAAGTGAATAGCAAAGGAACAGTCATATATCTAAGTCAGGATGATGAGCGGCTTGGAGGGAAATGTACAGGTAATGATATTTCCATGTATTTGCTGCCCTTGTCCTCCTTGATGATAATGTGCATAGGTTTGGAAGGTGCTGAATTTATGCAATGTATCATGCAGATGGTACATACTGCTGCTACTGAACATTGGTGATGGAGGGAATATTTGTTGATGTGGTGTCAATTAAGCAGGCTACTTTGTATAGTAGATGCAAGTGGTATTGTTGGAGCTGGATCCATTTGGGCAAAGAGCGAGTATTGCATCACACTCCTGACTTGTGCCTTGTTGATGGTGAACTAGCTTTGGGGAGTCAGCAGATGAGTTACTTGCCATATTTTCTAGCCTCTGACCAGGTCTTGTAGCCTTTGTATGGTATGGTGAGTCCAGTTGAGTTTCTGGTCAATGGTAACTTCCAGGATGTTGACTGTGAGCAATTCAATAATGGCAATTCTATTGAATGTCTGTCTGTCTGTCCCTTTTTGGAAATGATCATTGCCTGGCATTCCCTCCCTACAGACATTGTGGACTGCAGCAATTCAAGAAGACAGTTTGAATTGCCTTCTAAAGGCCAGCCAGGGGTGGCCAATGAATGGTGGCACAACAAGCAGTGCCCATGTCCTACAAGTGAATAACCAAGTTCAGGTTCAAGTCTCATCTGCCATGGAGGTGTGTCATAGCATGTCTGAACAGGTTGATAAAGATAAAAAGCAAAGTATCTAAAATCTGCACAGTCATACTCTTTGCTGAATTGACATTCTACTGAGTTATATTGCTGAAGAATAAAATTTCTCTGCTCCAGGCTGTCAAGGCAGAAATAAATTAATTTGTAGTGAATCCACCTGAAGCTATGATCAGACCAATTAAGGCAAGTTAAAAGCTCATTGGGAGCTTACACGTGATTCTTTATAAATTTTCACAGCCTGAGCAATCCAAAGTTTTAAACATTGACACAGACCTACCATGTCTGTACCTGCCCTCAGAAATACAAACAGTGTGTATTTTTCATTTTTCTAACTTCTCTCTCTCTGTGCATCTACTCCCCTAACCACTCATTGGCTGGAAGACTTATCCCTGACCCATCAATAGATTCTGATTTCACATTGGGCTGGGTTTACGGCAGAAATAAACTTGCCACATGAAAATCCAGCCTGTCTCTTATAGTCAGACAGTGGAGATCTCCAGATAATCCACCGCTTCCACAGTTGAGCTGTGGTGACCAACCACTTGTCCATTTCCCTCTCCCTTATATTCTATACTCACTTCTCCAGCAACAGAGTAATGCTGGATCTATAAGTCATTATAAGTTATGTACCTGCTCAATGAATACAGGACAATTAGTGAGATTGATTATCAGACAGACGCGTAACATTGCATAAGCCTTGGGCTGAGTGGCAGCAAAGAATGAATGTATGGGGTAATGAGGAAATGCAAAGAAAGTGAAGCAAGGTACTATTCAGTCTGAAGTAGCTGTGAGGATTGATGTGATGGAGTACCTTTTACAGTTCCCACTAACATTATGTGCTTCTGTTTCCAAATCAGACCACTGGCCTTTAAGTCATTCAGGCACTTTACTTCGTGCTTAAAGCTTTTATTACTTTGCCTTTTTTTTTCAGCCTCTGACCTCTCTCATACTCTCATTCATGTATGTACTACAGAATGTTGGGGGTTGGTTAGCTGAGTTGACTTGATGTCTGCTTTGCGATGCAGAGTGATGCCAACAGTGCAGTGTCAATTCCTGCACCAGCTGAGGTTATGATGAAGGTGCTACCTTCTCAACCACACCCCTCGCTTGAGGCATGGTCACCATCAGTCATCTCTCTTTAATGTCGGAGCAAGTCTATGATCCTCTGGAAATAACTTTACCTTCTACTATAGAATTCGTACTTTTACAGAACTAATGTACTCCCTATACAGATCCAATTATCGGCTATAATGCTCCTGCTGCTGTTTTCTCTCCTGTCTTTAATTATGCCTCCTTCAGGAAGGTTTCCTCTTCCCGTTGCAAGGAGGCGATGTCATCTTTCTGCTCCCTGCTGCCCTTAATAGTACATCAAACATGGCACTGAATCCAGTGGAAAATCTTTGAACATACTGAGTCCATCACGTTTACCATCTTAATGCAAAACCTTCCCAGCTGCAATATTGAATTAGTGGTTCAATCAATATTGTGTTGTGTGCATGGAGATACGAAAACTGAAAATAAAATAATAAAATGCCCATATTGACATTGGGCATTTTGCTGCACCAAATATTGTTGGGACTTCATGGATCCTCTTGTCAGAAACCACCAGGCACTATCAAATTCAATACTTGCGATATACCATTAGAATCTTCTAAATTAGATTAGATTAGATTACTTACAGTGTGGAAACAGGCCCTTCAGCCCAACAAGTCCACACCGACTCGCCGAAGCGCAACCCACCCATACCCCTACATTTACCCCTTGCCTAACACTACGGGCAATTTAGCATGGCCGATTCACCTGACCCGCACATCTTTGGACTGTGGGAGGAAACTGGAGCACCCGGAGGAAACCCACGCAGACACGGGGAGAAAGTGCAAACTCCACACAGTCAGTCGCCTGAGTCGGGAATTGAACCCGGGTCTCAGGCACTGTGAGGCAGCAGTGCTAACCACTGTGCTACCGTGCCGCCCACTACCACTGTGCCCCCCACAAAGTGCTTCTAAGTAAGAAGAACCAAAGAACAAAAGGGAATGTCTGTGGTTGGATAGAGGAATGAGAGGGATAAAAATTAGATTTTTGGATTAGATTCCCTACAATGTGGAAACAGGCCCTTAGGCCCAGCAAGTCCACACCGACCCTCTGAAGAGTAACCCACCCAGACCCATTTCCCTCTGACTAATGCATCTAATGCTATGGGCAATTTATCATGGCCAATTCATCTGTGCTGCACATATTTGGATTGTGGAAGGAAACCGGATCACCTGGAGGAAATTCACGCAGACGCTGGGAGAAAGTCTCCCAGCAAAACAGATGCTGACCTGAGGTAAAAGATGGTGGAAATAAAACTGGCAAAAAGAGCTGTTAAATGGTTTCAGCAGAATAGCAGAGTGGAAGGAGTGGCATGGAAAATCTGGGAATGCGACACATGAAAGTCGGTTTAGCCCCAGGGCTGTGGTCTATCTAATGGCTATGCATCAATCAGAGGTTTCCCTCCCAAGCCCAGCCCACATCACTTCTACTCCGTGTCTTATGACTAGCACCTATGGTCTTGGATCTTACTTTTGGTAGACTTTTATACCTTTTCATATTCAACATCAACGTGCCCAATACAGTACCACAAGGTACACAATAGTGTGTGTGTTTGTTTGTTTTCATTCAATCCATAAACGAGTTACATATTGTTACTAATCACTACTATTTCTGGAATCTTCCAAACAGCAAGTCAACACCGACCACTGTGAAGTCCAATCCATCTAAAAGGCACAGAGACCGTCTGAATGCTGAATTAGACCATTTGGCCAATCTCTTGCCATTTCCACCAGATATTATTTCCAAATTGGATAAACTTTCCGTTCTACGCCTCAGTGTCAGCTACCTCCGAGTGAAAAACTTCTTTCAAGGTAGGCTCATTTAACACTAAATGACTCTTGATTTTTAGTCACTTTTCATTTTTTATCTGGTGATTTGAATTGGCAGATCTTAATCTTTTTAACCCTGTAAAATCTAGCTCTGCTTGCTCCTAATCCAATTCCTTATTTGCATTTTTTTTTCTCTCCCCTTGTTTTTACTGTTTTCCATATATTTCTTTATTCCACATACTTTGGTCTATTTGCCTGTATCTATTTCCTTGAAGTCTCTCTGAATGGCATCTATCTTTCATCCCAAGCCATCATGTCCTCATTGGCTGCCATTCCTTCAGTTCTGTAGATGCAAACTCAGAAATTCCCTCTCTCTCTAAAGTCTTCACCTCCCTCCTCTTAACTTTTTCTGTAAAAGTCACTTCCTTGAAACCAGCTTTTTAAATCCACCCTAATATCAATTCCTTTTGCTTGATGTCCCTTTGGGTCACTCATCCTAATATTAAGTTATTTGGCTGAATGGACTATGTACCTTTCTACCTCCAGTACAATAAGCATGTTCTTCTGGGAATTGCATTTAAAATAGTCTCCATCTTTTTCTGCTTTCTTGGCACCTTGAGGAAATGAAGTCTCTCTTGCTGTCTTTTGGCTTCTTTCTTTTGAGATTACCTCTGTTCTTCCAAGCAAAGCTGTTTTAAATTTGTGCCAATGTTATTTAATAGCACATACTACATCCCTTTTAAAACTCTTCAAATCTGTTGTTTATTTTCACAGCATGTTTCTTTGCTTTGTGATTGATTGAAACAATCATTGTTAATCCTTAACAGTTTTTGGTCTTGATCAGCTTGAGCCTGATTTTTATCCCTGTAACCACTAGGTTGTAGTCTGAGTTACAGGATGTTTTTGACTTAAACATTCTTCTCTTTTGTTTATAAAGCCCTCCAAGATCTTGCTCCTCTTCTTTCAGAAACCTTCTCAATCTCTGTGATCCTTCAATTTTGGTTTCATGACCAAAATAGACCCATTTTAATTGTGCCATCACTAGTTGCCAAGCCATTAGCTGCTTAGGCTCTAATCTCTGAAAATTCCTCCCCCCTTATCCTTGCCAAATCTCACTACTACTCCACCTCCTCTCCCCTTTTACAATTCTTAAAACCTACCTCTTTTTACTAAACATTTGGTTATCTGTCCTGACATTTATGTGGCTGGTGTTTAAATTTTGTATGACAACGTTCCCTTTAAAGCATCTTGTGATATTTTACTGCATTAAATGTGCTGTATAAATTCAAACTATTGTTTACTATTCTCATGTAATCAGTCTAGTCTCTTGGTCTCCCTTTGTCTTTGGTTGATTTCATAATTTCAGTACCGGCCCTGTGGTACTGACACAATGTTGGCAGACAGCTGTTCCTTGGATATTGTGTGCATTTATAGATAAATGAGTTGTCCTTTTTAGATTAAGTATTATAATGTAATGTAGCACATGATAAAATAAGAAAGTCAAAGGCTTAGAAGTTAGAACAGTAGAAGTGGAAGAGCTTGAATACAGTAATGTAACAGTTTGAGTCAATGAGGGATTTTTAAATTGGGTGGAAATTAAAAACCAAAGAAAATTGAAGAACACCCACAACCCACTCCAATGTGTCTATGCTCAAATTTTGAAAAGTGTTACTTTTGGCTGTAATGTAAGTAATGTATTTGCCTGAGTTGGTTTAACGATGAATGAAATTGAGTCAGCATCATCACATTTATAGTTATAATTACATGAAATGAGATTTTTCATTAATGTTTATACTCTCTTGAATTTAGCACCCCCTAGCACTACATCCAGAAATGTTTCATTAAAAAGAAAGGGACATTAAAGTGTACTTTGTGCACATTTAAAATACAGATTGCTCAACATTATTAAAGGCTCAGAAGTAGGCATCATTGATCACGGGCATTGCATTGGATGAGAAAGTTGTCTGTGCCAGCAATAGCGTGCTGTGGTGGGATCAGCAGAAGTGCAGAACAGCAAAAGGGACAGCAATGGAGGTCCCAGGATCACCGGAGACATGACCCATGGGAGAAAGTCTACAGACAATATTGAATCCCTTGATCTGACTGAACAGCAATGCAATTCAGGGCAGGTTTATTGTCCTGACAGGTAGGAATCAACTTAGGAGAGGAGTTGGACTTGAAGACAACCCCTTATCCATCACTGTCAAAATCATCACCATCCAGAATTTGTTTACATACCAGTGCACTACAGAAACTTCTCGAATTTCTCAGCCCATAAGCATATAAACTGCGCTAGTAAGTAGGTAGTCCATTGAACTCTGACTATTCTTTTCTCTTGTGGGTCAAGGGCATCGCTAGCTAGCCAGCATTTATTACCCATCCCTAGTTGCTCTTAAGAAGGTGGAGGTGAGCTGCCTTCATGAACTGCTACAGTCCATGTATTGCAGGTACATTAAGGAGGGAGTTCCAGGATTTTTACTCAGCTACGGTGAAGGAATGACAATATATTTCCAAGTCAGGATGGTGAGTGGGTTGGAGGTGAATTTGCATGTAATGGTGTTCCAATGTATCTGCTGGCCTTGTCCTTCCATCTTGGGTTTGGAAGGCACTGTCTAAGGATCTTTAGTTAATTTTTGCTGTGTATCTTGTAGGTAGTACATACTGCTGCTACTAAGCATTGTGAGTGGAGGGAGTGAATGCTTTTGGATTTGGTGCCAACCAAGCAGGCTGCTTTATCAAGCTTCTTGAGTGTTGTTGGGGCTGCACTCATCCAGGCAAATCAAGACTATTCCATCACACTCCTGACTTGCATCTTGTAGATGCCAGAAAGGTGTTGGGATGTCAGGAGATGAATTACTTCATTATTCCTCACTTTTCACCTGCTTTTGTAGCCATTGCATTTATGTGGTGAGTCCAGTTGAGATTCAGGTCAATCGTAACACAAAGGATGGTGACTGTTGGGGGATATCAGTGATGGAACTACTATTGAATGTCTCTTATTAGAGATGGTCATTGCTTGGCACAATTATTGCCAGTTGTCAGACAAAGCCTTGAATACATTCCAAATCTTATTGCATTTGATCATGGAATGTTTCAGTACCTGAGGAGTCGCACATGGTGCTGAACATTGTGCAATCATCGGCGAATATCCCCACTTCTGATTTAATGATGGAGGGAAGGGTTTTAATGAAGAAGATGAAGATGCCTGGGCCCAGCCCAGTTCCGTGAAGAACTCCTGCAGAGATGTCCTGGACCTGAGATAACAGACATCCAACAACCACAACTACCTTCCTCTGTACCAGGTATGACTCCAACTAGTGAGAAGTTTATCCGTTATTCCCTTTGACTGACTGTGTAGTTTTGCTAGGGCTCATTGACACCACAAATGCAGCCTTGATGTCAAGGGCTGTCACTCTCACTTGCCCTCTGGAATTCAGCTCTTTTGTCCATGTTCAAACCAAGGCTTTAATGTGGTCAGAAGCTGAGTGGCCCTAGCTAAACCCAAACTGGACAACGTTGAGCAGGTTATTGCTGAGCAGATGCTGCTTGATAGCACTGTTGACTTTAATTCCATCACGTGATACGATTACAGGGTGTCAGGGATTGCACAAGTGTCAATTCAAGGACCTTCCCAGCAATCAAGAACTTCTATGAAGTGCAAAAGATTCAATTCTATCAGATAGCTGTAATATCGTGTTCTATACATTGAAACATAGGAAGGGTGTGACTGCTAGACCGGGTACACAGGAAATTTGTAAGTATGCTACCAGGAATGGAAAATCTGAGCTAGGAGAGAAGATTAGACAATCTGGGGTTTTTCAGAGTTGAGAGATATTTTAGCTGTGATGAAGAAAATTATGGAGCACAAAGAGAACAGGTGGGATCTGTTTTGAATCAGGAGAGTGGTCAGTAATTTTGGAGTACAAGGGTTTAAAGTAATTAGGAAAAGGATTAAAGAGGAGTTGAAATCAATTCTTTCTGATCCAGAAGATAATGGTGTTCTGGAACTCACTGCAATGCTGGCTCAATGGTCAATATTGCTGCCTCACAGCACCAGGGAATGACCGAGAATTGTGTGCAGTTTTGGGCCCTATCTCTCAGGAAGGATATACTGGTCCTGGAGTGTGTTCAGAGGACGTTCACGAGAATGGTCCCGAGAATGAAAAGCTTAAAATATGAGGAACATTCGAGGACTCTAGGTTTATACCCAGTGGAGTTTAGAAAGATGAGGGGGATCTAATTGAAATATACAGAATACTGAATGGCCTGTACAGAGTGGATGTTGGGAAGATGTTTCCATTGGTAGAAAGGACCTAGACCCGAGGGCATAGTCTTAGAGTAAAGGGAAGGCATTTTAGAATGGAAATAGAGAGAAACTTCTTCAGTCAAAGAGCGGTGAGTCTGCGGAAGTCACTGCTGCAGAAGGTGGTGGAGGCCATGTCATTGCATATACTTAAGATTTGAGATAGATAGGTTCTTGAGTACCAAAGGGATCAAGGGTTGCTGTGAGAAAGTGCGAAAATGGGGTTGAGAAACTAATCAGCCATTATTGAATGGTAGAGCAGATTCGATGAGTTGAATGGCCTAATTTCTGCTCCTATGTTTTATGGTCTTATTCCAGCATTGGGTGACTGTGTGAGATTTGTTTGTTTTCCCCATATCTGTGTGGGTTTCCTCTGGGTGCTCTAGTTTCCTCCCACAGTCCAAAAATGTGCCGGTTAGGTGGATTGGCCATGTTAAATTGTCCATAGTGTCCAGGGATGGTGCAGGCTAGGTGGATTAGTCATAGTAAATGGGACAAAATAGAATGCTCTTCAAAAGCTCAGTGCAGAGTTGAAGGGCCAAAAGGTCTCTACCTGCGCTGTAGTTATTATATGATAGAGGGAGAAACTTTGTTACCTTTTTAAAAAATTTGAAAGTTTATTGAAGTCATTTAATTTACTGGACAACAGGCCAAGAACCAGAAAGTGGGATTGCACCACATTGCTATTTGATTGTCCTGCAATGATGTGATTGGTCAAATGGTTGATTCCCACATCACAAAAGTTCAATGTTTCAATGCACAGTTTGTGTGAAATGCAGAGGTTGTGGATTTCCTGGGAGCTGTTGGAATGCATTCAGATATGTCAGTGGGCAAAACACTGACATGTTAAAGGTGTGCTTCATTACCATAAGTATGTGTGGAGCCACCCTCTATGTCCAAGCTGTCCAGAATCTGGTGCACTGCATTCTGCACAACATTGCATAATAGAGAGAGTTGGAGGTTGATCAGTTCCAAACCAACTGCACATACAGCCTAGGATGCCCTCTGAGATGACTCAATTAGTTATTCCAACTGTGGAACAAACAACAAATGAAAGGCTCCCCTACAATTTTTCACAAAGAAATGAAGGTGAAGTTGGTGCTTGAAATGAAACATTGAACAAGATGTAGAAATCACGTGGATCTATAAATTCTAATGTGGCATTGAACGTTTTGTCAAATACCCATGTGCATTCCCTCAGTGAATTACAATTACTTCAGCCTTTGCTTCCTCATGCTGCTTTTCCCAAAAAGGAACACAAATGTGAAGGCAGGATACTTCTTACCTTTACTGATGCTTGTATTTTATTCTGGATGTTAATTAATTAATTATTTTTTTAAAAACTGCGTTGAACTGATTTGGACTAATATCCATAAGGCGATTAGTCCACGTCTCTAGATTTTTTGATCTAAAGAGATTTACATAAATCATGGCAAAGTGGTTGATAACTCACCTCCAATATCATTAAAGGAGAAGACACACCAGTGTAGAACGAGCATGTCCAGAGAGAGGCCTTAGACATGACATTATAGAGTTGTGATTAAGAACCTACTATGTAGAGAGATGAAAGTTAGAGTGCAAAAGTACATGAGGAGTTAAAATCTTGACTTAAGAGTTAAAAAGCAAGAGCCTCAAGTAGTGAATGTGCAGATGCCAAACCGACTCAAGACCAATATCTCAATATGTAGGTAGCCGTAAAAATTAGGAATGGGTAATGAATGCTAGCTTGGTCAGTGCTGTTCACGTCCCCAGGATTTCTTTTTAGAAGTACACTTCAGATTACGCCAGGCATGTGTGCATCCTGTCTGCTGCACAGCTTGGAGACATGATTCCTGCTGGTTGGAAAAATGTAATCATTTACTCACATCAAAATCAGCGGCTCCATCCTGTTAATGTTTTACTTCCAAGTTTCAAGTACATAATCTCCCTGCTTTCTCAGAATCCTTTGTGTTTAATATGAGACTAACATCACTTGCAGTGCATTGGCCCTTTTGGAGAACAGGTGAACCAGGAGCATTGGGGTCAGGTACCTTGAAATCTTAATTTGGCTTCTAGACTTCCAAGGGCAAAGCCAGGTTTTTCTATCAGTCAGAAGTGATCTGTTGGTCAAAGAACTCCCTTTGTCAAAGTAATCATGGACTTTAACCAAGTAAACTGAAATTAATAGATCATGCGCAATATTTCTCAGAAGATGGGAAATTATAGGATTGGAGTTAGTACCTACCTCTTGTTAATTTAACTGGAAACAAGACATGTGGCAATTAGGGAGTGGAACGAGCTAGTGACAGCACAAAGACAACAGAGAGGTTGAGAGTGGTGGTGATGTAGAATTCACTGACTAGCATACACATATCCCTTTAAGAGGAAGTCAAACCATTCCCCTTCCCTCTGCTTTAAGAGGGATTCAAGAATAGTACTGGAGATACTCCACTGTAATACTCCACTGTTCTTTCAACAGTGAGAAAGAAGCCGTTGCAGGAGACTCTTTGCTTACGATTAGGTAGATACCATTGACACCAGGCTCAATAAAGGAGGAGTCGGATAAGAATAGTGTAGTCTCAAGTTCCAAGTTCAAATCCCACTCCAGGACTTGAGCACAAAAATGAAAGCCCTTGTGCTGTACTGAGAAGCAGTGCACTGTTGATAATGTAATCTTTTGAACTGTCACCACATCTATTCATTTCAAAAGCATCAGTGGAGTTACCCACTGTGTCCAGGTCAATAATTATTCTTCAATCAACGCCACAGGGAAGCGATTATGTGGTCATTTATCATGTTGCTGTTTGTGGGAATTTGCTGAATGATTCTGACTGCCATGTGTCCTACATTTATAACATTAACTGCACTTCAACAAAAACTACTTTGGCTGTAAAACACTTTGATATATCTAATCATGAAAAATTCTATACAAATCCAAATCTTCCTTTCAACTACATTAAAGACTACAGTGAGTCTTAGAGCCTTAAGTAAGGGTTTGTTGAGTATTCTAGCAATGGAAAAGCTCTGAGTTGAGAAGTTAATATCTGGATCTGCAGAGAAAATGGTCACAAATATGGGAAGTGAAACATTTTAAAGGACTGGAGAGGTCGGAGGTTGATGATGCAAAGTTGGTTTACAATTGGTAAATAGGTGATGCTATTGTCACCAACTACCTTTCATCTACCATTCAAAAGATAAAGATGATGAGGAAATCATTTACAATCTTTTGTGAGCATTGGGAATAAGAGTGAGACATCTCAAGAAATGAGTTTCATAGACCAGTGTGTTCTGAGACGGTATGAGGAGAGATCGAAGAGAAACAAGAAAGCTATAGGTTCAAGACTACGACAGCTGAGAAACTGAGACAAGGTAAGTTTCATGGATTAGGAGGAGAGGTCGTGGACTACAAGATCTCAATTTTGGTTGCTGAGAAGAGCATGAGCTGCTTGTTTGTGGGACACAAGGGAGCAGGACTAAAGTCAATGCCTGATAGCAGGGAGACAAAGTAAAGCTGGGGTTATTTTATTGCATCCCACAGCAATTTTACAATTTAAGGTTATGTTCCACCTCACTGGGGTAGTACACAAAATCAAGCTCTGCTCTCCTGCCTCAAAAGGTCAATATCTTATCAAAGTGCACAAAATTCCCTGATTTGTCCAATTTATAGACCTAGATTGTTAGAAAGTACAGAATAGGTTTCTGCATTTATAAGTAAACAGACTGCAGCTACTTGTAAACAATTATGAACCATCAGCGTATAACTCTCCTGTTTAAAACTCTAAACTCCTTTACATATGTGCACATAGAAACACACAGACCCAAATACAAAAATAGACAAATGCAGAAAGCTTGAAATATTGGCTTGCTCTCTCTCCATGGATGCTGCCCGACCTGCTGTGGTATCCAGCATTTGTTGCTTTCAGTACATACTCCAGCATCTCTGCAGTAATTTTTTCCTGTAGGTTTACGGATGGAGAGGAAACTGGGAAAGCAGTTCGGTGGTCTCTATTCACAGAATCTGCTGAGGTGGTTCTTGAGCTGATTAGATTGATTTGCAAGAGGCACAGAGTGGCTGGGGTTCGCACATAATATCTCTGATTTTTAAAATTAAAAGTCACACCTTCCAGAAAGATAAATTGCCTTTTCTTTAGGCTTAAAGGTACTTAAGGCTTAAAGTACTCGGAAATGAGCGGGTGGAGATTTGAAGGCTGCTTGTTCACACCCCGACCTGTTCTTTTACCTGCGAATCAATCACACGGCTGTTGACAGACTCTGTCATTGATAATTGGTCACTATTCCAAAAACCAATCGGTTACTTGGTGACAACTAAATCTGTTTTTGCGCACACCCCTCAGCTCCAGCTTGCCTGCAAAGTACTTTTTAACCATTGCTTGAACAAGTAGCTATATAGATGGCAATTACAATGAGTGTCAGGTTACTCGCTTTTAAAAAGTGTGGTAAACCTTCAGCAATTCTTATTTTTAAAACAGTTCTTTTCCATTTCATTCCAAATTAAAAGTACAGAGAACTAAAAAAGGCATGGTTGTTACAGGTAAGAAAATTCATGGGTGTCTGTAACTATCATCCACCCATTTGTAACTTGGAGAACTAACAGAAATGAAATGGCTACACCATGACTGACATCACACATGTTCAGCATGTGGAAAGATCTTTTAGGATCGAGTGAGGTTTGATGCTAGATAAACACATCCTGACTGCAACAACAAAAAGTTGTGATCAGAAAAAGAATTCTACAGAACACAATTGTATTCTCTTTACTCCCAATATGCATCATTCTTTTTGAGTAGAAGCTAACCAGTAAAAGTATTTCAATTATGTCGTCTTTCATTTTCCAGTACAATTTTCAGTATTTTCATCCAGCAGATGTCAACCATCGTTATAAACTGCCAACTGTGTTTACCTGCTCAAATTCAGCTGAAGGTTAGGCACAAAATAAACATAAGAAAGTACTTAGATGTTTTAATGAGTAGTCAATTGAAGTTCTGCTCCAGTATGTTTCTCTGGCAAACATGTTGTTCATTTATTAGAATGACATTGAATGGCATGACAGCAGTATTAAAGACAGGATGGTCATTAAACAAAGGCATTAATTTTTGCATGCACAATGATTTGATCTGTACATGCTATGTCAGCTATATTCATATAAACCACACTAAACCATTCAGTGCATCAAACTAGACTCCCCGTTGCTTCCACTTGTATGAAATTGATGCCATCTGGCTCCAATCTTCTGGCTTTACATGAGCTAGTATCTAAACAGTCATTAGGTTGGCATTGGTTTGGGCATGCACACAGATCAGGAACTGGCCATCAGGCTGACAATACCAAACATTATCCAACTAATGTAGCTCAGGTTCTGCATGTCTCTAGAAATTCATACCTTAACAAGAAGTCTGGATCTGTAAATGAAACAAAAATAGTCTCTCTTGGCACTTTGGAAACTGAGTCGACTATAGTTTACAACAAAATATTTGTACACATATTTGTAAATCTGTATACACTCATGTTAGTTCAACATTACCTCTGTGCTCATTAACAGACACTGGCTGCCAATCTGGCAATGCCTCCAATTTAAAATTCTCATACACATTGAACTGATCAGATATTTTTCTCCTATCTTAACCTACCAAGATGTGGACTGGGGTGGATGAGATCAGAAGTCACCTGACAAAGGAACAACACTCTGAAAGCTTGTTATTTCAAATTAACCTGTTGGACTATAGCCTGAAGACTTTTGGTCTTAACCTACCAAGAATATATAAAGGAAATTGTGTTAAATGTGCAACAAAAAGATTACTACCTTTAGATTCTGTGATTCCAGAGCTGTAGAAGAAATTTGCTGCACAGCATCCCGATGTGTGCACGGAGATTATGTGATTTTGCTCAAGAGACTAGTCCATCCAAGTTCAAATTGAAATTCAATATTGGCAAGCAGATGTCATTGAATTTGAAACTTGACAACTTGGGTTCTAATCCCAGGTGAGTTAGTGCTCATGCTGGGTTTTATATACACAATGAACTTGCCAGGTCGTTTTTGGTTCTTCTGAAAGAGCTATTAATGTAGTTTACTTATTACTTGAATTGTAATGGAGATCCAGAGAGAAATTTATAAGAGGATCTTGGGCCTGATCTAATGTTCACATTTTTCCATGGTTCTGTTCGTGTTACAAAAGCTCGGTGGGAGGATGAGCAGTAAGGATGATGCAGAGATACTTGTGTGATTTGGACAGTCTGACTGAGTGGGCCAATGCATGGCAAATGCATTATAATATGGAAAATTTTCTGGTAATGTACCATGGTAGCAAAAATAGGAAAGTAGATAATTATCTGGCTATAAATTGAGAGAAGGGAATGTGCAACAAGAAAGGATGTCCTTATATGCCAGTCACTGAGGGTAAGCATGCAGATGGTATAGGTACCATCAGGCAGTAAAGAAGGCAAATAGTATGTTGGCCTTCATAGTGAGGGGATTTGAGTAAGGGAGCAGGGATGTCTTGCTGCAATTGTACAGGGTCTTGGTGAGACCACGCCTGGAATTTTGTTTGCAAATTTGATTTCATTATCTTAGGGAAGATAGAAGAAATCCAATGAAGGCTGATTCCTGGGATGGGGGGGCTGATATGAGAGGTTGAATTCATTAGGATTATATTCGCTTACATTCAGAAAAACAGGGGGGAACATCCTTGAAACCTATAAAATTCAAACAGGACTAGACAGGAAAGATGCTCCAGATGATGTGGAGTCCAGAAGTAGACGTCATAGTCTATGGATAGAGATGAGGAGAAATTTCATCACTCAGAGTGCTGAGCCTGCGAGATTAACTACCACAAGAAAGCAGTCAAAGCCAAAATATTGTATGATTTCATGAAGGAGTTGGGCCTTGCCCTTGGGGCTGAAAAGGTCAAAGCACGAACAGGCCATTGAGTTGGAGGATCAACCGTGATCATAATGAATGGTGGAGCAGCCTCGAAGGGTTTATTGGTTTACTCCCACTCTGAATCGCTATGTTCCCGTGTCATGTCATCTTAGAAACCTGCCTAAGGAAGTGTTACTCTTTTCCTAACACCTAATATAGCTTAACGTGTCATTGTTCAATGTGAGAGTATCACATACTAGAAGATATTCCAGTGATTGCAAACGTTCACAATTATGCATCAACAGCAAAAGCACAGAAAAAACAAGTAATCAAAAAGCTCCATTGGCTTCCAAGAACAGACAGGGCCCATTTTCAAACAAAAACAAATTTTCCAGTCAATGATTGATCATAGCACGGTGACTTCCATGATGATAACCAGTGCATCTAACCACAACAGGGGTCATGTTTCCAATGAATCTGTGGAGGGATTATCAGAAACAGATCATGCTCTTAGTTTTGTGAGCAGCCAGCATTCGCATTGTGCATGAATTGTGATTTAGCATAGTCCTCCATAAAGTAGGGCATGGAGGACTGTGACAAGGAGAGCATGGAGTGCCTCTACATTGATCTTTGACAATGGGACCTTATTCCAATGTGAACCACATGGTATGCCACACAAAAAGCAATGAGATTGTAAGTGTGGTAGGATTATTAATATCTGTCTCCCCACCCACTGCATCACCCAAGGAAGGCTGCGCTGCATATTGTCAAATACTAACAGTTTAAGGTGAGAGGAAATCAGTGAATTGTAGCCTGCAGGTGTAGCTTTTAAGATCACTGCTGCTTTTATAGAGATGATGACGATCCATTTCCATTTCACCTTCATCGTTTACATTATAGTGAAAAGCAAAGCAGGCTATTTTTATGTCAAAACAGTAAATTGCGGGCTCAGCTGGAGTCCTCTCCTCGCCACCCACCACTCTGCTGCCAAAACCTCTATGTTCCTTTTTTCCATGCAATCCCTGTTGAGCCTATCAGTGCTGAGCTTCCACATGTTCCCATGCATATCTGAGAAATGCCTTCATCTCCCAGCATTCCCCATTGAGCCCGACAGTTTAGCTACACCCACCACCGTGCTACCCTGGTCCCCTGTCAAAGCCAAGGTGGTTGCTATTGCCAATGTTTCCTGCACCCCCATCCTCCAGTAGTTATTCATGACCTCCCATGCAGCATTGACTGCTCCCCACCCCCTCCCCAATATGTTGAGATACTCCTTCACAATTATTGTCCTGTCTGCATTCAGCGTCCTGCCTCCAATCCCCAGAAATTACTTCCATCACTTCCCTACCACAGCAGTTGCTCCTGATAACCCCTCTTGACTTTCACTGAGTTGATCCCATTGGATTTGATGTTGCCAATACCTTCCCTTCCTATGGTGCCATTGGTGTTCTCAACCAATCCTGGTATTGAAGTCTCCAAGGAAAAATTATCTTGTCCTCCTTTGGATGTTTGTCAACAGTGTATCAAGGTTGGCTTAGAAAATCTCATTTACGTCCTCCTCCAAATCAAGTGTTTGGGCATAAGTGTTCACAACTGTAGCCAGTTATAGATCAGTCTGGTATCTCTTCAGTTCTCAGGGTATGATCACAGTTCTTTCTTAGGTTGGTCACTGTTAGCTAGATCTATTAGGGTTCTTACATTTCAGGCTCCAAAGTTTATTATTCTTCATTCTGACTGCATGTGGCTAATCCCTTTGGACATGGTAAGACAGTCAGGAGTTTTGAGGCAGGCTATTTTTAGGGAACCAAATTCCAGCCCCATCTCCCCTATTAGAGTGAGCAGAGCCAATCATGAACAGGATGCTCGGTTATGGGCACAGCTCCTGAAATGCTCTGTCTGCTTCGTCCAGAACTAAGACGACTGACACCCAGCACCTAATGTGTCCGTTTGTGATTAGGACCTTCCAGGTGTGTGTGTGTGTGTGTGAATAGAGTGGGAAGTTTACATTTGTTTGCAGCATTAAGTCCAATGAATACATTTCATGGGTGTTTGCATTTTAAAGGGTACCAATGACGTAGGCTGTGATAATGTAGCTGGACTGGTTTATTTGTCATTCTAGTGTGAGAATATTGACCTTTAAAATTGGGTCTTCTATTTTAGTTTTACAGTTGTGTTGCAAAGTTTATGGGATGAATTAAACAGTTTATGGCTCTTGCATGTTTTTCATCCAGTGGCACGAAAGTCGACACCTGCAAGATAATAACTGGACAGTGTGGGTGTGTACAAAAGTATTTATACTGAACAATCATAATGATAACATTACATGTTTATCAGGCAATATTACGCATCCTCAGGTTGTGGGCATTATTGATAAAGCCAGCATTTATTGCTGTCCCTCATTTCAGTGAAATGGGTACTTAAAAATGCTGCATTTTTCCTCAGTGTCAACTTGCTATTTCTGAGGCCAATTCAGAGTCAACAGTATCAGGGGTGGGACTGGGTTCATACATGGGGCACCAAGTAAAGAAGGCAGGTTTAGTTCTCTAAAGAGCATTTGTGAACTAGTTGAGTTTTCACTTTCACTTTATTGTCCCTTCAGAGGACTCGAAATGGAAGTTCATTTTAGGTACATTGCTTATTCGTCAAGAATTACATATATGCAAATAATAAATTTTTGTTGATTAATCAAAGAAATCATCTTCTACACTGCAATAATTTTAATATATTTTAGTTAGTTCTAATCATCAGTCAGCTCTGGTGTCAATATTGGTGTCGATACATCAGCTCCTGTTAATCATTCTTTTGTACAAAGGTGGGATAAGCTCAGGAGCGGATTTTTTTGCCCTGCAACTGAGGGATTGTAGACTTTTCCCTGAACACATCCAACAGTTGTACTGAGACAAACAATTCTCATTGTTCATGACACTCAGGATTTTCATCAAAATACTTTGAGTGCAGATTTTGTCAAGGAAGATCAGCTATCAAATATCTTTCCTGCCTGATTCAGTAATCCTTGCACAGTTAACAAGAGTTGGCTTTCCAAATATTGCTGTACCAGGCAAGGCTTTGATTAATCTCTCAAGTACAACAGAGTAAGAGGTCCATGGTTGTAAGGTCAATTTGAAAAGATTTTAATTTACTGAATTGTACAACTGTGGACATCTCTTGGGGCCCAACAAGCTGGCAGCTTCATGGTCACTGACCAATTTTTCTTTTTCTTTTTCTGGATTCTATTTAACTGAATTTATGTTTGAAAAAAAAATTAAAACAATGGCACTTTGAAAAGGGAGAGGGACGGACAAAGGCAGCACATGGTCTGTGCAGGAGAGAGAAAGAAACCCACACTGCTAACTGACACAGCAGTGAACCTGCGCAGTTAACTCCTTTGCTGTTGAATTCATATATCACTGGACATTGGCGTGCACCTGGGAAAATTAGCAAACCGTGAAATTCACAACTGATCTTGGAGGATCCTGTTTGGGAGAGGTCACAGAGCAGAGACAGAAAAGTGAACAGTTTTAAGTGTGGCCTTGGGGCCTTGCTGCAAGTCTGCAGTGGTGAATAGAGGGGGTTCTTTCTTGATTGTGTTTTATTGAGATATGTCTCTTGATTAAACTTAAAAATATAAATCATAAATATTAAGTTGGCCTGGAATAGTTTTATTTTAGAGGAATAAGACGGTGCTATTTTCTGGGTCTGCAGATTGGAAGAAGCAAAACTGGTCCTTATTAGAGTGATATACTCCTCTTGTTCGATGTGGGAGTTTAGGGAGAGTTTATGTTTACTGAGGATGATATCTGCAATAAATGCCATTGGTTACGAATCCTATCAGAGCAAATGGATCAATTGGAGACACAGTTCGAGGCAATGAAGAATTTACAAGAGCAAAGGCATGTGATGGAAGGCAGTAATAGGGAGGGAGAAAAGTCGCAGATACAATCACATAGATGGGTTAACTCCAGGAAAGGTAAGAGAGGTAGGCAGGCAGTGCAGGAGTCTTCTGTGGCTATCCCCATTTCAAACAAGTATGCTGTTTCAGAAAATGTGGGAGATTGATGGATTCTCAGGAGAATGCAGCACAAACAATCAAGTTTCTGGTATTGAGACAAGCTCTAATGCAACAGATTGATTGTATAAGGGCACTGTCTACTCCGAGGCACAGACAAACATTTCTGTGGCCAACAGTGAAAAATCAGAATAGTGTGTTGCCTCCCTGGTGCCAAGATCATGGATGTCTCAAGGCGGAGAGAATGTTCTCGAGGAGAGACCCCAGCAGGAGATCATTGTACACATTGGAACCAAAGACATAGGAAGGGAAAAAGTTGAGATTCTGAAGGGAGAATATGGAGAGTTAGGCAAGAACTTAAACAGGAGGTCCTCAAGGGTAGTAATATCTGGATTACTCCTAGTGCCACAAGCTAGTGAGGGCAGGAATAGGAAGATAGAGCTGATGAATGCATGGCTGAGGAGCTGGTGTATCGGAGAAGGATTCACGTTTTTGGATCATTGGAATCTCTTCTGGAGTACAAGTGACCTGTACAAGAAGGACAGATTGCACCTAAATTGGAAGGGGACTAATATACTAGCAGGGAGATTTGCTCAAGCTGCTCAGGAGGATTTAAACTAGAAACGTTGCGGGGTTGGGGGGGAAGGTGGGACCCAGGGAGATGGTGAGGAAAGAGATAAATCTGAGACTGGTATAGTTGAGAAAAGAAGCAACTCAAACAGTCAGGGCAGGCAGGAACAAAGCAGAGACAGTATTAGGCAAGAACTTTCAAAAGCTGATTGGGGGCAGATGTTCACATGTAAAGGGACAGCTGGAAAATGGGAAGCCTTCAGAAATGAGATAACAAGAGTCCAGAGAAAGTATATCCATGTTAGGGTGAAAGGAAAGGCTGGTAGGTTTAGGGAATGCTGATTGACTAAAGAAATTGAGGGTTTGGTTAAGAAAAAAAAGGAAGCATATGTAAAGTACAGACCGGATAGATCAAGTGAATCCTTAGAGTATAAAGGCAGTAGCAGTACATTTAAGTGGGAAATCAGAAGGGCAAAAAGGGACATGAGATAGCTTTGGCTATTCTCCTTGAATTAAGAAGAATCCAAAGGGTTTTTACAAATACATTAAGGACAAAAGGGTAACTAGGGAGAGAGTAGGACCCCTCAAAGATCAGCAAGGCAGTCTTTATGTGGAACTGCAGAAGATAGGGGAGATACTAAACGAGTATTTTGCATCAGTATTTACTATGGAAAAGGACATGGAAGATATAGAATGTAGGGAAATAAATGATGACATCTTGAAAAATGTCCATATTACAGAGGAAGAAGTGCTGGATGTCTTGAAATGGGTAAAGATGGACAAATCCCCAGGATCTGATCAGACGTACCCTAGAACTCTGTGGGAAGCTAGAGAAGTGATTGCTGGGCCTCTTGCTGAGATATTTGTATAATCGATAGTCACAGGTGAGGTGCGGAAGACTGGAGGTTGGCAAACGTGGTGTCACTGTTTAAGAAAGGTGGTAAGGACAAGCCAGGTAACTATAGACTGGTGAGCCTGACATCGGTGGTGGGCAAGTTGTTGGAGGGAATCCTGAGGGACAGGATGTACATATATTTGGAAAGTCAAGAACTGATAGTCTAGATGGCTTTTTGTGTGGAAATCATGTCTCAGAAACTTGATTGAGTTTTTTTTTTGAAGAAATGACAAAGAGGATTTATGAAGACAAATTGGGTTGGGATATCTGGCCAGCATGGACGAGTCGGACCAAAGGGTCTGTTTCCGTGCTGTACATCTCTATGACTTGAAATGGCATTTCAGAATTCCAAGTCATTCTCGTGATTATTTATTTGACGTATTTGTATGACTAATCGATTAATAACAATCAATCCACACTTGATTAATGAGTTTTTTTTAAAAAGAATAAAGTAAGAATATGAAGATGGCAACAAGATACCATATATACTCATGTGTAGGTCGAGTTTTAAAGACCATTTTTTAAAAGCTGAAATTAGGGGGTCAACTTATACACAAGGTATTGTTTTCGAGGGGGATGAAATTCATGTTTGGCATGGGTCAAAAAATGGACAAACAAGCCAGATCTCCATATAAAATAATAAACGACAAAATGAAAAAGAATTATGGCCATTATTGAATTGGGGGGATTATTACAATAAGTTCAGAGCAGAACTGTACGTGACACCTACATCTAAGAAACTGAGCAACAGTGGGAAGACAAGGTCAAGAGCTGTCATAAGGTACTGTAGATATTAGCTAGCATAGATTAAATATATGTATGTAAATATTACATATATACAGTATATCATTTTGTATATAATATATAGTGTGTGTATATACATATATATATTATATCACATGGTATATGTAGTTATCAACATTCAATTTTTTATATTTTTATTGAAAAAAGATTTTTTGGATATTACAGCAAACACAACAATTCAAAGAAACCCACTCATTACATACATAAAGAATAACTAACAACTAACTTAATAAAATGACAATAATAGTAGTAATGATAATATATCTCAGCAAAACAAACTTATAGCGCTTTATCATCGAGAGCAAAAATTTATACATATTCTTGTGTTTGTAACTCCTCCTCTCTGGAGACCAGATTTATTAAACAGAATTGTTATTGCCATATTAATAAGGGCCTTTATATAGCCAACACATTTGTGCCCAGGTCGTCTAAAATGGGCCGCCATGTTTTATAGAAATTTCCTGTTTTTTGGTGCACTATGCTTGTGAGAAAATGGATGTGCTCCATGACTAGCTTACACCAGCCCAACAACCCTGGAAAGTTTTCAGACACCCACCCTAACAGAATGTTCGTTCTTGCACAAAAAGTGAGGATACTGAATAGGTTGTTTTGTGCATGTCCAAAGGGGGTACATTAGCTAGGCCAAGAGGAGGAGATACTGCGTCCATCTCCACCTCTGTCCCCAGGAGCCTTTCTATTTCGCCTGCCAGTGCTCCAGTATGCCTGGAGCCTGTGGCAAGACCAGAGACAATGAGTGAGAGTACTTGTACTCGTTTTGCACTTGGGACATATTGAAGGTTCTCCACTTTACATTTTGAGAGACGATCTGGAGCCAAGTGGACCCTATGGAGAATCTTCAATTGCAAGGCATGGGTCCTATTGCAAATTGAGATCCTTCTTGCATTTTCTCAGATATCCTCCCATGCCCCAGAGGAGAGCTCAATGCCCAGTTCCCCTTTCTGTACCTTACACAGCCGCTCAGTCACCTGCAAGGAGCTCTCCACCAGCGGGTGATAAAGAGTGCTGACAGAAGGTGTATATTTTGCACTAAGCATCTTTTTATCTCTGTTGGATTTATAATGGTCAGTTTGGAGTGTAGTTCTTTTTTTGAGTATAGTTCCTGATTTGGAAAGAACAGAGGAGATCCCTGCTAGCTAACTCGCATTTCTGAGCTAACCGGTCAAAAGACGTCAATGTGTCCCTCATAACTGGGTCACCCAGGCAAGACACACCCCTAGCTGCCCAAAGTTTAAACCCGAATCCATCATCCCCGGTTCAAAACCTGGCATACCAATTATGGATGTCAAAAATGGATGTTTTAGCAACATTGCCCTCACTGTGTTGCATTGCCCTCCATGCTTTAACAGTATTAATAACTATTGGGCTATGACAATATTCCTTAACTGTCCTCATTTTATCCCAGGCAAGAGAGTGTGGTGCTGGAAAAGCACAGCAGGTTAGGCAGCATCTAAGGAGCAAGAGAATCGACATTTTTGGCATAACCTCTTCATCAGGAATGAAGGGCTTATGCCCGAAATGCCAATTCTCCTGCTCCTCCGATGCTGCATGACCCGCTGTGCTTTTCCAGCGTCACACTCTCGACTCTGATCTCCAGCATCTGCAGTCCTCACTTTCTCCTCATTTTATCCAAGAATGTTTCTTTAGTAAAGATCAATGGTGGTATTCCCATAAGATACAGCAGGTGGGGGAAAATGTTCATTTTAATGAGGGCTATCCGACCTAACCAAGAGATCCGAAACACCTCCCACCTTTGAAGGTTTTATTTAATTTTGTCTTCTAGATGGGGAAAATTGGTTTTCAATAGCCAATCAAAGACAGGAATAATGAATATATCTAAGTAAAGAAAACCTCCCCGTGAGCATTTAAAGGGGGATTGAGATTCGCCCTCAGTGCCAGGCATTTTCAGGAGGTCACCCATGGGCATGGCCTCTGATTTCATAAAGTTGATCTTGTAACCTGAGAAACTGCCAAACGCGTTAATGCATTGTATCAGATGAGGTACTGAAATCGTCAGGTTTGACAAAAAAAAACAAGACTATCATCCACATACAATGCAATCTTATGTGACCTTGTCCCACTTCTGGAGTGATTATATTGGGATCCCTACATAAAGCCTCTGCCAGCAGCTCAATCACCAGTATGAAAAGCAATGGCGATGGGGGACAGCCTGTCAACTGCCCCTAAGGATATTAAAATTGCTTGACCACACACCATTGATGAGAACTGCGGCAAGAGGTTTCCCATAAAGAACGCTTAACCATCTGATAAAGTCCTCACCCAAACCAAACTGCTTTAAGAATGAAAAAGGTATGGCCACTCGGCCTGATCACATGTCTTCACCGTGTCTAAAGAGATCACTAATCCCTGTACTGATCATTGTTGACATATTTGGATCACATTAAGTAACCTCCTGACATTATTAGAGGATCTGCGGTCCTTTATAAAATCCATCTGATCCGTCTTGATAATAGATGGCAGCACAGTCTCCAGTCTTAATGCAGGGGTCTTAGATAGGATTTTGAAATTGACATTCAAAAGTGAGATGGGTCTATGGGAAGCACAGTCCTCCAAGGCCTTCCCTTTTTTAAGGATGAGAAATGTTTTCCTCCCATAAAGACAGTAGAAGGGGGCCATGACTGTGTGAATCATTAAACATACTAAGCATCGGTCCTGACAATATATTTATAAATTCCTTATAAAATTCACTGGGAGTCCATCAGTTCCAGGTGCCTTTCTATTCTGGAGCTGCCTCACAGCTTCCTGCACCGACAATGGGGCATTAAGGAGAGACGTTTGTTCAGGGGTCACACCTGGGAGATCCAGATTCCTAAAAAAAAAAGACTCCATCCACACAGCTTTCAGACTGATACAGTTCAGAGGAAAATTTCCAAAGTGCCGCATTAATCTTTTTAGAATCACTGGTTGGGTTTCC
This sequence comes from Hemiscyllium ocellatum, assembly GCF_020745735.1. Lineage (NCBI taxonomy): Eukaryota > Metazoa > Chordata > Chondrichthyes > Orectolobiformes > Hemiscylliidae > Hemiscyllium > Hemiscyllium ocellatum. The sequence goes on from NC_083434.1 coordinate 24,855,524, forward strand.
AGTATCTTCCCTGATTGAGGTGGTGGCTTGAGGAGCACTCCTTTTCCTGGCAAGATACACTAAGTATTTGCTCAGTTTGTCTCCATGCTCAAACAACGTTTGTTTTGCCGAAGTAAGCTCCTTCTTAGCTGTCCGTGTGAGCATGGAGTTCAAGGTGGACCGAGCAGTGATCCTCTGTAATTTAGCCAGCGAGGGCCTATCAAGTAAGCCTTCTCAGCTGCCTTCAGCTATGTTTCAAGCAAGTGTTGCTGCTCACCCTTCTGCTGTTCCTTACTGGCAGAATAGGAAATAACTAACCCCCTGGCATAGGCTTTAGTAGTTTCCCATAGAATGGATAGATTGCTGGCTGAGCCTGAATTAATGTCTAGAAAAACCTTGGAATTCATTGGAAAAGTATTCAATAAACTTACTATCCTTAAGGATGAAGGGATCCAGTTGCTAGTGTCCCAAACCTACTATAGTGTCCTTACTCTTGACCATCAGGTACACTGGCTGTGATCAGAAATAGTAATGTTGCCAATTGTACATGATACTACTGAGCCCAAATGCACTGCGGGAGTCAGAAAGAGATCAGTCCTTGCATGACATTTGTCTGGATTGGAAAAATCATGAACTCCCTGCCTGTAAGGTGAAGGCACCTCCAGAGATCCACCAGTCCTAGTTCAACACACTGATCCTGTGGAAGCTCAGCCCGAGCTTGCTGGCTTCTTGTGAACACCTGTCCGAGAACAGAGAACCACCACTTGATTAATAGAGTCAACAGTACTGTCTTTATTCAAGATTGCCAGTATACACGTATACAAACGAGCTTGGGAGCAGATCCACTCTAGCCCACGCTGGGTGCTAGACAGTGGTCTCTCGCTCTCAATTGGGAACGTTGTCATATTTATACATAACTTTTCACGCAAGGCAGAATCCCGTGTCTTGGGGTTATCACAAAGTATGTTAATCAAGTTATACTTCAATGTAAACGTACACATCAGGAATGTTCTAAGTCCGACATACAGACGTCAGCATTACCTCAAGTTAAGACATTAGCATTTTTCTGAAGATAAGCTATCAACATTTTCTTTAGTTAAGACATCAGCATTCTTGTACTGCTCTCAAGTTAAACATTCAGATACCAGAATCGCTCGAAAGTTAAGCATTCAGACATCAGCATTGTTCTGGTGACTGCCCCGTGACTTGGTGGGTGTACTATGGACTTGTGTATTCAGACTTCTTTCAGGGAACCTTACAAGTTGCAGTGTTAGCAGTTTGTGTCTCGCTCAGCATGTCGGGCAATACAGCCAATGCCCCACAAACATTGACCATTTTACCCGACACGCCAGGCGCCATTTTCTATATGGTCACTGTTTCTATCTTCAACTTATCAATCCCATAGTTGCTTAGATCGTGAAGACGATATCAGAGGGGGAGGGGGTCTTTAGGCAATCTGACTACCGTAGGATCTATTCGACAATTAAAATCTACCCACCATGATAATATGCTGAGATGCAAGACTCATCAATTTAGGAAGTGTGTCTATCAGGAACCCATGGGTGTGGATTGGGGACAGTGAACATTTAAGATCCCATATTCTTCCCCATTTATCAAGGCTTTAAGAATTACGAATCTTCTGTGAGTGTCTTTAATACACTCCAACAACTTAAATGGGAGATTCTTACTAACAAAAATGACCACTTCTCTACTCCAGGTACCAAAAGATGAGAAATAAGATTAGATTAGACTAGATTAGACTTACAGTGTGGAAACAGGCCCTTCGGCCCAATAAGTCCACACCGACCCGCCAAAGCGCAACCCACCCATACCCCTACATTTACCCCTTACCTAACACTACGGGCAATTTAGCATGGCCAATTCACCTGACCCGCACATCTTTGGACTGTGGGAGGAAACCGGAGCACCCGGAGGAAACCCACGCAGACACGGGGAGAACATGCAAACTCCACACAGTTGGTCGCCTGAGTTGGGAATTGAACCCGGGTCTCAGGCGCCGTGAGGCAGCAGTGCTAACCACTGTGCCACCGTGCCGCCCACAAATAAACCTGGTCATACCCATTCTGTTGCAGTTTCAAATGTTCTGCATCATATAGGTGTGTATCCCGCAATAAGGCGACATCCACCCTTTTTTAAAACTGGAGAGTACCTTTTTCTCTTGACCGGCCAGCTTTTCCTCATTCTTTTTTTCTTTGATCATCTCACAACACTTGGTGAGTTCAGCAGCTAAGGCCTGCTGAGTAAACAGGCTTGCAGCCCTGGTGGATCTGGCCTTAGGTGAACTCCTTCCTTTCTTTGGCATTTTCCTGCAACAAAAGCAAAGAAAAGTAAAAATTTGAAATTCTATAGCTCTTTTACTGTTTTTTAAGTCAAAATGACTTGGTTGGGATGGGTTCCAGCTCTGTCCTGCCAATGTTGAAGTGTGGAGCCTAGCCAACAGGCCGAAGGGCCTGTTTCCACACTGTAAGTAATCTAATCTAACTCCTTCCTCCTAGACTGCCGCCATCTTGAATCCCTATCAACATTCAATTTAACGATTTGAAAATCGTGTTGTGCACATGACATGTGATGACACAGGTATTGCATTTGAACGAAAATTGTGCAAATCATGCTCTTTAGGACTGTACATATGGTCAGGAAAAGACCCCTGGATCGACTTATACATGAGGTATATGAAAAATACCAGATTTCTTGGTCAAAAAATAAGGGGTCAACTTTTACATGAGATCGACCTATACACGAGCATGTACAGTACTTTGAATTAAAGCTCCTTTTCTGGATTATGTTGAGCTTTTAACATGTATCACAGCCAGATAGTCAATGAGATTCATTTGATAAAACATGAAATGAGTGGTTAGAAAAGAATAATTAATGTTGTCATGACCACCAGGCAGATCCTTCAGTGAGCTGGTGATTTGTCTAGCTTATGTAGAATTACAAGATTCCTACAGTGTAGAAGCAGGTCATTTGGCTAATCAATTCCACACCGACCCTCCTGAAGGGTATCCCACCCACCTACCCTATCCGTGGATTTCATTTGGCTAATCTACCTGACCTGCACATTTTTGGACTGAGGGGAAACCGGAGCACCCAGAGGACACCCACACAAATACGGGGTGAACGTGCAAACTTCTTACAGTCACCCGAGGCTGGGGTCGAACCTGGGTCCCTGGCACTGTGAGGTAGCTGTGTTAAGCACTGAGTCACCCTGCCAACCCCCCTTTTAATTTCTAACTATTCAATTTCAAACAGACCAGCTGTCATGCTTTTTTTTAACCAAGTTTAAAGTCAGAATTAATTATTATTTATTACTGAAGGTTCTTTGCAGATAAAGAGTTAAATTTAACCACAAGAAATTAGGAGGATCTTAAAAAGGTGGAAAGCAGGAGAAATACAAAGTAGGAAGAAAGGGAGGAGATAACCGTGGAATAATTGTTGGATGATCATCTTTGTCAAGTAATGGAAAAATTACTGATGAAGCAAAGTTGATGAGAGAAACATCTGGCACTTTCAGATTTCCAGCAGAGTGCTCTCTTGATGGCTGAGTTTTGTATTGATGTTGTCCTGTCCAGTGAACATTAAGTATTGTCTGAGATGATACAAAAAGCTGACATATGCTATACATAACAGGGCAGATGCTTCTACCCACCAAATTATAATTAACCTTGGCCTTGCTATCAGGTGCCACAAGTTGAGTGGTGGCCTGAGACTGGGAATTAGATCTGCCAAAGTGGATTGGAAAGTGATGGCAAGGTGCAGGGTAGGGCATTAGTCACCAAATGTCCAAAATATAACATTAACCTTCCATTACAAGTGCTGATCTCCATTTCTGTCACACAGGACGATGACCTGGATCCAACATTAACACTTAAGTCAATCTCCTATAATGCAGTTGTGAGCCCTATTTGGTATTTATTGGTCTCCCACTAGTTTCCAGGTTTATTTGAAAATCTCAGATGCAAACCCAAAGTTTGATTGAATGTCATCTTCTTGGGCGTGTCCATAATCCAGAAGCCATCTGGTGTCAGTGTTTCTAGCTGCTTTCTCAGTTTCCTCTGGTGAAGCTTTTGTTTAAGAATTAGTCACAAAGGATTCACTTGTACTATTTGGTAATGTTCATACAGAGAGCATCATAATGGGTGGTATTATGGTTTCATAGAATCCCTGTAGTTCAGAAATAAGCCATTTGGCCAATCGAGTCTGTACCAACCTTACAAAGAGCATCCACCCAGACCTAGCCCCTGACCCCATCTGTGTATGGCTAATCCACCTAACCTACACATCTTTGGACTTTGGGAAGAAACTGGAACACCTCAAGGAAACTCGTGCAAATGCAGGGAGAACATGAACCTCCACCCAAGCAGTCACCCAAAGCTAGAATTAAACCAGTATCCCTGGCACTGTGAAGCAGCAGAGTTAACCACTGAACTCTCCTTTGTATGCCTTTGAGGAATGTGTTGAAAGTGTTGATTAATACAGGTCGTTCTGCTATAATGCACATTTCATTAATGCAAATTTGCTATAACGCGATTGACTAATTGGGGACACTGTTTCTAAAAAGTGAACTTTTAAAGCACGTATTGGTTATAATACAATTCCAGCCCCATTAGTTTAAATGGTGCTGTTATTACTCAATTTTCTTATAACACGGGATTGCATGAGAACGGAACTACCACATTATAGCAGAATTAACCGGAATGTGTTGAGAATGTGGGGAGCTGACTAAAGTATTATTGCATTACATAAGAATTAGAATGAGTGGCAGTGGTGAATGGCTGAAAGACTCAGCTGAAGTTGAAGTGAACGAGAATTGTGACGTGAATGAAATATGTTTGGGGAAACAGACTGAAGGGAAGAACATGATACAATGAAAGTGAGTCTTATCATACTTTTCCCGACCTAGTTAAGTCAGTAAAATGAAAATGATAATGAGTCATTCCTGTTATCTACTATCCGCTCCACTTTCTCTGCACCCCACCTCTCACCCATTTCAATTCCACCTTGGCATTAATTCATCGGAGGATCGATGTGAATTTGTTGGGCCGAAGGGTCTGTTTCCACACTGTAGGGATTGTATGATGATAAACAGTGATTCAATGAAATTGTGAGAGTATAACCCAAGGCTAAGCTCATGCCATGGCCAGGGTGCAGTGGAAATGGTAACATCAATAAGCTACATTAATGTATAACTTCAGTGTAAGTCAACATCTGGTTTGAAGAATCCTTGAACACCTTTGAAACTTTATAAAGTTATGTAAGTTTTAAAGCCTAATTTGTAATCTAACCATCTCAATCTGTGGTAGAATCAAGCTGGATGTGTAATTTACACCCCCATCCCCATCCTTCCCTCCAAAATGGCATAAAGAAATGAAGATTGATGAGACACGCATCTCACTTCCCAAATGCCAATGCTAGACATTAGTGTTATGCTGTCATAACATCTGGCCTGATTCAAGATCCTGAGTTTATTGTTTTTGGTATGTCTCCAAGTTACTCACTTTTTCCATTTCAAATATTTTCTTCTGAGTAATTTTCTTTTGAAAAAGTATCAATTTGTTCAGTTGATCTATTGGACCAAACAGGAATTTATTTGGCCACTGGTAAAATGCATTTGAAAAATAGATGTTTAAGAGCTCAGAGCTTTAAAATAGATACTCTCTGCATAACTCGAGATGCTACCTCTTCCTCATTGATAACCAAAGGAAATCAGTTGCATGCTGACCACTTCTTCTATCGACCACTACCCACTTCCCATGAACTGACTAACTCAACAGTGATCATTGGCAGACTCTGCTACCTGACCTCATTTTACTGCATTTCCCTACCTCCCTGCACCAGCAGTGGAAAAAGTGCATGAATGGCCAAAAGCAATCCCGTTTTTACTGAGCTAAAAATGTACAAAGTGTTTTATAGCTAATGAATTATTCTGGAAGCTTAGGCACTATTGCAATATACAATACAACAGCAAATGTGTATACAGTGAGATCCCACAAACAGCACTGAACTAAAAGATCACATGATCTATCAAAGGACACGTTTTGGTGAAATTCCAACAAACAAAAATCCCTCCTCACCTTCAATAATAATAACCAATCATCTCTAACAGTACATGGCTTCCTCAGTACTGTGATGACATTTTACTCCAAATTGTATGTTCTAGTCCTTGAATCCTCTTATTCCTGATGAAGGGCTTATGCTCGAAACGTCGAATTCTCTATTCCTGAGATGCTGCCTGGTCTGCTGTGCTTTGACCAGCAACACATTTGCATCCATGACCTTGTAGCTCAGTGTTAAGGGGCACCAATGAAGCAGATTTTACTTGTTCATAAACACCTACAAGTGCAAAAAGATTCTAACTGAAGTCCCCAAGAGAGTTTTATCATGACAAGAATACAATGTTTCAAGATGATGGTGCCTGAGCTATATCTCAGGATCCCCAAATCCCTTGACTAATCGCAATATGAGCCACACTCTTCATTCTGGGTGTAGAGTCTTGGGATTTCAATTAACATAAACTTAAAGAATCTATTATTGACATCCTAGGGAAAAAGAGATATTGATTCTGTAGTGATCGAATCGAGGGTCAGGTGGATCTCATTGACTCGAGATCCTTGATTGCAGTTGTTAATATGGGTCAATCATGGAGCCCTGGCTGACAGATAAACAAGAGATTCAGAAAATCTCCTCAGTCTAGGGACTGGCTTTGAGTTGGCTGGTCAGAGCCCTTGTACTGTGCACATGTAAATAAAGGATGACTGGGTGATGGGTGTGACAACACAGTGGTGCCTGCTGCTTTGTACCCAACATCAGATCGTCTCATTGGTTCAAAGTTGGCAAAAATAATAAATTCAAACTCGATTGGGTTTTAGTATCCTGGGGCATAATTTAAACTGCTTGAATTTAAATTGTTGTCAAAGTAGCAACCAACTCGGGTATCTATTTCACAGCCAAATGTTATATATTTTCAATTTTCCAGTACACTCTGAGACTGCCAGCTAGTCATATACACAGGTGCTTTTAAGCTGTCAGTGCAAAACAGCATTCACTTTCTCTTAAAGGTACAGTACAAAACAATGGCATACTTGCCTCTGTGCAGTTATTTCAGATTCATCATAATGGACATATTTATTTCAGAAAATATGACTTAGAGGAGTCATGGCATATAAATGTTTCACGCTTGGGAAAAACGGATAACTTCAGACCTGTAGTTCCAAAAGCATTCACTACTATATTTTCCTTGCTTTATTTCTGGATCTGTTGCAGTATGGTTAAAACACATCCATCATTATGGTAAGTCAATTGTGTTGCATGAGTCAAGGTAAAGGAATTGCCTAAGGGTGTAAATTTCTCTGGGGAAGGGAGGTATGCTGAGTCTGAATGTTCAATTGCAGGTTTCCCAGCCAAGAGCCTGAGTGATAGTTCTAACGGTAGGAAGGCCTGCCTTTCCAGGTGTCCTTGAAATATACTCGCAGGACCTTCAAACTGTAAGTGGAAACACTAACTTTCTACCAATCTGCTATAAGATTCGCCATGGTCCTTGTGCATTCATATGTAGTGAGCTGACAACTGTGTAATCAGCACAAACTAAGGACTGCAGATGCTGGAGATCAGAGTCGAAAAGTGTGGCACTGGAAAAGCACAGCAGGTCAGGCAGCACCCAAGAAGCAGGTGATTTGACCTTTTGGGCATAAGCCCTTCATCAGGAATGTGGCGGAGGCAGCGGAGTGGATGGGGTTGGCAGATAGATATGATGGGTTCCGTGGGGAAAGGTAGCTGGGAAGGCGATAGCTAGATGCAGGTGGGGGGGGGGGGGGGGGGAGCGGGGGGTGATGTTGGTGGATCACCTTGGGACTTTCCAACCCTCCGACACAGCATCAATGTTGATTTCACCAGTTTCCTCATTTCCTCTCACCCCACCACAGCCTGCATCCAACCCGCTATCTCAGCATCGCTCCCTTGAATTGTCCCACCTCTCTGCTCCACCCTCCACTCTGACCTATTGCCATCTCCTCATAGAAAGTGAGGAGATCAGAGTCGAGAGTGTGGTGCTGGAAAAGCACAGCAGGTCAAGCAGCGTCAGAGGAGTAGGAGAATCAATGTTTTGGGAATAAGCCCTTCATTAGGAATGAAAGATGAAGGGCTTATCCCCAAAATGTCGATTCTCCTGCTCCTGGGATGCTGCCTGACCTGCTGTGCTTTTCCAGACCACGCTCTCAATTATCACCATCTGCCTCCCTCCACCTATCACCTTCCTAGCTACCTTTCCAACAAGCCCAAGCCCTCTTCTATTTACCTCTCAGCCCCCCTGTCCCCCCTGTTTCTGGCCCACACCCATACATTCCTGATGAAGGACTTATGCCCGAAACATCCATTCTCCTGCTCTTCGCATGCTGCCTGATGTGCTGTGCTTTTCCAGCGCCACAATTTTCAACTGTGTAATCATTCAAGGAGAAACTGCTGGACACTGAGGAACCAACATTCTCTACCATGCCTAATATCAAAATTGTACACCACAACAAAAGATTCCACTGAATGACTGCACTGTGGTTTGTCTTGTGACTACCAAGCTGGAGGAAGATGTACAAGATAGAACTTGGATCCATTTTTGACTAGCAGTTCCTATTTTGGTTGCATGTTAGATATTTATAACCCAGATATTTACTGTTCCCTGCCAAGTTATCTTGCCAGAGGGAGCACATTAGTGATTGTTTATAAGGGAAGGTCTTGGTGTTTGTCAGAAGATCACTGTTGCAGTTTGTTTAAAGTCAGTACCTGAAAACAACAAATTTCCACTTTAATTTCTTTCAAAGATTTTTTCTTTGTTTGCAAAACGATTGCAGTAGCCACCAAGTTGGAGGATGTTTGTTGCAGTTTTAACTGGAGATGTAGCCTCTGATACAGCTTTAAACTAATGAGCCTAGCACTTTGCAATAACAAATTGTGTTTATATAAGGAATAAACCACGAGGAGTAATGTCCCATTGTTAATATATGAAAGCTGGATATGGGAAAGAACTTGCTTTTACATTTTGCCTCAGGAAATCCCAAAACTTCATAGCCAATAAAGGACTTTTGAAATGTAAAAGGTCCGACAACCAATTTATGAACAGCTATTTCCCACAAACAACAATTTACTGGGAGGACAGAATTGACCTCCATCTAATATCTTGTCCAAAACACCTCTGACAGTTCAGCATTACCTCAATACTGTGTTGAAATGAAATGTCAGGTTAGTGCCAGCACAGTGGTTAGTACTGCTGCCTCAGTGCCAGGGTCCCAGGTTCAATCATGGGCAACTGTGTGTGTGCAGTTTGCATATTCTCCTCATGTCTGCATGGGTTTCCTCTGGATGTTTCAGTTTCTTCCCACAGTCCAAAGATGTGTAGGTTGGATAGATTAGCCACAGGAAATGAAGGGTTACGGGGATACTGTTCAGTTCAGTGTGGACTCAATGGGCCAAATGGCCTGTTTCCACACTCTATGAATTTTAGATGTGTTAAATTCTCTGGAGCAGGACTTCAACACTGAAAAGCAAGAGCTCTACCACTGAGCAACCAATTTACTCTTCATTTGCCTTCTATAGCAAGTAGTTAGAGAGATGTGTAATTTATCATTTTGATGCAACCATATTCATGATGCGATAAAAGTCTGCTAAAGTTGACTCTTTCACCTTGCAACGTTCACTTTTACTCACTGGCACCTCAAGAAAATCACACTCTCTTGTCTCAAATTATAAATTAGCTTCATATCACATCAAATCTCTCTTTCCATTATATATTGCAATACATTGTGAAAACGATACTGTGTACTGATAGTTCAAGGGGGTGTTATTTGGACATCATTACAAACTATGCCTTTATCTAAGCAAGGTGCTTTCTTTTGTGTCTGACATTGTTCAGGCTGTTTGTAAAAACAAACTAGTAATTCATAACATAACCTCAAATTTAAAGGCCATTCTTTTCTTATAATTTTAAACATTGATAACTCGCAGCTAAATGGAAAGCTTCTCCTTTGGTTAATTTTAGCAAAATGCCACTTTTAACCAAAATTACTAAAATAAAAATCCCTGTACCAGTCAGAATGGCCCAAATTGTTGACCTCACAAGGTTGAATATTTCCTTCCCGTTTTGGTTGCAAGATTGGGTGAAATGGGGGTGGTAACAACTCCCGAGTCTGTTAAGTGAGGAATGTTTATTTAAAATTTGGCCCTGAAATCAGAAAGATTTTTGGTCTCACCGATTTTATTAAGTGTACCTGCTACAGTATTTCTACAGACGTTGGAAAGGCAGAACTTACAAATGAATTTTGGTGATTTGATTAGCTACTCAAACAAGCCATAGTCCCAAGCTGTGTAAACAAGAATTTATTGAATCTTGGGAATCTATACTAACGCCCAGCTTTTATACATTTCTCTTATCGCTTCTTTGTGACTATTCATATGCTGCTGCAATATAATTATAACAAAGTTAAACTGCAACACAGATAAAGTAAATTATAAGGAGCTTATCCTTTTGACCAATTGTACTAATTTTTCTGTTCTCCATCAAAGCATTAGCATGCAATGGATTTCATAAATCTGTATTCATGTGTCAGTCAACTGAGAAGAAGAACCAATTAAAATAGCAGAGTGTGGGTTTGGAGCAGGAACATCTTGCCACACCATAATGTCAGCCATGCTTTTTTGTACTGATTCACAGGATGAGGGCATCATTAGGCCGGCATTTATTGTTTTTATTTGAGCACTTAAAAGTTAACCTGCAGTCCATGTGGGCCAGACCAGGTAAGTATGGTAGTTTCCTTCCTTAAATGGTATTAGTTAACCAGACGGGGTTGCCCATCAATTGACAATGGATTGATGGTCATCATTAGACTCTTAATTCCAGATTTTTATTTTGGAATTCAAATTCCATCACCTACCAGGATGGGGTTTGAAAGCAGGTACCCCCAAAATTACCTGTGTCTCTGAAATAATAATCTAGAGATAAGACCACAAGGCCATCACCTCCCATTGTCTGAATGTAATCCCAGGTCTCAATCAGTGGTAGAATTGAAACCCTACAGTGTGCAAACAGGCCCTTTGGTCCATTGAGTGCACATTGATCCTCCAAAGAGCATCCCACCCAGTCGCACCCCAACCCTGTAACCCTCATGCCTAGCCATCTTATTCCTGGACATTATGGGCAATTTAGCATGACCTATCCATCTATCCTGCACATCCTTTGATTGTCAGAGGAAACTGGAGCCCCTGAAGGAAACCTATGCAGACATTGGGAGAATGTGCAAACTCCAACAGAGTTGCTCAAGAGTGGAATTGAACCCAGGTCTCTGGCGCTGTGAGGTAGCAGTGTTGACCACCAAGCCACCGTGCTGCCCTTGGTTGTGGGTTTAAGACCTGCACTGATGATTGGAACACATGATCTAGGCTAACAATTCCTGAGGGTGCGTTGCATTGTTAAAGGTGTCATCTTGCAGGTGAGATTTTGATCTGAGACCCCCATCTGCCCCCAAGTGGATGCAAAAGATTCCAATGGCATGTTTCTTAAGAAAAGCAGGTGAGTTCATCCCCATGCCTTGCCCAATAATTAACCCTCTATTAATAACATGAAAACAAAATATTTTGGTTATTGTCCATATTGTTTTTGCAGGATATTTTGTGCAAATTAGCTTTTTGGCTTCCTATGTTAAAACAGCAACTCCATTTTAAAAGCACTTTATTAGCTGTTAAGCTCCTTGGGATATTCTGAGGTTGTAAAAGATATCATACAAATGCAACTTTTTTTTCCTTTTAATTGCGTGCCAGCTGAATCTCAGCCTGGGTGAGTTCAAATTTCTGTTGACCCATATCCAATAAAAATCTAGTTCTTCTGTTACTTTAGTAGTTAGAGGATGTCACTGTGATAAACGGGTTATGTAACGCGTGACACTGCTTAAAACAATCAGTGCAGTGCTTCATTGGGTTTTCATTGTGGTGCAGGGGCGGAATTTCAACTTCAAGTCCTCGAAGGTCACTGGGTTCCCTCCATAGGTCAACAGCAAGTCATCCCACATTAAAAGGAAGAGATAGTACAGAAAACGAGAGCAAATCCTCAACTCAAACGAGCAGAGGAGTTTTTTCAGACCACTGAGAAAACAAACAGTGTAGCGTTCACACACTCATGACTCACTCCAGTCTTAATGTTCACAAAAACAATACATTCCTATAGTAATATCAAAACGGAAATTAATGTTTTCACTTGGTCTTATTTTACCCTCCAATAAAACGCCTGACATTGGAGATGCAGGGTACCATTTTGAAAGACGCATATTTATAGTCAAATCTTTTGCATAATTCAACTTAAAACATTAAAAACAGAATTTCCTTCATATTTTTATCTGTCAGTTTTTTCCCACAATTCACATTGCTGCTTATGGCTTTTGATTATTAGCTGTTTCACTGGCTTGGTAAGGCTCCATCAGCACCATTTTGCTTGACTATTCTCTGTGGAACCAGTTCAGTCAGGAAGTGATTACTCGGGTGCAACAGAATTGGAAATTCTGCTCCTGCCTCTTCATGTGCATTCATGAACCTTGTCCTATGGTTCAGTTCTACATTAGGAAAGTAACCCTGTATAATAAGCAACTCAGTATGAATGATCTGGTTTCTCACTCACCACCCAACATCTCATAATATCCATTTATCAATAAATGTAACTGATGAAAACCATCTCACACAAATTTATGTATAAGATAGTCCTTTGTGATTAATCTTCAGACTATTATTAAAAGAAACTACTTGCAATAAATATTGATAATCAAAAAATTTGATAATCTTATCGAAGCAACGAGTATTGCAAAAAGTACTTTTCTGTAAGTACTTTTGAAGTGGAGCACTGTCATGCCATCGGAAATGCGGCAACCATTTAGCAACAAGAAACTCTGTAATAATGTTATCTTTAATGGGTTAAGGATCCCCATCAATATGTCACAAGCTGACTTGATTTTTCTTCCACCAAGATTAGGCCACTGTTGGAATATTGCGTGCAATTCTAGTCTCCTTCCTATCGGAACGATGTTGAGAAACGGTTCAGACAAGGTTTACAAGGATGTTGCCAGGGTTGGAGGATTTGAGCTATAGAGAGAGGTTGAATAGGCTGCGGCTGTTTTCCCTGGAGCTTCGCAGGCTGAGAGGTGACCTTATGGAGGTTTATAAAATCATGAGGGATATTGATAGAATAAATAGACAAAGTCTCTTCCCTGGGATGGAGGAGTCCAGAACTAGAGGGCATAGGTTTAGGGTGAGAGGGGAAAGACCTAAGGGGCAACCTTTTCGTACAGAGGGTAGTGCATGTATGGAATGAGCTGCCAGAGGAAGTGGTGGATGCTGGTACAATTACAACATTTAAAAGGCATCTGGATAGGCTTATGAATAGGAAGGGTTTAAAGGAATATGGGTCAAGTGCTGGCTGATAGAACTAGAGTAGGTTGGGATGTCTGGTCAGCATGGACGAGTTGGACCAAAGGGTCTGTTTCTGTGCTGTACAGCTCTATAACTCTAAATTCTTGGGCCTGTTTTTATTTTGCAGGTTTTTCTTGATCTTCTCACCAATTTAATAAACTTGCTTTAACTGTTCACCCATGCTCTGGGTTACCTATATATCTCTTAATTCTGAAAAGCTGCACAGCAGAATATCAGCAGAGGGTGCAGGCTGACCCATCAATGCCAACAGCATGCTACCTGGTTGGAGGTGCAGTCATTCAGCCAACACGTCAAATTAATGTTATTTCTAATGCTTAGGGGGCTGTAAAACTATTCAAAAAAGAACAGTGGGGTTCTCCTTGTGTTCTAGCTAATATTTGTGTCTCAATCAACTCAAAGAAAACCTGGACAAACTGGTATTTTGTGAGTCCCTGTTTCTGCACAATTTCACTGTTGGGTTTGTTAACCTAACAGCATATTTTATAAAGTAATTCATTTGTAAAACAAATTGGGGTGTCCTGAAGACATGACAGCTGCAATAAAATGATAGGTTCCTTCTTCGGGTGCATACCATCACAGCAAACCATTTGGGTCTGAGTTAAGCTTTATTGAATGCTGAAAAGGAATAATTACTTAAACAAAAATTGCTGGAAAAGCTCAACAGATCGGGCAGCATCTGTTGAGAGAAAGCAGAGTCAACAGTTTGAGTCTAGACTCTTATCTAGGAAAAGGTGGCATTTGAAATAACTCCAAGAAGGCTGGTATCCCATCACCAAGTACATGACAGTGACCCAGCTGGCTAAGAGCTGCCTCCTAGAGTGAACAGAACTCCCGACGCACATTTTTTTTTTCTTTTTATTTCCCTGTCACCAACTCACCCTTTATTTACACACTGAGAGTCCTTAACATTGATCCAGCGCCCTCAGCGCTAACTCACAGACAGAACAGGACCTCTTACACTCCTGTTTCTCTTTTTTCCTTTTCTTTTGTTTTTTCCCTTTTTTTAACCCCACACACATAATAATAATAGTGCTTATTTTTCCTATGTGAACTCTTGTTTTTTTTTTCTTTTTTTATATGTGGTGAATCCTTGACACTCCTTTTTTTTCTTTTGAATGAGTCAAGCTTCCTAATTAACGGCATGATGCCAGGTATGCTTATCCCAACTCAAAGACACCAGTTGCGAGGGAATTTCTTCAGGAGTGTATTTTTTTCTCTCATTACCACTGCAATAACCCCATAGATGCTTGGATCCTGTCACCAAGATGCCCTTTATTTACACACAGAAAATTCTTAACACTGAGACACTCCAGTTAATTTTTTTTTCCCCCAGCACCCATGTTGTGTGTGTGCAGGTGTGAGACACAAGGTGTATGAATCTTTGTTCAATTTCCACCACCAGGAAGAAAGGAAAACACCCAAGTGGCCAGTGACAAGCAGTGCCCTCCCACAACAGGCAATGCTGTGTGATCAAGCAGTGAAGGAGAGGGCAGGGGTTAAATCAAAATAAAGTTGGAGGGGGAAATAATGCAGTCCACTCCCTGCGGTGCCCACCTCTCCCTGAACAACTCCAGGGTGTTGGTGGAGACCGCGTGCTCCTTCTCCAAGGACACCCAGGCGCTAACGTAACCGTGGAAGAGGGGCAGGCAGTCGGCCACACTCCAGTTAGTTTTTTTTTGTAAATCTCCTGTTTATTTTTTTTCTTTTTTTTCTTCCCCACACTACCACCTAACTGCGGTAGTGCTTTTTTTTTTCCCCAGCACCCATGGTGTGTGTGTGTGTGCAGATGTGAGACACAGTGAGAGACACAAAGTGCACGAATCTTTATTCAATTTCCACCGCCAGGAAGATAGGAAAACACCCGGGTGGCCAGTGACAAGCAATGCCCTTCACATCAAAGGGCAATGCTGTGTAATCAAAACAGTGAAGAGGAGGGGAGGGACTAAATCAAAATAGAGTTGGAGGGGAACACTCCAGTTAGTTTTTTTTCTTTCTTTTCTTTTTTTTTATTTCTATAGGAAAACACCCGAGTGGCCAGTGACAAGCAGTGCCAACACTCCTTTTTTTTTCTTTCTTTTTTTTTGCCCTTCACATCAAAGGGCAATTCTCCTGTTTATATTTTTTTTAATATTAACCCCCACACTACCGCCTAACTGTGGTAGTGCTTTTTTTTTCCCCAACACCCATAGTGTGTGTGTGCAGGTGTGAGACACAGTGACAGACACAAAGTGTACAAATCTTTATTTAATTTCCACCACCAGGAAAAATAGGAAAACACCCAAGTGGCCAGTGACAAGCAGTGCCCTTCACATCAAAGAGAGCAATGCTGTGTGATCAAACAGTGAAGGGGAGGGCAGGGACTAAATCAAAATAGAGTTGGAGGGGAACACTCCAGTTAGTATCTGTCAGTCAAGGCCCCCTTACTGGACCAGGTTAACAGCCCCAATCAACGAACCTGTATTCCATGAGGTCCACCTGACTGATCTTGTTCCAGTCACGACAATACATACGAAGAATGAGTGGGCGAGAGAAAAAGTAGTGTGCAGATGGGTGGACATGGAGCTCAGAGAAAGAAAATGACAGTTAGTCAGACAAAGGGATGGTTGATAGTAAACCAAGAAGGAAAAAAAAAGCTGATAATGGGGACCATAAGTCAGTGAAAATGGGTTGGTTGTGCTGAAAGCAGTCCATGTCATTGACAGGCCCTGAGGTGTGGATGGGTAAAGGATGTGGAAGGTGGTGTTCGGATGCTAAAATTATTGAACTCAATATTGAGTCCTGCATGGTCCCCAAGCAGAGACTCACGTTTTATAAGAATGATTACATGTTGCACTACATATTAGATTTTCACTACATGCCACTATCTCTAGAGTAAATATGATAGTGAATTGAACATTTAAACATGACATAATTTCTATGCTTAAATCCAGGTTATATATTAGCATGTTGTGCTTTTATCCAGAGTTATGCACAATGGGAATAGTTGGGGTGTACCTTGATGTTGTGGAATTCACTTCTCATACCAAGTTATGCTTCAAAGTGGCTAAATATTTATGCAGAGTCAATGGAAACATTTCTTAGTTTATTGACATTTCATGATAGAAAACACATGCAGAATACGTAAAACCTTCAAAGAGTATTCAGCATTTAAAGACAGCCATTTGGCAGTTGTGGCACATAATTATGCCAACTGCACACAGATTACCTAAATTAAGTGTGCTCCATTAAAAAGTCAGTTTAGCTGCTCAGCATTTTCATAGCTGTGAGCAGCACCTACTCAGCCAAGGGGGGTTTGATAACTGAACCTAATTGCATGTAAGGGAAACACTGACTCATCCTTTCAAAGGAACCCACGAGTGTCTCAGTTGTTGTTTAAAAGGTGCACTTCCGCAGAATCAGGAACAGATTTACCTCATACATCCCAAACTTGAATATGGAAGCAGTTTAAAAAAGAAAGCAGAATTCAGGCGCAGCTAGTTCTACCTCCTGTTTCGTCCTGATTACTTATCTCTAGAAACTGACGAGAAATCATTGTGTCCAATTGTCATTTTTACAACAAAGATGCTCTTCTTTACTGGCCTCTGGGAAACAGCATGGTGCATTCAATGGAAATTTTCATCGAGAGAGAGAGTGAGCATGTGAAATTGATCCCAAGAATGAAGAAAGCTCAGCAAATCGTGCTAGAGAAGTGTTGGAGTTCCAGTTCATGTTTACAGTTGTCCATGTCAAGTTCCTGATTTTGGAAAATGGGATCCGGAGGATATCATGGCTGATTTGATAATCCTCAACTCCACTTTCCTGCCTTTTCCACCAAACCCCTGACCTCTTAGATTAAAAGTCTGTCTACTTGACCTTGAATCTACTTACAATCCAAACCCAGCAGTCCTTTGCAGTAAAGAATTTCACAGATTCAAGACCCTTTGGGAGAAGTAATTCCTCATCAACTCCGTTGAAATATGTGACCTCACCCCACCTCTTTCCCCCCCATGGCCCGGCCAAGCAGTCTAAGAATCTTATTTGTTTTAATAAGATCAGCTCTCATTCTTTGAAACTCAATAAGGGGTCACGCACTTAACATAAAGATGAGAGACTATGTCTTCTCTCACAGAACCTGTGGAATTCTTCACCACTAAGGGCTGTCGAAGCTGGGTCATTAAGTGTATTCCTGGCAGAGTTTTAATCAGTAACAGGATCAGGGGTTTGACAGAAAAGTGGACATGAGGAATATCAGATCAGCATGATCTCATTGAATAGTGGAGCAGAGTTGATGGGCTGAATAGCCTATTTTGACTTTTTAAAAAATATTTCTATATTGCATCAAACTACCAAATTGTCTTAGTTCAGGTGGTCACTGCCTCTGTTCTGCTCTTGTAGCCAAACTGTTGATTTTTAATGGTCTAGTTAAACCATTGGTAACTCTCAGGATGTTAATGGCGACCAACCTGATAATGCAGTGCTGTTGTAGACCTGCAGAAGGTAGTGGAACCATTTCTTTTGAAAGATGGCTGAGCTGACAATTGCATCTCACAAATGTTCCCTGTCACATTTCAAGCGTGTACCAAAATCCTGCTCTCGGTTGGAATGTGCAGCTTTTCAGAGACAAGGAGCTTTAATCAGAGTGCTGCATCCCATGGGGAGATGAGCAATGTTTTTGCTAGTGGGGAAATTGAGTCAACAAATATCAGACAATGGAAGGCTTTTGTTTTGGCAGTTTTAGATATTTTTAATCGACCTGCTCAGGCATGTGATATGGGCAGGTGGATCTTGAACCCAGACCTTCTGGCCCAATGAAAGGGACTGTGCCACAACAGCCCTACTTATTTGATAGTTTTATGCCACATGAGTCTTAATTGGCATGAATGAAAGATTGCATCAGAATAGCAATGGGTCAAATATTTCAATCAGTGTTTGATTTGCTGTGTCTGATTAATGACCCAAGAGAATGATGTACGCTTGAGCCAGAAGAACTCGATCAGTGCAGGGGCCAGGAACAAAATCACACAGAAGATGCTTTCTCAAGCCTCCACCATCCTTTAACTATCCAATGCAACTGTCAGTGAGTGGTGGAGTGAATGGGTGGGAGTGTGGATGAGGTGGCGGCTGCGTAAACGGTTCAGTGAGTAGAGGGATTTTACGCTCAAACTGGGGGAAGGTTGTCAGGTCAAGGCTAGCTGGGTGGGTCGGGGGTTAATCAGGTCAGATCAGGAACAGTTTCCATTTGGTTCAGGTAGGGGGTTGGGGAACTTAGTTGGGTGATAGAGCTAGTTGGATTGGGTCAGGTCAGTTTGAGGGATAGTCAACTGTTGGGCAGGGGTGGGGTGGTAAGAATCAATACAGGAGGGTTGTAAATTCGGATGCTAGTCAGATCAAACTGAAGTGTTAGTCAGGTGGTATGGTAGCTGGGTCAGATCAGAGGGGTTGTCAGGTCACGGGCAGGTCAGATCAGAGGGGAGTTGGGGAGTCAGGGGAATCGGAGGATGGAACCATTGGGAGTGACTGGGTTGTCAGTTATGTAGTGACTCAGGAGATGGATGAGGAATTTTATTTTTAATATTCCCGGGTCTGAACATATTCAGATTTGTCAAAACTGTCTGAAGTCCCTTACTTTGAATTGGAGTTTTTGTTTTAGAAAGTCCTGGGGAATTGCCCATCCAATCTTCAAGCCTCCAGGGCCGTTTCCAGAGAGATCAATGTGTTGGAATTGCCACGGGGTCCCAATGCACATCTTGGGTCAGGTTATTGGCCACTACCAATCCAGGGACTGGATATCTAGGCAATGAAAAGCAATATAGTCTCTGCCTCATCAATTAAGACATTATGGTTTAAAATGGACAGTTCTTTATATTGGGTCAAAAAGATAGAACTTTTTTTTAGTTCAAAGCAAAATCGTGCAGATGCTAGGAATCCGAAATAAAACCTGAAACTGCTGGACACACTTGACAGGACTTTTGTTGAAATAGCAGGGGCCTGAAGGACTAACTTTGTTTCTCTCTCTCCTGATGTTGCCAATACCGTTGAGTATTTCTAGTATTTCTGTCTCTACAATCACTTATCAATTTGCATTTATGCTCATTTCAAATATTGTCCATTATCGTGTCAAGTGCTCTCTTTATTTTCGGTTGAAACAACCAGGATTACTCACTAGTTCATTCATTTGTAAAAGAACATTGAATGCAAAAAAAAAAGTCAAGCGAATAAAATTGACTAATATTCAATCACTTCTCATGCACTTAAGTCCTTCTAATTCCTGTAAATGGTGTGTGGTTGCAGTTTATTCTAAATACTGACTGCAGTTTAAATACAGCCGTAGGTCAGAATAGAGCAGGAAATGGTTGTGCAACAAGTCGTTCGCTATACGTGGGAACATTCATGTATACAGCAGAATACTGTAATAGTGATATAGAGTCATAATTGCTTTAGAAAATATGGTCAGGTTCCACAGAGCATCGAAATTTGCAATGCTTCAATATCAGGAATTGTTTGCCCTCGTGACCTGAGCATCATTACTTCTCCTCACTGCTCTCTAACAGGTTCTCCATTAATATTACACTCCTACTCACAAAGGCCAATGGCCTTTTAATTGAAAAATTGAGCTTTGGAATTGTTCAATGAGACTGCAGCAAACAAAAGCCAGGGACCCCTGCCAAAGTGTGTCTACTGGCATCCTGATTGCCAACTAAAACTCTGTCTTAGTTTGAAATTTTACTACCATGGAACAACTCTTTGGTCCATACTCTCAGTTCCATTGATGAGTAATGTGAATGTCCTTTTAGTGATGACCTCACTTAATTTCATCAAACTGGAGATTCTTTCCCATTCCCTGGATTTCTTTTTTTAATTAAATATTAAATATCTACTTTTCATTCAGTGCCAATACAATAGACAATAGGTGCAGGAGTAGGGCATTCAGCCCTTCGAGCCTGCTTACAATGAAATAATATAATTTTGGAAGTGGGTTGCCTTCAGATGAGGAAGTGATCAAAATTAAACTGTCTTGGTTTCTATTAAAGGAAAGTACTTCCTGAGTTTGAACAGCACTAGCTACAAAAAAAAGTGTAAATATCAATCTCAATAGATAGCAGCATCTATGAGAAATTAAAGCAGAGTTAACGTTTCGGGTCCAGTGACTCCCCTTCAGACTGTATTGTGTCTCTACATAACTTGCTTTTGGGCTAGTGCAATGCGACAACCACAAAATTTCTGTGCCTGTTATTACAATAGATTAGATTAGATTATGTACAGTGTGGAAACAGGCCCTTCAGCCCAACCAGTCCACACTGACCCTCCGAAGAGCAACTCACCTAGACCCATTCCCCTACACTTACCCCTTCACCTAACACTACGGGCAATTTAGTATGGCCAATACACCTAACCTGCACATTTTTGGGCTGTGGGAGGAAACCGGAGCACCCGGCGGAAACCCACGCAGACACTGGGAGAATGTGTAAACTCCACACAGATGGTTACCTGATATGGGAATTGAACCCGGGTCTCTGGCACTGTGAGGCAGCAGTGCTAACCATCGTGCCACCCCAATAATTGATCTGTTCATTAGTAAAGGATGAAGATAAATGTGCATTTGTTCAGGACCAGATGAAACCCCCTTCAGACATATCATGGGGATA
The DNA here is from genome assembly GCF_020745735.1 of Hemiscyllium ocellatum. NCBI lineage: Eukaryota > Metazoa > Chordata > Chondrichthyes > Orectolobiformes > Hemiscylliidae > Hemiscyllium > Hemiscyllium ocellatum. The sequence continues at coordinate 24,876,604 of NC_083434.1, forward strand.
GCCTAGACCCTAAGTTTTGTCTAATTTAAAGGCCAGTGTTAGGTGCTGTGTTCCAGAGATAATTTAATTGGTTACACAATTCAGTCTAGGGTAAAACCTGCTTGATTCTTACCTTACGGGTTAAAATACCAACAAAAGAAAGAAGAATTGATATAACTTTAACTGTATTGGAAAATGTAACATAAATACAGATTATTTAACTACTAAACATGAGGGGCATGAATAGGATGAAGAGATAAAGTCTTTTTCCGTGGGGTAGGGGAGTCCAGAACTAGAGGGCATAAATTTAAGGTAAGAGGGGAAAGATATAAAAGAGATCTAAGGGGCAACTTTTTCACCCAGAGGGTGGTATGTGTATGGAATGAGCTGCCATAGGAAGTGGTGGGGACAGTACAATTGCAACATTTAAAAGGATGGGTATGTGAATAGGAAGGGTTTGGAGGGATTTGGGCCAGGTCCTGGCAGGTGGGACTAGATTGGTTTGGGATATATGGTTGGCATGGACAAGTTGGACCGAAGGGTCCGTTTCCATGCTGTACATCTATATGACTATAAACAGTACTTTTCCAATGTCATAACATCCCATAAAAACACCCTTGACAGAAGCAAATTCAGTAAGATAGATTGTCTCACATGCAACATTTCTCCAGTCCAGGAGGAAAGAATGTCGAGAAAATTCTGGCAGAGAGAGAACTCGAGCATTTGTTGTAACAGGGAAAAATGTACAATAGCTTCAAAACCCCAACAACTACTGAAAGTTAAACTAAAACCCTGGTACCATGGGAACCTGACCCCACCCATTCATGCTGTTTCTATTGTTCCAACTTTTGATAAAAACATGGCCTAATAACGTGTTTATTTTTTTGGCTTGGAACAGACCACTCAGCACTTCTGTCTCAACCTCTCTTCATTTAAAAAAGACCAGGACAACATATACCTCTTAAAGCCATAGCATCATCATCACATTATTTTCTGAGTAAACTGATCGTAGCAGCAAAGACATTAAAATCCAACATATACATGGTGTTACTTGTGGATCATTGATAACACTCAAGCCCCACTTCAGAGATTTGAGTTGAAAGTCCATACTGACATGTCAGTGCTGTATGAGATCTCTGCACTGTCAAAATGCCAACTTTTGCATGAGGCATTAAACTAACAGCTAACTGCTCCTTCAGATGGACATCAAAGATCCTATTCGAAGAAATGTAGAGGGGTTATTGCAAGTGCCCTAAACTTATTCCTCAACCAACTTTGCCCAGACAGATAAGCTGATGGTCATATTGTGGGACTGGATTGTCTGCTGTGTTTCTTACATTACAAGATTGCCAATTAAATACTTCAATGAGGGAATGTTGACCAGGTTGGGCCAATCATCCCTGAAGATTAGAGGAATGAAAGGCAATGTTATTGAAACATTTAAGACAGTGAAGGCTTGACAGGGTAATTGTGGAAAGGAAGTGGGGGTAAAGTTTAAAATTCAGGGGCCTCCTGTGTAAATCAGAGATGGTAAGGAATTTATTCTCTCAAAGGGTCATTAGTCTTTGGATTATCTACTCCAGGGAGCACTGGTCATTGAATATATTCAAGTCTGAGTTCGATTTTTGATCAACAAGTGAATAATGAAAGGAAATAAATGAATAAGTAAGGCAGGAAAGTGACGTTAAGGTTGCAATCAAGTCAGCCACATTATTGAAAGATGGAACAGACTTAGCAGGCCAAATGGGTTACTCCTGCTTCTGATGGTCTTAATCTTTGGATCTTACAAATCACTTTGTAACATGTCATGAAAGGGGCTACATCAATGCAAGTTCTTTTGTTTAACTGTATGCCTGTCATATTTTCATCAGGCTGGGTGGGTTAGGATTCCACCCTTTGAACGACATTTTAAGAAAAATATTCTTCCTTTACTTTAATGGGCAAATGCTTAAATACAAAAAAACGTATTATCCAGGCCAGTGATTTGTAAGCATTGTGGCTGAAGAATTATTTTGAAATAACCCTGGACCCTCCCATTTAAATTGTAATATGACAAAATATTCATCATGTGAAATGCTACATGTAAAACGGGTTTAAACATTATTTTGAAGAGGGATTTATTTACAGATATCATTGAGATATGTGTGTCTACATCTCCCTACACACTGTAGTCGCTATTTAACTTCTTGAAAAGATCACATTTGCAGCAAACTTGGAACTCACTTGACTTCCGAAACCAGCCATGATATAGGCCAACCTGGCGATCTTGGTGCCAATCTCAGTACATCTGCACGCGTGGTTCCATGGAGACAGTCGGCTCATGTGGTGTGACACTTCTAAGAATTGTACTTTACTTCCACCTTTCAGTTTACGCTAATCTTACCTTTCAGCCTTGGTGGATTATCTTGTGAACCCCTGAAAAGTCTGTATGGAATTCTGGGGGCCGAGAAATGGCTGCTTTAAACAACAGTCCTCAAATTTTAACCCTAGCAGTCAGGATCAAAATCTCTTTTTGTTTAAGGGCTCCTCTTGAGATTTTCTTGAGGGCTCCCTATTTTAGAATCATAGAATCCCTACAGTGTGAAAACAGGCCCACACTGACCCACTGAAGAGTAACTGGTCCATTCCCCTACCCTGTTATTCTATATTTACCCCTGACTAATGCACCTAACCTACGCATCCTTGAACACTATGGGCAATTGAACATGGCAAATTCACTTAACCTGCACCAAACCTTTGGATTGTGGGAGGAAACCAGAGCATACGGATGAAACCCACGTAGGCATAGCGAGAATGTCAAAACTCCACACAGACAGTCCTCCGATGTTGGAATCTAACCTGGGTCCCTGGTGCTGTGAGACAGCAGTGCTAACCACTGAGCCATCGTGCTGCCCCTTAATTTTTGGAGCTAATTTTTGGCTTGCAGGAGTTCCTTTATCAGTCCTATGGACTCCTATATTAAATAGTGCTCCACTTGATAACAATATTTTTGTATTTGTGTTGACACAGTGAATTTGGACTCTCACAGAAGCAGAATTAGAAGAATCCATCAACGTTCTCAATAATCATTGTTGCTTTGCTTGCACAAGGAAATCTTTAATTTCCTAAACAACACTGTATTCAAACTGCAGGAGGTACACACATCAATGTTCAACTTGATTTACAGCATAAGTCATTAAAGATTTAGTTAAGCTATTATTTATGTGCAGAGAGTCTTCTCACTAGCACCCACAATTGACTTCTTGAACATTGTGGAGATCATGATAATAGAATAAGCTTCCAGTATTTAAGGTATATAGTTTTTGCTGGTTTATCAAGGATGCCAGGTCATTTAGTGCTGTTTAAAACATATGCTGTACAATAAGCCATCATCATACCTATACTTTCTACAGGCTGGTAAGGTCACAGCTAAATGATTACATGTTTGACTTTAATACAGTCACTGCATGGCAGTCACTATGTGAAACACACTGTTCAATATTAAATTACCCAATTGATACAATGTTCTTTTCAATAGCATCCATTACATTTCATATCCAACCAATCCCATTCTCGTAACTCCTGCAGCCTTTAACTAGACAGTTCACATTTATTTGCAAAAAAATCATTACTTCTGTTTTCCTGATTCCCAGTTAGCTGAGTGTTCATTTGTTGGAATCTCCATCTCTGATTTGCAACACCTCTGTCTCTTTTGCAGACTCTCTCTCCTCTTTGCCAACCTCAGTCCCTTTGCATTGTCCTTCCTTTCTACAGACCCTCTCCTCTTTGTAGGTTCTCCTCTCCCCTTTGCATTCCCTATCTCTTTGTTACAGAGCCTCATGCCCCCTTTTCCCCTTTATTTCCTTTTGCAGACTTTCTGCCCTTTCTACATTCTCTCTCACCTTTGAGCCCTTCATTCCCATTTGAGGACCTTATCCCCTTTGCAGCCCCTCTCCACTAATTTTGCAGTGCATCTCCAACCCACCTTACTGTCTCATGTCTGCAGTTCCTATCATCCTTTTGCAGTCCCTCTCCCTGCTTTCTAGTCCCACATTTCTATAGCCCATAAACCTCTCTCAGTGGGCCCCATTTTAGCAGCCTCACCTTCTGCGCCTCGGAGATTAACGATGCTGGAGAGCCAGAGTCGAAAAGTGTGGTGCTGGAAAAGCACAGCAGGTCAGGCAGCATCCAAGGAGCAGGAGAGTTGACGTTTCGGTCATAAGCCCTTTCTGAGAAGGGCCTGAGCCTGAACCTCATTCCATGGGCTCCAAGCACAGTAGCCTCTTTCCCCAGGCCCCAGTAGTCTCAGGACCCGACAACATAGGCTCGCTATAAGAGTGAGTCAATCAACAGTAAATGCAAGAGTAAAGCAGTCTGTGATAGAACTGCAGTTCCTCACCAACTCCGTCCATTCTGCTTATGGGGGCTACAAATACCCCTTTAGATTAAGCACCAGAGACTCGGGTTCAACCCTTGGGTGACTGTGTGACGTTTGCACATTCTTCCCGTGTCTGCAGGGGTTTCCTCCAGGTGCTCCAATTTTCTCCCACAGTCCATAGTGTAGGTGGATCGGCCATGGAAAAAAGGAGGGCTATAGAGTCGGGGGCTAGAGTGCCCTTTGTAGAGTTGGTGTGGACCTGATGAGGTAAATGGCCTGCTTCCATACTGTTGGGATCCTACGCAGTATCTATTACTGGCAGGTTTTTGCTATTTCCTTCTTTCTGCAGTGGCTAGGGTGGATTGGGGTGAAACACAGCACCCTGCAAGGAGGCTGCCCCATTTAACTGGGTGTGTTTTTGTCTGCAGTGTGGTGCTAAATTACCACATAGACCATACCCAGCCAGGATGAGAATAGGCTTGACCAGGCCGCTTGGAAGGCCTACTGGAGGCAGTACCCAACCCACGTAGACTGTTTAATGCAATAGAGTGCCAATGCTGAAAATGTGACACCAACACAGAGAGAATCCTGGAGAAACTCAGCAGGTCTGGCAGTGTTTACAGAGAGAAAGAGTGCAGTCCGTTACTGCATAAAGCATTAATGATTTTCCTATGAAAGTTTTGCTGGAGTGAAAGAGGATGTGTCGTGGTTGTAAAATGAGTTCACCCCTTCACAAATCGGGGAGCAGTGATGGTAGCTCCCTTGTGACTTTCTTCATTTAACAGCACCCCCTCCCCCACTGCATTTGCAGTGAGCCCTTCACTCACGACGGAAATCCCACCTCCAGGCACTGCTTTTTCACTGATAGACCCATCCTAGAGGGACCACAGACCCCAGTTTGAGAAACATTGCTTCTGACATTCTGCATTTAACAGCGCGTGGGGTGGGAAGGGAATTTGGGATGTTCCACGATTATAAAATATACTGAGAGCAAGTTTTCTTTTTTACAAAAAAAACTCGTGTAATTCCGTTTTCTGTTTTGTTTTTTTTTAAAAACCCTCCTCAATTTTGCAAACACAAACTTTCGTTGCAAATTTGCAATTCATGAACTCCGGTTTCCACGGGAGAATAAAATGCAATTAATTCTTTCACCACCCAACTCCCACCATGTAGATGTAAAACTTGGTTTTCTCGCATTTAGTTTTCCGTTTGAAAAGAGGGGACTGTGTTGGAAGGAAGGGGTTAACAGCGCTGTGCAGAAAATTGAGTTCTTTTTGAATGGGAGCACGAGTAAGCCACTGCAACAACATCCTCTGTAGTGTAATAGTAAACCCCAATAGGCTGGGGATTGCGTGACTGAAACAGGCTCAGCTGTGACCTCAGAAAAGTGGTTATGAAAACGATCTGTCGATCAGAGAAACGGGATGGCAGAAATGACCAGCAATGCAGAAATGAGCCTCCTCTTTATCGCTCAGGGAAATACTGGCAATCGGCAGCCTGAACGATTTATGATTCTTTCGACTCTCTCTCTCTCTGTCGGCTGTTGCTGGTTTTATAATTGTGCTAAGGCCCATTTAATGCTATTATTCTATTCTCGTGCACCAGTTGCATTCTGTTCAGAGCACCTTCTCGACCCCAGGAGTTGTGACTATTGAATTTACCACATTACTTATTCTTAAGCGAGTCACTTCAAATTAATATTTTTGAGTCAGCAGTCTTGCACAAGCTGATGGTACTACAATATATTACACGTCTACAGTTGGAGAAAAAAATTACGATGTGTAGACTGTTGCATTTCTATTAATGTAAGTGTAGATTGAAAGAGTATTGCTGGGCTGTTAATCAGGAGACCCTGATAACATTCTGGGGGCTTGAATTCAAATCCTGCCACAGCTGATAGTGACTTTGAATTCAGTAAAAATTATCTGGAGTTAAGAATCTTGTGATGGCCATGAGTCCATTGTCAACTGTTGGAAAAACCCATCTTGTTCTGTAATGTCCCTTAGGGAAGGAAACAGCCATCCTTGCCTGGTCTGGCCTGCAGGTGACTCTAGACCCACAGCAATGTGGTTGACTCTTAACTGCCCTCTGGGCACTTAGGGATGGGCAGTAAATGCTGCCCTAGCCAGTGATGCTCTTATCCCATGAATGAATTTAAAGAAACGATGCTATTTCAGGTTTTGAGTTAAGGATAATGAAATGGTAAACATCACTAATCCCAATGTTAATAAGTATCTCAGACAGCAACATGCAGAGACAGTACACGTGTAGTTAAATACAGAAATCTAGAATTTGGTGTTAAATTTGTCATCTTCCTTCATAATTTACGTTCTGCGATTACACCACTAACAGTCTTAGCATGGAAATCTTCTTAAGGGAGTGAAGTTAACTGAATTAACAAGTTACTCATAAAACATTGCAGGAAAAGTGGTACCTCCAGCATTCATTTTTCAATAGATTTCTGATATGAATTGCCTAACAATCTCACTGGGCTTGACAGTGTGGAGTCTTGTTCCTTCTGAAGGTGCTTAGAGTCCTAGAGTCATACAGCATGGAAATGGACCCTTCAGTCCAACCAGTCCATGCCACCCATAATCCCAAACTAAACTTGTCACCCAAACTAAACTAGTCTCACCTGCCTTCGTTTGGCCCATACTCCTCCAAATATTTGTTATTTGTGCACTTATCTAAATGTCCTTTAAACATATATACATGAGAATAACACCAGCTGCACATTCTTCCTCTAGGCCACACACCATCTTGATTTGGAAATATATTATTCCTGGACTTTGTTTATCTTCAAAGTCTTTTTACCTTGTAATTCTTTTTACTGCTCTCCTTTAATCTCATTACTTTTTTTTGTTACCCCTGCTGAGCTAAATATTGTAATTTATACTTCCTGGTTCAAACATTGAGCTGATGTTTTACTTATCTGACTGAGCAAAGTCACAGGGAACCCAGAGCTAAGTTCTGTTTTAACTCCATAACTTGTGAGAGATGACATCAATCGGTTAACCCATGGTAGCAGAGGAAAGGTGAAAGGTCTTGGTGTGAGAAGGTCATTGGGGTTGGACGTCAAAGGCATCGTAGTGGGAGAACTGTGAGGGAAAGTTGGAGGTAGTGGGAGAACCAAAGCCTAGGCTAGGTGGATGAAGGCCTAAACAGGATGATCTCAGGTGGAAAAGAGCCATGGGTGAGAGGTAGAAGGCTTGAAGGGACCACTTTGGTGGAAGAAAGGGAATTGGTTACCTTGTGGGAGGATTGGAGGCTCAGATCAGAAACGTGATAGGAGGATGGGATATTCAGTAGGGGTGCTTGGTAGAAGCTATGTCTGAGGCTGAAATTTGGAATTGGAAGTTTTGGGGAAAGTCAGATGGTGCTGGGGACTCAATTTCACTGCTTCCTTGGGTAAGATCTAAGGTAAAAGTCAAGTTGCTGTAGTCACAGAGGCCGCTGTCTCAGAGAGACTACTGGTGGTGGTTTAAAATGAAGGTCAGAGCTGAAAATGTGCTGCTAGTTAAAGCACAGCAGGTCAGGCAGCATCCAAGGAACAGGAAATTCAACGTTTCGGGCCAGAGCCCTTCATCAGGAATGAAGGTCACCAAGCATCAGGCAAGGGGAGAAGTTGAGAAGAAGAGTCCTTCATCAATAAGTGTGGGAATTGAACCTAGGCCTCTGACCTCTCACCCAGTGTTCTTTTTCATCTGACATCATCCTGCTCAGGCCTTCCCACGTGTAGTGTCATTCTACATTGCAAACCAAACCAGTCATCCAGCCAACTGAGTAAACTGACTCACTTGATCCAAGATGTAGGTGTAAAAGTAATCGCCACCTGGATCTGCCAAGTCCTGAACTACACAGAGAGACTTTGCCACTGCACCTCATCTTGATGTAACTGTTGTTTCTCTAGTGTATTGGAGGCTGACTAAGATTAACATTGAAATCTGTTTGACAATGTGGCCCACAGGTTCATTATCACATTTAAACAATATCTCCTTAGAAGGGGCTAGCTTCCCACTCACTTTTCTGCCACAGGTAAAGTTGCAAGTGGAAAGATTGGAAGCGGATATGGGTCAGGAATCTAATTAATAGCACCTTAAGCCCCCACACCACACCCTATGCGTCGTGGTCAGGACATTTCAATTGATTGAAAAATCTGTTTGAAGAGATAACACCATTGCTTGTTTGTCTGGTGTGCATACATCAAAGGGTACCTTGTATGAGTGCGACACTGAAAATGATCTTGGGAATCAAGAGCCCCTCACTAAATCTGAGAGCAGCTGTAAGTGCAGTGAACAAAGAATGTCCTTCCTTCATTATTAACGACATGACCCAGGCCAATAGTTAAAAATTACTGATCTACTTGTATCTTAATTCTGCTGTTTAGCAACAAAAAACAAAGAGGTTGCCATAAACCTGCATAAGTGACTGACAATGTCTCAGCTGAAGTTAATATAAACAACTCTGTGAACCAGATTATGGGACTGATGACAGAACCTAGGAAGGGTGCAGAATTGTTCCTGGGATGTGGGCCTTCGATTTCGGAAAGATTAGAGAAGTTGTGATCGCTCTTCTTAGAGCAGACAACATTAGGGGAAGATGTGTTCAAAGTCGTGAAATGGGTTAATAGAGTAATAAAGAGAAACTGTTTGCAGTGGCCAAAGTGTTGACAGCTGGAAGACACAGATTTGAATTAATTGGCCAAGTGGTGGGACGTGAGCAGAAATGTTTTCCGGCAGCGAGTTGTTAAAAACAAGAATGTACTGCCTGCAAGGAATAGAAACAGACTAATTAGTAACATTCAAAAGGGCACTGGGTGAACACATGAAAATTAAATATTTGAATTGTTTGGGCCAAAGAGCAGGGGAGTTGGAGTATTTGAGTAGCTCTTTCAAAGAGCCCGCACAAGTACAACGGACCATATGGCCTCTGACTGTGCTGTATCATTCTATGGTTCTATGATGCTAGTGCAATACTTCAGGTCTGACAGAGTTAAGCTGATAAGCTGGCTGGGCTGGAATTGCTGGTTTTCTTCTATCATCCATTCTCAAATTAAATGTGACATCTTGACCTACCCTTGACCTCAACCTGCCAGGATGTGCTCTTAATATTCAGCTAACCTCGAGTGAGAAGCTGAATTTGGGAGAATGTGTGAGTTGATGAGTAGCACGGCTGATAGAGTCTGTGCGTAAGCTTAGAGCACCCAGAGGACATGACAGAGTTGCGAATCATGAACAAATATACAGTACTCTATGTTTGGGTGGGGCATGTGTCAATTTGTAACACCTAGTTTATATGAGGGGTGGGAACATTTATAAGTTAATGGCACTTTGTTTATTTTTTTAAAAAATCAACCTGTACAGACATGTTATGACACTCCGCTGGTACAGGCATGATTTGGATCTGGACATAGGGATGCTACACCGCTCCACAATTTGCATATGAGGCAGGTGGGAACATGTGTGCAAGCTTATGAGAATCATTACAGCTTCCATTGTAACTTTCAACATGGAACTAGATAAGTATATCAGAAGATCTATGGAGAAAGAGCAGGGAAAGGAAGCAACCATTGCTTCAAAAGCCAACTTGGCCTGGTGACCTAAAAGGCTGCCTTCTGTACTGCAGCTCCATGATGTTGCAATTACTGTGTGAGTGAAATCATCATACAGGTGCTGTATTTCGATTGATATTTTGGTCAGGATTTTTCTGACAGAACCCTAACACCCACTGCCAATTCTGCACCGTGCTTTATTAAGCTGCAGCACAGCTGTGGAAAGAAAGCAGAGTTATGGGTTGTGTCCAGTGACCCCTTTTCTCCACAGATGCTTCCGGATTTGCTGTCTTTCCAGCAAATTATGTTTGCATATGAGAAACTACCCTGATTCTAATTTCTGTTTTGTGTGGTGTGGCTACTCTTGTATAAGGTAATGGTTCTGAAAGAATTCATATTTGAGCTATACTAAGTTTCACGCTGTCTAATGATATTACACAGACCATGGATGGAGAATCATTTGGTCTTTGGCACAATCTCCGAATGGAGACATATAAATCTTCTCTACCTCTTGTAAGTAGTAGTTAATGTTGCCTAAGAGTTAACACAACAATGATGACATACAAACTATTATGAAAGACATGTTTCTTCTGCTGAGACTTACTCATAGTCCATCCTCCAGTACAGACTATTGAACGACTCTGTAAACTAGTACAGGAACGAGGATTGGTGACAGCGCTCACCATCAATCTTCAGCCACCAGTGGGTGGTATCCTGGCATCAGAGTATAACATGGTTCCAGTCCTGGGCATCAGTTCATCATTGGTGGTCCCTCGCAGACAAGGATGACTCTCTTCCACTCTCACAATTAAGCATCAATTCATACTAGGGCAGATACTAGTATGGATTTTATCTACAACTTTTATCTACATATGATGACCTCCGAGGCCACATCTATGGCAAGTCATGGTGGTCAAAAGAATGATCCACTATCCAGCTGCTAGAAAATCACATCACCTCTTGCTATCTTTCACAACAGATTGCCTATCATCTATGTGAAGATTTATAGACCTAAGTTTTCACCAGTTAATAGTTACGAATGTTGTCATACTCTCCCAGCTTTCTTGCTCTCAACATATCTCTTGTCAACTCTCCTTATTAACCAATTTCATGACCATGACAATCATTTTTTAATTGTAAAATGTCACTCAATAATAACTTGTATTGATACGGTTCTTAGTGCATTCTTGCAATATTTTATCATGCTCTATCAGGCCAAAATGAATGCCAGACCAAAACAAGTTAACATTGAAAATAGTGGCCAGAAGCTTGTTTTTAGAGTTGTCCTTATACAGGATTATTGTGACAAAAGTTAACTTGCAATACTAGTTCCACATGTCACACAATTTAAATTTATCTTAATTGCTGTTGTAATACTATTGCAGCTTATGTGTGTCTTTCTAAAGGACTTGAGATTATCTTTCAAATGGTGTCACATTGATTGGAATGCAACTCGGTATTAGACCAGTTCTTCACAATTGATATTCATTGTCAATTTATAGGGTCCACTTCAATTATAGAGTGAATCCATTTCAATTATATCTCAATGTTGGAGTTTTCAGATGTGAGCTCTTCATTTCAAGTATATCAAAGGGGGAAGACTCCAAGCAGAAAGACCTTGGAGATTGAATTGGTCAGTTGATCTAGGCAAGTCCATTCACATTTTAAATGATTTAAACTTTTTTTCTGCCTTAATTGCCATCTGAAATGCAGATGTTTTTCATTTGGGATCAGTAATAACTATGTTGTAATGTGCATGTAACACTGTATAGCTTGTCAGTCTATTAGATTTGATTTCAGTGAGATGGCGTGTCAAAAGGCAATCAATTGTTAAGCTGCCATGAAGTAGGTTGGTGAATGTTTTGAGAAAATAAATATGTTGAGAATCTGTTGTTCTGTTTCTCAAGTGTTTTTTTTTAAATAACATTCGTTTTGGATGCAGTTACATTAACTGTGCTTGACTTGAGCTGAAGTTTGTCCCAGAACTCGTGGGAGATATCTGGGTCTATGCCAATGGAGCCCAAGGGCATTGTGATTTCTTTGTGACTGTTCTGCAACACCCCATGCAGAGCTGTACTGTCCTGAAAAGTTTGTCAGCATAGTACTATTTCATGTCCTTCATGTCCCAAGATGCTTCAAAGTCAATAAATAACTTTAGGAAATCCAAATATGCTTGTTACTTGGGTAACCATGATATCTCCAAATTGGACACTAACAGTGTCACATCACCTTAACATCTTATCTGAAAGGCAGCCTTTTCAAGGGTGTGTTGCTTTCTCTGTACTGCACTAGATATTTGCAGGGATTTTGGTTCAACATTTGAAATGAACTTCAATCTGCATTCTGCTGCAAACTGACAGCACAATCAACGAACACAAACTGACACCAGCCTCGGAATAACTGAGGTGTAGAGGTGCTGGTGTTGGACTGGGGTGGACGAGGTCAGAAGTCACACAACACCGGATTACAGACTAACAGGTTTACTTGAAGTCAAAGCACTGTTTCTTTGTCAAGTGAAGAGAAGCGTGTAGGCACAGAATTTATATGCAGAGAGATCAAAAGATTGTACAAATGGGGTGAATGGGGTGTTGACAGGTTGAATAACAAGTCTGTGCAGGTGATCAAAAGTGTCAGACATTGAGTAAAGTGTCAACAGTTGAATAGCAAATGACCTATGATCTGATTAATTGAGGCATCTACAAAAAATTAAAAATAACATGGTGCTGGAGACAAACCAAATGTCTGGAATAACATGACAGGTATGAGTCACATGCCTAGGGTCTAACCAAACTAACAAATAATCCAAAACTAATTAAGGTAGAAAGATCATGACAAGTTATCAAGGTGGCGGTGTCAAAATAGAACAGTAAGGAAGATTTTACAGATACAGGACAGTACAGTGGGGTTGCATGTAGTGTGACATAAACCCATGATCACAGTTGAAGCCATCTCCACAGGGACAGAACTCGGCTATCGGTTTCTGCACGGCGATTCTGCATTTTTGTGTATCTCAAAGGCCGCCTGGGAGGATGCTCATCTGAAGATCGGAGGTTGAATGTCCTTGACCACTGAAGTGTTCCCTGAATGGGAGGGAACATTTCTGTCTGGCGATTGTTGCATGATGTCCATTCATCCATTGTTGTAGCATCTGCATGGTCTCACTCATATACCATGCTTTGGGGCATCCTTATCTGCAGCATATGAGGTGTTGAACAATTTAAAGATTGTTAGAATGCTTTAAGATGAAGAAATATTCTATTTGTTTTCTGAAGGTGGGGGGTAGCCTGTAATTTTGATTTGGAGATGCCGTTGTTGGACTGAGATGGACAGAGTTAAAAATCACACAACGCCAGGTTATGGACGACCTGATGAAGGAGCAGCGCTTTGAAAAGCTAGTGCTTCCAAATAAACCTGTAGGACTCTAACTTGGTGTTGTTTGATTTTTGACTCTGTAATTTTGAGACATTCCCCTGTTTTATGAATGGCTTTTGCATCTTTTTGTTTAACAATGATCTGTGCCCTTTCCAATCTTATCTGTGATTTTTGCAATCCTTTAGATTGACAAAATAGCAAAACACTGTGATCATTTCTTTAAGAAAATTGTCAGTTGCACAAAACAATTTCTATGTGTTCAGAACACTGATCATGGTAAACTATTCTTCTGCCTTTAATTTTTCTCAATCTAATTAGACAAATGGCTCTGCCATTTTAACTATTTAATTAATGAGGGAAAGACTTTTCTGCAGTTTTTTCCCAATAATTTTAACAATGCTCATTTACTAAAGGTAGTGGTTTAAGCTGTTAGCTTCTCAGCCTAGGATTTTCATTCAAATGTCAAAAGTTTTAATATTCTTCTAAGAGACAGCTCACAATTAGTGCCCTATATCGACTCCTGAATCCTGGATTTATGACTCAGAATCTTTTGCTTGTATCTTTCTATAAAACTCCCTATTGTACTTTTACTCTCTAATCTACATAAGCTTTTCCAATATTATTCACTTTTTTCTCCTTTAGCCTTCTACAGGCAGACTAAGTGCTTTATCAGTGCTGCTGCTTGTTTAAATGCGAGATGCTGCATTCACAGCAGCTCTCTGTCTCTATTAACTGCTGAATGATTAGATTAGATTAGATTCTCTACAGTGTGCAAACAGGCCATTTGGCCCAACAAGTGCATCCCAACCCTCTGAAGAGTTCCCACTCTGATTAATGTCCCTAATACAGTCAGCAATTTAGCATGGATAATCCACCTGACTTGCACATCTTTGGATTGTGGGAGGAAAGCCATGTAAACACGGGGAGAACGTGCAAACTCCAGACAGTCCCCCGAGGCTGGAATTGAACCCGGGTCCCTGGCGCTGTGAGGCTGTAGTGCTAACCATTGAGCTACCGTGCTGCCCTTAAAATATTTAAAGGTACACTCTCCATTTATTGACTGGATTCTTGGCTTCCTTCTTATCGTAGGTGGTGTAGCTTTTGTAGAGCTGAAAATGTGTTGCTGGAAAAGCGCAGCAGGTCGGGCAGCATCCAAGGAACAGGAAACTCGACGTTTCAGGCATAAGCCCTTCATCAGGAACCTATGCCCGAAACGTCGAGTTTCCTGTTCCTTGGATGCTGCCTGACCTGCTGCGCTTTTCCAGCAACACATTTTCAGCTCTGATCTCCAGCATCTGCAGACCTCACTTTCTCCTCGTAGCTTTTGTAGAAACAAGATTTCTTCAGTGTGTGCCCTGTACTGATACCATATTACATTTTGGACACCAGTGATATCTGTATGTTATAATGTTATGGTCATCCACCCAAATCCTCTAAGATGCCCTGGGTAGATTCATTGCCACCAATCCTTCCTGTTAGTAAAAGCTATTAATACCTTGTGGATAAGAATGCCCACACAAAGTCTTTGAGCCTATCTTCAGACAATCTTGTTGAGCAGTAAACGTATTTATTACATACTAGTTAATAGTTACAGTACATCTGAGATGTCATTGTCTCTTGTGAGAATTCAGGCTAAACATATGAGTAAGTACACATTTCTGCCACTGAAACATCAAGTAGACGACCATGGACACTAATACAACAACATTGATAAAGGCACTTAAATAAAAGCAAAATACACCAGATGCTGGGAATCTGAACTGTGTACAAGTGATGTTGGAGAAACTCAGCAGGTCTGGTAGCATCTGTGGAGAGAGAAACAGAGTTTAAAATTTCAAATCCAGAATGGCACTCTTCACAGATGCTGCTAGACCTACTGAGTTTCTCCAGCATTCTCTGTGTTTATTTGGTAAAGACACTGACTAGCTTATCCCAAGAACAGACCTTTATATCCTGATGGGCAGATATTTGATCTCTTATATCGTTGCTAATGTAGACTAGTTATTTACATACTTGAGCTTTAATCCTTCACTCTGCATATTTCAGCATGTATCAACTTATTCTTTTTTACATACATCACAATGGCCCTGGATCTGCATGGAGCATAATAATGAGTTAAGTCTGCTCACTATTGTTATGAAGTAAATTAGCCAGCAATGTCCAAAGTACACGTCTACAAAATTAAAGGAAAAGTTGCCATAGGTCTAGCAGACCATCGGGCTGCTCTCCCTTTAGAAAGGGGTGATCAGTGGTGTTTAACCTATGGGTCATCATGCCTCAGGCAAGGAGAGTCCTTCATGGTAACCTCAGCTGGTGAGGGAATTGAACCCATGCTGTTGGCATCACTCTGCATTGCAAATCAGCTGTCCAGCCAACTGAGCTAACCAACCCCCTGCACTCACGTATCTAGATACAAATTGTTTCTTCATCTTGCTGTACCATCAGTAACAAAAACAAGAGTGGACTGGAAAGCTTTTCTAAATTACTGGTTCTGTATTAGCTCTTTCACTTAGACTTATTTTGAGAGGGGAACTGGTCTTGGCCTACATGTCATTTCCATGGTAAATGAGGAAATAAAAAGTACAGATTTACATTTGCATAGCACAGTTCATGACCTCGGAATGTTCTTTACAGTAAGTGCAGTACATTTGAGATGTAATCACTGTATATCATTTGTATGCAGCAATATACATGTAACAAGCTTCCACAACAGAAATGTGATAAGTACCAGATCATCTATCTTCGTGATTTTGACAGAGAAGTACATATTTGCCAGTACATTGGGAATAACTTCCCTGCTCCTCTTTGTAATGTTGCCATGGGATTTTCTTTTACAACCACCTGTGAGGACAAGCAGGGTATTGATTTATTTCATCTAAAGCAAAATGTACAAGTCATAAGAGATGTGAGAGTGCCTGGGGAGCAGATAAGGATGAGAAGGTGTCAGCAATGAGCTTTTAAGAATGTCACAGCTTCACATATGATTTGAGTGAAGTTCCAAAGAACCAATGTGAGCCTTCTAAGAAGTCCACTTCTGACAATGGGCTTGAATCAATCCTGACCCTACCTCCAAGAGCTAGTTGTGGGAGCGCCCAACATACGGAGTTGGGTCAGCCAAGATGGGAAATTTCCTGAGCCACCAGATTACTATCTTGTTTGTGAAACTCCAGCTCATTCATGGTTTATTTCAATAATATTTTATCAGATCCAGTTACAGATGAGGTGTAAGTGGTTGTGAAAGATTGGGGGAAGGCATTGGCAAATTTGAACTTTTATAAAGCTAATCTGTAACTTACTGTAAAGCTTATGATCATGTTTCAGCAGCATTGGAAATATGGAAGTAGTAAGTATTTACATTGTATTCCTGAGCAAAAAAAAGACACATTTTGTCTAAGCTCTTTATCTAGCACTCATCGGGACAATCCACAGGAAATGTTAGTAAATGAAAACATCATTTATACTGTATGACAGGATAGTGCACATTGGTTCGCAAGTGAACTCTGATTGCTTGCCTTATGGCCATGGGAAATGTACTAGTCAATGCTGATTGACAGTTAACTGCCAAATGTCATTCAAATTTTAAACAAAGCATTTTAACTCTGGTCAAGATATTGCCCTAATATGTATGGGGTCTTTCTGTCTACAAAGAAAGGGCCCCGTCTATTAATAAATGTAACTTGCAAAAAATGCAAGCACACTATACTGTGGGCCCAACTCATAGTCCTAAATTAGCTCTCAGCATTAGTCTTCACATACATTGTGCCTGTTTCAGTGCAGGAAAATAAGTCACAGCCATTCTCTGGTTCACCTGTTGTGAACCTTGACCAATCTGGGTCAATTTAACTGCAAGCCACCATTAATCGATGCATTCTCCATGTTAATGTCTGTATCAGTCAGAGTCCACTTGCCCATCACTTTCCCCTCATACAGTGTAAGTGTTCTCATTTTACTTTGGTATTTCTTGCAAATTGACCTGATGAAAAACAAACTCAAATTCTGCACTACCAAAATACTACTTATGCTATAATTGTTGAGTGAACTGATTCTCTCACAGGCATTCTCTAATCAATCCATTTGGAACATGCTACAAAGAGCTCCATGCGTGACTTCACTGGGGTCATTCACTGATCCCATAGTCTCAATGGGAAGTGCATCATGGGCACATTGCCTGGTCTTTCATCCAGTAATTTTACTGGAACAAAAATGAACAACAGTTTGCATTTATCATGGAATTATTGAATCGCACAGCGCAGAAAGCGACCACTTGTCTCATCAAACATCTGAAGAGCAGTCCAGATACTCAGACCCCTCCATTACATCATTTTTCTCCTTGAAGTATTAATCAATTCGCAATGAAATTTCCTATAAAATCCATAACCACCATCACTACCTTAGCAAGCAATGTGATCCAAATGTTAACTGCTCATTATTTAAGAAAGTTTAACTTGTCTTTTCCGGTTCTCCTGTCAATTGCCTTAAGTCAATTTTTCCGGTTGTTGATCCTTCCATTATTGGAACAGTTTCCCTTTACTTACTCTGTCTAAGCCTTTTATGTGGTATTTTATCAAATGTCTGTAACAAATGTTAAGACAACATCTGTAGTGTCCTCATCCAATCGTTCCTTTATGTCGCCATTAAATAGTTAAACATTATTTGCATTTAACAAGTGCAAGCTGGCTCTCTTTTCCTAGTCCATGAATGGTCTGTTTGCTTTCTCCTAGGTTATTGTTGCTAGAAACTTCCCTACTATTGATATTAAAAAGATTGTCCAAATTTATCCTTTGCCCCTTTTTTTTGAACAAGGATGTAGCATTTGCAATCCTCCAGTTCTTTAGAACTACCTGAGCAACAAAGAAGGGTTTAAAGATTATTACCAGCACTTGTACAATTTCTCCTCTTACTTCACCCAACAAACTGGGATGGATCTCAGCTGGATCAAGTGACTTATGCACTTTTAATTTGCCAGCCTTAATGGTACCCGCTTTTTATCTGTTTTTCTTGCATCCAGTATCTTAGCAACCCCTTGAATATATCATAATTTAGTAAAATGCTTTTCCTGGTTATGATGTAAAGTATTTATTTAGTCATTGGCCATGTCTTCTACTTGCACCAATTGAACTCCATTTTGGTCCCTAATTTATCCAATTGCTCAGTTAATAACCTTGTTACTGTTACTATAGCTTCCGAAGATGGAATTTCTTAAATTTTATTGAGTGCCTTTAACATTGATAAACATCCTAAAGCAAAACACAGAAGTGTAATAAGCCAAAAGTTGACACTGATTGACCTAAGACAGTATTAGAGGAGATAACTATAAGCTTGGTTAAAGATAATAGCAAAGGAGGAGAGAGGATTGATGCTAAAGGAAGGAATTGAAGAGCCAAAAATATGAAGGTGTGTCTGCTAATTACAGGGCAAAGAAAATTAGGGAACGCACAACAGAATCAAGTTGGGAATATCCAGAGATTTTACTGGAGATGAAATAGGGAGGAGCATGATCTTTTTGTTCATCACTAACTTTTACAATACAATTGTTGCACATTACCTAATGTCTCTTCATAATGCCATGTTGCAAAGTTTCAGCAGATTTTTGTGTGTTACATCACATTCCTCAGAACATCCTGCCTTCTGGAGATGAGTTGAAATCCTCTACAGATGTGCACATCATATTTTAAGACCTCCGGTATGAAATATTTATATAAAACAAAGCATGGTCTCCCATTGATACCATAGGGACTTGCTTCTTCTTAGCTGCCCAATTAGAGCATTGCCTTTAATGCCCCTGTTTCCTATTATTGTCCCATGTGTTATCCTATCTGTAAGATTCCTATTTATCTCTACATCTTTTAAATTAACCACAGCAGACTTGTGAGCAACCTCTATTAAATGGAAACTTAAAAAATTTAAATGATAGTATGTCAAGCATATTGCTATCGTGCCTCAATCGCATTGAGCCCAGAAACATAACTAATACATTTCCTTGGCACTAGTTCTCTTCAATAGTCCCGTCCTGGCTAAGAATTTACTGCTTTCATTCTTTTCTATCTTTTGAACTCACTCCAATACTTTTCACGCTACAGATGTAGAGCTAACAGAGCTATAATTCCCTGAGCCACAATTCTTAAATTTGCAAAAGTATTGAAATTGTATACTGTATTAGACATTTTTTTAAACTTCTGATATCATTCCTGAAAAATTCCCACCACTGTTTCAAGTGAATTTGCATGTGCATCTGCAATTTGAAAGACTCAACTTTTCCAGTCTTTTTTTTAATGCCCACTGCTTTATTCATTCTGTCACAGATAGACAGGGAATGGAGGTGAATTTAAATTATGATTGCTTTTCCCTTCGTAAATCTGACACAGCAAGAGAATGCCCAATTTCCTTCTTCTCACTCCCTTCCCTTACTAATTTGGCCAGAGTGGGTTCACCAAGCACTGGTGCTAAGCTTCCAGTTTTAGAAATAAACCCACTGCAAAAACCTTTAAGATAGATTCAAAGATAAGGTTGATTAACAAAACTTTCAGACAGTGGGGAAATTGCCTTGCTACTCCAATCACACATACAAGCACTCAAGAAATTAAGGAAGACAGACTAAGAGAGGAGTTAGGTTCCAAATTACAAGTGTTAGTAATACCTGTGATACTGAAAATCTGTACATGTGAGCAGTATTTCTTCTAATTTTTTGAGGACTTCCAAAGTCCATGGGTAACATCAATTTCCAAAACCAGAAATCAATGTGTCAGCACTCCAACCTTGGACAAATCTCAGTGCAGTTTAAAGAAAAAACTGCAATTGCATTAAAACTTACTGGACATCAATGACCAATAATAGTTTCCTCAGTGCACAGTGAAAGTCTCTTTCCAGCCAGAGACTTGAAGGGATGGAGGGTCTTAGGCTTGCTGCCTGAGTCTTGCTGTCCCTCTTGAGATTAATCAAATTCCAGAACTTAAACTTAAACAACTTAACAAGGTCAATTTCAGTCATATGACAAAGATTGGCATTTCAGGTGCTGATGGCCCTTCTCAGCGGACTAAATCCTAAAGGTCATTAAGCTGACAGTATAGCTTTACCTCTCCCATTAGGGTGATGAAGTAATTATTAAAGAATTAGTGTCCATTTTATTAGCATGATGAGATTAGATACTTAGTCCAGAGCTGGCTATAAGCAGATAACTCGTCCCCCTAGTCCGTTGTGTCAACTTTCACTGGAATGTCTACAATTCTAGGGCATTAAATGCATCTGGAAATACATTCATATGATCACTCTCAGCCATTTTACAAATCCATCAGGATCATCCATTTTTTATATCAAACAAAATTTAAACACAGAAAGAATTGAGTTTTCTTTGGGATTTTTTGTCATGCCCTCTAGCCACGAATGCATTACTTACCTGACTGCTGGAATGAGAACACTGTTGATCTACTTTACAGTAGGAATTATGTCAAAGCTTTCTACCATTTTCCTTCAACTCTTTCTCCTGATACGATGCCCTCATCTACCCGCCATAAATTTAAGCTCTGCTGCCCACATCTTAATACTCACCGAACCATTCACCCTTTGTGAATCGCCCAAAATCAGGTTGAATTAACTAGATTTAGATTTTTTTTTAAAATAATCTTGTGTACAGATCCCTCCATGGCCTTGCTCCTTCTGTCTCTGTAAATTCCTCAGCCTTATAACCCTATGTATAATCCTGAATTCCTTCCAATAGTGGCCTCTTATGCATTTCCCATTCATTGCAAAGTGTCGACAGCTGTTGAGGTCCTTGGAATTTTTTCTTGAAACCTCTGTTTTCAATGTTGCTCCTCTTTAAGATATTCCTAAAAAGATAGCTCCTTAATCAAGCTTCATATGATTTAGTCATAAAGTCATACAACATGGAAACAGACCTTCCAGTCCAACCATTCCTTGCTGACCATGTTCCCAAACTGAACTAGGCCCACCTGCCTGCATTTGGCCAAACCTTTCCTATTCATGAACTTACCCAAATGCCTTTTAAATATTGTACCTGTATCTGCATCCATCACTTTCTCTGGCAGTTCGTTCCACACATGAACCACTCTCCGTGTAAAAAAAGGTGCCTCATATCCTTTTTAAAATCCTTCTCCTCTCACTTTAAAAATATACCCCCAAGTTGTGAACTCCCCCACCCTCGGGAAAAGATGTTTGTTATTCACTTTATCTACGCCCCTCATGATTTTATAAATCTCAATAAGGTCACCCCTCAACCTCCCATGCTCCAGTGAAAAAATTCCCAGCCTTTTCAGTCTATTTTTATACCTCAGACCCTCCATTTTCTGCAACATCCTGGTAAATCTTTTCTGAACCCTCCCCTGTTTAATGATATCCTTCCTATAACAGAGGCAACCAGAACTGCACACACTACTCCAGAAGAGGCCTCACCAATGTCCTGTACTACCTCAACATGACGTCCCAACCCCTACACTCAAAGGACTGAGCAATGAAGGCAAGCATGCTAAACACAGTCTTAACCACCCTGTCTACTTGTGATGCAGATTTCAATGAACTGTGTAGCTGAACGCCCACTACCCAGGGCCCTACCGTTAATTAATCACCAATCCTAATGTCTCTTTCTTGGCTTTGTGTTGACTTTTGACTGATTGTACTTTTATGAAGCACTTTGTGATGTCTTATTACATTAAAGATGTTATATAAAAAACATCCTTGTAAGATTTCTGGGTAACATTATTTTCTTTAAGAGGTTACTTATAGTTGTCTCCTTTTTCTCCTTTCCTCCATCTGATACTGTTTCATTCAGTTTGCTTGGAAATACATTTTGATGCAAGCATACTTCAAAATTATGTTTCATTTTCACTTCTGCAGTTAATTACATGAAGACAGCCTTTTATCCTCCTCACGTTTTTTTTTCACAAATTGTGCCAGAGAGTTAGCATTCAGAACTTCTGTTATGGTGGCTGGTAGTGGGATGAAATATTGGGCAGTTGTAGACGTGAACTCTTAATGAACACTGTTAGCAGGCAAATTTGCACAGCTTGCAGCTGAACTCAAGTAAACAGGTCACTGGGAAGGAATCTACATTGGTAACTTGAACTACTGTTCAACTATCACAAATATCACAAATGCTGATTTACCAAAAAGATTCTCTTAAAAAGCCACAAGGAGCCAAAGCTGTATGATTTAATATTTGCCTGGTCAAGTGGAGAAATTCTGTAAACACTGCCAAAACACTGCGATGAAAAGTCTGGAAAGATACCTTTTCTGTCATAATAAAATAATGGGGTGATTATACAGCAAGCATTTTATTAACTGGCACCTGTGAGACCAGGAATGTGCTGTTTGATCAAATATTCCGATTGATCAAGAGATCTATAAAATCAGTGTGAAAACACACACTAAGTAATAGAAACGTAATGCGAGGGTATACACGTCACTGTTATGCTTTATTTACAGCATAAATCACTTTAATAATAACGCAATTTTGTTGCAAATAAAACCAAGCAGCAGAGAGCTGTCTCACTCACATTCTCAACTGACTATTATTGCAATCTCTATGATGTCAAAATGCAGTAAACTTCCAGTATTTCAGGTAAACTTTCAGTATTTAAATCATCTTTTGTATTGGGTGCCAGTTCATAAGCTGCCAGTTAAACAAAGTTCGCTGCAATATAATTTATTGTGGGTCTTGTTTGCAGTTTTAGTCTCCTTATCTAAGGAAGGCTGCTCTTGCTATAGAGAGGCTACAGTGATGGTTAACCACCTCGATTGATGTGACTGCAGGACTGACATATGAGGAAACATTGAGTCAGTTTGGATTGTATATGCTAGAGTTTAGAGGATTGAGAAGGGGTTGAACTGGACTAGTAAAGTTTGGTGCAGGAAGGGTGGTGAGCCCAGAAATAGTTTAAGGATGACGGGTAAACATATTAGGACTGGGGTAAGGAGAAATTTCTTCCCCTTGAGAGTGGTGAGTCCGTGGAATTTGCTACCACAGAAAGCTGTTGAGGCCAAAATATTGTGCTTTCGAGGAGGTAGTTATAGCTATTGTGGCTAAAGTGTTCAAGGGATATAGGGATAGGGTGGAGGGTGGGATAAGGGTATGGAGCTCAATGATCAGCCATGATCATATTGAATGGCGAGTAGGCTTGAGGAATCAAATGACCTCCTCCTGCTTGTATCTTCTGTTTTTGTGTATGTGTTTACTTTGGAAATAAATCCAGTATAGGTAGTCCTTTGTCATTGGTGCAGTTGTGCAATAGTTATCTTACTGCTCTCAAGATCCTGTTGATGAGTCCCTTGAGCAGATAATGAATGTATTTGGCAGAATGCCTCACCACCAAAACTTACAAACTACCACTAAGACACAGCTTGGCTGGTGGTGAGAAAGGCAATCTTTGTCAGATCCTATTTACTCCTATCCTCTGGAGTTACTCCACCTCTGCACAATTCCCTCCAGATGGATTTTGTGGGAAAGAGGCTATTGTCCAACTTTTCATGGATATGTTGAATTTTGTCCAATTTCAGTCCAAGTAATTTGCAAGGACCAGGGCTCTGTTCCCAGAGATGCAAATGAGATCAGGTATCAATACCAACCGATGGACTGTCAACTCAGTGAAAGATGCTCTTCAGTCAACCTGAACCTTGCTGGTTTTCTAGTGTAAGGAGTTGGCCTGGACCGAGTGTTGCAAGCCAGCACATTCCAAGGTCCAGGAATATGTGCTAATAGATGCATTAAACCTTTGGGCAGCCACCACTGAGGCACAATAGAAAAGGTCATTGTATAAGGCTTTTTAATGATAGCACATCTAGGAGTTGGAAACTGTAGGACCCCTCTTGCAGTCCACCTTACAAATAATCATTTTGCTGTCAGGCTATGTATCTGACATGAAATATTTGGTAAATATGATTGTTACAAGCACATAGGGTGGAACATGCCGAATGGGAATAAGTTTAATTTTATCATAAATTTGTAATAATCAAGTCACAATGTTTTGTAATGCAATTTAATAAAGTTTATGCATGAAATAGATTAGTTGAAAGAAAATGTTACATTATAGGGCTAGTAATTGAGAAGCCTGCACTAAGTAAACAGGTCATGTGAGTTCACATTCTACCAGAGCCGTTTGAAAATTTGAATTCAGTTTTTAAAAATAATTGGAAATTTTAAAAAAAGCTAGTGTTAGTAAAATTGATCATGGTGTTGGAACTTTATGTAATCTGTCCCTGTAAGTGATTCCATTTCTTCACCCAATGCTTTTAATTCTCAATTGCCCTATGAAGTACCAAAGAGGAATAGTCACTCAATTGAATCAGATGTTCTTGAATTGGTATCTCACACTGCGTTTCCACTGAGGGGAGGCCTGCTTTTGATGATGTTTCCTTGACATTTTGCCATTTCACCTTCTAACCTCATGTTAAAATTGTCCTGCCTTGTGATACCTTGAGTTGTTTTTAAATTATGAAATGAAGCAAACTAAAATGAACTCCTAAACACCTCCTTTCTTATCACATTGATATGTTTCTTTAATACCACTGCTGTCAGCAATACTTTGGGTCACTCCTTTAGGATCATCACCTTAGGTCTGGCGAAAACATGCTGAACAAGTTAGGGTTGTACATAAGCTGGTAAATGTAGAATTCAGGAAATCTTGGGGCAGCACAGTAGTTTAGTGGTTAGCACTGTTGCCTCACAGTCCTAGGGACCCGGGTTCAATTCCAGTCTTGGGTGAATGTCTGTGTGGAGTTTGCACATTCTCCCTGAGTCACATTGGTTTTTACATTAGGTGAACTGGCCATGCTAAATTGCCCATAGTGTTCAGGGATGTGTAGGTTAAGTGCATTACTCAAGGGTAAATGTAGAAGAATGGGTTTGGGTGGTATTTGGAAGGTTGGTGTGGACTTATTGGGCTGAAGGGCCTGTTCCCACATTGTCGGGATTCCATGATTCTGACCACAATTCCATTATTTCCATTGATCTTTGTAAAATGTTGTCCTTGGAGGTTCAGGTGACCTTCTGAAGAACTTGAAAGTTATGGAAGTACTCAGTCAATTATTGAATGTAATGCAGAAATTAAACTCCACCACCCAGACTAGATCAGAGCCTAGTTTAGTGAGGAATTAGTAGTGACTAGATTCCTGACTTCGCAATGACTATTTGCTAGGAGAAAGTGAGGACTGCAGATGCTGGAGATCAGAGCTGAAAAATGTGTTGCTGGAAAAGTGCAGCAGGTCAGGCAGCATCAAAGGAGCAGGAGAATCGACATTTCGGGCATAAGCCCTTCTTCAGGAATGAGGAGGGTGTGCCAAGCAGGCTAAGATAAAAGGTAGGGAGGAGGGACTTGAGGGAAGGGCATTGGGAATGCGATAGGTGGAAGGAGGCTAAGGTGAGGGTGATAGGCCGGAGAGGGGGTGGGGGCGGAGAGGTCGGGAAGAAGATTGCAGGTCAAGAAGGCGGTGCTGAGTCTGAGGGTTGGGACTGAGACAAGGTGGGGGGAGGGGAATTGAGGAAGTTGGAGAAATCTGAATTCATCCCTTGTGGTTGGAGGGTTCCTAGGTGGAAGATGAGTCTCTCTTCCTCCAGGTGTCGTGTTGCTATGATCTGGCGATGGAGGAGGCCAAGGACCTGCATGTCCTTGGCAGAGTGGGAGGGGGAATTAAAGTGTTCAGCCACCTTTTATCTTAACCTGCTAGGCACACCCTCCTCATTCCTGAAGAAGGGCTTTTGCCCAAAACATCGATTCTCCTACTCCTTTGATGCTGCCTGACCTGCGCTTTTCCAGCAACACATTTTTAAATCTGGGTGAAATCAGGGGGTCCAAATCAGATGAGCACAGCAGTAGTGTGTAAGACCTCACCCGGCTGAAGCCAGAATCAGTTCACTAGAACTGAACGGCGTGAGATCATAATTGTTTTATCAGACCTGAGTTGACTTTGCCAATTCCATTGGTGACCTGTAATGTTTGTATTTTCAATTGCTTGGCAGTTGCATCAGCTGCATACTGAAGTAATTTCAGATAGAAATTCCTGTGGTGCGTCATAAAAATGTCTTTTTGAAGCAAAAGCAAACACAAATTGAGATATGAGCAATTTATTTTTCCTTGCCTCAACATCAGGAATTGTGAGATAAAAATAATATGTTCTAACAATTACCATCTTGAAGATGTGCCTCTATGATAGGTACTATGTGAAATATAGGAATCTGATCTTTCGCAAACTCTCTTGCATTCACTATTTTACTTGGTCTATTCTGAAGTAAATTTCCTTTTAAATAGATGCCTAAAGGAGTTTGATGAAATAGCTCCACAGGGGCCAGTATCCCATCAAAACATCACCCTTCGCTTACAAAGGGAGAGTCCTTGACACTGATCCAGCTCCCTCAGATCCAGCTCTTAGAGTGAACATAATCTCTGACACTCCTGATGGTATCTGTCAGCTAGGGCTCCCTGATTGGACCAAATTAACAGACTTAATCAGGGGACTCATTCTATGAGGACCACCTGGCTCACCTCGTTACAATCACTACAGATAATCTCTAAAGCAAGAGCTTTAAGGT
Organism: Hemiscyllium ocellatum; assembly: GCF_020745735.1. Classification (NCBI taxonomy): domain Eukaryota; kingdom Metazoa; phylum Chordata; class Chondrichthyes; order Orectolobiformes; family Hemiscylliidae; genus Hemiscyllium; species Hemiscyllium ocellatum. Next base: position 24,903,397 of record NC_083434.1, read on the forward strand.
TTCAGTATCTTTCTATGTCACAGATACTTTATAGGCTAGCAACCGACTCCTTGTCATCTTTCCTGCAATGGCTGTTTTCAAAGATGCTGTGCCTGATGTTATGAGTCTGTAAAATTCAATTCACAAAAACTGAGATAGAACAGTTCAAAATATCACAGTGGGCTGAAAATATTTTTGGACTGTGCTGTTTTCTGGTCATCTTTTTATGGGTTGTAAGAGTCCATAACATCCTCCTGCTGTATAGGGTTGACAATCTAAAGATGGCAGAGAGATACTTAAATAATGGAAGGACTGTTTGCATCACAGCTTGATGAGCTGTTAATCAGCCTATAAAACCTCCCATTGCTAAATACGGCTCTACAAGGGAAAGAATATGTAGATACAAAAGCAGAAGAAGCATCAATCTGCTTCATTCCAAGTGTAAAATCTCAAGATATAAACGCAAGTGTTTCAGATTCATTACCAAAGTCACAAGTCAAAGACTGTTTCAGTATACAATAACATCTAAATCTCAGGCACTGAGACTGTGGTTGTTAGTTCTGCGGCTTTGCAGGTATTTAGTACTTGGATGGATAGACAGGAAGAGGTTGCAAGCTGTCCAGTTTCACAGAATTTATGACACAGAAGAAAACCATTTCAGCCTTCTCCTAGCATGTTTATTCTAAGTCTATCAGCATACTCTTCTATTCCTTTCTCCTTCATGTACTTATCTGGTTTTCCTTTAACTTAATCTATGCTACTTCCCTCCACTGTTCCATTTGGCAGATCATTCCACATACTAATCGTGCTCTGGGTGAAGAAGTTTCTCTTGACTTTCTTCTATTTTGATCAACTGGATTCAATCCCAAAGGGCGGGTAGTAATTCCATTCTTGGGTGGTCACAGTGATCATATGTTGCTGGAAAAGCACAGCAGGTCAGGCAGCATCCAAAGAGCAGGAGAATCGACGTTTCGGGCTGACTTCTGTGCTTTTCAGCAACACATTTTCAGCTCTGATCTCCAGCATCTGCAGTCCTCACTTTCTCCTGGCCACAGTGATCAGGTAATTTCAAATAGAAATGCGCAGTTTCCCTGAATCCTGTGTTTTACCAGCTGGGTGTGTTCTGTGAAAAAAAAACCAGCAAAAATATAGGGGTGAAACATAAAGAAGTAACTCCTGCAGACACCGAATGTTTAAAAGGTAAAGCATTTTGAAGTGTAACCCATTGTTGTAACTCAAGATCACCCAGCAGCCAATTTACACACAATAATGTGGAACTGGCCAGATTACATCTTGACAGTGCTGTTGAGAGATAAATTTGATCCAGATACAGCAGAGAACTCCCCTACTCGTCTTCAAGTAATGCCAAAGGGATCTTCTCCAGAATGTAGCATAAGAAGCTGCTCTTTGGTAATCAGGAGCTGCAAAAGTATTGTAGTGATGGGGGTCGGTTGGGATGCTGCCTTTGAAGCTAGCAACATTTGATCTAAGAAACCACAGAGGATCAGCAGATTAATAGACTCTCAAGTATGTAAAGATAAAAGAGTAAGAACTAATGCGAACATCAGGCAAATGAATTGTGTTTTTTTAAAATTAAGATATAAACAGCCAGGATTCTGTTTCATTTTCATTTGTCACTAAAAATGTTTTAATTTTCTAGTTTCTTTTCTGAACAGAAATGCCCTCATAAGCATGTCTCTGTTGTGCTACTGCTGTCTCAGGCTGTTCTTTGTAGAACTTAAAAGAGCAGTATTTATATATAATTTATTGTCCTCCTTCATCGTTTGTAGCAAGCAATTATTGTAGTTTATCTTTCCCCACAAGCTGGATAGGATTAATATCTTAAAGTATCCTTGACAAGAATAAATACAAATAGGAAGTGACAGGAGTCACCAAATGTTTTCTCTTTTATTGTTACAATCATCTGAAAAGAATTAAGAAAATCTCCACCCCAAGCATTTCCACTCAATAGCAGCAACAATATATGTATAAAACCTTTTACAGATTTAACATGGAAATTCCAACAATTATTGTATGATTCTGTTTGGGTATTTGTTGAAGAATAGCTATTTTCTTATGTCTCAAGAATAAACTGTATACCAGTAACCCTTCGAGTCAAGTATCAACCCAATTTGGGCCTGCTTTCATTATTTCTAAGACAAAATCCTGGAAAACTCCATCTCCTGCCCAGTAGAACTTGTTTGGTATAAGACAAACAGACTGGTTTGGTTCAAGAACAAAGTAAACTACCATTTTTAAAGAATAATTAAAAATAGGCAGTAAATGCTAGCCTTGTCAACAGTCCTCAAAGTGAACGTTTGGGATAAGGTCTTTGCAAAATTCTAGCCCTGGAATCAGACAAAATTGCCTCTTATATGAGCCTCCTCGGTCAACGTGCTAAACTGGAAATTGGAAGGCTGGGAACCATGAACATTACTGTTTTGCCAGCCACTGCCATATCTAAATCTGGAGGTCTCAGATTTAGGATCCACTTCAAGAGTCCTGACAATGAAGTCAGTGAGTAACTCAGATGTGGTGTGGTTCTCAAAAGTTTAAAATAATCATACTTTTAGAAGTATCTGAATCAGTGGTGCTAGAAGAGCACAGCAGTTCAGGCAGCATCCAACGAGCAGCGAAATCGACGTTTCGGGCAAAAAGCCCTTCATCAGACTGATGAAGGGCTTTTGCCCGAAACGTCGATTTCGCTGCTCATTGAATGCTGCCTGAACTGCTGTGCTCTTCCAGCACCACTGATCCAGAATCTGGTTTCCAGCATCTGCAGTCATTGTTCTTACCTCAATACCTTTAGAAGTAACCTGCTGGAGCTTTCTTCAATTGCATTTCACGGAGCGTGTAATGTGTTGCAGACTGAGAGATTGTAGGCTCAATACACAGACTGAATTGAAGTAATGAATGAAGTGGCAGGCACATCCATAAATATAAAGCTCTCAAATAAAACCGGTATACTATAAGCACGTAAAAGTAACAATGCTGTCAAATACTGTTCAGGCTGATTTCTCCTAAGTCTTCATCTTTGCTGCATGTTACAATATGTTTCACTCCTTTTACAATACTTTGGAAATTACAGTTTAAATGGAGTAATCCAAATTTTATTTAAGTGTTTTTGACAACTGAATTTGGATAAGATTTGAAGCTTTAGCTTTACTGTCTATATTTGTGCATTATAGGATGTGTAAAAGCTTTTCTTCACTGAAAACCTTTGTGTATATTTTTTCACTGAATCGGGAGGGAATGTGTTCCTGTAGCGTCACTTCTAGTGACACTTCTAAAGCCTTAATTCACTTGATACAGTGAAGAAAACTATGCAGGTGATGGCGTCTGGTTCAGCTTGCTAAGGTCCCTCAAACTTCTCTTAGCTTTGTGTGAATGGCTTGTTGCTCTGCCTGGTCCCTCTGACATTACCATGAAATCATGGGTGTCTAAATGGCAATGTTCCTTACATACTGCTTGCCTATTTCTAGCCTGGCACACTCCTTATTGCTTATGCAATGTAGAATAAATATTGTTGCCCTTTTTTGAAAAATTAACATTGTGCTGTACAGTTGACAGGATCCCAGCTGACGGTAAGATTCAACATTCAGATTTCAGGGCAAAACCTGGCTTGATAGATCATTTATTTTTGCAGTTTCGTTACTGTGGTGATCAGTCACAGAAGAAATTCACACAAGTCTGCCAATGTTTCATAGAATCCCTTCAGTGTGGAATCAGGCCACCAAGTCCGCACTGACTCTCGAAAGAACAATCTACCCAGACCCATTCCCTTGCCGCTCTACATTTACCCCTAATTAAAGCATCCTACCCACATCCCTGAACACTACGAGCAATTTAGCATGGGCAATTCACCTAACCTGCACATCTTTGGATTGTGGGAGGAAATCAGAGCACCTGGAGGAAATCCACGCAGACACGGGGAGAACATGCAAACCCCACACAGACAGTCACCTGAGGCTGGAATCGAACCTGGCCCTGGAGCTGTGAGGCAACAGTGCTAACTACTGAGCCACCGTGCTGCTCTAACAAAATGCCCTAGAGAAAGACTACAAGTTTATTATAAATGACCACATGCCGATATGTTTAATTTAGAAAGGCTGTAACACAAACAGCAAAAAGTAAAGTTCAACCCTTTTCCCAATGTGAGAAACGAAGCTCATTGTTCAATAATTACAGTCTGAGTCAAACTCCGAAGCAGGTATTTATTGAAACATTCTTGCAAGAAGGGGTGTCAAACGAGTAGGTGCCCCAATCAGAAGGTTACGTTACAATTTATACAGTTCAGTTGAATCTCTCGGTACTCCCCTTTTACCCCGTTGATTGCTTTTGTTGTTGCGTGCAGTCTATCACAAGCTCTAGCTTCACACCGCCTCTGTTTACATCTCCCACTACTCTAAGCCTGTCGACCCCCCCCCTCCTCCCCCCGCCACTCATATTTATTTTATGCCCTAATTGGTTATCTTGTTCATACTAATTCCCTATGTGAGTGACAATTGCAACGGTCATGTCAATACATCTGTTTCTATCAGTCGACCACCTCCCTTTTCGGTTAGTTATTTCTTGGTATACACCCTCATGATTCTGCCTTGCGATTTCTGCAGAAGCAAGATACAGCTACTTGTATTTGTTTGTGCAAGTATATCTGGCTTAACATACACCCCCCCCCTCATGATTCAGCCTTGTGATTTTTGCAGAAACAACAACATTTGCAAGCACCTCTCACACCAGCAATATCTTTTAACAGTCACTCTACTACTTTGACTTAATGTTTTAATTTCTAATTTTTAAAATTTCTTACTGAAATGACTGCTTCCTACCTTTTGCCTTGAACTGCTGAAGCAGCTTAAGACTTCTTTTCAGCTATTATGGCCTGGATCTTCTCTCCAGTTCTGACTGCCCTGAGATTTCCACCTGCCCTCATAACCTGAGCGGGGGAGGGGGAACTTCTGCCAAATGATAGAACTCGCGCAATCTGGAAACATTTCCAAATTAAAGTCCTGCGCTTCTGCTGGGATGACTTCTCTTCTTCTGACCCTCATTTCCTAAGAGCCCTTAAAAATCTAATTCTGCATCATGAAAACACAACTTTGTGAACATTAAGCAAGTAACCACCCCCCCCCCCCCCCCCCCCCAGGTAGCAGATTGGGCCATATAAGTCACATGTTTTCTTGGGAAATTTGTCTGCTCAAAATGAATTTCTTGTTCAAACAAAACAAGTCCCCTTCACATATCTAAAAACTAATATTCATTTTTTCTCCACTTTCAAATCCAAGTTTCCAAATAATAACAGTACTCTGCAAACCCACATCACTGATGCTAAAAGTGTTCCCAGTTAAGTAGATTTCTCTCCAAATTTTTTAGAACTATTTTCAACCAAATTGTTTACTTCAATTTGAGTTGGTTCTGAATTACTCGCCATTTGCCTTTCTGTAGCATCTTCTTGCAATAGCTAAATGTCCCTAGACTCTTCTTAAAGTACATTGAGGCAAATTACAGAAATCCAAAGCAGGAGATACAAAGTGAGGTGACTAAAGGTTTGCTCAAAGAGGGAAGCATTAAGGAGGGGTTTGGGGTGTTGTCAGGTGGTGGAGAGGAAGGGGGGAGGGATGCAAGTATATTTATTGGGAACCTTCCAAAAGTTAGGCTCCAGACAGCTGAAGTCATGGATGCAATGGTTTAATGAAAAGCGCAAAAATCCACTAACAGTCTAACCCTAATGGAAAGTCTGAATTCTACTCACTCAGGTTCTGCCAGTCTATGCAGAGTCAGGGAAGCGGCATCTAATGTAAATAATTCAGGTGGACAAGCATTGGAACGATGCATCTTGGATAGCAACTAGCAGGGGAAGGCAACAAAATGTAAAGGAATGCTTGGTGTGATAGAGCTGATGCTAACATTCCCATTTGGAGGGCTCAAATTTTGCTGATTAGCATATTTTCTTAGCAGAGTGAAAATATTTTTCAAAATTCGCAGCATTTCCACATCATGACCAATGCCTGGACCTCCAGGCATTGTGGAATGTGGAAACTCCTGACGGCTCCTCTTTTCCCACACCTTACACACCCCAGTCACTCTTGCTCTTGTGAAACATGTTCTAAATTGGAATAAACATTGCACTATGCACATTAGCAATAGTCAATTGTCAAACAAGCCACAGAGTTTCAACCTCCTGAAATCTAGAGCTTACTTTATCACAGTGAATAATTAACTTGTCTACAGTAGTAGGATTGAACAAATGGCTACTTATTGTCTGCAGTTTATAGAAAACCTGATCCAAACCAGAATCCTTCTTGACAAGCTAATCACATGTTTATCTGGATTTAGTCACACTGGCAAAGTAATTCCTTTTGCAGAATGAATCTTGAATGCACACTTTCCCGGCCCAAAAATGATGTCTAACAATGTAAAATATAGTTGCAAGGTGGTGCACACATGTTCTTATTAAACATGATGTGATTATTTCTATTAAAGTTTAATATTTATTGTATTTAATACCAGTTTTACTTGTTACACATGTTTTTTGAAAGATGGCGTACTGCACTGTCAGAGGTAGCATCCTTTTGACAAAGGAGCCTCTGCACTTTCAGCTGGATTTGGTTGATCCTGTATTGAAGATCCCCAAGGGCATTTGCTCAGTGTTGTGGCCAATATTTATCCTTCAACCAGCATCACTCTAAGAGATTGTCTGCTCATTATTTCATTGTTGTTTCTGAGTGCTAAATCCGTTGCCACATTTTCTACATCGCTACAGTCACAAAAATGCAAAAGTACTGGAGTATTTTACAGCTAATTGTCACGGTGGCTCAGTGGTTAGCACTGCTGCCTCACAGCACTAGGGTCCCAGGTTCGATTCCAGCCTCACGCGACTGTCTGTGTGGAGTTTGCACATTCTCCCCTGTCTGCGTGTGTTTCCTCCGGGTGCTCCGGTTTCCTCCCACAGTTCAAAGATGTGCAGGTCAGGTAAATTGGCCAGGCTAAATTGCCCATAGTATTAGGCGCATTAGTCAGAGAGAAATGGGTCTGGGTGGGTTACACTTCGGAGTGTCGGTGTGGACCTGTTCGGCCAAAGGGCCTGTTTCCACACTGTAGGGAATCTTCATGGGCGGCATGGTGGTACAGTGGTTAGCGCTGCTGCCTCACAGCGCCAAAGACCTGGGTTCAATTCCCGCTTCAGGCAGCTGTCTATGTGGAGTTTGCACGTTCTCCCTGTGTCTGCGTGGGTTTCTTCCAGGTGCTCCGGTTTCCTCCAACAGCCCAAAAATGTGCAGGTTAGGTGAATTGGCCATGCTAAATTTCCTGTAGTGTTCGGTGAAGGGGTAAATGTAGGGAAATGGGTCTGACAGGGTTGCTCTTCGGAGGGTCGGTGTGGACTTGTTGGGCCGAAGGGTCTGTTTCCACACTGTAGGTAATCTAATCTAATCTAAAATCTAACAACTCAAAACTGGGTGTCTATGAGACAGCAGAATTGTACTCCAACACAATCTGAAACCTCATTGCCTGACATTACCCCTCCCCCACCCCCTTCAACCATTATCACGAAGTTAGGGAATCATGCCTAGTTAATGAAGAGTGCAGGGTGGTGTACAGAAGCAGAACCAGGCATACCTACAGGTGAGGGGTCAACCTGGTGAAGCTATGAAATTGAATCATTTGAATGCCAAACAGCAGAAGCAGCAAAGCAAAAGACAGCTAAGCGATCCCACAAACCAACGGATCAGATCTAAGTTCTACACCCACTCCCCCCCACCCCACCCCACATTGATGCAGTGCCCCAGTCGCTGAAAGTTATTTCTAATTCTTTGTACATTGAACACTGAAATGCTCTTTTTTTTAAATCACCTATCCATTTCTTACAGTTTTGTTCTTATTCAACCCTAAGTTTAGGGATTTGAGGGCCTCGGTGATGCTGCTTTCACTTTTGAGTCAGAAAGTTGTGGAGTTAAGCCCCAGCCCTGAGACTTATAGAATCATGGAATAGTTACAGTGGAGATGGAGGCCATTCAGCCCATCAGGTCTGGCTCAGCTCACTGCAAGATCACCAGCTAGTCTTACTCTAGCTTCTCCAATTTCTTTTTGAGAGCCATGATTGAATTAACTGCCAGCACACACCCAGATCTTAGCCACTCTGTGTCAAAAAGCTTTTCAGAGAGTCAACATTTAATTTATATTAATGCCCTCTGGTTCTCGGGTCTTCTGTCAATGGAGATAGTTTTTCTTTATCTATTCTAATCAGACCCCTCATGATGTTGAATACCTCAAATCTTAAGCATGTAATAACCTATGGTGACTCTCCCTGGGCAATACTAGGAAATACTGCACTGTCACATGTTTTCTGCCTTCTCAGGAGCTTGCAAAAGATCTCCCATCACACTATTATGAAATGTGGGAGAGTTTTTTTCAGAGTTGTTATAATCCCAGTTGATGCTATTACTAGACAAGACAGTTCCCAGATTGAAATGTCATAGAGATCAACAGCACTAGAAAGGCTGTTTGGCACATTGAGTTTATGCTATCAAAAACAACCACCTAACTATTCTAATCTGATTTTTCAGCACTTGGTCCATAGCCTAGTAGACAAGGCATTACAAAAATGTACATCTCAATCCTTCTTGATTGTTATGAGAGCTTTTGTCTCTACCCAGTGAGTTCCAAGTTCCCACCAGCTATTGGGTAGAAAACACTTTTCTCATTATCCCTCAAATCCTCCTGCCCCTTTCCTCAACTCTACACTTCCTGGTCACTGATGCTTCCACCAAGGGGAAAGGTTCCTTTCTGTCTACCCTGTCTTACAAATTTACACATTCCAAACCTGTCCCCCTCAGCCTCCTGCTCCAACGAAAACAACCCCAGTGTATCCAATCTGTCTTCATAACTAAAACTGTTTAACACAGGCAACATCATGGTAAATCTCCTTTGCACCCTCTCCAGCCCAAACATATCCCTCCTACAATATTCATCCCAGAATGCATACAGTACTCTAGCTTTGGCCTAACTTTTTTTTTAGATTAGATTAGATTCCCTACAGCGTGGAAACAGGCCCTTCAGCCCAACAAGTCCACACCGACCCTCCGAAGGGTAACCCACCCAGACGTGTTTCCCTCTGACAAATGCACCTAACACTATGGGCAATTTACCATGGCCAATTCACCTGACCTACACATCTTTGAACTGTGGGAGGAAACCGGAGCACCCGGAGGAAATCCACGCATACATGGGGAAAATGTGCAAATTCCACAAAGACAGTCGTCAGAAGCTGGAATCAAACCTGGGACCCTGGTGCTGTGAGGCAGCAGTGTTAACCACTGAGCCACCATGCCACCCGAACTTGTATGTAGTTCCAGCATAACTTCTTTGATCTTAAATTCTCACTGTAATCAATAAAAGCACACATACTATCTGCCTCCTTAACCACCTATCTATTTGTATTCCTACTTTAAGGCACTGATGGATATGCATGCCAAGGTGTCTCTGATCATTGGTGCTTCCCTGGTTTCTGCCATTCAATCTGACTTGAGAACTTATATTTTGTTTTTGGCTTTAATAAGATGGTCTATCACTGAAACATATGCATGCACTGCTGCAGCTTAACAACATAGCAGAAGTTTATTATGCAAAAAAAATGAAGAAATAAATAGAATAAACCAAAATATTTACATTCAACATGAAACAGTACTCCAGGATTGCCGAGAGCATCTGCTCCTGGAGATTGTGGTGTTTAGGGCATAGGAGTAACAGGTGCAGCTTTTGTTCCACGTCAGCCAATTCAAACTGAGAACAACTTCTCATCTCTGCTGGGTTGCTATGATACTTGCCTATGTCTACATTTAAGTGTTCTATATGGAACGAGCTCCCAGACAAAGTGGTAGAAGCAGGTACAATTACAAGATTTAAAAGACATTTGGACAGGTACATGGTTAGGAAAGGCTAACAAAGATGTAGGCCAAACACAGGCAAATGGAACTAGTTCAGTTTAGGAAACCTGGTTGGCATGGACAAGTTGGACTGAAGGGCCTGTTTCCATGCTGTATACTTCTAAGACTCTATGACTCTACGTGTTAAAATATAATCCAATTAATCCCAAAAGTTTCTCTCTACAGCATTCAAACTAGAGAAAATTCCTTTTCTCTCCCATTCTTTATTACCTCCATAGAACTTAATTTAACTTCCATTCTTAAGAATCTAAGAGTTTCACCTGGAGCACTCATACAATTGAGCTTAAAATTTCTCAGCTTCAAATATCCTCTTCAGGATTTTAACTAAGAACTTCTGGATTGGAATCTTTACAAAATTTCTTGCACCGAAGTGACCATAATTAACAATTCCACACTATCATCTCCCTTTCTCAGAAACAAATGTAGCACACAACCAGCCTCGGCGATGACTTTTGCAGAGCTGCCCAAACAGAAGCAGAAAAAAAAGCTTTTGTTTTCCAACCTCTTCCCCGAATCAAAAAAAGAGAGAGAAAAAAAACCAAATTGTTGGCATTCTAAATTGGAGCCTAATGCAGAACTATTTACCTTGATTGCTGGTAAAATTCTTCCAATGTAAACAAAAATCCCCACTTCTTTCACTCTGTATTTTAAAATAAATCTTCATGGCTACAGAAATACAAGTTAATCCTTTAACCCTTCAGTCATACAGAACACCTATATGCCATTAGTTCAAGTTCAAAAACCTTAACTCCAAAATAAATGATACTAAAATACACATAAACCACACAGCTTACACCACAGTATGCTGGCCAGATGAGGATGGCAGACTTCATTCTCTGAGAAACATTAGTGAACCAAATGGCTTTTTCTGACAATTGACAATGGTTTCATGGTCATCAGCAGATTCTTAGTTCCGATTTTTTTTAAAAAATTGAATTCAATTTCCATCATTCACTGCGGTGGGAATCAAACTCCAGAACATTAGCTGAGTTTCTGAATCAACAGTCTAGTGACAATATAACTAGGTAATTGCATCCCCCTTAAATAAAAAAAAACTTATTTGAAAATAATAATCTTAAAGTACACACAAATTCAACTGTTTCTCTCATATTTTATAGAAATGTATTTTCAAACCTTAGAATTTAACTCCCAAGTATGTTAATAAGCAGTTTTTCAATACGTCCTGCTACTTCAATTAAGTGGCAATCTTTCAAATTTATTGAATCACTCTGCTCGATTATTATAACAATAACACTGTGGAGCTCACCCAATTTCCTGACTTACCTTCAGTCGGAAATTGGTGACTTACTTAGAGAAATTACTTGTTATTATTTTATGCTGCTTAACGTCTAAAGGTTCTGTTAGTAATCAGGAAGGACACTTCTGACCACCAAGCTGCCTTTGTTTCAGCCTCATTTTTCTATTCAACTAAATTCAAAAAACAAGACTGGGCTCTATATCACATAAATGATTCCTGATGAAGGGCTTTTGTCTGAAACGTCGACTCTCCTGCTCCTCGGATGCTGCCTGACCTGTTGTGTTTTTCCAGCACCACACTCCTGACTCTAATCTCCAGCATCTGCAGTCCTCACTTTCGTCCATATCACTTAAGCTTGCTGTAGAGAACTAAAATCACAGATTAATTAACAAACTGACTCTGAGATGCTATTAATTACTGAGAGAATTGCAAGCACATTGTTTATCATTTAGTCTTGATGAAAATACTATCTCAAACTTAACTCATTAGTACATTAAACTCAGTTTATCTTGTGATTCTTTTATGAGTTGGGTGAATAAACTTAGGATAGGTATAAAGATATCTCCTAATTCTTAACCGTGATAAACTGATGAAAAGAACAATGAATGACAATGTTGTTTGAAAGTGAATATATGTTGGCAGTGTAACACTTGCATGACCATCAGTGACGGTGTGAGTTTTGTACCCATTTTTAATTGACCATTCACATTCCATTTCTGTACTTGACCGATTCAATATTTGAACTGCGTAGGGCTTGAATATAGAGCCTGTACATTTATGGGAGTCTACTGGGAGATACAGTTTGTGAAAAGGCACGTGGTGTTGGTAGAACCTGTTGGGAATAAAATATTGCAATCTCTGTGTTAATGACAATGTGATGTTAAACTCTTGCTCCTATGGCTTGCTAGAACTGAAGCTTGATGCATGCTTGAGGAACAATACCTTGTCCTTCCTTCCACTCGGCAGTCCCCAAGCTTCTGAACTCAACATTGAATTCAGAACTTGATAGCATAACCTCATCCTTGACCTTGTTCTGTGTTTCTTTTTCCCTTTGCTCTATTATTTGTCAATTTGTTTGGTCAGCTTTGTCTGCTTTCAGATATTTTTGAAGTAAAATTCATTTCTTGTTTGGACAGAACTTTGTTTATTTACAATATTCATTGTCACACTTTCTGGCTGTTTCATCTTTAATCTTTTATTATTTAATCTACCCTATCAGAGGTCTTCATATTTATTCTTCCTGGCACCCCTCCCTTCTACTAAGAACTTGGCAACATTTTTACCCTTCTTCGGTTCTAATTAATGTATGGTAGTATAGAACTCAAATGTTATTAAAAGGCGATGCAAAGTTAAACTTTTTTCTTGCTTTGCACTCACTGGGACTAGGACACAAGAAAACACACTTGGGAAAATGCTAACCAATTTAAACAGCATGAAAGGAGGTCCAAAATTATATTTGGCGTGGACATGTAGAAGGAACAGTTAATTATCAGTTTTAGTTCTTAATCCAAGGAGGTGGATTCTCATTGTCGAGAGTGTGGTGCTGGAAAAGCACAGCAGGTCAGGCAGTATCCGAGGAGCAGGATTCTCCTGCCTGACCTGCTGTGCTTTTCCAGCACCACACTCTCGACTCTGATCTGCATCTGCCATCCTCGCTCTCTCCTGGTAGATTCTCATTTGTCATAGGAACACAGCAGTAATTGTGACCCTTCTATTTTCAAGGAAAATGGTACAATGTATGTGTAAATTCCATTTGCTCACATAAAACAAGGTCCTATGTGTTAATACATGTAGCACATAAATTATTTTTCAACATGCATTTATTTATGCTCAAATTTCACACACTCAAATGTACCAATGAAATGTGACAATCAAACAAGCTCCCTCTCCTTGATGTATTAATTGAAAAATCTGCCAGTTAATTTCCTACTCCTTTCTACAGAAAGATATTTAGGTTCAGGTTTTTTACTGTTCCATAATATAATCATAGCTCTGACCAGGTTGTTTAGAAAATATCTGTATCCAGAGTTGGAAAACAGGAATTTATTTTAAACTGTGCAGAAAGATTTCTAATGTGATTGCATTTTCCTCTTCCCTGTGGCAATGACCACTCCAAAAATACTAACTATTGAGTTTAAAAATTGCATCTTAAAAGTTGGAAACAGCAATAGAAACTGACCAATAACAGTCACTACAACTGAACTTCAAAATAAAACATGTATTTGTTCATGATAGACATCAGACACAATGACTTGTACTTTTCTGGATCACTTCTGCTATCTTTCCTAAAAACAGGATTAACATTTGCCGTCACCACCTACAGATGACTGTCTCTTAAACATATTTGCACTTACTGGTATGATTTTGGATAGAATTAAGTTGAAGTTCTTGACTAATAGGGAATTGAGATAATAATTGCAGCACTTACAACTGCAATGCATTTCAAGAAATTCCAGTCACTAAAATTTAACTTCAAAATAAAATGTTGCATTTGTCCAACATCCCTTTTCCTGTACATCAAAATATTACAGACATTTGTTTGTGGAATTTCTTGAAATACATTAAAGTTGTGAGTGCTGCAATTATTAGCTCACTTCCCTGTTAAATAGGAATTTCAACTTAATTCTATCTAAAATCATACCACTAATTGCAAAGATAGTGGTCTGAGGTGGTGAAGGCAAATGTTAATCCTGTTTTTAGAAAAGGTAGCAGAAATGATCCAGAAAACTACAATTCATTGAGTCTGATCTCTATTAAGAATACATTCATGAAAACCTTGATTAAAGAGAAGACCAAGGAAAAGCATGAAAGATTGTCAACATGGGTCTGTGAAGGGAAGGTCTTGACAATCTAAGTGACTGGCTTTCTTTGAGATGTAATGAAGGAGCTCAATGAGGTAAATTCAGTCCATGTGGTATACTTCAATTTCAGGGGGATCATTGATAAAATGTCTTTGCAAATGCTGGTACTGAAAATAAAGTTAAATTTCAGTAGAAATCTTTTTAAAAATGATGGATATATAATTGGCAGACTATGCAGGTAGTGGTATATAGATTGTTACCAGCCTGCTATGAGAGGGGCTCCATTGAGATTGGACTTGGGAGCTCTTTCATTAATGCTTTCATGAATGATCCCAAGACATGAATTACATGCTCAATGGTTACTTCTGAGGATGTTGCAGAGCTAATGAAAGTGACAGACTACACAGCTGAACAATATTAGCCATGGAGATACTTGGGAATTGGACAGATAAGAGGCAGATGAAATTCAATGTTAAGAAATGCAAAGTTCTTCATTCAATTAGGCAGAGGCAGTTACAGAAGGGGAAGGAAAATAATGCACATTGAAAATGAAAGAAATGTGGAGGTTCTGATTGACAATAAATTAAAACTATTGCAGCAATGCTAATTGGCAGTTAGTTAAACAAATTAGATGCTTAGATGTATTAAATAGTCAAGTAGGAGCCAATCAGTGAAGTAATCCTACCATTTTTAAAATCATTATAAATTCTGACCACTGAAATACAAATTGGATTTTGCAACATTTGAAAATACCAGAATGAGCTGGTCAGACTGGGTTATGCTGAGAAATTTTGAAAATTTAGCATGTTCTCTCATGAAAAGAAAAAATTGAGAAGTTATATGAATGACTAATTTAGGTAGATTTTCTTAGAGAAAATAATATTTTTAACATACACTGTATGATAATGTGAATATGTGACCTGTTACATTTTGTAAGCATGGAAGGAATATGTTCTTCAGACTGAATCTCCCCATTGCTCTCGATCATATGGAGTTTTCCTCACCTCATGTTGAGATTGATATTAGACTAATTGTTAGCATTTGTTTGCCATCATTAGTCAACAACTCCATGTTGTATTATAGGACAACACATGGTCTAGGGATTATCACCAGCCATTTGCAAGTGACATTCCACACTTAAAGGGCTCTTTTGTTAGGGTATCTTCCCAAATGATCAGGAACAAAGAGTCACAAACATGATTGCTGAATTAGTAGGTCATGAAATGTTTAAACTAGTGGGTTCCTAATCCAAACAAAATAAACTACAGAGAACCCTGAATAAACTTGAAAATTAGGCAGATAGGTGGCAGATGAAATTCAATGTTCACAAATGCAATGTGCTTCACACATGGGGACAAACAATCAGGAAGGAACAATTGAGCAAAGGAAAGAAAATAAGGTAGAGTTTGCTCTTTTTTTCCTCTAGCAACATCTACATTCTTCCGTGAAGGTTCAGTCAGACTGAACCCCGTGTGTGGTGTCTGAAGCAATATTGAAGGACATTTTCAATTCCCCTCATTGAGTAAGTGGCTTAGTTTTCATTGTGTAAATGTTGGGCATGTTCTACATCAGGTTTCCACACAGGAAGTCAGGTTGAAGATTACTCCATTGTCTTTAATTGATCACATATTGTCCTTCCTTCCAGAGTAAGTCAGCCTCTCCGAGTTGTCTGCGGAAGACTAAATCAGAAAAATCCAATAAATACATGGAACACATGCTATTAATAACTGACAGTTTAAAGGTTCACATATAATTTTGGCAGAAGTCTACCAAAACCATTTTTATGAATATCGAGAAGCAAGTATTCCCCTTTCAATGTTCATTCCCTTTCCTTTCCTGAGCTTTCACGCTGATCAGGGTATTAATTTAACAGAACATCATAGCCCAGAACTGTGAATCCCAAATGACTATTTCATCCAAAGCCAATTGGATCGGTGCCAAACACAGGCCCATTAAAAGACTCAAGCATACTGTTGGGCAGGACACTTTGGACAATTACCAAGAGTGAGAACTGTAACTGGCTTTCCTCCTCTGTAGTCTATTCAATTGAGTGTCTGCCACAGTTCAGTCGATATAGCTTTCATATCTAAGTTAGCAGTTATGGGTACAAATCTCACTCCAGGACTGGGTGGCTGCAATCTTGGAGGTAGTGTCTAGTGAATGAGACATTCAGTTGAGGCTTCACTTGGTGGACGTAAAAGATCCAAAGGCCGTATTTTGAAGAAGAGTAAGGAAATAGCCACAGATATCTTCAGTGATATTTGTTCATCATCAGCTTCACAAATGCCAACTATTTGGTCATTACTACACTGCTGTTTGTGGGGGTTTACTCTAAGTAAATTAGCTGCTGTGGCTCCTGCTCTACAAGTAAAAAGTGAGGTCTGCAGATGCTGGAGATCACAGTTGAAAATGTGTTGCTGGTTAAAGCACAGCAGGTTAAGCAGCATCCAAGGAATAGGAAATTCGACGTTTCGGGCATAAGCCCTTCATCAGGGGCATTCCTGATGAAGGGCTTATGCCCGAAACGTCGAATTTCCTATTCCTTGGATGCTGCCTAACCTGCTGTGCTTTAACCAGCAACACATTTTCAACTCCTGCTCTACAACCATGGCATCACTTCAAAAGTATTCATTGGCTATAAAGTGCTTTGTGATCTCCTGTGGTTGTGAAAGATGAGATATAAATGCCAGTCTCCTTTTTCTTGAATGATTCAGTTAAAAGGATAATTGTTCTACACACACATTTGGAGCAATAGTAGGAGATTTGGCTCTTCACTAAGATTATGGTCAATACGTTTCAAATTTCACATTCTCATCTATCTCCTGTCAGTGTTTGATTCCTCGTTCAACAAGAATCTATCACCTCCACCTCAAAAATATTCAATAATTCAGCCTCAACTACCTTCTGAGACAGAGTTTCAATGTGGTATACTTCTCTGAGAGACAAAATTTCCTCTCACCTCTACCCTGAAAGGGTGAGGTCTCATGTTAAAAAAAAAGTGTCCCCTAGTTCTGGACGTACTCCCAAGAGTAATCATCTTTTCCACATGCACCTTGTCAGGACCATCCAGGATTTAATACACTTCAATGTATGAGATCACACCTGGAGTACTGTGAGCAGTTTTGGTCCCCTTATTTACGAAAAGTTATTATTTATTTGGAATAGTTTAGGGAAGGTTCATTAGGATGATCCCCAACATGGACAGATTGTCTTATGAGCAACATTTAAGTTGGTTGGGACTCTACCCATTGAAATGTAGAAGAATGTGAAGTGATCTCATTGAAACATATAGGATTCTTAAGGGGCTTGACAGGATAAATGTTGAAAGGATGTTTCCTCTCAGGGCAGAATCTAGGACTAGAAAGCATAGCTTCAAAATTAAGGGGTGCCAATTTAAACTGAGATGAGGAGGCATTTCTTCTCTCTGACGGTTGAGAGTGTTTGGAACCCCTTGCCACAGAGAGCTGTGGGGACAGTCCTTGTGTATACTTAAAGTTGAGATAGATTCTTGATCAGTCAGAGAATCAAAGGTGTTGGGGGAAGGGCATAAAAGTGGACATGAGGAGTGTCAGATCAGCTATGATTCTATTGAATAATGAATCGGCTTGAAGGGCCAAAACTCTGTTCCTATTTCTTATGGTTTTGTGGTTAATGAGATTGTCCCTCACTCTCCTAAACTTTGGGGAAAACAAGCACAGCCTCCAACTGTTGCTCATTAGTCAACCTGTTCATTCCACAAATCAACCTAGTAAACTCCTCTGAAATTACCTCCAATGCATTTAAATTCTTCTTTAGATAAGGAAACAAACTACACACAATATTTGGAGTGTGGTCCCACTAATGCTTTGTATAACTGAAGTATTATATCCTTCCTTTTACATTCAATTCCTCTCTTGATGAAGGATAGCATTCCATATACATTCTGAATCTCTTGCAGTACCTGATTAATAATTTTCTGTTTTGCATGCACAAGAACATCCAGATGCCTCTGCACCTCAGAATTCTGCATTATTTTTAGTTTAATTTTAATTCAACGTAAGTACAAATATCTCACTTTATACCTTTTGGGTACAACTGTAATTTGCAATCATTCAACAATCACTTATCAAAGCACACGGATGACTTGCAGG
Organism: Hemiscyllium ocellatum; assembly: GCF_020745735.1. Taxonomy (NCBI): domain Eukaryota; kingdom Metazoa; phylum Chordata; class Chondrichthyes; order Orectolobiformes; family Hemiscylliidae; genus Hemiscyllium; species Hemiscyllium ocellatum. The sequence continues at coordinate 24,921,509 of NC_083434.1, forward strand.
AGATGAACTGAATGCATTTTCCTTGTATTAAAGTATTTATGCGTGTATTGCATTGCTTTTTTGAAGTGATAGGCCTACTAAAGTCCAAAATATAAGTAATCCCAGTTAACAGAACAGATAATTCTGCTACTTGGTCCTCTTAGCAATTTTGATGGACGCCTGATACAATTCTTAATGAGCCTACTGAGAACATTAAAAACTACCTTCTAATCTGTAGGCCTAGCTTGTTAAATTCAAACTGATCATGGGCTGAGTTAAATCATCCACTTAACGTGCTTTTATGTTTTTTAACGATTCAAAGACCTGGTCTAGTTCTCCGCCAGAATCATCTTTGTCTCAGTGAGAGCAGAGCTCTTCATGACTTGAATATTTGAAAAATTAGGAAATTTGGGTTTGTAAGTTAGATTTGTTATCCCTCCATTATCCATGTCACTTCTAAATCTTCACTACCATTTATTTCGATTCTTATGGAGCATGCGTCTCTTGCAATTATCAAGGCAGTCTTTTGCTTTCAAATGATTTTCTGGACCACTTCAGAAGGATGTTGATTATTGAAGAAATTCTCCTGACTCAGACCTTAAGCATTAACAAACTTTATTGCATGATATCATGGGGAGCACACCATTCCTTAGAACGGTCCGGTGATACTCCAAAGCTCTCCAGATCACCATCCGATTTTTATACTCCGAGCTGACAACTGCTCAGTCAGACACAGAACCACAAGATGGTCACTAGATGACCAATGTGAGCAAACATCAGGCAGAGGTCGGCCTTGCCGAGACTATACATAACGAGCTATTGTTCTCAGACCTTCAGTCAATGCACACTCCAGATACCACATTCGGCTGTTGATAATATTTTGCTGAGTTGCACTTTCTACAGATAAACAGTTCATGAGCTTTGTGATAAAAGCAGAAGTTATGTGGTTGTCACAAAATGTTCCAGCAGGCTAGGGTTACCCAGTGTGAAGCAAGGTGAGAGCAACACTATTACTGACTGAAATGGCTGTAAAACAGCTTCCACATTGAGTCAAATTAGTGTGGGACATTGTATCTTTTGCTGTAAAAATGTTGCCACCACCCCACTACCTCCAACACTCAATCCAGGAAACAGACAACAGTGTTTTGAGACATGTTTATGGTCATACATGTGGTGAGAGTAAATTTCAGTCAATTTACAATGTTCAGCCAAATTCCTGATGTAAGAAATATTCTTCAAATCCCTGTTGGGCCCCAAAGTGGTTCTCCCTAATTCTTTGGGAGAATAAATTCATTCTCATTCATTGTTAACCGTCAAATCAAAGAAAAATCTTGCACGTGTGTAGTGTCTTCCAATACCTCATGGTAGTCTCAAAGCACTTCACATCTAATTTAAAATGTGGTCTCTGTTCATGTGTAAGAAACATGACCAGCAATTTGGGCACAGTAAGTTCTTACAATCATCAATGAGTTAATTACCCAGACTGTCTGTTCTGAGGTGTTAGTTGAAACTTAAATGTTAGGAGAATTCTTCTGCTCTTCAAAATATTGTCATGGATCTTTTATATCGACTAAAGTATGGCAGACAGGACCATGGTTTAACATTGCAATTGAATTATGGCACCTCCAATTAATAACATCAAAAATACTTAACTCAATTATTGGCTTACAACTCTTGGCCTGCCTTTATTATGTGCATGTTTGTTTGCAGGACTCTCTTTATATTATTCATTAAATCAAAGTCCTGGCAGTTTGAAGTCAACTGATTAACAATACACAGACAGTCAGCCGCCAGTTATTCAGGAAATTAACTTCAGATTCTTTGTCTCTTCTCAGAAGACTAAGACAGTTTCCATTTTCCAGTATCTCCCTTTAGCTGACAAGAACTTGTTCCTTCTCTTTTATAAGAAAATACAGTATCTTTGAGAGTTTAGGGCCCACAATATGAGCTTGTATAGAAGAAGTGCAAGCATACAAAACCAAAACTTTAGAGGAAGCAAATCCTGCAGCACTTTCAAATTCCTTTGGAATGTTGAGAACTACATCCGTGAGCTCATTGCATTCTGTGCAAAATCAAATACCATCGTTATCTTGGTGCATATTTTTCAACTCATGCCTTTGCAGTAAGTTGATTATACATTCCTGTCCTTGACGTTTATATACACCACAAGCAGTGTTAGGTAATTCAAAAGATTGTTTCCTTTGAATACCACACCAGCATCTGCATACCAGGATTGGCTACATTCAATATTATACTGATCTTCTTATTCCAAAAAAGTTTTCAACTAAAGAGTTTTCTCTGCTATCTTACAATATCATCAGAAGATGAGCCAAAGCTTTCTATGGACACCAGGATGCCTACTTCAAACTTGATTAAGTCTTTTGAGATACAAATGATTTAGTTGGATTATGGAGGGGTCATTTGACCCCCTTCGTCAGATTTTCAGGGAGTAAGTTTCACTGGTCAATATTGGGAGTGGATGTGAAGTATGTGACTTAAACTGGAGGGGTTGGAGAGGTAGGCATTTGGTCCCTCAAGTTTCTCTTGATTATGATTTTCCTGTTGACTTTGATTTTAGAGACTGGAAGATTGTATGCCTGAACGTATGGGCTGAGTTTTCCGAGAAATTAAGGTGGTGGTGGGGGAGGGGGGGGGGGGGGAGGGGGAGGAGGAGGAGGAGGAGGAGGAGGAGCTAAGAAAGTAAGAGGGTTCTGTGTGGGATGACTGCACGGGATTAAGCATGCAATTTAAATATTCAACATTCCAGTTAGAAGCTATTTCGCAGCATTGTCGACATTTTACTAGTAACAGAGCACTCCCTAGATGCGTGTGGAGTGGCCATCAGCTCCAGAGGCCATTAGAATGGGAGTTCATCCCCCCCAAATAAGGATCCATGGATAGGAACAGTATCACAATGACTCAAGCTGGAGGGGTTTCCCTTAAATCCAAGGGGTCTGACACCCTTCTCCTACAGCTGTTATCAGTTAGATGATGGCTGATCTGCATCTCTGTTCTAATTAACTGTATTAGTTCCATATCTCTTGACACTCTCAGAAGAATCTATCCAAAGTCTCAAAAGCTCTGAGACATTGAACCAACCTCTCAAATGTTAATGTTGATGTCTCTCTATGCACCTTCTCTATGGTTGTAACACTATTTTGCAAGCTGTTCTGCTGTCCTGATGCATTCTGTCTGGTATAGCATGGAAGACAACACTTTTCATTGTATCCCAGTACATGTGACAACAATAAGTCAAACTCAGAATTAACCCTTCCACACCACCCCACAATCTGGGTTCCCCCTTGATATCTTTCATACCACAGCAATACCATCTCTGCTAAGAGTGCCAAAGCTGGTAGAACTGCCAGGATTCTATCTGCCAATTAGAAGACTGTGTTCAGGGAAATAACTTGACTTGTCTGGCTCCTGACAAGTGCTGGCTTAGAACCCCCACTTAATCCCAAAGAGTGCAGAAAAATCCTGCTCTCTATAGATCCAGCCCCAATTAAAAAAAAATGGAAAAGTTGATGGAGGTTAGGGGAGCTGGAATCCCAAGAGAAGGAATTTGAACTTCATTCATACAAAACTATGGTCCGACTGCGTCAAGCGCACTGTGTTCAGTTTTGGACACTGCATCACACACAGAATATATATGACCTTGAAAGGGCTTCAGTACATATTGACCAAAATAATACCAGCAGCTCAGAGAATTTAAACTGGGAGGCCAGTTTACATAAAATTGGCTTTATTTCTCTTGAGTATTGGAAGTTGAGGCAGAGCTGTTTAAAATGTTGAAAGGATCTGTTGAAAGGATCAGATTCGCCAGAAGATATAGATAGGCCAGAGATTTGGGCAGAGAATGGCAGATGGAATTTAACCTAGACAAATAAGAGGTGATGCATTTTGAAAGGTCTAATGCTGGAGTGGGGTATATAGTAAATGGCAGAAGCCTTGGAAGCATTAACATGCAGAGGGAGCTAGGTTTACAGGTCCACAGTTCCCTGAAAGTGGTAACACAGTTCCCTGAAAGTGGATAAGGTGATCAAGAAGGCATATTGCCTGCTTGCCTTCATTAGTTTGAGCATAAAGTTTAAAAATTGGGAGGTGAAGATGCAGCTATATAGAACTTAAGTCAGGCAAGATTTCAAATATTGTGTAGACTTCTGGTCATCATTACAATCAGAAGGATGTGGAGGCTTTGGACAAGGTACAGAAAAAGTTTACTAGGATGCTGTCTGGTTTGAAGGGAATTAGCTCGAAGGAGAAATTAGACAAACCTGGTTTGTTTTCACCTGAATGACAAAGGATAAGGGACAACCTGATTGAAATTCTCAAAATTATGAGAGGCGAGCATAGAATAGATATTAGAAGCCTTTTACCCTGGATGGAAATGTCAATGATTCGGAGATATAAGTTTGCCACAAAAGGGTTAAGTTTAAAGGAGATATAAGAGGTGTGTTTTTTATACAGAAGATGGTAAATGCCTGGAATGAACTGAGAGAAAAAATGGTAGAAGCAGATCCAATAAAAATGTTTAAGAGTCAGGTTGACAGATACATGAACAGGCAGGGAATAGATGGATGCAGACCCCATAGAGGCAAAAGGCTATTAGTTTCGAAAGGCATCATGTGTCAGCTTGATCTTGGTGGGCCAAAGGCTTTGTTCCTATCCTGCACTGTTCTTTGTTCTTTGATTCAGTAAATATTGTCTCTTCTCCTCTGGTGGGGAGTCAGGAATAATGGGATATGACATTGGAGTAGTACATTTAAAAGATTTTGATTTCAGACAAATGGTAACAGCAATATTGAATTCTCGGCCCTCAAAGGGTTCTGTATTTTGGAACAATCAGAGCTTTACAGGCTTTGGATAGATTCTTCTGAGAGTGTCAAGGTTTATGGAGCAATACTGTTGAGTGAAACAGAGATGCAGATTATCTAACTGAATGGAGCAAATCTGAAGGACAGAGTGGCCTACTCCTGTTTCTATTTTCTTAATTGCTAAAAACACAATCAACCCAATCTATTGAGCATATCTCATTTTGGAGCATGAGTACTGAGGCAATTCAAAAGGGTGTAAAATGCTCCTTAACCACAAGGAAGGAAGTGGTGTCAAGGTAAAGGTTCCAGAACAAAATTGGTGAATGACACTCCATTTGAAAGACGGATGTGCTGCAGTGGGTTTTTGCCGTGCACTTTTCCAGTGGGAGGGAGCGGAAAAGGAAGCGATTCGGGAGGAAGAGAGTGGTTATTTATTTTCAAATTGAAAACATTAAACATTTATCAGGGAAATGACCTACAGGGGACCTGTATCACAGGCGCACACATCTGTTTGCAGATCTGGTGAATTGTATTGTAGTAAAGCTTCAGTGCATGACACACATTGCTTATTCTAAAAAAAAATTAGCACATGGTCAGCATCTTCCTTTCTCTCTCTGTAGTCTCTAGGGACCATTTTCCAACTGGATGCTCATGTCTCACTAAGTCTGGACAGTAGGAACTGGGCACTTTGTTGACCCCTAAGATCTGATATGTTGCAGACCAGAGCTAAATGCAAAAAATTCCCCTCCCTCTCTTTTTTTGTTCCCTCTGTTTCTCTCTCTCAATCTTTCCTTCTCTCTACATTTTCTTTCTTTCTTTTTCTCCCTTTTTCTTCCCTCTTTTTTCCTCTCATTCTTTATCTTACCTTCTCTCTACATTTTCTTTCTGTAGTCTTTCCCTTCTGTGTACATGTATAATTTGTATATTTGTTTTTTTCTCTCTCTATCAGAACTGACAGTTACGACTGTCATAAATAAAAGGAAAAAAAATGCTTGGATATCTGATACAACAAACAGTAATGAATTAGGTTCCATTACATTCCAGTTTAACCTTTAAGAACAGCGCCAAGTGCTTGGCAGCAGTCATCAATATTTAACAGCTGTTGTTATTATGAAATTCTTTACAGAGTTATGTGGCTTGCCCGCTTGCACGCAATGGCTTTGAACCTCAGCCAACAGCTTGTCAGACACAAGGAGAAGATTGACACTCTGCTACATTGCGTGACAGTGGGGCTTTGCCGAGCTGGCAGTTTGTGTGCAGTGTTTCAGTGGGATGGAATTTTCACTTTTTTTTTGGTTGGGGATGGGATTGGGGGAAGAGAGAGGGGGGGGGAGGGGGAGGTGGGGCTATACAGATGAGATGGCTCAGTGCCCACCCCCGCCCATGTGCCTCCAGTGAAGATATCTCCGCCTGTTGACTGCACGCAAAAGCTGACAGGGATGAATGTACTCAGACACGCCTGAGTGGTTATTAAACCTGAGACTTGGCATCCGCGATCTGTCATGCAGCCTGAGAGGGAATAATTGCCCCTTCAGGACACAACAAAACAGATCAAAATGACAACAATTTTAAATATATATTTATGATATATATGCATAAAACGCACATTTGGAATCTGGGAATAATGCTCCACAGAAACATGCTGTGAAAAATGAAACCTACAGATGCCACTGTACAAATTTAACAGTGAAATGGCATCAAAGGGAAATAAACATTTAAGGAAAACCACAAGCTTCAAGCTTGAAAAATTACAAGATGTTATTACCAGTTTGGTCCCCACCCCTCCTGATAGGGGTAATTCCTTTGCTGAAGTTGGAAATCACACAACATCAGTTATAGTCCAACAGGTTTATTTGGAAGGACGTGGTTTCAGAGTGCCACTCCTTCATCTGATGAAGGAGCTGTGCTCCAAAAGCGAGTGCTTCCAATTAAACCTGTTGGACTATAACCTGGTGTTGTGTGATTTTTAACTTTGTACGCGCCAGTCCAACACTGGCTCCTCCACATCCTTTGCTGAAGTACAATCTCTTGAGCTCCGAGTCACCACGTGGAAGTGGCCAGTCATCTTGTGTGAGGCTTTGACAGCGATCTGTACCATACCCAGAGATATCGGGTCATTGGCTGACTTTTCTGCCCCCAACACCCAGACACACATCATGCAGCAGAGGTGCACTGTGCAACACTTGACCACTGTAGCCAACACTGAGTATTCCCCCATTCCCTCACTCTGAACCCTGCCCCTATCCCCCACCTCAGCGTATCTGCTAAAGCCTCATCATGTCTCTCTTGCCTCCAGAAGTGGCTGTTTGAATTCTCTCCTAGCTCTACCCTATGTACATCTGAGCTCATCCACATCTCCATCTCTAGCCTAAATTGCGTCAAATTCCTTTTCATCCAGTGCTCCTGTTGTCTTTCACCTGTTTTGAATCTTGGTCCAGTTGTGCCTCCTTTTTGAAATTCTCATTCTTGTTTGCAAATCCGCTTCCTATCTCTGTAACCACCTCCAGCCCCTACACCACTCCTTATCTCTGTTACCTTCTCCAGCTCCTAGACCCCTTCCTATATCTGTAACCCCCCACTAGTCTTTACACCCCTTCCTATCCCTGTAACCCCCTCCAGCCCCTACACCCCTTCCTATCTCTGTAACCCCCTCCGGCTCCTACACCCCTTCCTATCCCTGTAACCCCCTCCAGCCCCTACACCCCTTCCTATCTCTCTAACCCCCTCCGGCTCCTACACCCCTCCCTATCTCTGCAGCCCCCTCCAGCCCCTTCACCTTTCTCTATCCCTGTAACCCCCTAACAGCCCCTAGATTCCCCCTTATCCCTGTAAACCCCTCCAGCCCCTACACCCCTCCCTATCTCTGTAACCCCCTCAAGCCCCTACAAACCTCCCTATCTCTGTAACGCCCTCTAGCCCCATACCCCTCTCTATCCGTGTAACCCCATCCAGCTCCTACACCCCTCCCTATCTCTGTAACACCCTCCAGCCCCTACACCCATCCCTATCTATCCCTGTAACACCCTCCAGCTCTTACACCCCTCCCTATCTCTGTAACACCCTCCAGCCCCTACACCCATCCCTATCCCTGTAACCCCCTCCAGCTCCTACACCCCTCCTTATCTCTGTAACCCTCTCCAGCCCCTACAACCCTTCCTATCTTTGTAACCCTCTCTAGCCTCTATACCTATCTCTGTAACCCCCTCAAGTCACTACAACCCTGCCTATCTCTGTAACCCTATCCAGCCCCTACACCCATCGCTATCTCCGTAACCACCTCCAGGCCCTACAACCCTCCATACCTCTGTAATCCTCTCCATCCCTCACCTATCCCTATCTCTGTAATCCTCTCCAATCACTACACCCATCCCTATCTCTGTAATCCCCTCCAGCCTCTACACCCCTCCTTATCTCTGTAACCCTCTCCAGCCCCTACAACCCTCCCTATCTCTGCAACGCCCTCTAGCCCCATACCCCTCTCTATCCCTGTAACCCCCTCCAGCTCCTACACCCCTCCCTATCTCTGTAACACCCTCTAGTCCCTACACCCATCCCTATCCCTGTAACCCCCTCCAGCTCCTACACCCCTCCTTATCTCTGTAACCCTCTCCAGCCCCTACAACCCTCCCTATCTCTGTAACCCTCACTAGCCTCTATACCTATCTCTGTAAACCCCTCAAGTCACTACAACCCTGCCTATCTCTGTAACCCTCTGCAGCCTCTACACCCCTCCCTATCTCTGTAACCCTATGCAGCCCCTACACCCATCCCTATCTCCGTAACCCCCTCCTGCCCATACAACCCTCCATACCTCTGTAATCCCCTCCAGTCTCTACACCCCTCCCTATCTCAGTAACCCCCTCCAGCGCTTAGATGCCTCCCTAACTCTAACCCACACCAGCGCCTACACCCACTCTGTCTCTGTAACCCTCACCAGCTCCTACAACCCTCCCTCTCTCTGTAACCCTCTCCAGCCCCTACAACCCTCCCTATATCTATAACCCTCTCCAGATCCTGCAACCCTCCCTATCTCTGTAACCCTCTCCAGTCCCAAAACCCCTCCCTATCTCTGTAACCGTCTCCAGCTCCTACAACCCTCCCTATCTCTGTAACCCTCTCCGGACCCTACACCCCTCCCTATCTCTGTAATCCTCTCCAATCCCTCACCCATCCCTGTCTCTGTAATCCTCTCCAATCACAGCACCCATCCCTATCTCTGTAATCCCCTCCAGCATCTACACCCCTCCCTATCTCTGTAACCCCCCAAAGCCCCTACAACCCTCCCTATCTCTGTAACCTTCTCCAGCCTCTACACCCCTCCCTATCTCTGTAACCATCTCCAGCTCCTACACCCTTCCCTACCTCTGTAACCATCTCCAGCCCCTACAACCCTCCCTATCTCTGTAACACCCTCCAGCTCCTACACCCCTCCCTATCTCTGTAACCCTCTCCAGCTCCTAGACCTATCCCTATATCCGTAACCCCCTCCAGCCCCTACACCCATCCCTATCTCTGTAATCCCCTCCAGCCACTAGATCCCTCCCTATCTCTGTAATCCCCTCCAGACCCTAAACTCCAATCTATCTCTGTAATCCTCTCCAATCCCTACACACATCACTATCTCTGTAATCCCTTCCAGCCCCTAGACCCTCCCTATCTCTGTAACACCCTCCAGCCCCTACACCCCTCCCTATCCCTGTAACCCCCTACAGCCTATAGATCCCTCCTTATCCCTGTAAACGCCTCTAGCCCCTACGCCCATCCCTATCCCTGTAACCCCCTCCAGCTCCTACACCCCTCCCTATCTCTGTAACAGTCTCCAGCTCCTACACCCCTCCCTATCTCTGTAACAGTCTCCAGCTCCTACACCCTTCCCTATCTCTGTAACCCTCTCCGGACCCTACACCCCTCCCTATCTCTGTAATCCTCCCCAATCCCTCACCCATCCCTATCTCTGTAACCCTCTCCAGCCTCTACACCCCTCCCTATCTCTGTAACCGTCTCCAGCTCCTGCACCCTTCCCTATCTCTGTAACCATCTCCAGCCCTTACAATCCTCCCTATCCCTGTAACCCCCTCCAGCTCCTAGATCCCTTCCTATCTCTGTAATCCCCTCCAGCCCCTACACCCATTCCTATCCCTGCAACCGCCTCCAGCTCCTAGACCCCTCCCTATCTCGTAACCCTCTCCAGCTCCTGGACCCCTCCCTATATCTGTAACCCCCAGCAGCCTTTACACCCCCTCCCTATCCCAGTAACCCCCTCCAGCCCCTACACCCCTCTCTATCTCAGTAACCGCCTCCAATCCCTACACCCATCCCTACGTCTGTAATCCCCTCCAGCCCCTAGATCCCTCACTATCTCTATAATCCTCTCCAGCCCCTTAACCCCTCCCTATCTCTGTAACCCTCTCCAGCCTCTACACCCCTCCCTATCTCCGTAACCCCCTCCAGCCCCAACACCTCTCTCTATCTCTGTAATCCTCTCCAATCCCTCACCCATTCCTACCTCTGTAATCCCCTCCAGTCTCTACACCCCTCCCTATCTCAGTAACCCCTTCCAGCGCTTAGATGCCTCCCTAACTCTAACCCACACCAGCGCCTACACCCACTCTGTCTCTGTAACCCTCACCAGCTCCTACAACCATCCCTCTCTCTGTAACCCTCTCCAGCCCCTACAACCCTCCCTATATCTATAACCCTCTCCAGCTCCTGCAACCCTCCCTATCTCTGTAACCCTCTCCAGTCCCCAAACCCCTTCCTATCTCTGTAACCCTCTCCAGCTCCTACAACCCTCCCTCTCCAGTCCCGAAACCCCTCCCTATCTCTGTAATCCTCTCCAGCTCCTACAATCCTCCCTATCTCTGTATCCCTCTCCAGTCCCTACAACCCTCGCTATCTCTGTAACCCTCTCGGGACCCTACACCCCTCCCTATCTCTGTAACCCCCTCCAGCCCCTACACCCCTCCCTATATCTGTAACCCTCTCCAATCCCTACACCCCTCCCTGTCTCTGTAACCCCCTCCAGGCCCTACACCCCTTCCTATCTCTGTAACCCTCTCCAGCTCCTACACCCCTCCCTATCTCTGAAACCCTCTCCAGCTCCTATACCCCTCCCTATCTCTGTAACCTCTCCAGCCCCTAAACCCCCTCCCTACCTCTGTAATCCTCTCCAGCCCTATACCCTTCCCTATCCCTGTAACCCCCCTCCAGCCCCAATGAATCTCTAAGGTCTCTGCACTCCTTTAATTTGGGCATCTTGTGCTTCCTGACCTCCTTCGCCACATCACTAGGAAACATGCTTTCAGTTGCTAAGGTAACTACTTGTGGAATTCCTTGCATAAACATCTCTGTATCTCCAGCTCATGCTTCCCTTTTAAGACATTCTTTAAAATTTACCTCTTTGACCAAGCTTTTCACTGCCCATACTGACATTTTATGCAACTTTGCTTTTTGTATTATGTTCCTGTGAAGAGCTTTGGGGTGATTCATGCTCTGAAGGGTGCTACATAAATAAATGTTCTTGTTGGTTGGTGCAGCTATGTCCTGAGGAGTTGAACTGTGCCGAGGCCAATGGTTCTGATTGCTTTCCTGGCTCATATTTACTAATTCAGGTTGAACTCGAGCCCCCAGGGAAGAAGGGTGGCAACTGTCTTGTAAAATTTTGGAATTTGATTCACCTTTAATTGTAAGATTATAATCGAAGACTACATTTGAGTGAGCCAATCTAAATTGTCCCTGGATCTGACTAAATATAAGCGCACTCTGGGTTTGGACATATTTAAACAAGTTTCACAAACTTATTAAGCAAGTGGGAAAGAATTGATACTTAATAAGAGATTGGACTCAGTTAATTCGCAATGCAATACTTACACTCTGGTCAGCAGAAAGATGAATCTCTTCTTCCACTCTATTGACTGAAGTTCTCCTTCTGTATTCTTTCTGAACATTGTACCAGTAAGAATTAGGCCTTATTAGCCCTTAGTGACTGCAAGTCCCTGGTCATAGAGGCATTCTGAACTCTAATTAGATAACTAATACATGAACTAGTATGAACAGTTCATGGTTATGTTAGTGGACATTGGTTTCTACAGTATCTTGATTGATGTCTTCACATATCAATCACTTCGGGAGATATTTCCTTTTATAACAGATTTCCCTCTAATTCTGTAAAACTTTATGAAGAAAGGGTGCTACCATTTATGCACCTGCTAAGAGAATTTCCTATTATTTTTCCAGTCCTCATCATCTCATATGTTTTAAATTCTTTTCATGGGATTCCAGCTTCTCTGGTTAAGCATTCATTGCTCACCCCTCATTGCCCAGAAGGTAGTTAAGAGTCAAGTGAATTGCTGTGGGTCTGGAATCACATGGAGACTAAACCTGGTAAGGATGGCAGATTTCCTTCCTGAACGAACATTAGTGAACCAGCTAAGTTTTAACAACAGTCAACAATGGTTACATGGTCACCATTAGCCAAGGTTTAGTTTTCAGGTTGTTTTTGAATTCAAGATTTACATCTGCCACGGTGAGTTTTGAACCTTTGTACCCAGAACATTAACCTAGGATCCTGAATTATTGGTCCGATGACCAGAGACCGACCCTTATAAATGTCTTATGATACATCATAACAATCAATATAGTGAGAAGACTACAGAATTTACTTCAGAACCTAATTCCAAAGAAAAATATACATATGTACACACATAATGTATATCTATCCATAGGCCTATTGTATACATTGTTGAAAAACTGAACAACTTGGAGTAAAACTTTCCTTTTATCTTAAAGCATTCAGATACGTATAGTCTTCATTTGCATCATCCTGAGTATAAAACAGCAGTAAATTCATAAAACAATACTCTTATTTTTGACCTGATATTATGGCTTGTTTGACGTTTACAGCATTTGGCCCATTCTGGCTGCACCGATCAACACAGAGCTGACTACACTAAACTACATTGCACCAATCTCATTTTCTAGGTCTTTGCCCAAGTGCAGTGGAAGGTACAGCAGTATAAGTGAATATCTAAATACTGCTTAAACATTAAAATCAACAACACTAGGTTATAGTCCAACAGGTTTATTTGGAAGCACTAGCTTTCGGAGCGCTGCCTCTTCATCGGGTGATAACCACCTGATGAAGGAGCAGCACTTAGAAAACTAGTGCTTCCAAATAAACCTGTTGGACTATAACCTGGTGTTGTGTGACTTTTAACCTTGTCCACTCCAGTCCAAACCAGTTCCTCCAAGTCATGCTTAAATGTTACAGGAGTTTCTGAGTCATTCACCCTTTGAGATGCAGTTGATCATCTGAGTGAAGAAATTTCTTCTTAGCTCTCTCAGACTTCAATCTTTTCCCTTTATTACATGCTCCTTGATTTGAACCCCTCTACTAATGGAAAAAAGGTTTATTCATCTCCACCCTGTCTATGCCCCTGACAATCTTATACGCCTCTATCAGATCACCCCCTTAGTCTTCCTTGCTTCAAGGAAACAATCCCTACCTATCCAATATTTCCTCATAGCTCAGACCCCCTCAGCCCAGGCAGCAACCTGATAAATCTCCTCTGCAATTTCTCTAGGCTTCGTATAACAGGTTGACCAGAAATGTATGCAGTGTTCCAGTTGTGGCTTAGCGTGCACGTTTTACAATTCCAGCAGAATTCATGCTGTTGTATTTTATGACATGGCTAGCAAAAGCTTACTTAACCATCTTATCTACCTGCCCTTCAGAGATATGTGGATGTGCAATGGCGTTTCCATGGAAACACACTTTCCAGGATCTTACCATTCATGTTTGATCTCCTCAAGTGCATTACCGTATACTTTTCCAGATTAAATTCCACTTCCCACTCCTGTGCCCACCTGGCCAGTCCATCGATATCTTTCTATGGTTTATCACTAACCTCCCCAACACTCTGCCAATGTTTCATGCCATCTACGAACTTCTTGATCATGTATCCCACCTTAAAATCATTTTGTAGAATATATTAACCACACACTCAAACAGAATATAATTTAGTTCCTCAGTTGCTAACTAATTCAAAGTTGTTATTTATTGAAAAATAACTCAAGCCTACAGTCTTCGTCATTTTGAAAACAATGAGAGATATAGTGAACCACATGGAAACCTAGCTTCTGAAATGGATTTGAACTTCTTATTCTGTGTCTCTGTGAATATCCACTTTAACAAGTACCTGCATGTCACTGGGCATAGAAGTGCCCAGTTTTCAGACAAGACTACTTAATGGTAGGGCCCTGGGGTATGTTGACAAACAAAGGGACTTTGGAGTGCAGGTTCATTGTTCCGTGAAAGTGGAGTCACAGTTAGACAGAATAGTGAAGAAGGCATTTGATATGCTTGCCTTTATTGGTCAGCGTGTTGAGTATAGAAGTTGAGAGGTCATATTGAGTCTGTACAGGACATTGGTTTGGCCTCTTATGGAAAACTGCATTCAATTCTGGTCTCCCTGCTGTAGGAAAGATGTTGTGAAACCTGAAAGGGTTCTGAAAAGATTTACACGGATGTTGCCAGGGTTGGAGAGTTTGAGCTATAGGGAGATGTTGAATAGGCTAGGAGTGTTTTCCCTGGAGCATCGGAGTCTAAGTGATGAACTGGTAGAAGTTTATAAAATCATGAGAGGCTTGAATAAGGTAATAATGAAGTCTTTTCCCAGGGTAGTGGAGTCCAAGACTAAAGGGCGTAGGTTTAAGGTGAGAGTGGAAAGATTTAAAAGAGATCTAAAGGTCAACTTATTCAGGTGAAGGGTGGTGTGTGTATGGAATGAGCTGCCAAGGGAAGTGTTGGAAGCTTGTAAAATTGCAACATTTAAAAGGCATCTCAATGAGTACATGAATAGGAATTGTTTAGAGGGATTTGTGCCAAATGCTGGCAAATGGGATGAGATTAATTTAGGATATCTGGTCGACATGAATGAATTGGACCATATTTCCATGCTGTACATCTCTTTGACTTTATGACTATTCCCATTCAAAGTTTCAGGAATTCCTGTAACATGCAGCGATGAAAAAGAGTAAGGAAAATCAGAGCTGTTAAAGGAGGTGTGGACGCACTCTGGGTTCCCCAATTAAAACTATTTTCAGAAAGTTTCAGGGTCAGCCTTCGTCAACCAACATTAGGTAACAGTGGTGAGCGAAGCTAGACTTATATCTTGCATCTTACACTTGTAAGTTATTCAAATGTTGCCTGACCAGTCTATTTTGGCTCAGTTTGTCCAGGATGGTGGAGCTCAAATCTCCCAAAGTTGAACTGACATAGGCAGTGGAGTGTCTGCGTCTGTGCAGCATGTGGCTGAACTTTGCTGTAATGCTTGCCATGGAAGACAAGTCTGCTCACATTTACTGGTTGGGTTCAGACATGAAGCAGAAATGGTCAGTTGGATACGTTCATCTGGAATACTTCCAGAAGGTTTCATCTCAGTTGTGGAAATCCAACACAAGTCTGCACATCTGGTTGAGGAGTTAACAAATTAGGAAAGAAATATTCAAGAACACCAAGTTGTCATTGTAAATTCAAATGAAGCATAAATAAAAATAAGAAAATGCTAATCCTAATATCAATTTACGCACTGTTAGTGCCAATTACACTAATATTCCTGAACATGATACGATTCATCAAGCTGCCAAATGAGGTAACAGTAGTAATCTCAATCATGCTGCTAATCCTGACTGTTCTGTTAATGCCAGTCTCCAGTTTAATCACAGTCATATTGCAGGAGAGGTTGGAGTTGGCAGAATGCAAAGATCTTAGAGAATTGTAGAGTTTTGAAGAAATGAAAAAGCTAGGCAAGGAAGCCCTGGAAAGGTTTGAATGCAAGGGTGAGAATATTAACATTGTAACACAGCAAGACTGGGAGATGGATTTTCACATCCAAATTGGGAACGAAGAGTCGAGATTAATCCTGCCATTGTGACCCTGCTTCTATTGTGTGAGGAGGTTGGATTTTCTGGTGTTGCGAGCTAAAGTGGGGTGAAAACATGCTTGCCAGAGGTGGAAATTAAGGCCTCAGAGATGTGGAAATTAAGGCCAGTTAAGCTCAGGTTGGGATAGTGGGAAGGTCTGCCTCCACTCTCAGCCAAGTGTTCTCCTCCACCTTCAGCAATCATGCATTCAGCTGCCTGTGCAGGCATGGAATAAAGATTCTCAGCAGATGATTCCCAATCCCATTTCAAAGCACCATACCTGTAGTTTTTGGTCCACCTTTTTCTTTCTGATTCCAATTGGGACCATAGTTCAGATTGATTAGATTAGATTAGAATGGATTTCCTACAGTGTGGAAACAGGCCCTTCAGCCCAACAAGTCCACATCGACCCTCCAAGGCGTAACCCACCCAGACCCATATCCCTCTGACTAAGGCACCTAACACTCCAGGCAATTTAGCATGGCCAGTTCACCTAACCTGCACATCTTTGGACTGATTGTAGGGTAGTCTGTGGAGCCATAAATGTGTCTGAAGTAGTTTTGTCTTTCCCTGAACGCTTTGGGAATACATGTTCTTTAGTCTGCACTATTCTGGACTTGGCTAACTTTTCTTTTTGGTTTTTGCTTGCTTTATAGCCTTAGAAGAGACAGAGATGAGGAAGGAATCTCGTCAACTTATCAACCATGACATGAAGGATAGTCAGACCACGCCTTTGACTGAGAATTGGCAGTCGGAAGGGGAGCTTCTGCTAGATGTGAGTATCAGCCTCAAATAAGAAACGCGTAATAAGTAGGAATTGTACAGAATTGCCAGGTCAGATAATGGCGCAATGACACTTTTTCAGAATTATGAGGCTACAGCATGGCCAGTATTTATTGCCCTTGTGGTGGTAAATCTTTTCCTTTTGCTGCCACCAAATGACTTGTTTTGTCACTTCAGAAGGCAGTTAAAAATCAGCCAAGTTAGAGTGGAACTGGAGTCACACACAAGCCAGACTGGGTGTAAATGATGGGTTTCCTTTTCTAAAAGACACTCATGATCCAGTTCAGGTTTTAGGCCATTCCAGCAACTTCATGGTCACTTCTCTTGAAACTTGCTTTATTTCCTGAGTTGTAAAACATTGGATTCAATGTCTCAAGCTGCCTCTTTATTCTGCAAGTTGCATAATTGAGGATTGTTCTGTGTGTTCTGTTCATAAACAACAAAAACATTACTGTTGTAATGATGGTGGGGTTAATACTGTGTCCTTAATGTAGAAATTGTCCTACAATATGTAGCAAAGAAGAGACTCCTGGTGAATGGAAAATTGACATAAATTGCTGGATGCTTCACATTGTTCCCTGTTTGCTTTGCGGAACATGATAGTTCATCCTCAACCTCCCAAGAGCTTCATGATGTTTCTGTATTTATATATTAATTACCAAGTAGACTTATCATAGAAAATTAGGCAATACAATGCCACTTAACTTATCCAGTTCCTGACTATACAAACTGTTGTCAGAGACGTCTTAACATTTAAATTTTACCCTTAGAATTTCAGTCTTATTTTTCTTCTCCATCTTTCTCTGAATCCAACATTTTTTTCCTTTTGTTTTTTCTTTTTACTTCTAATATGAATTTAATTCATCATTTGGCCTTTATCACTATTTCTCTGCTTGGAGATTTCCTCTTTTTTTCGATGGTGACTAACCTGTCATCCTCAAGGACAAGATAATTCATCCCATCACATTAATAATGATGATAAGCATCATTTGCCCTATGACAGGCCTTGATACTGCCGACCTGGGTTACCAGAAGCTCCCAGCCAATTGTTGGCCAGCAGTTTCTGGGTCCTAAAGTCCATCAGTATAGGTCTGCTCCTCTGGTCATCACTGATAAGTTGTGTTCTTTTTCCCTTTCTTGCAGAGTTTTGGTAATGTGGGAAGGGTGTCAGTCGAGCTGAAGGCTATAGCAGGTGTATGGTTATCAAAAGCCACCCTCTTGCCCCCTACTCATACCTCCAATTTCTCCCAGACTGGGGCAATTGGAAGCCCTCCCTAGTTAATCTGGCAGGTAGTGCACTATGGCCCACTAAAGAGGAAAGGAAACACCTTTTTTACCAACCAGGGAGGAAGGCGATTGTAGAATTGGCAAGTTGAGATCCTTCGATGGTGATTAATTGACCACTTAAGGGCCTTAATAGCTGGTGGGTCAAGAAGGCCTCAGTGGATCTTCTAGCCCAACATTTAATTGATAAACAGAGAGAAAAGAATGAGTTTCTCCCAGGTCCAACATGCTGCATTACTTCCCCATCCTATCACCGCCCTTCTCCCGTTCAGGGGGAGAAAAATCATGCCCAGCTATGTCACTTTCTTGAGCTTTGACCCTGAATACTTAAGGATGTAGACCAATGCTTCCCAAACCTTTTCCTCATGCGAGCCCACATTAAGGTTAGAAAATAGTAGCGCTCATGAGGTCTGTGAGAGCTGGGACCTGTTAGAGTGGGAGCACAGTTGCTCCAAATCAGTCAGAACTCCATAGCAACCATTGCTGCCTCAGACACAAGGATCTCACAGTTTCAGCATTTGATCCCACTTGGGAGCATGTTACCCATGTTCAAAAGCTCTGAGGTAAACTGTTGGTCCAGCTAGGCTCCTAGATGCTCCATTATTAATTCAGACATCCAGCATTCTACAGGGCCATTTTTTTTTTAAACTGAAGGTTGGATGAGAAGTTATAACTGGAGCATGCCATGAGATACTCTGCTCCTTCCAAATCTGTACCATCGTTTAACAACAGTTGATTAATAGCATACAGTAAAGCCAGGCGATACAATCAAATTGTCCCAAGTTACCAACAGCCTTAGACATTTTCAGATCCATTGGGTCCAAAGACCTAAATCCAAAAACTGCAGATGCTGTAAATCTGAATCAAAAACAAATTGCTGGAGAATCTTAGCAGGTCTGGTAGCACTTGTGTAGAGAAAGCAGAGTCAACATTTCAGGTCCAGTGAACCATCAGAACTCAAGGTTCCAAAGACTGCTTTATCAACGTTACATGAAGCTTCTTTGTGCATCTAGTGCAGGTAAAACCTTATTGGCTAAACTTAAAAGGTTTCATGATTAAGCAGAAGCACCAAAGTGCAAGGACAAGATGGTCTTTCCATTTCAGTTACCTTTACCACACCAGCAATCTTTTCTGTGCACGAGGTTCTGTGGTCACGGTGCTAAGATTTCAAGAAGTCAAGATCTTCTGAGGAAGTTGCAACAATAATAGTAAAGAGCTACAATGGTATTTATTAGCTAAAAGGGACTGAAGTATTGGAAACTTCTTTGCCTACTGAATGGGTCATAACATAAAGTGATTTGATGATCAACAGATTGTGACAACAAGTTGAATTAATAAGCAGGTCTTCAGCAGTGGTTTTCACCAATGATAGCTTGAGAAGTGTTCGATAAATAAATGGTAATATAACCAGAATGTTTCTGATTTTCCATGTTATATTGGACCTGCCCAGTTAAGTTGCAAGCCTCAGTATATTTTTCATGAGTTGGATTGGTTCTTTTGTGCTTTTTTAGTGTTGATGAACTAACCTACTCTCAAATGGAAAACTATCATTTTTAAAATTTGATTCTTGGGTGTGGGCATCATTGCCATTTATAAGCCATTCATGCATTTGTTATGTCCAGACTCGACCATTCCAATCCATATCTGGCTTGTCTCCCACACTCCACCCTTCTTAAAGATTATATCATCCAAACACAGCTGACTATGTCTTGGCTCTGATCAAATTCCTTCCCCCTATTACCCTGTGTTGCATCTGACTTATGTTAGCCTGGACAAGCAATTCTTGATTCTAAAACATTCACCTTGTCTTCAAATTCCTCCATAGGGTTGTTCTTCCAATCACTAATAACCTTCCAAAATATCTGCATATACAAATACTGAATAATTGGTCCACCATTGGTGGCTATGCATTTGATTACCCAGGTCCCAAGATGTGAAAATCCCTCCCAAAATTTCTGCATTTTTCTACCCCAATTTCTTCCTTTAATATGTTGCATGATTGTGGTCACCTGATCTAATATCTCCTTGGTGTCGTGCTTTCTTTTGGTTATTCTCCTGTGGAGGACCTTGGGATGTTTCATCACATTAAAGACACTATATTAATTATAGGTTGTTCTCGTTATTACCTGAAGTGTTTGTGTAGGTGATGGTGTCTCTTCTTCTTGAACAACGTGGTGAGGATTTTAAAGTTGTACAGCAGTTGACA
This sequence comes from Hemiscyllium ocellatum, assembly GCF_020745735.1. NCBI lineage: Eukaryota > Metazoa > Chordata > Chondrichthyes > Orectolobiformes > Hemiscylliidae > Hemiscyllium > Hemiscyllium ocellatum. The sequence goes on from NC_083434.1 coordinate 24,941,501, forward strand.
CAAGTGTGGGCTTACGAGGCCACTTCAGAGGGAAATTAAGAATTAACTGTGGTGCGGGGCTGGAGTTACATTGGCTAAACCAGTTAAAGACTGCAGGTTGCCTTCCCTACAGAACATTAGTGAACCAATAGTACAGTATTTTACACATTAACTATTGTGCAGTCTTTAAATACCTCGCGCTAAAAAAAACACTGATGTTATCCTTAAATTGGCTCACTCAATGCACAAATATTTTGGACCAAGTTTCTATCACAGAATGGATTTATTGGCAGTGAAATTATGCAGCGCACTTGAGATGATGTAATTCTCAGAGAAATTGAAACCTTTCTTCCCCTTTGTATGAGTGTGTGTGGTCTTTAGGCCTTTTGTGTATAATCACTGGAAATTGCTCAAAGCCATTTTTTTTAACAGAAGCAAATACCAGGCCCTCTCTCTCAACGCCGATTCTTTTTCAATGGTCAATGCTTCTTGTCACAATCGTTTGTCTGATGAAGCAGACTATCTCAAACAAGTGGAGCCTAGAAATCTTTGAATTGAAGAAAATAGGTAATAAACAGAAGACTTGTGTTAGCATTCTTGAACACACACCCAGAAAGCAGACAAACCATTTGTATAGAACTAAACTCATGCTGGAATTAAGTTTTGGAATTCACGAATCATGATGTCTAGTGGTATAACACTGAGCACAGTGTGATAATAGAATGGAAATAATAAGCAAATTCTTTGCAATCCTGTGGGAAGAAGAGTTAGCATTCATAGATTATGTTCGATTATATTGGCATGTTCCTATGAAGTTCCTTCACCTTAAAAATTTTAGTGCTATTATTTTGAAGAAGAGTGAATCAAATCAAGCTAAATTATTATTATGTTAATTTCCTATTTAGTTGGAATAGAGTAACAATATCCCAGTATTTTATTCATTCATCTTTTTCTCCAATTAATTCAGATTAAACCTTCCACTATGATACCCCTGATTTGTGCTGCTTGTACTTTTTGGTAGCACATACTACTTTTCTGAATCTTACTCTGCTGTTCTTGCTGAGAATTGACAAGTTATTCAGCTCTTGTAATGCAAGAATCCTGTTCACACATCCTAGGGGAGTGAGTGTTAGTAACCAGAACAGCAGGCTAATGTTCCGAGGGCAAGACTTCAAATCCCACTGTGGTAGATGGTGTCGTCTAATACAAAAAGCTAGTCTAAGGCAACAGGGTTGACACAGGAAGGATGGTCTCAATGACGGAGGAGTCCAGAGCAGGGTCCATAGTCTAAAGATATAGAGTAAACCATTTAGGATTGAAATGCGGAGAAATTTCTTTACCCAGATAGTGATGAGCTTGTGGAATTTGCTACCACCCAAAGCAGTTGAGGTCAAAATTTGCAGGATTTCAAAAAGAAGTTGGAAACAGCACTTGAGACAAAAGGGATCAAAGACTTGCGGGGGAAAAGGTAGCTATTGAATTGGATGATCAGCTATGATCATAATAAATGGCTGGTCAAGCTCGAAGCTTGGGCTACTCCAGCTCCTATCTTCTGTGTTTCTATGTCATAACACGTTTCATTCACTATTGCCCTAAGGGAAGAAAATATACCATTCTTAACTGTTCTGGCCTGTAATTTGATGTCAGATCCACTCTTAACTGCCTCCAAAATGACTAAGAGAGCCAATCAGTTTAAGAGTAAATAGGAATGGACATCAAATGATAAGAGGTAGGGAAGCTCAAGAGTTATTCTTTAACCAACATCACTGAGGACATTATTATCAACAAACCTGCCAACAGCACCCACATCCTATAAAAGAATAAAGGATTTTGATGTCTATGTATATTTTATAGTACATTGAAAGTGTACACATTTTATAGTAGGAATTATTGGATATCCATCAGGAGCACAAGCCCTGTCTACCTATGTTTTTACCCCTCAGATCCAAAGTTGATGGGTTTTCTTATCTAGACAGGCAGGAGGCTGGAAGAACACAGCAAGACAGGCAGCATCAGGAGGTAGAGAAGTCGATGTTTGGGGTGTAACCCTTCTTCAGGATTGGTGGTGGCTGTAGGGGGAGCTGTAGATTAAGCGGATGGTGGGGGGAAGGATGGTGAAGTGGAGATAGGTGAAGATATATACAGGGAACGACCTGGTTGGTCAATGGGAGGAATGAATCCGGTTAGTGGCTGGGAGGAGTGGAAGGGAGGGGGAGGGGCAGAGAATGCAGTCAGGAGATGGGGTGGGAGGGTTGTTTTAAATTGGAGAACTCAATGTTGTGTCCTCCGGGCTGTTCGCTGCTCAAGCGGAAGATGAGGTGTTGTTCTTCCAATTTGCGGTATGGTTCATTGTGGCGAGGGAGTGGGAAGGAGAACTAAAATGGGCAGTGGGGCAGTGACTGGGTCTGGCTGCGATGTTCGATGAACCATTCCCTAAGTTTATGTTCGGTCTCCCCAGTGTAGAGAAGACCACACTGGGAGCACCTGACACAGTAAACTAGATTGGAAGAGAGGCCGGTGAACCTCTGTCTCACCTGGAAGGACTGTTTGGGGCCCTGGATGGAGGTGAGGGGGGTGGTGTACTGGCAGGTTTTGCATCTTTTCCAGCGGAATCATGGAGCATGAAACCAAAACAGGTTGGTGGAGTGAGATACAATCAGCCCAAACAGGGTTTGTGAATTGAAGGCTTTCTCATGTCTGTGTGTTCCTTGAACCAAGGATTATAAGAATATTAAGACAAGTTGTAACTCCAGGTAAGATCAAATCATCCAGCACTGACTAAGGGCAGAGTGCAGCTTATATTATTGGAGTCATTCTATGCTTTGGGATTGGAGCCTCGCAAGGCTGTAGCAGAGGTCAGAGATCAGATTGTAACACGACAAGATTGTGGCCCAGACATAAAGTGAAGCCTCACAAAATTATCCCAAATGCACCTATATTGAAATTCCCATACGTAAGCATTTCTGGATCAGAATACAATGATTCTCAACAGCTCAATTACAGCAAACACAAGCAAACCTATACAAATACAGTATCAATACAATCATGTATGGCTAATATTTATATGGACCCCAACAGGCAGAAAGAACATTTTTTCTTTGTGTTGCACATTACACAGCCACAGAATACATGCATTTCATCCAATTCCATAATTTGAACGTGTGTTGTAGGAAAAGCGGCAGCCAATTTGGACATAACAGCCCAAGAATTAATGCAATAAAAGATGTTAGTGATGTTGGTTAAGAGACAAATATTGAGCAGCAACAATTTTAAAACTTGCCTATTTCTTAAAGTGGTGCCTTGGGACTACTGTATTTACCTCCACCTGAGGAGAACACAGGGTCTTGGTTTAACATCTCAACCGAAAGATGCCACCTCCATTAGTGCAGCACTCCTTTCATATCTATACTGGAAGGTTTAGCTGCAGTTTGATAGAACATTTCTGAATATGGAATACATAATGCTAACCAAAGATTTTTGGGACATGTGTTTTCAGTAAGGAAATGCTTGTAGAGCTTTCTTTCGGTGAGTTTAAGAAGATTAATGACTTTGTGTTTAATCATTGTATATTTAGCCTGATCTGAGAGTTCCTTTGATTTGCTTGTCTTATTGAAAGAGAAGTCTCTGGCTCTAATAAGATCCAGCAGTTCAGCTGTAATCCAGGGTTTATGCATAGAGCCACATCTAACAGTTTGAGGCTGAAACAGTTTGTCATTACTGACATGGAATCAGCTGAGAAGCAACTGTGGACAATATCTGTTGAACAAGAGATCAAGGAACTGCAGGGAGAATCAGAAAAGGTTTCATTCACCTTGCCACATGTAGCCTGGGAGCATATCCAAAGAGAGCTAGAAAAAAGAGGAGAAGTCTATCCAGACAGATTGGAGAAATTGGGATGTGAGCTTGAAATTGTGAGACAGGAGTTAGGTTTATTAGGAAAGGTTGAATGAGGGAAGTCAGACTGAAAGTGGTTGGTTAAACTTTTGCTGGTTTACACTTGAATGGATGTAGTTAATTCTGGAAACAATTCACAAACTTCCAATCATCCACAAATCCTTCTGAGCTTATATTAAAAGCAATGAATGATTTAGTTTATATATAAACTTGACTGAAACCAATAAGTTTAATTGTTGTAGTACACACCCATTAAAAGGACAGCTCAACCATCATCAGATATCTATACTCTTTCACACACTGAAAAGCATTCACTATCACCCTACAAAAGGTCATCATTAAACCCAAGAATATAAATCTGAAGTTGAATTTATCTAAATCCGAAGTTAGTTACAGGAGTCTGCTCTGTTAATAGACAAGTTAAACCATCGACACTGCAATGAATTCTGACTGATATTTTGAAACCAGATCAACCTGAATTAGATTCTTGATCAACTTGAAAAGATGCAAATTGGAAAGTTTATGTATGTTTATGTTTATTGGTCTCTTGTTCTGCAGATATTGCTGAACATATGAGGAACGCTTGAGGACTGTGGGACTATACTCGATGGAGTTTAGAAGCATGGGGGACAGGGTTTGATTTAAACTTGCAGAATACTGAATGGCCTGGACAGAGTGGACGTTGGGAAGATATTTTCATTGGCAGGAGAGATGAGGACCCAAGGGTACAGCCTTAGAGTAGAGGGAAGATCCTTGACAGTGGAGAGAAGGAGAAGCTACTCTAATCAGAGAGTGGTGAATCTGTGAAATTCATTGCCACAGAGGGCTGTGGAGGCCAGATCATTGAATGTATTTAAGATAGAGATAGATAAATTTTTGATTGCCGGGGGAATCAAAGGTTACGGCGAGAAAGCTGGAAAATGGGGTTAAAAACCTATCAACCATGATTGAATGGTGGAGCACTCGATGGGTCGAATGGCCTAGTTTCTGCTTCAATGGTCATATAGTGTACAGCTGCATGATGACACAGATGGGAAACTAAAATGAAGGATAAACTTGAGAAAAATGAGGCTCTTTCCAATGGACTTGAGAGGGTTAAGCAGAGATATGAGATATTTCAGATAATTACATTATGAAGAGCTTCATTAAGTAGATAGGGAATGATTATTTCCTCTGTTTGGGGAGGAATGCTAAGGATCACCTAAGAAAGTGAGAAGAAAGGCAAGGGTCATTTTTGGGAGAAGGTTACTGTGTGTAATGTTTTCCATCGGAGAATAAGATAGACATGATTGCCGGTTCTAAGGGGAATTTGCATTAATATTTGTAAGAGATGAAAATATAGGCCTGTAAGAAAAGAACAGATCCTCTGCTTGTGAAGAGCTGGCACAAAGATAATAGTCTCTTCTGCAACATAACACCAATGAGTCCTACAGGTGGCTTGTTTCTGACCATTTCATGTTGACCTCTTGACCGCACTGTGCCATACACCCATCTATCTCTGTGCATCATGAGTTCATAGACCATCTCGAGGGCATTGACTGCAAAATATTGATGGTGTGAAACATCTACATCAGTGACCTTTACTTCCCGAGTTAAGATGACAGGTACAGGACATTTAACGTCTTGCATTTGCTTCATTATTCAGTTAGATGATGGCTAATCTGTATCCTAACTCCATCTGACCACTCTGAATCTCTACCAGTTGCCCTTGCCCAGCAAAAAAAATTATCAATAAGTTTTCAAAATGTTTAATTGCCCTAGAACCTCAACAGTTATGAGGCAGATGTTCTGATTTACACTACCCTTTGTGTGAAGAATGTGCTTCTTGACTTCAACATCAAATGGTTACGCCTCCTTGATCTGGACGTCTCCATTGGAGGAGATTGTTTCCATCTATTTATCTTACTGAAATCCAAAATCATTTTAAACAGCGCAATTCTATTACTCCTTAGTCTTCTGTAGACCCTAGAGACTAACCAATGAAACTGGTCAAGTAGCTCTGTCTGTCAGCCAAACCTTCACATGGTCATCTGTTTCCAGCTCAATGATTTTCCTGGCACAGTGTGAGTGGCCTATTAAAGAAATCCAATTTCACAGAGTGGTCATGGCTTTTAAAAAGGAAGGACTATTTGCAAATCATTAAAGTATGAAATTATGTCCAAACTGGTTTCCTTTTTAAAACATTGAAGTTGGCTTGACTTGATGTGAACCAGTAGAGTCATAGAGCCATGCAGCACAGAACCAGACTCTTTGATCTGACCACAACCCCAAACTAAACCTGTCCCACCTACCTGCTCTTGGCCCATATCCATCCAAACATTTCTTGTTCATATACCTATCCAAATGTCTTTTTAATGTTGTAACTGTACATGCATCCACCATTTCTGCTGAAGGTTCATTCCACCTACGATCCACTCTCTGTGTAAAGAAATTGCCCTCATGTCTTTTTTTAAATCTTTCTGCTCTAACCTTAAAAACAATCCCAACCCTAGGGTAAAGGACCTGGCGTCCATCTTATCTATACCCTTCATGATTTTCTAAACGTGTATAAGGTCACCCCTCAACCTCCTACGCTCCAGTGAAACATGCCCCAGTCTATCCTGCCTCTCATTATTGATGTTAGTAAGGCTTTCATTTAGCTTCCGTTAGCAGCCAGACAATCATTAAAAGGCAGTTCATAGACTTTGTCTTGTTCCATGTCCAGCCTTAAATTAAGCAAAAATTCCCAACCTGATCCAACTCCTTGAGAGTGAGATGGCCTGCATTCAAGTCCCACCTGCTCCAGAGATGTATTAGAACATATCTGGAAGAGTTGATTAAAATATCTATGATGTGAAGTTTATGGGAAAAATATCCACCTCCTTGTATTAATCTAAGAAATCTATTCATTGTCTAGTTCTTTCTCCTCCCTTAATTTTCTAAAGTATGATAAATCATAGAAATTCTGTGCGATTTCTAACTTCCTTCCAATATTTTGTATCAGCATAGATATCTAACAACAAGCACTGACCTTGATTAATGCAAAACAAAGGAGGCCTTTCCCAACCATCCCAACCAGAGAGCTGACTGTTGGGTGAGTAATAAAAGCAAATTTGCTTGCCATTGTCCCACCTGACTCCAATGGTATTTTCCAGCAATAGAGGAAGCACAAGGTGGCCTGATTGTCCACAGGCCAACTAAAGCCCTTCAGTAGCAAATGACTGGCCACTTATGTTCATCCTCTTACCACCTTTCAGCCTTTCAAATCTGCTATATTTTTCAGTTCCAGGCTGGATCTTTTATTTGACCTCTACATGCATATCTGGTTATGCTCCAAATTCTTTTAGATGTTTTTGTGACATACATCTACCCATGTCAATCTAGAACACGTCTATCAGCTTAGCATCTTTCAGGAGAGTGTTCCAAATCCTTGCTCATCTTTATATGAGAAAATGCTTTCTAATTTTGTTCCTAAATAGTCCATCTCTAATTCAGAGTATGGGCCATGTTGTTTAAAATGCTCAAACAAGAGGAAATAGTTTCTCTGTAAGGTAAGGGAATGTTGCCACATACGAAGAAAACTGTAGAGCTGCTGTCTCTCATAAGCAGGAGACAACTGGTAATAAGGATCACCACACCTCAGGCGAGGATCAAGGTTGAGAAGACAAAACTTTCACGGTGACCTCAGACAATTGAACCTGTGTTGTTGGCATTGTCAAACTGAGCTAACCAACCCCTTGGCAATTTCGCTATCTCTGCCCTATTGAATCCATTCATCATTTTAAATAATTATAGGTGATTTCACAGTGAACTTTCTAAACTCAACTGTTGACTATTCAGGGTATTTGGGGAGTTGGATCAGCTTGAAGTCAGGTTTGCTTACTTGCATTTTGTCCCATAATGATTTCTAAATAGACTGGTCACGCTGGACCAATAGAGAAATTGGGTGAATGTCCAATCCCGGCCAGCAGAGAATGGCGTTATGTTTTCAAGGTCCTTCCTCACCATCTACTGAACCTAATGCAAGTCGAAGTGAATCACTTCCTGTCATACAGCAGCAGCTGATGCCAGTCGATCATTGGAACCAGGCTGAACAAAGTGAGGAAACATCTGGCCTATGTCTGGCTCCATGTTGCCAAGAACAATAAAGCTAATGCCTTTCTTTCCCTTTCTTTATGCTCACACAATTTATTTCAAAGGGATAGGTAGTTCAAAACAGTTTACAAATAACCTGGTCTTGTCTTTGCTTGAAATGGGAATTTGCTTAATACTTACACCTATTGTCTTAAAAAAAAAGGCATCAACATTGGCTGCACGTGTCAGGCGTTTTGATTCCTGCTGTTCAGCATAAGTGCATCTGCACAGATTAAAAGGAACATATATTCGATGCTCCGGTACCTTTTGAAAAAGTAGACAAAAACGAGGAAAAGAATACAAAATACTTAGAGTCATAGAGTCACACAATTGCATGGGAAGGTGCCCTGAGGCTGTTGGGAGTGGGGAAGGAATGGACCAGGATGCCCTGGAGGGAACGGTACCTGAGGAAGGGGCTGACAGGGTAGGGGAATATGTGTCTGCTGGTGGCATCCCATTGGAAACAGACCCTCATAAACTGATCTAATCCCCTTTTCCAGCGTTTGGCCCATATCCCTCTAAACCCTTCCAATTCATATACCCATCCAGATACCTTTTAAGTATTGTAATTGTACCAGCCTCCGCCACTTCCTGTGGCAGCTCATTTCATACACATATCACTCTCTGAACTATCCTTTAATTTAAATGCATCCATTCGTGTATTCCTGAAATGAAGTTCAAGTGGACAACAACTGCAGTTCGACAAAACCTTCAACATTTGAAAAATTCAGAACAAGTCACGGAAGAGAAAGCAGACCAATAGTGGTTACTAAAATGGGTAGTTATAGAGTCATAGAGATGTACAGCATGGAAACAGACCCTTTGGTCCAACCCGTCCATGCAGACCAGATATCCCAACCCAATCTAGTCCCACCTGCCAGCACCCAGCCCATATCCCTCCAAACCCTTCCTATTCATATACCCATTCAGACACCTTTTAAATGTTGCAATTGTACCAGCCTCTACCACTTCCTCTGGCAGCTCATTCCATATATGTACATCCGCCTGTGTGAAAACATTGCCCCTTAGGTCTCTTTCATATCTTGCCCCTCTCACCCTAAACCTACGCCCTCTAGTTCTGGACTCCCCAACCCCAGAGAAAAGACTTTGTCTATTTATCCTATCCATGCCCCTCATAATTTTGTAAATCTCCATAAGGTCACCCCTCAGCCTCTTACGCTCCAGGTAAAACAGCCTCCAGCCTGTTCAGCCTCTCTCTATAGCTCAATTCCTCCAACGCTGGCAACATCCTTGTAAATCTTTTCTGAACCCTTTCAAGTTTCACAATATCTTTCTGATAGGAAGAAGACCAGTAGTGCACACAATATTCTAACAGTGGCCTAACCAATGTCCTGTACAGCCACAACATGACCTCCCAACTCCTGTACTCAATACTCTGACCAATAAAAGAAAGCAACCAAACACCACCTTCACTATCCTATCTACCTGCAACTTCACTTTCAAGAAGCTATGAACCTGCACTCCAAGGTCTCTTTGTTCAGTAACACTCCCTAGGACCTTACCATTAAGTGTATAAGTCCTGTTAAGATTTGCTTTCCCAAAATGCAGCACCTCGCATTTATCTAAATTAAACTCCTCAGCCCATTTGCCATCTGGTCAAGATCCTGTTGTAATCTGAGGTAACCCTCTTCGCAGTCCTGGCCATAAAGATAGAGAGAAAGTTCCAGAGGTTAGAGTCTTGAATTCTTAAGTGTTTGATACCAATGATAGAAAAAAAAATGCGGAATTCACAGAGTTGTAAATGGAAAATACAAAGAGTGAACATTGGGTGAGCCTTCCGCTGTATTGGCTTTAAGCTCTTCAATTTCTGCCTTAAACCCTGAAATCACTCTTCCTCATTGTCCTCCTTTGAATGCTCCTTAAAACATATTGGGGGTGAAATTGTGTACACCGTTGATGATCTATGGGCTTTGCTGTGAGTCAGCAGCCAAAGTCTCTCAGCTCTTGATCATCTCTCCATCAGAGTTCACAAAGCTAATGCATACTCTAGTTGGAGACTCAGGCCCAAATATTGCCATGGTAGAGAGCTTCTCAGCTGCGACAAAAATGGGGGAAAGTTTTGGAAATCCAAAGTCCCCTACCCATTTTCTGTTTTTGCACAATGTGGTTTGGAAAGGGGCCATGGATCATGCCTGGACAGTTTGTGGAAGCAGCTGGCCTTATAAATAATTCCCCTTGAACCAGACTGGTAATCCCTCCTGTTCAGAACCTGGAGTATGGAATTAGAACAGGTAGGATCAGGTTTGTTCTTAGTATATTTTGGATAGCCATGATACCCCCTTTGGAGAATTAAGGTACCTTTGTGGATGGAGTCCGGTATCCTTAGTCGGTGAGGGTCTGGTACCTTTTGGGAGGGGACGTCTAGTATATTTTAGCAGGGAAATCAAATATTGACCTAACTTATGACACCCACATTCCTTGAGGGAATTCTAAAAATCTGAACTTTGCAGCAACCTTCTTCATTTTTCAAATGAATTATTGATGGTTAGATAACCAGGCTTCTTCCTCATTTACAGTATTTTTACAACTTAAATTACAGAAGCTTTCAACGAAAACAGAAAAAAAAAATTTTTTGCAATGCCCAATATTTTTTCAAATAAAATCAAAATTCTGCGGATTCTGGAAATCCAAAACAAGCACAGACAAATTGGGAGAGATTCAGCAGTTCTGGCAATATCTGTGGAGAGAGAAAAACTGGAGCTCTGAAGGAGTCATACTGGGCTCAACATGTTAACTCTGTTTCTCTCTTCACAAATGCTACCAGACCTCCTGAGTTTCTCCAGCATTCTCTGTGTTTGGTCCCGATTATCTTTCTCCTGAGTTGTTATAGCCATGTCTTGGAGACTAATCTTTAATTCCTCTAGTGACAGCACTAGAATGGCACTTGCTAGAATGTATGTGTGTGTGTGTTTGTAAGTATGTGTGTGTATATATATCACCGGTGCTCAATAAAGGTAGGCCATGGCATGGATCTGGTTCCTGGGGCAAGTGACCTGAACATTGCCCCTGAAACCAGAACTTCAAGTCAAGCAATTACTTTCCAGCACCTTGCACTTGTTTCAATTCAAACAATCATCCAATATCCTTTTAAGTGCTTCAGTTGAACCTGCCTCCAATAAACTTCTAAAGAGTGCATTGAGGAGGTGATAGCCTAGTGGTATTATCACTGGACTGTTAATCCAGAGACCCACATAACGTTCTGAGCAACAGTGTTGAAATCCAGCCACGGCAGTTAATGGAACGTGAATTCAATAAAAATCTGGAATTAAAAGCCTACTGATGACCATGAATCCATTGTCGATTGTTGGCAAAATCCATCTGGTTCACTACTGTCCCTGAGGGAAGGATGTTGCCATCTTTACCTGGTGTGGCCTATATGTGACTCCAGATGCAAAGCAATGTGGTTGACTCTTAACTGCCCTCTGGGCAATAAATGCTGGCCTAACCAGTGACACCCCATGGATGAAATTTTTAAAAATCTAGACCCCAACCAGACGCAATGGAAATTTGCTACTTGTGCCCATCACTTTACACCTGTGCTTGTTTTTTCAAACTTTTTTGTGACCAGAAACAATTTGTCCCTAGCTATTCTATCTAGACCACTTGTGATTTTGAAAACTATCAGATCTCCCTTTTTCCACCTTCTTTCTACAAGGAACAGAACGATTCTCTCAAATCTATCCTCATAACTGAAGTTTCTCAGCCCTGGAAACATGCTTGCAAACCTCTTCTGCTCTCTCCAGGATGTTCACATCCTTCTTATAATGTATGCAACTTTACAGACTCCTGACAAGTGTCTTGTATAATTTCAGCATAACGTTCTTGCTGTTTGTGAAAGTAGAGAAGACAGCATTGGTGGCAGAGTGGGGTTGGGGTCAAGTGGATTGCACATGGGAAGGAAAGAGCAATATTAATTTAATAATAGAGGGTTACTGCCTGGTAACATGTGTTAACATAGGAATATAGTAAAATAGAATTGACTGTTCAGCCCCTTGAGTCTCTTCTATCATTCAATGGGGTCAAGGCTGATTTGCACCTAACTCCACATAGTTCCCTTTGCTTCATATTCTTTAAATTGTTGTTAAGCAAAGGTATTATGTATATCAGATTTAAAATTAACAACAGATCCAGCCTCCATGGTCATTTCTGGAAGAGAGTTCCAAATATCTACTACCCTTGTGTGGAGAAGTGGTTCCAAACATCTCTTCTGAACAGTCTAGACCTAATTCTTAGACTATGCCCCTGATCCTAGAATCCCCAACCATTGGAAATAGTTTATCTTCATCTGCCTTGTCTTTTCCTGTTAATATCTTGTTAAGAATGAAAACAATCCCCAATCTTTCAGCCTGCCTCAAATTTCACCATGAGGTCAGTTAATTTTTTTTTAAAAGATAAACCTACGAATGTTAACAAAAAAAAAAGCAGCATGAAAATATCAAGCATGTGACTGTTTGCGCCATCTCTGTTTTGGATATGCGATAATTGTTATCAAATTTCTCTCTTGCAATTTTCAAATTGTATTAATCTATCAAGAAGTTGTGGGAACGACAGTTCAGTCTCCGACATGAAACAATTCCAGGCAAATCAAACGCCAATTGACCCTGGGAATGTGGTGCCCAAATTGCGTGACTTAAAAGCAGTTCACAGCAGGGAATGACTGGAGGCCATTATAATTATTCTTGAGTTACTATGGAAACAATTTCTCCAGGGGCCACCATGCCAATAATTTTTTTTCCCTTTTTTCAAAGAAAGGCCTAATAAGAGAAATGTTGTTTGGAACAGTTCTTCTTTAATATGTCCTGACCTTGATGGAACAACTTTGAAGTTCTGGCTAGCTGGCTCAAGTCCTGCTTCGAGAGAGAGAGAAAAAAGGCAAGATATATTTTCGGCAGGAAATCCCATCTGTCTCTGTGTCATTCTCAAGCAACTTTATTTTTCTTTATTTCTCAGATACTTTTATTTCATGTTGACACTACATAATCCAGACAGGTACCTTTTAATAATCGCACTACAGGAATTCAATGTTTCCTCTCAAAAGAACGCTCGGTATTTTTCCTGAAAAAAATACGAAAGAGCTTGCATTTATGTAGCAGTTTTCATAGTTAATTAAATGTCTCCCTTTTAAAATGGAAATGAAAGTTTATTTTCCCGTGTTCTGGCAAAAAAAATGCCATCTCAATGTTTGTTCCTTTAATACTAACAGATTCATCCCTCATCACAAATAATTCTCAGATTCCTAGATTATCCCATACTCTTCAGGAATTAACAAATAATCATTTAGACAATTTTGTAAACAGCCTGGGAGAAAAATCAAAAGATTTTAAAATATTGATTTTTCTTTGAGCGTTTTACTTATCAATTATAAACAATGTATAGCACATCCAGCAATTCCCCTTTATTTATGTTCCTTGTTAATTTGTCAGAGAATGCTAATAAATTAATGAAAACATGATTTCCCTTCCACGAAACTATGTTGACCCTACCTGATTATATTAACATTTTCTAAGCTCCTTAGAGATGGATTCTCGCTTTGTACCCATAACAAATATTAGGCTAACCTTTATTCCGAGGTAATGAATTAATCCTGTCCAGTTGCATATTACAAGGTCTAGTATAGCCTGCTCTTTCGTTGACGCTAGAATTTGCTGTTCTGAAAAATTGCCTCAAAAACAAGCTTAGAACTGATCATCTAGGTTTTCTTAATGATACACTTGGTGGCCTTCTATGTTCATGCATGTAACATATACCACAGAGAGGTGGGTTCTTATTGAGACAGATGTCTTGAAGTTTATTTAAAACACTCTTATTTACATAGCTACCATATTGCAAACTTAGTGAGATTTGTGTTTACTAATGTCACTGTGCATTACACAAATACCTGACTGACTGAAGGCATTACCCTGACTTCATTGCACAAAACTGTGAGTGCAAGTTAGATATCTTTATACCAGAAAGTCATGATATCATGTAACTGTCTTAAAGATACAGGTCAGCCTGGTCTTGAAGCTTTGCTACAATACAACATTCTCCTTTTTACATTTAAAGAATGAGAATGCTTTTTCAAGGATGCATATGTTGTTTCCCTACATTCAGATAACACCTTGGTGAGTAGACACAACCAGATCTAAATCCTTATACAGTTTTCATAACTTGGTGTATCTTCGCTCTGTGATGTGCTATCAGTCATTGTGGATAGTTGTACATCATTTATCATACCTGTGAGGCTGTTGTCAGGCATGGTATCCTCAGTCATCACCCTGTGTGACCTGTGGTCGATAATCAGTCTGGAAATGTTGTTTATTTCTTCACAGGACTTGATCATTGTATATCACAATATCATGTGGCCTCGGCTGGATACAATGGTGTTGCCTCTTTCCATGAACCCATGTGTCTGTATGGAAGTCTCAACCCTAGTATATGTTGTTTTGGTTCAGTTTGAGATAACTCTGTGTATACTTAATCATCATGCCTTTATTAACCCTTCTTCTTTCTTTCCAACGATGCATTGTGCACGTGGTTGAGTGGTGAGCATGTTGGATGAAGAATAATGTAAATCTGTCTTCCAAACATGAGAGGTATTAGTAAAGGTAAACCATTGCCTTAAGGAACAGCACATACTTTTAGCATAGTTATTTGAAAATCTTGGCAAGTTGCTTTACATTTGATGATCATGGACATTACAATATAAACAGTACGCTCTGTGAGACTACTAGACTGGGAGTAGTGAGGAGAAATAGTAATATATTAAACATTTATCGCATGCACATGTCTAGGAAAGGTGCACAAATCTACTGCGGTCTGTTGTACTGAATAAGGTGGCTAATGTGTCAACAATCATTATTTTGGTGGTATCTTTCATTAATCATTCTGAAGGAAATTTAATAAAATAATATTCAGTTACCAGAATATGATTGTTTCCTTGGACTTGGAAAACATAATTAAAAATCTTGCACCATAGCTCAGAAAGAATCACATGTGGAAGATGATGTTCGTTTATTGGGGTTGATAGAATTGACATCGGTCATAGAATCCCTACAGTATGGAAGCAGGCCATTCAGCCCATTGAGTCTACACGAACCCTTCAAAGAATATCCCACCCAGACCCATCCTTCTACCTTATCCCTGTAACCCTGCATTTCCCATGGCTAACCCATCTAGCCTGCACATCCCTGGACACAATGGTTAATTTAGCATGGCTAATCCACATCTCTTGGTTATTTGACTGATATTTTTGTTTTAGCTGGGCCAATATATGGACTCATATGCCAATCTATTGGCTTTATCTAGACCCATAGGACCTATATTTATGTCTAGATGTAGAGGGTGTGAAATTATGACTTTTAAGATTATACTCCGGGAAAGTCTGAGTTCATCTCTGCGTGAGCAAAAAGAAAATACCAACTCAGCTCACCTGTTAATGATGACCTTTTTGAACTGTTAGAACTGGGCCTCATCTGACAGAGCTTGGTGAATGCTTGGCCAAAATGTATTAAACAAATCTTAAGACCATTTTTCAGATTCATTATTATCCACTTGTAGGTCTAAAGGGATTTCTTTGTTTTTGTTGGAGTTTGGAAGTCAGCCAAAAACATCAGAGATGGCCATTTGAGAACACAACTTGTGTGAAGCGCTTGTTGATTAGGTACTTATCAAACTGTAGTATACCAAAAATAGGGCAAGTGACTCCCTTTCGATATTGGAAGAGTTAGACTGAGCAGTTGTAAAGACCTTTGAGCCAAAGTCAATAAGTTTGCTTTGTTCCTGTATCAGATGTGCTCCAATACCTTTCTGGTTGGCATCTACTTAGAACTTGCTAAGTTTGGAGGGATCATAATATTGAAGTACAAACTTGCTGGATAGAAGACGATTTTTGAAGGATTGAAAATATGTTGGTGATCATCCTGCCATATGTATAATGTCATCTGCAGATGCCCAAAACATCGATTTTCCTGCTCTTTGGATGCTGCCTGATCTGCTGCGCTTTTCTAGCAACACATTTTCAGCTCTTTCCTCTGGGTGCTCCAGCTTCCTCATACTGAGAATGTGTTTCAGGTCTAAGCAGGTAGGGAAAGAATTAAGTAGAGGGTTGTGTGACAAAGGCTAAGCTAGCATGACTTTGACCAGATAAGAACTTGCAGTAAACAATGAGGTGCTGGAGGCAAGGGTAGTGGTTTAACAAGGTGAAGAACATTTATTGTGTCATGCCAGATGGCTTAATCTTCACTGTTGATGCTTGCTGATTGTAACAGTCACCTAATCAATATAGATGTTGCCTTATTTGGATGCTTCTTCCTGTAAGTGACTATATAATTCCTGAAGAATCTGCTGTTCAAGAGAAGACAGAGAACTCATGTCCTTATGCGATCACTCTCTCTCCAGGGCTCAGAATAAAGGTAGAGCCATACAGTATCTCTGAGCATTTGCTTCAACTGATACAGAAATTGAACGACAATATAGTCCAAAGATGTGCAGGTTAGGTGGCTTTGCCATGCTAAATTCCCCCAGTCGTGCTGAGAGATATGCAGCTGAGGATTAGCCACAGTAAATGCAGAGTACAATGCTCTTCCCAGGGTTGGTGCAGACTCTTTCTGCACTGGAAGGGTTCTATGATTTTAACAAGTTTAAAAAATGAGAAATCTTTGTCGGTCATCTTTGTTTTGTGGTGTCAGCATTTTCTGTCCATCTTCTATTATCACAGGATTAGGCCTAGTATTGTTTAATGGATGGATTGGACCAAATAAATTGATGTTGTTCATACTGTTCTGACATTTGTTGCTGTTTCCTTCTCACTAACATAAGCCGAAGGAGGTTTGTGTTATGCTCATGTTTAGCTCTTCCCAGAGCTGCAATGTCATCTGCAATGCAGAGACAATCTGGTAGATGTATCCTATCTATACATAGTTTAAAATCACCCATATCCCACAAGCCCACATTACTTCTTTCTGTGTGCCCTGTGCTACAACATAGTGACTGTCAAGGGACTTATAAACCATTCTGATAAGTGACTTCTTACCTTTATAAGTTATGATCTCGATCCAAACTGATCTTAAATTCTAATCTCCAGAAATGCATTCACCTGTCTATTATAACAATGCAACCTCAATTAACAGAGCCACCTCTCTACTTTTTCCGAGCTTTCAGTCCTTCCTAAATGTCATGTCCCCTTGAATATTTCGGTCCCAGTTTTTGCCATCTTGTAAACAAGTTGCCTAATGGTATTTTGTAGACAGGATCTCATTTTGCTCATCATAATTCTTTGAAGAGGTGACAAGTAGGTTAGACCAGGGAAACCCAGTGGATGTGGTCTATCTAGACTTCCAAAAGGCCTTTGATAAGGTGCCACATGGGAGGCTGCTGAGCAAGGTGAGGGCCCATGGTGTTTGAGATGAGCTACTGGTATGGATTGAGGATTGGCTGTCTGACAGAAGGCAGAGAGTTGGGATAAAAGGTTCTTTTTCTGAATGGCAGTCGGTGCCAAGCGGTGTCCCACAGGGTTCAGTGTTGGGGCCGCAGCTGTTCACATTATATATTAATGATCTGGATGAAGGGACTGGGGGCATTCTAGCGAAGTTTGCCGATGATACAAAGTTAGGTGGACAGGCAGGTAGTACTGAGGAAGTGGGGAGGCTGCAGAAGGATCGAGACAGTTTGGGAGAGTGGTCCAGGAAATGGCTGACGGAATTCAATGAAAATTCGTAAAGCCAAAGTACAAAGGGATCTGGAAGTGCTAGTCGAGGATTCTCTAAAGGTAAACATGCAGGTTGAGTCCGTGATTAAGAGGGTTGGAATATAAAAGCACCGTTGTGCTACTGAGACTTTATAAAGCTCTGGTTAGGCCCCATTTGGAGTACTGTGTCCAGTTTTGGTCCCCACTCCTCAGGAAGGACATACTGGCACTGGAGCATGTCCAGCGAAGATTCACACGGAGATCCCTGGAATGGTAGGTCTAACATACGAGGAATGGTTGAGGACCCTGGGATTGTATTCATTGGAGTTTAGAAGATTAAGGGGAGATTTAATAGAAACTTACAAGGTAATACATGGCTTAGAAAGGGTAGACGCTAGAAAATTGTTTCCATTAGGCGAGGAGACTAGGACCCATGGACACAACCTTAGAATTAGAGGGGGTCAATTCAGAACAGAAATGCGGAGACATTTCTTCAGCCAGAGAGTGGTGGGCCTGTGGAATTCATTGCTGCAGAGTGCAGTGGAGGCTGGGACGCTAAATGTCTTCAAGACAGAGATTGATAAATTCTTAATGTCACAAGGAATTAAGGGCTGCGGGGAGAATGCGGGTAAGTGGAGTTGAAATGCCCATCAGCCATGATTGAATGGCGGAGTGGACTCGATGAGCCGAATGGCCTTTCTTCCACTCCTATGTCTTTTGGTCTTATTATTGTTATCATACTAATGGTCACATGGTGAATCACCAAGATGTTATGTGCAACTAGAGACCTAGAAAGATCTCAAACTTTCCATTACAATTCATGATATGATTTGTGGCTCCACCCAGAGGCAAAGAAGGGTAATTGCATTAACTTGATTAATATGGCTATTGCTTAGAAATACCAATGTTAAGATCAAACATATTAAAATGATTAACCTGTAAAGCATATTTGACACTAGATTCCAAAATCTCTAATAAAGAGAAAAAGTTTTTGGCAGAGAGTCTAGTCAAAATCCAGCTGACGTGTGATTAGTAAACCATAATTAACATGGGCCTTGATGGAGGTAAATAGATGGAGGTATAATGGTCCTTACTCATGCTAACCCTTTAACAAAATATGGTAATAAAATACAACCCTTGGTACAGTGATGCACCTGTGTGGCTGTAATTATGTAATGTTAAACTTATATAGAACTTTGGTTAGACCACCCATGGAGTACAATACAGTTTTAGTCAAAAATAAAAGCAAATTGCTACAGATGCTGGAATCTGAAACCAAGAGAGAAAATGCTGGAAAATCTCAGCAGGTGTGGCAGCATCTGTAAGGTGAGAAAAGAGCAGACGTTTCGAGTCTCAAAGAGTCAGTTAGACTCGAAATGTCAACTCTTTTCTCTCCTTACAGATGTTGCCAGACCTGCTGGGATTTTCCAGCATTTTCTCTTTTGGACACAGTTTTAGTCTCTCTCTTATGGCGGAGAAGTCTACAGGAGGTGCAAAACCATTTAGAAGAATAATACTAAACCTGAGAGGTTGTAGAAAAGATTTCACAGGTTGAGGGTCTTTTCTCTAGTAAAGTGAAGACTAGGAGAAGCTACCTGTTGGAATTATTTAAGATTATGACATGGTTTAATATGATGGAAGCAAAACAGATTATTTCATTTGTGGGGAATGCTGAAACAAACATAAGTACTAGATATTCAAAAATAAATTAAAGAGAGAATTCAGGATTTTTTTTATATTTCAAAGGGTAACTATAATATGGAACCCATTACCACAGGGAGTAGGAAAGGCAAGTAACATAGATGTATTTAAGGGAGGATGGATAAACACATGTTTTTATTGTGTCACCATAGTCTTACCAGACCATAGGGGCTGCTCTCTCATTAGAGAAAAGGGACTGATGGTGAATTAACATGAGGGCAGAGGTTGTGAAGGAGAGTCCTTCCTGGTAATCTCAAGCCGGTGACAGGAGTTGAACCCACGCTGTTGGCATCACACTGTTCTCTCAACCCATAATCCAGCCAACTGAGCTAAACTGATTCCGCTAAACACATGAGGAAGGGAGGGATTGAACATGAAGAAGAGAGTGAGAAAATTCATGTAGAATATAAGTCCTGGCATTGACCTGTTAGTCTGTTGCTGTATTGCACACAGCTTTAATTCCATAGAATTACATACTAAGCATTTATCTTGTGAACATGTTCAGAAATGGTCTCTCATGACACTTAGTAAGAGCAGTACATTTTAAACATTGGTTATTTTAGTGAGATATGTGAGAATTTCAGTCTTCATTTTATCCAATTATACTCTTTATTCATTCCTCCCTTAACGTATGATTTTCACACATGTGGTTTGAATTTGAACTCATACTAATGTGTGCAAAAACAGACACCAAATTTAGATGCCTTGTTCTAGAAATATGGCTTTAGGCCAAGCTGCTAGTAATTTATTATTAAACTATGCAAAAAATAATTAACTCTGATTCACATTAGGGTGTATGCTAGGGTCAGAGTTTGATTAAGGAATGAATCCTCCCAACACGGGTCTGTGGAATTTATATAAATTTACAAAATATATCACACTATTGAAATATCTGTGTGTGACTTATCAGCCGTTGTTTCTATAAATCATGTCATGGCAGTTGGGACCAAAATAAATTTTGCAAGTCCTGCTGGTGTTGCAATTTTGTTAAATTGTCCTTGGTAGAAATATCCTGGCCTCTGCTGTGTTACGTCATGCTTAGATGTTCATGGTTCATAGCATTGAAGATTTGCTAAAGGAATGGTCTTAGTATCATTTCATATAAAATGCTGTTAAGGATTGTTTTAAGTATAAAAGGTATTAGTAATTTTTTATACAGGAGGCATGTTAGTGAGAAACTGAACACGGTTTATTTAAATAGACACTGGCTACTAACCTGGATGTTGTCAGTCTGGTGGTAAAGAAATAGCTTGCATTTACATAGCATCATTCACGGCTTAAGACATTTCAAAGTGCTTTATAATTAATGTAGAGCAATTTTAAGGGTGATCACTTTGTTCGATGGGGAAATATGGTATTCAGTTTGTGCAAAGCAAGATCCCACTAATAGTAACAGAACCTTGACCAAGTCATTTCCTTCATTGATGTCTGTTGTGGGATAAATGTTGGCCTGAAACATGGAGAATTCTGTACCATTTTTTAAAAAATAATGATCCTTGAATCCACCTGAGAGGGCAGACAAGGTTGAAGTTTAATATTTTAGTCAAAGGGCATTATCTCTATCAGTGCAGTCTTCTCAAGAGTACAATATGGAAACGTCAGCCTAGAAACCTCTACTCTCGTGGAACTTGAACCTACAACCTTTTGACTCAGGGCCGAGAGTGCTGTCACTGAGTCATAGCTGATGTGATCATTTGGCATTGAGATTATTCTGCTTTGTGTAACAGTGTAAACACATTTTATAGTACACAGCTTGGGCCTACAGACAATGTGCTTTCCTCAGCTTCTTACCAGCACTGGCTAGGAAGTTACAATTTAAGGTGTGGTTGTACAGCAATATATCCAATTCACCAGTAAACATTCTTTCTATTATCTATCAACACTTGTTAAACTATCAACAGCACTTTCATCATGTAGAACTTAGGCCATTTGCTCTTTGAGCCTGTTCTACAATTCAGTTAGGTCACATCTCCACTCAAACGGAACTCCCTATGGCCCACTTTTGCCCTTCATATATTTGTTTAACAAAAATCTATCAAATTCAGTTTAAAAATTATCAATTGATCTACCATCAATTGCCATTTGCAGAAGACAATTCCAAATTTATATTTACTCCATGTCTGGCTTCAATTTTTAGGCACTGTTATTTTAGAATATATCTTAGACTCCTCACCAGTGGAAATAAGTAGCCCTTTCTTTCTAAAACAGAATACTGCAGATGCTGGAAATCTAGAATTAGAAAAATGTTGATTATACTCATCAGGTTAGGCAGTAGCTGTGAAATTAGCACCAGAGTTAATGTTTCAGGAGAAGGAGCTTTATTCAGAACTGAGATGCATATAATGGATTTTAAGCAAAGGTTAGGTGGGGCGGTGACAGAATGAGGTCTGAATTATATTGGAAAACAGGGGGGATTGAATTGTGGAAGCTCAGCCTTGAGCTCCTGGGCTTCTTGTGAACGCCTGTCCAAGAACAGAGAACCACCACTTGATTAACACATTTCAACAGCACTGTTTTTATTCAAGACTGTCAGTATACGAATATACAAACAAGGCTTGGGAGAAAAGCCACCTTAGACCACGCCGGGTACTAAAGAGTGGATTCTCTCACCGTTGATAGGGAAAGTTGTTACATTTATACATAACTTCTCACGCAATACAGAGTCCCGTATCATTAAGCTATTGCACAGTGTATTAATCAAAGCATACTTTATTGGAAGCTTACACATCAAAAGTGCTCTAAATCTAACACACACACAGATACCAACAGCCATCTGGTTAAGCTTTTAACACCATCTCTAAAGTCTGACATAGCCCTCATTATTCTTACTCTGCTTTTCAAGGTAACATTCAGATATCAAAAATTGCTCTAAACTAAACATGTATTCATTAGTACAGCTCTAAAACAATGAGGCACCAGTATTCCTCTGATGGCTGCCCTTTGATCTGGTGCTATGTACTATCTCATCCTCGGACCTGTGGGGAGGATTGTTTACCGCTAGGCTGGCTTCTTACAAATTGCTATGTTAGCAATTCGTTTCGCTTAGCCTGTCGCTTAGGATGCCGGGAAATACAGCCAATATGCCGGGGCCATTTTAGTTAACATTTCTGAGCTCCATTTTCTATATGGTCACTATATCTATTTCCAACTTATCAGAATGATACAAGATTTAGTCTTACAGAGCCAAGGGGAACTGTAGTAGAGCAAGATAAGAAACAAATAAACAAAATATGTTCCTAGAGCAGGTGTAATACTGCCTGAAAGCAAAAATAGGAGGAAGAAAAGAAGAACCTGCATGGAAAAGGAAACAAAATGGGTTTGTGGTCTGCCAATATTGAACTCAGTATTCAAACAGAGTGGAGCAGTTTTGCAAAGTGCTCATCCAATTCAAATTTTGTCTCACTGGCAACAGTAATCCATAGTAGATGAGATTGAAAAGTGAATTATTGCTTTACTTTGAAGGATTATTTAAGGTCTTGGACAATGTCAAGAGAGGTAGCAGTAGGACAAATGCTCCTCTGCCTGCCTAGAAAGTGGTTGAAGTTTTGGGAGTGATTGAAGAGTGGACCAGGGAGGAAATAGTCCCTTCAGAATGTGTACAGGGGAGGGCAAGATGTGTTTATTGGTGACAGCATCCTGGAGATAGCATACCAATCACCGAATACGGAGTCTGGTGAGGTGGAAGCTAAGAGCAAGGGGAACCCTATTGTCATAGTGGGAGGCAGACAAAGGGTTAAGAGAAGAAACTTAGGAAATGTGGCGAAGCAGTCAGTTGGAATTGTCAGTTAAGAAAAGTGGATGATCTCTCTGTAGCACTAGTGTAGAAGGTTGCATAGTCAAAACAGATGCGATACGGATTGGGGAAAGATGAGAATGAAATAGAATCCTTACAAGATGTAGATTGTAAAATTAGGGGCTTAAGTTAACTGTGGGAGCCATTGGACAGATAACCGATATTATTTATTTCTTTATTTATTCATTCATGGGATGTAGGTGTCTCTGGCTGAGTCAGTATTTATTGCCCATCCTGAACTGTCCTGCAAAATGTTATGAAAAGCTGTGTGCTTGAACAGTTACAATCCTTGACGTTTAGCGACACCCTCAGTCCTGTCAGGAAGAGAATTCAAGGAGTTTGACTCAACAATGGTGAAGGAACAGTGAAATAGTTCCAAGTCAGGATGGTGAGTGGCTTGGATGGTAAATTGTAGGTGCTGATGTTCCTATGCACATGGTATCCTTATACTCCTAAGTGAGAAAGGTCATGGATTTAAGAGGCATTGTCAGAGAAGTCTTGATGAATTGCAGAGGTGCATCTTGAAGATGCCTAATGTATCTCTTGTTCATCAGCGGACTGGTTGTCAACGCTTCACTGAATCCCCATTGAGATGTAGGTACAGGACTGCTTTGTGGTTGAATGTTCCCGTCTCCATTGAAATGGATAACCAAGCCTGGAGAAATGGAGGTTTACTCCTTGTAAGCCCCAGAGGAACACCCTGAAAGCGGACCTAGACTGGATCCTGGTCTTATGCCACAGTGGTGTAAGATGCAGATAGAATTTATGAGGAATATCAATCTCAGAATTTTCAAAGGCATGTCTGCTGCCCCTGCACACAATGACTTTCTTGCTCCATAATTTTAACCTAGGTTTAAACATACATATCCCTCAAGCCATGAAAGCTATTGGCCAAAGCATAACCTTGCTCCAAGTCAGGGGAAAAACTACAAGAAACCCATAGTGCTTTATTTTTAAGAAATGGTCCCAAACCTCTTTAGTGCATCTGTGCAACAACAGCGTATTTATATTGAACTTTTAACACAACAAGCACGACTAAATGCTGCATATAAGTGGAATTGAATGATAAATTGACACTGAGCTAAAGAAAGAGACCTTCAACCAGATGACCTAATGCTTATTAAAGGATAAAATTTTAAAGAATGTCATGGAGAAATAGAGAGGTTTAGGAAGGAAATTCCAAATCTTATGACCTATGCAGTTAAAGGCCCAGTCATTCACAAAGCTTTCAATATCAAACTGAACTACTTTGATTTTATTTTTCAGGCACTGGATGGGTTTGTACTTCTAGTGAGTGCTGATGGAATGATATTTTATGCATCTCCTACAATCATCAACTATCTGGGATTTCATCAGGTAGGGAGACACTCTTCTGGAACATTCTAATGGATTTTTGCAAGCGATACCTTTTTCTGTGTTGATTTTCAAACCTGTGAACTTTCCACTCCTCGGGTTTTTCACATCAGGATCAAGAGCCAAACATGTCTGTGCTGGGGCGCAGGAAAAGTCAAAGAGGTTACCCCTTCCAGTTGGCCCAGAAAGATCTTGGGTATTCCCCAACTTAAGCTGTCTTCACTCCCACAAGACACATCTACAGACCTTGGAACTGGGAAAATAAATCAAAGCAAAAAATAAGTTCCTTTTAAAAAATAGTTTCTCATTTTGAAAACCATACCATAAAATATACTTATTGGCAATGCTGAAGCCTATGGAATTGAAGAGACTATGGCTATGCACATATGAAGTTGGCTAAGACCAAGGGAACAGTGCTGAATAACTAATTTTCAGACTGAAGGGGACTGTACAGTATCCATGATAATGGGCTGAATGGCATCATTCTGCAGTGTAACACTTCTTACTCTTGAGATGTATGTGGAAGAGGGAAATCTCAGCAAGATCATGAAAGCAGACGACTTGCTGAATTTAACTGCAGGACCTTCTTATTATTTTATTGTTCCAATTCCTGACTGATCACTGGCCAGTTTGACAGGTAATCTAGCTACTGAGCAGAAACAGCATGTAGACAATCAGGAGGGAATAATGCAAATCAGTGCTTGACTGGGGTCAGAGTGTGTGAGTTTCATGACAGACTGGAAAGTAGAGGCCACGGATCGCATCAGCAGGTACATAGACACTGTGATCAGGGGAGGGGAAGCTGAAGGCTTCTTTGAGAGGCATACTAGCCAGGAGTGCCATTAAAAGCACTTAGCATTCTGAGGCTGTAACCTCTGCCTTATTCTCACTACTGGGTATCCCGAACCCTAGGAAAGCTGCCCAGCATGTTAAATTTAAATTGCATAGTGTTAATGAAGTGTCCCTTGCCAAGCTAGGTCACTTACATGGCACGCTTTCTATCACCAATATTTTCCGCAATTCCCTGACAATGTGCAGGCTTTTTGTTGGACTGAAGGGTCTCCTTAAGGTTGCTACATATCTGCATATTTAAAGGGACTGTTTCTTGTTTGGCCCTTTCACAGCATTTTTCAAATGCTGCACTTATCAAGAAGTGGGTGATATTCAGGTTGTAAAATTCTAAGTAAGTGGTATAAGTTCGATACAGTTAGACCAACTTACCTCTGTTCTATATTTCATTGTGAGAATGTAAGAATTTTAATTAGATTTTCAAGTTTTTGTGACATGGGTGAGACCGCATAGTCCCCTAGGTACCCTATTGATCAGAACAGATAAATGTTGAAGTTCTCTAAAGGACTTACAAGGATATTACTATGGTTGGAGGATTTGAGCTATAAGGAGAGGCAGAATAGGCTGGCACTATTTTCCCTGGAGTGTCAGAGGCTGTGGGGTAACTTATAGAAGTTTATAAAATCATCAGGGGCATGGATAGGTGAATAGCCAAGGTTTTTTCTCCAGAGAAGGGGAGTCCAAAACTATCGAGCATAGGTGTAAGGTGAGAGGGGAAGGATTTAAAAGCAATCTAAAAGGCAATTTTTCCACTCAGAAGGTGGTGCATGTACACAATGAACTGCCTGAGGGAGTGATGGAGGGTGGTACAATTACAAAAACTGCTGCCTCACAGCGCCAGAGACCTGGGTTCAATTCCCGTCTCAGGCAACTGGCTGTGTGGAGTTTGCACATTCTCCCTGTGTCTGCATGGGTTTTCTCCGGGTGCTCCAGTTTCCTCCCACAGTCCAAAAATGTGCAGGTTAGGTGAATTGGCCATGCTAAATTGCCCGTAGTGTTAGGTGAAGGGGTAAATGCTGAGGAATGGGTCTGGGTGGGTTACTCTTCGGAGGGTCGATGTAGACTTGTTGGACCGAAGGACTTGTTTCCACACTGTAAGTAATCTAATCTAATCATTTCAAAGGCATCTGGATAGGTATATGAGTGGGAAGTGTTTAGAGAGACATGGGCCAAATGCTGGTGAATGGGACTAGATCAGTTTAGGATATCTGGTTGTAATGGACGAGTCAAACCGAAGGGGCTGTTTCTGTGCTGTGCATCTCTATGACTGTATGACATGAATTAACCATTTTACCTTTTGTTTTAATGCTACTTTCTCGTTCACTTCCAGGTGTTTTGAAACTCAGTTTCATAGTGGTTATGATGAAATAATGAACTGGCAATCTTCAATTTGTTTAGATGTTATTTTTCTGTTGCGATATAATCTATACTGAACAACAGTAATTATGCTTCAAAGTGCTTAATTGGCTACGAGTGCTTTATGGTATCAAAGACTTTTCTTCTAATCCATTCATGGGACGTGGGTGTCACTGGAAAGTCCAAAGCTTATTCCTTTTACCTATTTGTCCATGAGAAAGTGGAAGTGAGGCGCCTGCTGCAGTGCGTGTAGTGAAAGCATTTGTTGACCCAGCAAAGATGTTATTTCCCAGGATGCCCTTCTCCTTTTAGAAGATAAATCCTGTGGGTTAGGCATGTGCAGTTGAAGAAACCTTGACAAGTTGCTGCAGTCTATAATAGAGATTAGATTAGACTTACAGTGTGGAAACAGGCCCTTCGGCCCAACAAGTCCACACCGACCCGCCGAAGCGCAACCCACCCATACCCCTACATTTACCCCTTACCTAACACTATGGGCAATTTAGCATGGCCAATTCACCTGACCCGCACATCTTTGGACTGTGGGAGGAAACCGGAGCACCCGGAGGAAACCCACGCAGACACGGGGAGAACGTGCAAACTCCACACAGTCTGTCGCCTGAGTTGGGAATTGAACCCGGGTCTCAGGCGCTGTGAGGCAGCAGTGCTAACCACTGTGCCACCGTGCCGCCCATAGTGGTGGACAGGCCTGAGATTTAATGTGGTGATTCGAATGCTTATCAAACTGACTGCTTTGTCCTGCATTCTGTCAATGTCCTTGAGTGTCATTGGAGTCACATTCATCCAGGCAAGTAAAGAATATTCAATCATTCTCCTGGCTTATGCCTTGTAGATCATGGGAAAGCTTTGGTGTTGATGAGGTGAGTCACTTACCACTCACCAGCCTCTGGCCTGCTTTTTCAGTCATAATATTTACGTGGCTGGTCCAATTAAAGTTCTGATCAATGACAATCTTCCAGAATGTTGATGGGTATGGATTTAGTGATGGTCATGCTGTTGAATCTCAACAGGAGGTGGCTAGACTTTGACTTCATGGAGATTATCATTGTTCAGCACTTGTAGAACATAGAACATAGAACATAGAAAAATACAGTGCAGTACAGGCCCTTCAGCCCTCAATGTTGCGCCGACCGAAGCCTACCTAACCTACACTGGCCCAATAACCTCCATATGCTTATCCAATGCCCGCTTAAATGACCATAAAGAGGGAGAGTCCACCACTGCTACTGGTAGGGCATTCCATGAACTCACAACCCGCTGAGTGTGGCATGAATATTGATTGTCACTTATCAGCCCTAGCCTGGATGTTGTCCAAGTCTTGATACATGTGAGGATGGAGTATACCATTGTCTGATAAGCCTCTAATGGAGCTGTGCATAAAAGAACATCCCTACATCTGACTTTGTGATGGATGATGTCTCACTGTCGAGGGCAGTCACTGTCACCTCACTGTTGAAATTCAGCTCTCTCATTCATGTTTACACCAAGGCTATAATGTGATCTGGGACCTCAGCAGAAGCCAAACTGTGCACAGTGAAAGGCATTGTGCAACTGCAAGTCTCTTCTTCTTTGAGACCTCGCATTCACTTGTCTCTTGAAGATTCTTCAAACAAATGTTTCTTCCCCCACAAGATCAAAGGAGTAAAACATGTGATTTTTGAGACAATTTCCTTCAAATCTACAGCCCCTGCCTTACCACCCTGGTGCAGCTACCCAACCCAACCCTTTACAAAGACTTTGCTTTGCTTGTCTCACATATTTTAAAGATTTTTCATGCATCACTGTGCAACTAAGAAAAAGATTCCAAATTTTGGATAAAACGTTGAATCAAGGCACTTTATTCCCTATTAGGCAGACATTAAATTTTTCAGAATACTATTTTAAATAGCATGGTGGAGTACTTTGTGACCATCAATATTTATCCTCCAACCAACATCACTGAAAGCAGGTTATTTAATCAGTATTCAAGTGCCTTTATAGGGCCTCGCTCATGCAAATTTGCTCCAATGTCTACATTACAACAGTGACTATCCTCCAAAAGTGCTTCATTGACATAAAGTGCTTTTGGATATCCTGAAGTAATTCAAGACGTAATTTCTTCCCTGTAATCTCTGGTTCTCAAACTTTCAATGACTTAAAATGATCCAGTCCCAGTTAGGGGCTGACAAAAACAGAAGTTGCTGAGAAAGCTCAGCAGATCTGACAACATCTGTGATTTCTGAGGAAGGGTCACCGAAACGTAAACTTTGACTTCTCTTCACAGATGTTGCCAGACCTGCTGCGCTTTTTCAGCAATGTCTGTTTTTGTTTCTGATTTACAACATCTGGTTCTTTTGGTTTTCATTCAGTGAGGGGCTACATCAAATCACCCTGGCCTCAGTGACAGAAGAATTAATATCAGCCAGGACTGAGTGAAGAGGTATTTAAAATCACCCATACCTTGGTGCACTATGTATTTAAAATCTCCCTCATGAGAGGATTAGATTGATCAGCTTTCACATGACCACATACCCACCTACCCCACACCCCCGAACAATCCCAACTAGTTCCCACACACAAATGCAAGGCTAAACACTGGTCAATGTATGGAATGGACATGTGAAGTATCAACACCAACGGCCCCTGGAATCTTGGATGTAGCAAAGCGAGGAATTTTGGTCTTTCCAATTGGTGACTGATGTTTGGGCAGATGAATATTCTCAGCACGGTTTACACTGAGACAGGAAAGTTCGAGATATCTCATAATTATGAAGCGAGTGGTTGAATATACTTTCTTTGAATAAAAGATTGGAATTTGAATGGCCTGGCAATATTGTTCAGCACTCTGTGGAAACTACCAGCCTAATACCTGCGGTCTCATTTCCTATTCACATCAATGAACAGCATAGATTGAATGTAAAATTGCTCAGTAAATGCAGAAGGCTACTTAAAATTACAGCCTTTGAACAAAAACAAGCTTATGCCAGGAGAAACACTGCAGGCTCTTTCAAAAGGCTGCTCTCATGCAACGGACATTTGATCTGCTAGTCCCAGTATTATGCAAAGTGTTTCAAGTGTTGGCCACTTGTGACACAGTGTTTAAATGTTCAGTCATGGTTTTCTGCTATTCAGCTCCTAGCGTGCCACGGCTTGGAAAATATGGAGAGGATAAATATTTCTGGACGTCTTGTCATCCAATTAGACTGGATAAAGCATTCCCGTCTGGTGAAAAGACACAAATTTTTTGTTTATGAATAATCATTCAAGTCAAAGCATAATTGATCAGAAGAAGGAGCAACAAGAATGACCATAAAGCCTAGATATTCCCAGAAGATGAATGTACTGACACAATCCTAGGTGTGATTGCATTAATACTATCCTATATTCTAAGTGCAAAAGTTGTAAGTTCAGATTCTATTCTAATGACATGGGTTCTATTCTAGTACCATGCCCTAGCCTGATACTCCCATGCCATGCTGAGTAAGTTTTACACTATTAAAGGTTCTTTTTATTAGATGAGACAATAAAATGAAGCACAATCATCCCTCAAAGGCAGATGTGAAAGATCCACAGCACCTCTGATTGAAGAACAGGGCAGGTTCTCCCTCGTATAAGACAAACATTTATTGCTTATTCATCATCACTGAAGAAGATATTGTTTTCATTATTTAATTACTGTTTGTGGGACTTTGTTTTTGTATAATTTGGCTAGCACATTTCCTATATTATAATAGTGACTACTGTGCTAAGGGTTCATAACATATTGTTTTGGACTCGGTTTCTAAAGTAGAGAAATACTGTATAGCTTTAAGTTTGATTTGTATTTATATATTGTGTGTGTTAACAATTGAAGGACATAGTTTTAGTTATGTTCTTGAATTCTAAGTTTTGGTTACATCCATCTAAATGAGGTCTTTAAAACCCTTGAGGTGAATAGTTCAAGGCATTAGGAAAAAGGATAACAGAAGAGAAAAAAATAACTAGGCTCTTGACTAGCAAAAAGGAGAGAGAAAGGGCAATATGTACATGTTCAGTCAGAGTGAAAATGTGCAGTTAGATTAGTAGTATCCAAAACGTTAGGGCTGGGGGAAAAAGTCCTGAGTGGCTTAAAAGAAAACTCCAGAAGCAAAAACAACAAATTTCTGAGTGTATGGCAACCCATGTGTTTTGGCTGAAAGCATTTAGAAGTCAAGGAAAAAGCTCCAGCAACCAATTACAGCCACATCAACTAACAAAGAACTTAATATCCTTCATTAACATTTGTGTATTTATAAGGTTGGTTTTGAGAGTAAAGGTTTGAAGCTTTATTCCTGATATTTGTAATAAGACCATCTCAAATAGTTCTTGAATAATGTAAAATAGTTTGGTTTTTTTGCACTCACAAATTTTGAGGTTCTTTTGATAAAGTGGCATTGGCAGCCTCTCGTGAACATGTTCAGTTCCTGGCCATCAAAGCAAACAAACAGCAAAAATAAAACTTATCTATCAAGCCAGGTTTTGTTCTGGAATCAGACTTGTACAGTATTAGCATCAGCTATGTTCATAACATTATGTTTCAATTTTAAAATATTTCAATGCTGTGAATTCCTTTGAGACAAACCACATTTGAAAAGACTCAGGATAGATGCAAACATTTCTTTCTTTAAATAGAAGAATATTTAAAGAAGTATGGTAACCTTTAATTGTAAAAATAAACTTAACTAATCTATGATTACTACCAGATAAGTTGGCTCAAAATAATCTAGTTTTACCTGATATGAGTTTAATGAAACAAAGTGATTCATTTTGGTAGGAAGAACATAGAAGGACAACATAAAATAAAGAGCACAGTTCACAACATAAGAGCAGAGAAACCTGAGTGGAGAAGTATACAAGTCATTGAAAGTGGCAGAACAGGATGAGAGACCAGAGTCTAGATGAAGGGCTTTTGCCCGAAATGTCGATTTTACTGCTCCTCGGATGCTGCCTGAACTGTTGTGCTTTTCCAGCACCACTCTAATCTAGACTCTGGTTTCCAGCATCTGAAGTCATTATTTTTACCAGGTTGAGAGACCAGTTAAAAAAAAACTCTACAGTATCCTAGGCTTATTAACAGTGAAAGGAGGTGATGCTGAATTTGTTTTGGATAATGGTTCTCCCTCAGCTGGAGTATTTTGGCAAGTTCTGGATGCCATACTTTAGGAAGAATACAAAGATCTTGGAGAGACAGTGCAGAAATGATTCACAAGAATGGTTCCAGAGATGAGGAACTTCAATTCGGAAGAGAAGTGGGTGAAGTTAAGATTTCTTTCCTTGGAGAAAAGTCGGCTGAGGGGAGATTTGGTAGAGGTCTGAGCGATATAAAAAGGGAGAAACTGTTTCTAATTATGAGCAGATTGAAAAGTAGGCAAGGATTTAAAGTAATGATGACATGAGGCAAAAACAGTTCTGCACAGCAAATAACTAAGGTCTAGACTGCACTCCCTGACATTGTGGTAGCGACAGGTCCAGTTGAGGCATTCAAAAGGGAATTAGACCATTATCTAAAAAGGGAGATTTGCAGGACTATGAGGAGAAAGCAGGAGAATGGAGCTGAATGAATTGTTCATTCAGAGACACCATGTGTTGACTCTTGTGCTGTAACAATTCTGTGATTCCCCAATTCAGCAATAGCTGGTATTAGTTTTGCTAGTTTTAGACTAACTGGTTCAATTGTTTCAATATTGAATCGTATGGCAAAGGCAGCAATTTCTTTTCCCCAAATATTCAAAATTCCTTCAAAAAGATGTGCCTAATTTCCGTCTGGGGTTTTGGGGTTGTTTCTCAGTCTCAAAAGGCCAAACTTAAAATTTTTCAGGGGAAACACTATTCTCTTCTGCCTCAGTGAATCCCTGCCACTTTTTAATGCTACTTTTTGCAAATCAGAATGCTTCCTGTGTGCAACGCATAACTGTCCCTGCTGGATTCATATTCATCCATTAAGACTGGAAAAGAATTTCCTGATTTTCATTGAAAACTGCGCATTTAACAAACCAAATAAACAGATGTCTCCTCCAGCAAGTCCTGAAGAAATTCATCAGCCTGGGAAAGGTAGTGAGTAAAGTGCCATGACATTCCTTGGTGTTTTTCAACAACATACAAGCCACCAAACATTGTGTACAACCAAGTTGAACATTTGGCAGGGAGGAAAGCTGAAAGGAGAATTAATGTTAAAGCCAAACCTTGTACATCTGAATACCAAAAAGGAGAAGCTCTGGCTCAACCTCCTGGGCATTAAGAAAGCCTCTTTTAAAATCTGAAATTTAGAATAGAAGTAGGCCTGTTCCATTTACAGTACATAGAGACAAAGGTGGAGGGATAGTCTAAAGTAGCTTACTTTTCATCTGCACAGCGCCTGGGCTCGGCTGCGCTAAGATCCTAGAAGAAGAAGGGGCAGAATGCTGAGGAACTATCCACCTGAGAGGCGATACAGGTCCAGGGTAAAGAACCTTGAGATGACTGAAAGGCAAGGTTGGAGGAAGATGCATCTGTCCAGAGTACTGGTGGTTAGGCTTTGGAACATTTTACAAGAAGACTTCAAGTCAAAGAGAAATCAAATGTATTCACTGCACTTGAAGGTGACCAGGATGCTTAATTCTTTTACATCTTTGCTCTTTTCAAAGCTCCACTGTGAATCTCTCAGTCTGCAACATATAGGAGCATCTATCAGGTAATTATTGCCCTTAATGCCAGGGTAGTCCATTTCACTTGCTTCAGGACGGATGGTGTCCTGCAGACACAGAGGCTGCCAGAATTTATCTCCGTATCTGAATCCTCCCAGGTGCAGGGGTTAGTTGACTATGTGCTTGTGCCAAGATACCCAACATGAATGCAGAGAGGCACATCAGCTGAAAGGGCTACCACTCCCTCAACAAAGTAACCCCTCTGTGACCATCACAAAAGATGCTTCCATAATTGTGCCTGCATCCTCACTGGTTGCCATGATTTATTTATCCTCAGGCAGTCTGAAGGTCTAGACTCACTCTCTTTGAGCACAGCTGAATCCTCGAGGAGAAAAGCTATTCCCTGAAAACCTGTTTTCTTACACACCTGCAACATCCCCCGACTCAGCTGCAGGGAAGGTACACTGATAGCCACCTTCATCCAAGGCCACTCACTGAACAGCTCAGGAGTCTTTTAAAGATGGAGATCAAGTGCCGAGAGGACGCAGTACAGTGGGCACTTCCCAGAATCAATGTGGTCTTTTACATTTTCTACAGCTTTCTACTGAGAAGAGTTGAATGTGGACCCTGTGGAGTAATGGGTCCTCCCCTCTGATAAGGAGGTGGAGGCATTTGCTGTCCATGAGGCTGGTGAGGTGAAACATCAACAGGAAGACAATCCCAACCCTTCCCCACAGGACAGGGAAGAGATTATCCATCTCTATCCTTTGAGCAATTCATGTGGGACCCCATCATCACCAGATGCTTTGGAGTATTGTTGGATGTGACTGTGTCCTGGGGTTGAAAGCTGACCAGGAGTTCAGACTATGTGACTTGGCTACATTAGGGATGGACGTTAGAAAGATCCAGCCTGGTAGAGGATTGATGGACTGTAGAAGGATATATCACATAGATTGGCTAAGATAATAAAGTATTTAGACATTATGGACATTTCTGTTAATGTAATGACAATAGTTATTATCTTTCACAGATAAACGTATTTGTTTTATTTATGGATTCCTAGTTTCTTGCTTAACACAACTAAACTTATATAAACAAGACAGCAATTCCATTAATGCTCTAACTGACACAGTTGCCTCTGCTCTCAGACACCCCTAAGTAGTGACCCCTTCTGGTCACAGGGAAGGTGAAGACAGGTTGCTCATATGCCTGAATAAATGGCTGTAAAGGTTGGGGGGGGGGGGGGGGGGGGGTTAGCCTCATTGTGCAGGGACCCTAGATTAGACTGCAATTCTGCCAAGGCAGCCATCATTGCTTGGATGTTGGACACAGAGCACCCAGCTGAGTGGCTCAGGAATCAGAGGATGGGGACATTCACTCCAAAACCGCTGAACCCTCACCTCTTCCTCTGAATCCTCAGATCGTTAAAATTGTGTCCTCATCACTGGACAGTATTTGGTGCTGGAGTTCATCTTCCATATCCTCACTTGCCATGAAATGTATGGAACTTTCCAAATCCATGACCTCCAGAATTCCAGGAAGAGAACCTTTATTTTAATTTTGATTTGATTTGATTTGATTTATTATTGTCACATGTACCTAGGAACAGTGAAAAGTTTTGTTTTGCATGCAGTACAGACAGGTCATACAATACAAAATGCATAAGAGTGATAGAACAGAGGAATGCAATATTAAGGCTGTAAAGAAGGCTCACAAAGAACAAGATCAACATTAAATTTGAAATTTGATCAATCCTTTCAGCAGGGAAGAAGCTGTCCTTGAATCTGTTGGTCTCTGTGTTTAAGTGTTTGTATCTTCTGCCTGTCGGAAGAGATTATAAACATGGTGGGAGGTGTCTTTGATTATGTTGACTGACTTTCCAAAGCAGCAAGAAGTATAGAGGACACACTCACCTTCAAATTCTGCTCCATGCTCCCAACCTGAGTTGGGGATATGTTGCCCATTCCTTCAAAGCCGTGATCCTAAAATTCTGGAATTCCCACAATGGGAATACCTTCATCACACAAACTGATGTTTACAAAGAAGGTGAAGTTCTCAAGACAAACTAAGGGCAATAAATGCCTTGTCAGTAACACCTACATCCCCCAAATGAACAGAAAGTAAAAGAAAAATTTACTAATCTCCAGGTATCATGAGACAATGTGGGGGAGGATGGATTTTTTTTACACATTAGGCCTTTATCTCATTTGTCCATCAATAATACTGGGAACTCCTCCCACACACAGCAAAGAGGAAAATCTAAGTTGCATTGCACAAACAGACTTCTGGGAGGTTTATCGAATAAAGCAGAAGCATTTTTTAATTTCTGATTCTTTATGTTGAATGCAGTACTTCTCTAAACTTTTTTGTCCCTCCAATGCAGACTTGTACTGTGACATCTGAAATTCTAAACCTATGTCTATATGTACATTAAGACTTTCATTCGACTGGTGTCAGTTGCAAGCTAACCTGTCTATTTCTGCATATTCAGACTGACGTGATGCACCAGAGTGTGTATGACTTTATCCATGTTGATGATCGGCAGGAGTTTCAGCGGCAGCTACACTGGGCCATGAATCCACCCCAGCAGGTACCTGGGCCAGAACCTCCAGGACAGGGAGCTAATGGTGTGTACACACAATCTACTTTCTCATTATCCTCAATACATGATGGAGTATGAGAAATGAGCTCCACCCTTGTACAGTAGCAGTAGGACTTGGGATTGTATGAACAGGTGGCGCTGTACCTTTTTTGCCTTGCAACACAACTCAGTGATTTTCTAAACTATACCAGAAGGCATTAACACTCCACAACACAGTGTTGTGTTGCAGTCGAATATAGATCATAACATGTCAGAGACTCCCTATTAATGAACTGATTGAAGAATATATTCTTAAGTTTATACAATAACATAAAATTGATAGTCCATCAGCAATCCATTTTATATCTCCTAATTTTTCAATTCCATTGACGTCAATATTTATAATGTTGCACAAAGTCAAAATTCCATCTCAAACTTGGTTCTTACATCAATCTGGCAGCTTTCATTATCTTGTTTCTGCTACTGGCCTGTAATTTGCCAAATTAATTGAATTGAGTTCTATCACTTCTCATGTTGGGTTTGAACCCACAAGGGCTGGAACGTGACCTGCACTCTGTTGATACAGGTGATTTTGACAAAAATGCAACAGTAAAGGACTGACACATTAACCAGCTCTATGATAGGTAATTCATCTTCACTGAAAATTCCTATATGGTTATTAGCTCGCTCTATCTCTGACTCATACTGCCATCTAATAAAATCCTCACGTTATTAGAGCTCTATTAAGTTATCTTCCCTTCATTAAAACCAACCATAGAAAATGCAGCAGTGGCGTGTTTCCAAATTTCTGAAGCCTGGTCTCTGTGGACAAGATTCCCTGTAGACAGGCCAGCCTAGTCAGATTAATTGTGAAAAACAATGGGTGAACATGCAAATACCAAGTGTAGAGGTAACTAGTTGGATAAATATTAAACTTTGTTAAATTTGGTATTACCTCTAGCTGAGAAGTAGTACTTTTGCCACTGAGGTAAAATATTGCAGGTTTGTGTCCCATTCTAGAGACTTAAACTTCTAATCTGGACTCTCACTCCACTGTATTACTGAAGGAGTGCTGTATCAAGAGAGGTGCTGTCTTTCAGATGGAAACTTAAAGCATGACATAAATATTCTGATGCCACTATTGTAAAGAAGAGTAGAAGGTTTCTTCGAGTGACCTTCATAATATTTAACAATATCGTGTATCAGATTAACTAGTCAAGATCACATTGCTGTTAGTGAGAGTTCACTGTGAGCAAATTGGCTGCCATTTTCCCTAAATTACCATAGCAACTATATGTCAAAGGTGCATCATTGGTTGTATAGTACTAAGGGGTATGGTAGAAGTGCAAATCTTCTTTTCTTCTTTTACAAGAGCTTTTGGAGCATTTTTGAGAAATGGTAAACTGATGGAGTTTATTATAAAGTGGAATTTTTTTTTCAAGGAAATTCAAATACTGGTTATATTGTTTCATATCTATGATCCACACAACTGATATAAATTTGGAAAGCCCAAATGTACTATTGGCTTGGCTCAGTTGATAGTAATCCAACCTCTAAAATTAAAAGGTTGAGAGTTCAAGCCTATTGCAGGAGTGGAGATCATAGTCAGGGCTGACATTTCAGTACTATGCTGCTAGTCATCCTTCTGATGGGATATTAAGCTAAGGTCACACCAGTCTGTCCAGCTGCATGTTAAAGATCCAGGAGGACTGTCTGAAGAAGAGCAGGGGAGGCCTTTCTGTCATCTTCTCTCAATCAACAATACTAAGCACTGGTGCACTGATAATTACTTCTCTGTTTATGAAATGGATGTAGTGATCAGGTGCCTAATATGAGCACTATGAAATATATTCTGAAAGATATGATAAGACTTTGTATAAAATGCAAGTTCAATTTTGTTTTTGGCCTCCAAGATCTATTGAATCACCTGAAGCCTCTTACTGGCTTGTTTACTGATATATCGCTTGTAGTGGATATAACAGTGACTTGATTTCCTGGTGAGAGATTAGTAATTCTAAAACTTTACCTTGTCAAATTTCAGGTGATGAGTATCGGGGCTCTTTCAAAGTTCGTGACTCAAAAATTCATGACCCAAAAGTTCTGCCACCAGAGTTTTCTCCATTTTTGAACCGTTGTTTCATCAGTCGAGTGCGTTGCCTGTTGGACAGCACGTCAGGATTCCTGGTATGTAAACTATTGAGGAAAGACCTGAAGAAAAAGCTACTGTCTTCAACTGATTTGATATCCAAGGGCAAGGCAAGGCCTGATCCCCATGATTATATTGTGAATCATCATTGTTGGGGCTCTACAGCCCTCAGTATAAGGTTTCAGTCGGAGGAGAAGTCTTGTCATGAGCATACACCCATGTCACTAGGTGCAACCTTTAGTTCCAGTCTGTCCCTTCAGAGTTGTCAGGCTGGCATCTGCCAGTTTCAGACACATTACAGAAAACTCTCTTGCCACTTACTCCCGAGAAAGATAATTTTAATGGCCTGCTCAGCCCTTTCACCTCCCCACCCTTGGGAAAGGCCCACAATTGCTGCTAGTAAGCTTGTTATGCCTCTTTTCTCTCAGCATTCCAGCTTCTGAGGATTCACTGGCTACATCCAGCAGGCCTGAGACACAGTTAGAGTCCTCATTCTGGCACTTCCAGATAAATGGACTCAGTCGGAACGAGTGAAGGCTCACCTACCTCTCCACATGAACCAAACCATTGGAAACTGCACTGTTAGGTTAGTGCCTGGTCTGGTAGTCAGCCTTCCTCACCAATGTTACAGCCGATTGTCCTGGAGAGCCTTCTGGTTCCCATGCTTCAGGTCGGAACAGGGGTTGACCATTCAACCTCTCAAGCCTATCCTGCCATTCAATTAGACCATGATCAATCTGTATCTTAATTCTGTCTAGCTGCCTTGATATTAAGATTCCCAAGACCCTTTACCTAACAAAATTAGATTTGATCTTCAAATTGTCAGCTGATGTGGATTCAACAGCATTTGGGGGGGGGGGGGGGGGGAGGGGGAGGTTCCAGATTTCTACTACCTTTTATATGAAAAGATTACTTCCTGATATCATCCACATGTGGCTCAGCTCTAACTTAAAGGTTATTCCCCTCTCCCCCCTGGTTCTGGATTCCTTTAACAAAGGAAACTGACTCTTGCTTTTTACCCTGTCAATTCTTTTAATCATTTAAACAGGTTAATTTGATCACTCCTTGACCTTCTAAAGGCAAGGGAGTAGAAGTGTAATTTCTTTGCATCAACTTTTTTTTCTGCTCTGCTTGTTTCTTTATTTCTTCACCCCTCCCACCTTCTCATGGCAGACAATGCAGTTCCAGGGCAGACTGAAGTACCTCCAGGGACAGAGGAAGAAAACTGGTTCTGGTGCCAACCTTCCCCCACAGCTGGGTTTGTTCTGTATTGCCGTGCCACTGCTGTTCCCTCCCATCAACGAGATGAATCTGAAAGGGTTGCTCCTCAAAACCAAACACAGGCTCGATGTCAGTCCTCAGACACTCAATGCAAAGTAAGTGACAATTCCCTAACTCGATCACATTAGAATGATCAGCAATGCACTTCATGAAGCAGATCAATTGTAACTTTGAAAGTATATGCATGAGAAAGATAAATTTGTAATGCTCTGAGGAAATAGTAGAGGAGTAAAACAAGTTGTCTGACGTTTTCAAAACCCTGGTAGTAGGATGATGAACTGAATGCTTCCTTCAGTGCCTTATGATTTCATAATTAGTCATAGAGTCATAGAGATGTGCAGTACAGATCCTTTGGTCCAATTCATTCATGCCAACCAGATATCCTAAATGAATCTAGTCCCATTTGCCAACCTGTGTCTGCGTGGGTTTCCTCCGGGTGCTCTGGTTTCCTCCCACAGTCCAAAGATGTGCGGGTCAGGTGAATTGGCCATGCTAAATTGCTCATAGTGTTAGGTGCACTAGTCGGAGGGAAATGAGTCTGGGTGGGTTACTCTTCGGAGGGTCGATGTGGACTGGTTGGGCTGAAGGGCCTGTTTCCACACTGTGGGGAATCTAATCTAATCTAATCTAATTTGGCCCATAACCCACTAAAACCTTCCTTTTCATATATTCATTCAGATGCCTTTTAAATGTTGTAATTGTACTAGACTCTACCACTTCCTCTGGCAGTTCATTCCATACACACAGCATCCTCTGCATGAAAATGTTGCCCCTTAGTTCCCTCTTAAATCTTCCCCCTCTGACCTTAAACAGAGACAAGGAGCTCATGAGAATATGAAATGCACTATCTCTTTTGAGGGTGTTTAGGTAGAAATTGCCTCACTGTTGTCTTTTAGAGAATGAAATCCAACATTCTTACAAAGGCTAGGGTGATCTATGACTCCGGTCCCATAATAACATGTTTCGATTTTAGCTCCACTCTGAATCACCCTAGTTCACCGTTCACATGGATGAACTGCAAATTAACTAGAAATGGACAATGAATGTTCTCCTTGCTGACCATATCTCAAATTAATAATTTTTTTAAAAAACTTTAAAGTATCACGTGGCCAACAATAATGTCTATTCATCACTTTTTAAATTTAATAATTCAGACATACAATTAGCCAAACCAACTTCTTCAAACATCATATTGAACAAAGCTATTATGTTTTTGTCCTGGATATTTTAGAATCTATAAACCTTTTTGATGTATGGGTGTGACTGGTAAGGTCCGAATCACCCTCAGAAGATGGTCTATAGCCTTGATTGTAAGCTGCTAGCCAGTTAGTATATCTGAGTGTCTTGTTAGACTTTTTCAGAAGCTGGTTACAATAGTCACAGTGAAAGTTGTTTTTGCTGACCAAGCACTTTATTTTCACATTTTTATCTTCCTCACTGAAGATAAATGTCTTTATCTCTATTAGTCTGTTTGTTTACAAACATTATGTGTTCAACAAAATTTGGTACTCAGATATGTTATGGCCCAAGGAAGGACTGACTCGTTTTTGAATATGTGAACCTCAATTTTTTTGAAGATTTGTCAACACTGGGACACAGCGCAAATTGACACTTTAAAGAATGTTGTGAGTTGTTTAATTTTGAGTGTTGTCGATTGTTTTAGAAGGTTGTGGGTTGTCTCAGCTGATGTGGTAGAGTTTGCCATAGCTGTCAAAATGCAAACCAAGTTCCCTCTTCACTTGTTTTAAATGGAATTCGGATTCTCAACTTGCCATTGGTTTACCTGAATTCATCTTGTGGGTGGCACAGTGGTTAGCACTGCTGCCTCACAGCGCCAGAGACCTGGGTTCAATTCCCTATGCACATTCTCCCTGTGTCTGCGTGTGTTTCCTCCAGTGCTCCGGTTTTCTCCCACGGTCCAAAAAGTGTGCAGGTAAGGTGAATTGGCCATGCTAAATTGCCCGTAGTGTTGGGTGAAGGGGTAAATATAGGGGAATGGGTCTGGGTGGGTTGCTGTTTGGAGAGTCGATGTGGACTTGTTGGGCCGAAGGGCCTGTTTCCACACTGTAAGTAATCTAATCTAATCTTATCTACATCATTAATTTAAATCTCTGAGTTACTAGCTGAGTGGCCTAACTGTTATTATTACTATTGCTTTGGTAAAATCACTTTGGATGCAGTATGCATTCAGTAACCAGCTAAAAACACTAAGTTTCCCAGCTTCAAGTCAGATTACTTCAAAATGCATGAATTGCAGCTGTTTCCATTAACCAGGTCAGATAGTGAATTGTCCCCAGCCCACCCCAGTCCACCCCAGTCTACTTTCACTGATCATAATTACAGGCAGAGCACAGCTATTTAAATTCAGGAAAAACAACCTAAAAGGAGTCTTTACAAGGTTAGGCGACACCAGATGATCTTCAGGACAAACCAAAATGTCACCCATTCCTTAGCTTTTCTGAACACCTTTCTCATCCTCTGTTCACTTCTTCCTAACCCACTCCTCACATCCCCTGCTCCAAGCATGACTGGGCGTGGTTTAGATTGGGGAAGCTCTTTCCCATAATTCATAACAGCTAAGCCTCTGACTTGGGTGTAGGTATGCATTGAGGAAGACTAAAGATCAGAATGAAATGAAATGAAATTCTTAAGGCTTGAGACCAATGGATTTTTGTCAAGTAAAGAATCAAAGAGTACAGGATAAGTGCAGGTAAATATACTCAATCAAGTCTGGAAAATTATAGCAAAGGGGCTAAATGGCCTATTTTCTTTCCTGTGTGGTGAGAGGTCAATTGGATGGAGATGAAATAAGAATAAACAAGCGCATTTATTTTCAAATGTCACTGGTGGGCGATCAGTGGGAGAAAGTATTTGAATTTGGCAATGTTACATACAAGGCTTGGGGATGTTCTCTCTGTTGGCTGTTGCAAAATTTGGGCTCTAGAGAATCTGGCCCTGTTTTTCTGCTTTCCCCTGCTCAGTCTTAACTCGGATTAAATCAGATGTAGTTTAGGCAATGAGCTCACTGATAAATGGAAACAGAAATTCTGCGTTTTTATTAATAGGGACAGGCAAAGCAAAATTCAA
The DNA here is from genome assembly GCF_020745735.1 of Hemiscyllium ocellatum. NCBI lineage: Eukaryota > Metazoa > Chordata > Chondrichthyes > Orectolobiformes > Hemiscylliidae > Hemiscyllium > Hemiscyllium ocellatum. The sequence continues at coordinate 24,983,963 of NC_083434.1, forward strand.
CATCCAGTTGCCTCACCCTTCCTTACCTCCCCCCGCCTCTCCAACAAACATCCACCCTCAAATTCACTATCTGACCTGAAACAATCAGGGTTACTTCAGGCCACAATACACTCCATCCAATAATTGGGTCAGAATACAGAATGTCAACACACATGGTGCCAAATTGAGTGTTTCCAGCATTATGTTTTTGAACTGAGAATATTTAGTTCTTAAATTCTATGCCCTCCATCAAAATACTTGAGCTTCACCAAGCAATGCAAGTCCAGCATTTCCATCTGCTGGTAAATAGCTGAAATTACACATGTATCTAAACTCCTTTTATTGTCCACTTAATGAAAAGCTGTAGAGCCAATAGCTAATGCACTTGGCAATGTTTTAAATCATTTGGAACGGGCATTGTAGTTTAAATAAAATTAAATCTACCCTATTTTGTCCCTGCTTCTGCTCATTTTATTTTTCAGTTAAGCCAATTTATTGTTTTATCCTTAGGTACCTTCAAAAAGGTGGTGCTTGTCATGATTTAGGCTTGTGTGTGTATTAAATGCTATACAGTACTTGATATTGAATAAGGTACTGAACCCTGAACTGCACAGAGGAACATCTGATCTTCAAGTGTAAGGCCAGTTAGTGCATGCAGCAGCATTAAGAAGCAGCCTGCATGAAAGCTTTGTTAAATCTTTGTTAAATCTGCAGTTTGTGCTGTAGATACAGTTAAGCACCTTGTAACATTCTTACTAAGTTAACAATAAATACAACTTGCTGAAGTCAGTCTAATTTTTACATTGCAAGAAATCTCATAATATATACAATAAATGATGAACATTATTGTCTATTCCTGCATCAAATCTTCCAGGATACTTTGCACATGATGTCCTGCTTTGTTGCTTAAGGTCCTGTGGAAGTGGTAGTTTGTAATGTGCACAAGAGGATATAATGTGGAAAATACCTGAATTATAACAAAGCTGCACTGAATCTCAAAGAGATCCTGAAGCTAATTCCTCCTTCGCTCCACAAAAGCTAGATATTTCCTTGGAAATGAAGGTCCTTTCCCTGTCCCAACATGAGCCAATGGGCTTTCTTATTAAAAAGCTGCCCATTGCCTTTCCTTATAGCTTGTTTGCAACAGGGTGCATGTGGTAATAATCCTCATGTGGGGAAATCGAAATCTATGACAACAGGGATCAGGATCCCCTCAATGTTTGCGTTGTGCAGTAAGTGTCCCAGAAGTCTCTGCAATACTATTTGATCTTCCTGTTAATACAAATTCTCTCTCTTTTATGGAACAGGGAAATAGGAATAGGAACAGGAATAGACTGTTCAGCCCCTAAATCTTGGTCTACCATTTTGTTAGACCTGAATCTTAACCTTCACTAGTCTTGGCTGTTTAACCCATAATACATTGTCTAACAAAAACATATTGTAATGATGCTAGCTGATATCCTTACTGGACAAGCAGATATCAGACTGAAATCTAGTTGGATTGATCATGTTTTGTTTCTTTTGTTTAACAAGGTTTTTTTTCATTGAAACATTTACAGCAATTCTGTAAATTTGGTTTAATCAGAAAACAGAAGTTTAATATGTGAAAGAAATTAAGGTTAAAAAGAATAAACCAAGCTATTTACATAAGGTACAATTTAAAAATTAAATAATAGAAATTCAATCCCATCTATTCCAGCACCATCACTTTGTAGTACACCATATTAAGTCCCCTTCTCTCTTACATCTAGAGGTTAACATATCTGTTCTTTCAATTCTCAGCCTTAAGAGTTTGATAGTCTTTTTCTCACATAGTCACACAACTGAGCATTGACTTTCTCGGTTTTAAATAACCTCTTCAGGGTTCTAACCAAACACTTTGGTCTGAAGTCTTCAACTAAAACTGTTACATTGAAGTACATATTTCCTAATTGTTCTAAACTAATTCCTTTCTCGAGGACAAACTCTTTCTTACATCTTTCTTCAACTTTGCTGAACTGAAACCAAAAGCTTTCCAGTCTATAAGCGTTTCCCCTAAATAAAGCAATTCTTGATTTTTCTAAACCAAAATCAAGGTACTGCTTTTTTGTTTAATTGTAAAACTCTTGCACCGTAAACAATTTCCCATTACCATTCCAGGAATACTCTCTCTCTCGTGCGGGTTTAAAAGAGTCATGACTCCTGAATGCTTGATAAGTTGATCATAAACCTCGTTTTACAACAGATCAAAACCCACATACCACTAGATCAAAGTCCAAACTCTAAAATAAATGAAATAACACACCTTACATCATGGTAGTAACATCAGCTTTGACATTTCCAATGGAGCTAACCTCAACCTAGCTTTTTAAAGACTTTTTTACATGCCCCAACCTAGCTGTACTTGTAAGGTTACTCTTTGGGGGGGATACTTAATCATCTGAAACATTTCAATTCAAACATCCCTTAATCTTCTATAGCTGAGGATATACAAACCTAGCCTATGCAACGTGTTCTCATTTATTTAATCCTTTAGCTCCTGAGGTGCAATGTTCAGAGCCGAACACAGTCCACTAGATGCTGGTTTAAGCAGAATGTTATACAACTTTAATATAACATCTACCCTCTGCTGATGCAGTGATTCCACTTTGTTGCATGCAGGGGCAAAGCAGCTGCAGGATGGTCAGACACAGAGGTCCGAGCAAGGTCAGGTTGCCATTACCTCCATTTCACAGACATGCTGTACTGCGCAGAGAACCAAATACGAAGTAAGTTCCTCCCTAAACACCTCAATTCATTAATTTTCTCTTCTTTTTAAGCTTGCTCATTTAACCTAGTCTTTGCCAAGTTTTTCATCACCTATCCTAATGGGACTCGGTGTTTCATTATATTCGATTACATTTCTTTGAAATATCTTTTAATAGGTTGAAGACACTAGGCAAGTATAAAGTTGTTGTATGTTAGAAACTCCACTCCGCAATCAATGGTGTGAAATTTTCCAATTTGATTAGTCACAGGATGGCTGAACAGAATAAAGCTGATCAAATATTATTCTGAGAAAATGTTTTATGTTCTCACAAACAGTGGTGAATGCTGAAGAAAAGGGACTTAGAGTCTTCAGAGTACTCACAAAGGAAGGCCAGTGGGTTTGGCTTCAAAGTAATGGCCATCTGCCCTACAGGAACAAAACCTCAGAAGATGCCACAGCACCTAAAGATGAAATCAAGTATGTTTTATTTTACAGTTTTTGTATTATTGTCATTCACTGACTATTAATGTTTTTTTTGTTTTTAATATTAAAATCTACATTTTTGCTTTCCTCCAATGTTGCTTTCAGAAGCATCCTGGAGATTCATCTTTACATTTCTGAGATCTCCAGAGTAATCAAGAATTTTTGCCCATTTGTTACCTGCAACTGTAATTAAACTACAATCAGTACGAATTGTAATCTTACCTAATTTAGAAGAGGATTATCTTGTTTAATTTATCTATTAATTTGATCATTAACATTATCCTATTTTCTTGTATATCTACAGAGCTTTCTTCTTGTATTCAGTCCACGGTAATAAGCTGTGGGTGAGGGAGTAATCCCAATTGGTTCTGCCCAAACAAAGGCTATAAACAGCCACTTTCAGATTGAAGTTAATGCAAATGGTGAATGTCTGGATTCATAGTTGATGATCTTCAAAGCCACCCTCTGTGCATGGTGTAGTAATGTTTCTCACTTTCCACAGGGATGCAGAGAGATCCAGAGAGGACCGTCTGAGAAACCAATCAAATGTAGACCAGGCTGCCAGTGCCAACAGACTAGTCTACAACAACTGCACTGAAACACCTCTGCAGTTGAAACATCTATATGAGCAGCACTCAGAAAAAGAAGGAAGAGAGGAGAAATATGAACCCATTAGAAGTGACAATGGTGTTAACCAAAATGAACCACTTAATTTTTGCACCTCATTTCCCAGGAGTCCAAAAGTTACCATGGCAGATGATTTATGGGGCCCAGAGTACTCCAGAGGTCTCTCGAATTTGCAGCCACCAAAACAAATGGAGAGGTTAAGTAACATTCCTGTTCGAGAGGCCAAGCCCTTCTGTGGTAGAAGTAGACTGCTGTCCGAGCCTCGGCTTAGGGGTAGCACCCAGGCCTCCAGCTTTCAAAGTATATCCCAGAGCTTCAGGAACATCGGCGAAGAGGTGCAACAGAACCAGCCCTATGGCACCTTGCCATACACTAACCTGGATGGTTACCCGTCTGAAAGCTGTAAGTCTGAAGATGCCAGCTTTGTGGCTAGCAGGCCAAAGGAGCACCCTGCGGGGTACTGCAACAGTGCAGAAGTATTTCTGGGAGTGCACATCAAAAGTGAATACAGTCCTGACTCGCACAATGAAATGGATGAGCCACTAGGATCCCCAAGTCATCAGTGGGCTGACACCGGAGAGGTTGGGCAAAAAATGGCAACGAGCTTCCCAGGGCAGCCACAGGTGAAGTGTGATCCCAATACAATGGAGCAGTTGCCACCCTGCGAAAAACTGAAGACTCCTTTGCTACCCCCATTCTGCAGAGCCAGCGTGGCCAAGGGCAGCAGCCTATGGATGGCAAACAGCGCATGTAGCCACAACCGACTGTTGAAACATGACATAGACATGGCTCATTTCAGTCCACAGAGCGCTGCTCAATCCCGTTGCACTCACCATGATCAACCCGTAGACTGTTTGCAGGCAATTGCCTTCCCACAGCGTCTTATCCAGGACAAGGACTTGAGTCAGGATACACACAAAATACCACTGCAGTTCAAAGGTCATGACCTAATCCACGCAGTCATCAAACGAGAACCCTCACTCTCTCCTCCCTGGTCTTGTGACAATCCACACAACACACAGACAAGCTTACAAAGAAATATGCCCAGTTGTTTGATAAATTCATTGACTCATAAAATTACACAGAACACATATTTGTAATTTTTTAAATAATGACATTGTTTTAAAGTTTTATTTCAAAATGCCTTTGCTCTGAGAATGTTTAATGAAAATATTTACTTTGCTGTAAACCCTGATGTATTACCCATCGCCATTTGTTTTGCAATTTTGTATGAAGATTTTCATTATAATTTGCCGTTGATGTATTGTGTATGAATGTAACAGTCTTGGAGTACATGATATACATTGAAATACTTGATATTTATGTCTGAGGAATCCACAGGTAGAACAACAATTTGGATTTGTACAGTGCTTTCAAAATAATAAACATCCCAAAGCATTTTAAAGCATCATTAGCAGACAGAATTTGGTTCTAAGCCCTGTAAAGAAGATATTGGGACATCTTGTCCAAAGAGAGAGGCTTTAAGGGGTGTTGTCAAGGAAGAGAGGGCTAGAGAGGAAAAGAGAGTCAGTGGGGCATTTGGGAAATTCCAAAACTTAGGGTCTACACTTTCAAGTCATGGTCTCCAGTTGAATGTAATAAATCTCTGATTTTAATTTGGGATATTGAGTGTATGGATTAAAATTAGAGCAACTGTTTGGTCAAAAGATATGTAGCCTTTATGTTGTCTATACAAAAACATTTAATTTCTTTTTTTTCACCTTCACTGAGTTTCTGGTCTTGTCCTTAAGACAATTGTCCACTTTTCTGCTGTTGATATCTTGTCCAAATCATTTTTTCATGCTATCAGTCTATGAAATGGCTGATCCACCATATACCTCAGCCTTATCTAGTCTGAACCTGATATCCACAAAGTTCCAGCACCAGAGCATTGGGCAGCAACATGGATAAATGTGGTGTATTTCACCTGAAATGACTACATTCAGATTAATTACAATCCTGGGATGCGTAACTGGTATAACTCAGGTTAAATCTAGGATCTTCCTTTGTCAGTATCATACATGGACCTTATTTCTTTTTTCATTTTAAATCATCTAATATAAAATTACTTTGCTTATTATGTTTGTTCTTCTGCAAACTATGTGCTATTGCAAACAAAATAATGTGCAAAGAGTTTTTCTGTTCTTTTGCAATTGAAAAAAGGAAATGAACTATCTTGGGACATCTTTTTGCATTAAAGGGACAATATAAATTCATGTTGTTGTATCCAACACATAGAATATCAGAGCGTGGAGATGCACATCATCTTTATATTGAATTTCTATTGTTTGTGGGCCTGTGCCGACACTCATTCATGTTCAAACCTGCTCTGTAACAAATCATGGGGTAGGATATTCACCCCATTATAGAACAGGAACATGGCATCATTTTGACCACCAGCTGGCATGCCAGCTTACCAGCATTATCCTAGCCCCAAGCAGTTTTTGTAAATGCTTGGTCAGGGGTAGATCAGCGACCCACCTGCAAGTGGGTGGTAGATAGTTAGGATCATTAAAACCCCAATTAATGTCTTGGACCAGAGGCCAACTGGAATGTTCTTCAAATTGAAAAGTCCTCTTTATTCCTTCAGCAGCTTCTTCTGTACTGGAGAGTCCTTTAGCTTTAAAAGCCCACCCACCATTGTTAATTGGTGGTATGTTTTCAAGCCCCTAATTGAAAAGAATCAAGGCAAAATCAGTGAGCTTTCCTTACATAATGCAGGGTTAGAATCAGGGTTTGATCCTGATGTCAAGATCCTGACCCCAAGTAGAAAAATCTATCCATAGCCTTAGTAGTATAATGGCTGTATTGTTGGACTGTACCTCCATAAAGTTTACATCTAATGTGACCATGTGGCTGTTGGATTATCATTAAAAACAATGATGACCTTTCAGGAAGGAAACCTGTCACCTTTGTTCAGTGTGGTCTCTGTGTGTGATTTCATAACAGACTTTCTGTTGTGCTCTGGAAGAGACCATGACAAACTCATAATGATACTCAGTTGTATCACCACCTTCTCAAAGTAATCAGGGAATGGCAATAAATTATGGCCTTGCCAATGATGCCAACATCCCATTAGCAATATTGTTAAAGCCACAGGTGCCTGCAAACATATTCCTCATCTTTTATGTTTGCATTTGTATAGCATTTTAAATACTTGCCAAGTCAATATTGTGGTTTCTTTTGTTCAGATGTGTCGTAATCATAAGAATCAGGAAATACAGGCACAAATCACAGGAAATCAGGCACATCAAATTGTTTCATTGACATAATAAAATAGGAGCATCACATTTGATTAAATTCTTGTTTACAGTACATCATTCTGATAGCATCAACATAAGAATATCAATGTAACTTGTAAGTAAAAGTTTACAGCTAAGTTTGAAATTAGATTTCCTTTTTGGCAATGTTTTTCCCATTGCATTTATATATTACACCTGTGACGTAATCACTGCAAGATTAAAGGGACTTCACCTCAGTAAATCACTAGGAGACATTTAACATCATTCAATCCATCGATCACAACATTGTGTTTTAATTTAAATGGCTTCCCTGTGAAGATTAATATAATTCTCTCCGCTTGTTGTCTCAAAAATGATTACTTGTGAGTTGTCTCCTTCAGAATGTCAGAAAAGTATGCCTAGCGTATTAAATCAAGTATTAAAAGGATAAAATTTTGAGGACAAGCACTTCACCACCACTGTTTACGAACTGCTAAAGTACATTGTCAATGTTGCTGCTCATCTTTGTAAAATAAAAACAGCAATAATGTACAGAAAGCAACATTTATTTACGAAATGCCAATTTTGTTTTCATTATATGTGACATCTTTATTACTTTGCTTTTGTTTGTGTCTATTAACATTTTTTTTAGGGGTGGTGCAAATTACAGCAGAAAAGCACTTGTAGGTCAAGTATTGCTGGTAACCATTTCCGTTTCAACAAGTTGCCTTAAAGCCAACTTCATAAACCCACCGCTAAGACAAATCAGTCTTTGGCAGTTCAAACCTATCACCGGTAAGCACTTGTTCCCTCCCAACTTCCCTTTAGGAGGACAGCAAGATTTTTGTACTAAGTTTTTCTGCAGTTCCTATTGCATTATTTAGAAGTTAATGTACCAGCAGATATTTCTGAGATCATTTGCAAGTTTTTAAATTATATTTTATATTCAATGCTAGTCAATCTTAATGTTGCACACACACAGTCAAAACCTAATGTTGTTTTCAGATGGGGGAAAACACAATGTATTTCAGTCCACATTTTAACATCATACATTCTGTCCTTTCCTGTTCACTTCCATGATAAGTTCCTATGTCTCCACCTTTAAATGGATATGAGCTGTGAGGCATTAAACTGAGGCTCCATCTGCCTCTCAGGTAAATGTAAATGATTCATAGTTGTCCTTCAAAGAAAACAGGAACTGGTGTCCAAGTCCAAGTCAACAAATATCCCTCAAATTAGTTCACTAAATTATGTACTCATTATTACATTGCTGATTAGGGGAGCTTGCTGTGCATAGATTGGCTGCCATGTTTTCCTTACATAATGCAGGGTTGGAATCAGGGTTTGATCCTGATGTCAAGATCCTGACCCCAAGTAGAAAAATCTATCTATGGCCTTAGTAGTATAATGGCTGTATTGTTGGACTGTACCTCCATAAAGTTTACATCTAATGTGACCATGTGGCTGTTGGATTATCATTAAAAACATTGATGACCTTTCAGAAAGGAAACCTGTCACCTTTGTTCAGTGTGGTCTCTGTGTGTGATTTCATAACAGACTTTCTGTTGTGCTCTGGAAGAGACCATGACAAACTCATGATGATACTCAGTTGTATCACCACCTTCTCAAAGTAATCAGGGAATGGCAATAAATTATGGCCTTGCCAATGATGCCAACATCCCGTTAGGAATATTGTTAAAGCCACAGGTGCCTGCAAACATATTCCTCATCTTTTATGTTTGCATTTGTATAGCATTTTAAATACTTGCCAAGTCAATATTGTGGTTTCTTTTGTTCAGATGTGCCGTAATCATAAGAATCAGGAAATACAGGCACAAATCACAGGAAATCAGGCACATCAAATTGTTTCATTGACATAATAAAATAGGTGCATCACATTTGATTAAATTCTTATTTACAGTACATCATTCTGATAGCATCAACATAAGAATATTAATGTAACTTGTAAGTAAAAGTTTACAGCTAAGTTTGAAATTAGATTTCCTTTTTGGCAATGTTTTTCCCATTGCATTTATATATTACACCTATGACATAATCACTGCAAGATTAAAAGGACTTCACCTCAGTAAATCACTAGGAGACATTTAACATCATTCAATCCATCGATCCCAACATTGTGTTTTAATTCAAATGGCTTCCCTGTGACAACAATTCAAAAGTATCCTACTACCCGTGAGAACTTTGGAATGGCCACACAATGTACAAGTGCTATATAAATGCAAGCTCTGTTATTTTTCTTTCCATATGTAAAATCATTCTATACACTACCATACATGGTATTGCCATATTTTCCAGTACAAGTACGGACAGATTTTTAATGTTGAAATAATAACAAGAGATTTTTGCAAATATTAGGTTTTTAACATAGAATTTGAAATATAGATGCAACAACTGAGTTTTTCTAAAGCTTGAGAAGATAGTTTCTGTTCAAAAACAAAACTTCATAAAATCTTCATTATAATACTGTTTACATCATTAATTTCCATTTTTCCTTAATTAAAATACAAAGAAGAAAATTCTCCTCATTATCTTTCAGATCGTGTGGATCTGTCAGGAAAACAATTAAAGCTGTCAGTTTCTCCAATGAATGTGTTTTCAGATGTTAAGACAATGTAAAAATCCTTCATGTTCTGCCATTTTGCAGTGTGCACTAAGTTTTTTTGTAATTATAAAACATTGTAAATATTTGTTTAAAAATAACCTGCAATAAAGTATTTGTACAGATTTTGTCAAAAACTCTTGGTATCGGTGTAGATGCAAGTAACACACACCTGAACAAAGCACTAAAGATAGGCAAGTGTTAGTTTGAAATGATGAAGGTAAATTCTAGGCTATTCACTTAGTGTCATTTCTTGGCATAGTCTCTGAAGCACTGCATAATCTTCCTTTTTAGATGATCGTCTAATTCTAGTGAATGCTTCAATTGAACCTTTGCCAAAATCTCAGTCAGGGTACCTTATACCAGAACCACATTGTTTTTGCTTCTTTTATTAATTACTTTAAAACTATGTTCTTATGTTCCCTATTTCTTCATGAGTGGAAGTTTCTCCCTATCTATTTTGGCTGATTTGCCCATGATTTTGAGTTCATCTATTAGATCTGTGTTCAGCCTTCTACTCTCCAGCAGAAATGGTCCTTCATAATTGAAGTTTCTCATCTTTAGAACCATTCTCATGATCTTTTTCTGAACTCTCTCTTATGCCTTCATATCCTCTGGAAAATATGGTGCAGACTGGTTGAACTCCGCAACTCCAACTGAGGACAGACTCATGTTCTGTCCATCTAAACACCTTGCTTTTGTGCACTATTCACAGAAAGTGATTATCCTTGAAATCTCTTCCACAGACAGAGACAGAGGTTGGATCATTGAAGGCATTCAAAGCTGAGTTAGATAGGGGTTTGATCAACAAGGGGGCCAAGGATTACTGGAGAGTAGAATTAAGGCACTTAAATCAGCTGCAATCTTTTTGATATCACCACTGGCTTAAGGGGCTGAATGGCCAACTTCAGTTCCTAGTTCTTATGTAACTCATAGTGCCTATTAATATACTTTGCTGTAATTAAGATTCTGTTTGCTGTAGTTTGTAGAGATCTTTTTTAGGCTCTCTTTGCTGCGTATACAGACTTTGATTTAAATAGATTCTATTTGCTGCCACAGGTTTAGGCTGAAAATGTGTTGCTGGTTAAAGCACAGCAGGTCAGGCAGCATCCAAGGAACAGGAAATTTGACATTTCGGGCCACAGCCCATTCCTGATGAAGGTCTCTGGCCCGAAACGTCGAATTTCCTGTTCCTTGGATGCTGCCTGACCTATAAGACCATAAGACATTGGAGTGGAAGTAAGGCCATTCGGCCCATCGAGTCCACTCCGCCATTCAATCATGGCTGATGGGCATTTCAACTCCATTTACCAGCGTTCTCCCTGTAGCCCTTAATTCCTCGAGACAACAAGAATCTATCAATCTCGGCCTTGAAGACATTTAGCGTCCCGGCCTCCACTGCACTCCGTGGCAATGAATTCCGCAGGCCCACCACTCTCTGGCTGAAGAAATGTCTCCACATTTCTGTTCTGAATTGACCCCCTCTAATTCTAAGGCTGTGTCCACGGGTCCCAGTCTCTGCTGCGCCTTAACCAGCAACACATTTTCAGCTCTGATCGCCAGCATCTGCAGACCTCACTTTTTACTCACAGGTTTAGGCTGCCCTAGACACACCTCACTAATGTCTTAAATGGTCTAATGCAGAACAGAATGGAGTCCTGCTGTCAATCAAAGGACAAACGTCAACCCCATCTGCTAGCCGGAAGTACCAGTTCAATCCCGGTGCATGCTGGGCTGTGTAGTTCCCAGGGGACCGGGCGGACTACGTTAACCATCGGGCGGCGCGGCGTCGATCCTGCCCGGTTGGAGTTTGGTGCCGTCGCGGGGCACGGTTTGAATGTCCGTTCCGTTCCATTCCGTTATTGCCTTCCCGCCCTCCCTCCGGCGCTGCGAGAGGCCGCTGTCCCGAAGCAGGTGAGGAGGATCCGAAGTGGTGAGGGTGGTGCTAGGCCCGGGGCCTGTTCCTGCGGCGCGGGGTGGGGAGAGGCATCAAAAAGCAAGAAACGGTCATGGGAGCCGGGGGTGTGGGGTTATTCCCTTCCCAGGGCCCGACAGTCAGAGACCTTTTGCAGTTTGGGGTCCATTTCGCCTCAATTCAGAGTGCGGTCCAGTGACTGAAGTCGCTGGATCTGTGTAAATGTTAGTGCGGGGCTATGGGAGTCTGTGCTTGTTGTGGTTTGGTGCTCTCAGACTAAAATCCTCAAATACAACAATGCGACTCATTGCAGTCTCGGGGCCTGTCAAATGACAATCATTGCAAATCTGAAAATGTGTTGCTGGTTAAAGCACAGCAGGTCAGGCAGCATCCAAGGAACAGGAAATTCGACGTTTCGGGCCAGAGCCCTTTTCTGGCCCGAAACGTCGAATTTCCTGTTCCTTGGATGCTGCCTGACCTGCTGTGCTTTAACCAGCAACACATTTTCAGCTCTGATCTCCAGCATCTGCAGACCTCACTTTTTACTCGAATCATTGCAAATCCCCTGGCACTCATAGTATTACAGCTTCAAGGTCTAGGACTGGCTCCCTTCACTGTCCTGATACCAGTGCCATTGCTACCCCCGCCATCGTATTATTATTCAACTGTGTTTTTATTTATTATTGTCCTAGAACTGGAGGTGTGCGAAATATTGAAAGGTTACCTGTACATAAAGTAATTGTCAAAAGTTTATGATAGCCTAAAGAACTGTTATTGTAAAGAGTCAGTTAAGAGGTTATGTCAAAATCTAAACCCAGCTCTTGCTATCCTTTAGTCTTGGTCAGGTGGCTGTAGTTTCCTATTGTGGTGCACTGTGTTCCAGTATGTCAAGAAATACTGTGCGACCAAAAGGAGGACACATTGATTTGAGAGCTGGTTAAACAGGTGAACCGAGCTTTGGTTTAACACTCTGAGACTAAAAAAAACCTGCAGATGCTGGAATCCAAGGTAGACAAGCAGGAGACTGGAAGAACACAGCAAACCAGTCAGCGTCAGGAGGTGGAGATGTCAACGTTTTGGGTGTAGCCCTTCTTCAGAACCAGTATAGATCAGTAACAGTGTTTGTTATAGGGAATATATCATGTTTCATAATATGAAGTTGATTCCTGCTATAGGTAGGTTTTTCTCTCTTGGCATAAATGTGCTTTTTTAAAGTTGTGGAGTGTTTCTGCCAGCCACTTAACTGTCTTGTTCAATGTCCCTATTCTATCAGCAAGTATAATCCTGACTCTAACTCTTGCTTCACTATTGTTCCATATGCCTTCACTGTTCAACAGATTCAGTTCAAACTTTAAAGCGTATTGTTTCTTTCTCACTCTGCAGCCACCTAGTCTGAACACACATTTTCAATTAAGCTAATTCTAGTGTAAAAAAATGGATAAAGATCAGTCATGTGTATGCTGAAAAGTCTGCATTCTGGGTGTCATTTAACACCTCATCCCAAGTTCCAAAATTATTCTAATAATAATACTTATTGATGACAGTGGTTATATTTTATGCAGTATAAGTAAGACTCGAGGCATCCTTTTTGTTTGAACAGTAACAGAAAAACAAAACAGTGTCACTGTTATGCTCTGGGTGGAAGACTAGTCTCCCCATAATCATTCCCTGGTTGTGCCAATCAGTGTGGCTAAAATCAACTAGGTAAAATCAATGACTGCAGATGCTGGAAACCAGATTCTAGATTAGAGTGGTGCTGGAAAAGCACAGCAGTTCAGGCAGCATCCAAGGAGCGGCAAAATCCCTTCATCAGGAATATAGGCAGAGAGACTGAAGGGTGGAGAGATAAATGAGAGGAGGGTGGGGGTGGAAAGAAAGTAGCAGAGTACAATAGGTGAGTGGGGTGGTGGTGGTGGGGGGGGGGGGGGGGGGTGCAGGGTGGTGTGGATAGGTGGAAAAGAAGATAGGCAGGTAGGACAAGTCGTGGGGACAGTGCTGCATCTGGCCCTGGCTCCTCTGCAAGCCCTATTATCCTGTAAGGCATGCCTGTCTGTGGAATGGTCCCAAATCAGCTTTGAACAGATTATGTCCCCTCAGAATTTTTTTATATACTTTCTTTCTGCAGTAAATTGATCTCTGGAAATCAACTCAATCCAATCACTGCCTAGCTTTATCTGAATGGTCCAGTAACCACAGATGTCAAATTCATCTATCTGCCAGGTCAGGGTAAAGTCCGAAGAGCTTTAACTTCCCACTTTACTTGTCAGTTTGTAAACATTGAGTGGACAGTGTTTGGCCAAATGACCTTGGAAATTTTTGGGTTGAATCAATCTCCATCAAATTTGAAAGCAAAGTATAAGGAGGGAACTTCTAGCCAATGGACCTATCAAACTAAAACTGTTGTTGAATTAAGTTTATTTTTGTGTTAAGATTGCCTCTAGTTCTATTCTTTGCCGACTGACTTTCTGGAATGCAACTCATCAGGCTGAAATAGTTTATAACATCTTGCTGCCAATTCAGGCATTGGAGTTTTTTTATTTCTATTTACAAATGCAACAATAGTAAAAGGAGGTTAATCATCCAATGATGATATAGTATTCTTTCATTAAGGTATTGTTTAAACATGTTACTTGATCCTGTTGACAGGCAAAAGTCTATGGTGTGCTGCAGCATCAAGATTATGAAAGGCAGGAGATAAAATGATAAATCAAGAACTAATGATTTATTGATTTGGGGCTTGGGTTTTAAAAGCTGGAAGATTTCAGGAGGAAAGATGCTAAATTCTACAGTTTATAAGTGTAGGTAAAGTATGACTTTGAAGAGGAGATGGCATGCAATGTCCTGATTTATGCATAGTGAGGATGCAAAGAGGAGGAAGAGTGCAGCATGACACATTCAAAGCTTGGAAGAGGAACACTTACCTGAACAGTAACACAATGGGGACCCCTCCAACCTACATAAAACTGTTCATATTTCTTTTTTTCAGTATGCAGATCTCTGCCATCAGATTTCGCCTTTTTAGTCAATAGAAAGGTAGAGTAAGTATGACATTTCAAATACCTTTTACTTTGGCTGAGCTACTCCAATGCAGGGCTCTTTGTTTGAAAGAAAATATTAATTATTTTTAGAGTGGCATCTAGGTATTAGCTTTAATAAAGGAAGCACCATCTTAAAGTTGTATATTGTAAAATTATTGCCGATTGTTGTCACAATATTTTCTGCATTAAGTTAGATAAATTTTTTGTCATGAGCTAAAGAAAAATGCTCTGTGCAAATATGTGTGTTATTTTTTCAAACTTAATTTGTGCTTGGGGAGAGCATTGGATAGATATAATAAATATAAATATGATCCTTGGATAAATTGCTAATTGTGGTAGTGCAGTCAGCAGTTTAAAGTTTTGAGTAGATCATGGAAAGTGTATTAAAGATTAAAAGTATTGGTGTAAATGAATTTTCCTATCTGGATAGGTACATGAACAGGAAAGGTTGAGAGGGGTATGGGCCAAACTTGGGCAAATGGGAACTAATTTGTTTAGTTTGGGAAATTTGGTTGACATGGACTCAGAGTCATAGAATTATAGCGATATACAGCATGGAAACAGACCCTTTGGTCCAACTCAGTCATGCCCACCAGCTATCCAAACCTAATTTAGTCCCATTTGCCAGCACTTGGCCCATATCCCTCTAAACGCTTCCTATCTTTTACTCTGGCTGACCTACTCCAATGCAGGGCTATTTGTTTGAAAGAAAATATATTAATTATTTTTAGAGTGGCACCTAAGTATTAGCTTTACTAAAGGAAGCACTATCTTAAAGTTGTATATTGTAAAATTATTGCAGACTGTTGTCACAATATTTTTTGCGTTAAGTTAGATAAAATTTTTGTTAAAGTAAAAGATATTTGGAATGTCATCCTAACCCTACCTTTCTACTGACTATGTACATCACTGATGCATTCTTGCCTAATAATCAAAGTTAGCCTTCTTCGAAGTTAGAACTTCAACTTTTAGATCGGTCCATCCTTTCCCGTCACTATTTTAAAACTAATAGAATTATGGTCGCTGGCCCCAAAGTGCTCCCCCACTGACACCTCAGTCACCTGCCCTCCCTTACTTCCCAAGAATAGACCAAATTTTACACCTTCTCTAGTAAGTACATCCATAGACTGAATCAGAAAGTTTTCTTGTATACTGAACAAATTCCTCTCCATATAAACTCTTAACACTATGGGCAGTCCCAGTCTATGTTTGGAAAGTTAAAATCCCCCACCATAACCACCCTATTATTCTTCCAGATAACTGGGATCTCCTTACAAATTTGTTTCTCAATTTTCTGTTGACTATTAGGGTGTCTATATGACAATCCCAATAAGGTGACCATCCCTTTCTTATTTCTCATTTCCGCCCGAATAACTTCCCTGGATGTATTCCCAGGAATATCATCCCTCAGAACAGCAGAAATGCTATCCCTTAACAAAAAACAAATGCCCCCCCACCCCTCACCCCAATCTCCCCTCTCTTGCATCCCTTTCTATCCTTCCCATAGCATTTGTATCCTGGAACATTAAGCTGCCGGTCCTGTCCATTCCTGAGCCATGTTTCTGTCAGTGCTTATAATATCCCAGTCTCCCATGTTCCTAACCATGCCCTGAGTTCATTTGCCTTCCCTGTAGGCCTCTTGGATTGAAGTAAATAAGTAAATGCAGTTTAATTTATCAGTCCCACCTTGATTTTTGCTTTGTTCCTACCTGCCCTGACTATTTGACTCACTCCTTTTCCCAACTGTATCAGTCTCAGATTGATCCCTTTGCTCACTATTTCATTGGGTCTCACCCCCCACTTTACTAGTTTAATGCTTCCTGAGCAGCTCTCGCAAATCTCCCTGCCAATTTTAGTCCCCTTCCAATTCGGGTGCAATCCATCCTTTTCGTGCAGGTCACGTCTACCCCAGAAGGGATTCCAAAGATCCAAAAATGTGCATCCTCGCCGCCCCCCCCTCCCCTTTCCTGGAGTTAACCTGTCTACCTGACTGTATCTGCAGCTTTTCTCCCTTCCTATGTTGGACCAAAGTGTTTGTTTCCTTACTGTATGACTCTATACAGGTTCCATCATGCACAGTGATCTTGTGATTTATCATATGATTAGATATGGCATATTATAGGTAAAGACGCCATTGTTCTACTAGACCATACAGCTCCTCTCTTAGAGAGAGAGAGAGAGAGAGAGAGACAGGTGGTTGCTTTACTTGAAGGTCACCACACGTCAGGGCAGGGGAGAGGTTGGAAAGGAGAGTCCTTCATGGTAACCTCAGTCAGTGGAACAGTTGAACCTACACTGTTAGCATCAAACTGTATTGCAGACTAGCCATCCAGCTAGCCTAGCTAACCACTGGCAATGAATACTATACTGTGACATCAAGTACAAAAAAAAAGTAAAAAATTGTAACTGCAAAGGATTGGTGGATGCATTAACTTATTGCATGCAAATCCCTTCAAGAATCATTCTTCATTTGCTATCTTACTGAATAAGAATATATTCCTCCTAATTTAGGAAACAAGATTTTTATTCCTTTCATCTTCTAAACCATCCAACAGAGGCTGTAAGTTGATTGCAAGTGGCAAGATTTCATTAGCTCTTTGAGAAAGTGGAGCAGTTAGGCCATTTTATATATTTTTTAAAAATCCTTTGCAATCTGTGAAGACATCTTCAACTTAATATGATGTGTAGACAAAGTCATCTTGAAGCTTATATTCGATTTGTGGATGGTTAGAGAGTTCGAAAAGCCTGTAAGGTTTTCTGCAACCATTTTTGTTTTGCAAACCACCATTGAAGTGATGTACAATCGGATTGCTTGGAAAGTGTCAAACTATGTGTATAAGTCATCATCATAAGCTCCAATTCACGTTAGGAAATCAAGTTGGTTTCCAATATTGTGAAGACTATTTTTATCGTAATGACAATTGTAATCTGAGTTCAGACAGCTTGTTTGCAAATTGATACAGCCAAATCCTTGAATCTATGGAATTATTACTGGGCTCAGCTAAAGCCCCAGGTAAGATTCGTCTATCTGTTGGGCATGGCTTGTCTGTTGGTACTGGATGTAAGTGACCGGCTACGTTTCTGGCCAGATGGTCAGTCATCAGTAGCGCTAATTAATGTGTTAAAAGAAACAGATGAAGGCTTACCAGCAATTTCTGGTTTTGTTTCCGATTTCCAGTGGTTCTTTCGTTGTTTTTTAAGACTCAAATCCCACACGATTACAAAGCTGCCTCCATCGCCGCCTGCCTGTACAAATGGGGAGGAACTTATCTAAATAATTAAACATGGTAGATTGGACAAAATATAAATTAAAACAAAATATTTAAAATGTGTCCTAAGCCAAATATTTAATACTTATTAAATTGGGACTGGAGGAAGTATTTAAATGTTAATTTGTTCAAATATCCACTTGTTATTTTATAGGATTTACAGTAAACATTGTGAATATGGAAGAAACAGACCGGGAAGCTGTGTGGACAGCTGCCCAGCGAGTGGCTGGGATGCTGCAGCGACCTGATCAGCTTGACAAAGTGGAGCAGTATCGTAGACGCGAGGCTCGAAAGAAGGCCTCTGTTGAAGCTCGGCTAAAGGTTAGTATGCTGGAAGGGCAGAAAGCTATTCTTTCTTTTGATCTGCACGTTGCAAAGGAGGCACTTCCTGACATGTTTTCTTCATGTCACAAAAGCAGTAACTTGTCTACGAAAGTCATTTTCCTGTGTTGCACATTGGAAGACAAGAGTTCAAGTTAAAAGTGGGGAACAGTTGCAAAGAAATAATTCACTTCACATTTACTGTCTCAATCTTTTATATATCCGTATTTGAAACTACCTATTTAAGCTTGTCATCTAAATACATGTTCCAATTACTGCACTGTAGTGACTCCACTGCAGGTGGCACTGTCATTGCAGTTTGACAAATTAAATTAATGTGGACCTGATCGTTTATAATGGAAAACATTAACTTCCCATTAACCAACTTAAATTCCAATTTGTTGATCATACAAGGACAAGGGATTTAAAGTTTTTGCTAAAAAAATGCAGCAGGATGAGAAGAAGAACTTTTATGCAGCAAATGCTCATGACTTGAAGCTTGCGACCTATGAGGGTTTTGGAAGCATAGCATATAAATGAAATTTGAAAGGAAGTTAAATGGGAACTTGAGGAAAATAAACTTGCAGGGCTATGGGAATGTAGTGTGAATGGGACTGACAATTACTCTTTAGTGAGCTAGCATAGGTAAAATGATCTCCCGTGACATAATGGCTCTGAGTCACACTGATTCTATGATCATCTGTAGAAATAAATAAAAATGCAAAACTTTTAATGTACATATCTTAAAATAAAATAGCTATTATAAAGGACTCAATTTCCTCGTTCTCTGCAAGGTATCAGTTGTATTTTTAATCTCTGTTACTAAACTAATTCCCTTTCCTAACTTGTAAACTAAAGTCAATGTACCATCAGAGTTTCTTACAAAATTAAAATATTTTAAATGAAAGAGTTCAATTTTATTATTAAGAGTAATTTATTTAAATTATTGTATGGATAGATATAATGTTTCAGGTATCTGCTTTTACCAGTTTACATTAAAGCCCATTCAAGGACCATTGAGGTTCCCCATGGGAGACTGATTAGCAAGGTTAGATCTCATGGAATACAGGAAGAACTAGCTATTTGGATCCAGAACTAGCTCAAAGGTAGAAGACAGAGGGTGATGGTGGAGGGTTGTTTTTCAGACTGGAGGCCTGTGACCAGTGGAGTTGCCACAAGGATCGCTGCTGGGCCCACTACATTTAATCATTTTTATATAAATGATTTGGATGTGAGCATAAGAGGTATAGTTAGTAAGTTTGCAGATGACATCAAAATTGGAGGTGTAGTGGACAGCAAAGGTTACTTCAGATAACGGGATCTTGATCAGGTGGGCCAGTGAGCTGAGAAGTGGCAGATGGAGTTTAATTTAGATAAATGCGAGGTGCTACATTTTGGAAAAGCAAATCTTAGCAGGATTTAAAAATTTTGATGTTAAAGTCCTCGGGAGTGTTGCTAAACAAAAAGACCTTGGAGTGCAGGGTCATAGCTGAAGGTCATAAGTAGATAGGATAGTGAAGAAGGTGTTTGGTATGCTTTTCTTTATTGGTCAGAGCATTGAGTATAGGAGTTGGGAGGTTATGTTGTGGCTGTACAGGACATTGGTTGGGCCACTGTTGGAATATTGCGTGCAATTTTGGTCTCCTTCCTATTAAAAAGATGTTGTTAAACTTGAAAGGGTTCAGAAAAGATTTACAAGGATGTTGCCAAGGTTGGAGAATTTGAGCTACAGGGAGAGGTTGAATAGGCTGGGGCTGTTTTCCCTGGAGCGTCGGAGGCTGAGTGGTGATCTTATAGAGGTTTATAAAAATCATGAGGGGGATGGATAGAATAAATAGACAAAGCCTTTTCCCTGGAGTTGGGGAGTCCAGAACTAGAGGGCATAGATTTAGAGTGAGAGGGGAAAGATATGCAAGAGACCCAAGAGGCAACTTTTTCACTCAGAGGGTGGTATGTGTGTGGAATGAGCTGCCAGAGGAAGTGGTTGAGGCTAGTACAATTGCAACATTTTAACAGGCTTCTGGATGAGTATATGAATAGGAAGGGTTTGGAGGGATATTGGCTGAGTGCTGGCAGATGGGACTAGATGGGGTTGGGATATCTGGTCGGCATGAACCTGTTGGACCGAAGGGTCTGTTTCCATGCTGTACGTCTGAATGACTCTGACTCTGTTGAGAATTTAAGACAGCTAACACTAATATCAAGAGCTAATATTTTCAATTTGTGACCAACTTAATTTTTTTTTAGGCATCTGCCATACCTTTTGCTTCCCTGGATTACTGATATTTAATGTCCTGTAATCCAAATCCTGCCCATAAATGGTACATAGATGTTATAACATGAATCTAGCTATTCATTTGAGCCTGTCAATGTTGACATTTACCCTTCACACAGTTACTGCAGAAAGGAAGCATCCTCATTTCAGATCTTCAAACTGAATGGAGGAAAAATTTAGTCTACAAATATAAACAGGGAGAAAAAGAAAATCATGTATTTGTGTATAGTTTTAACCAAATTCAATGAACCTGCCATAACAATAAAGATAAAACTTTGTTGGTCAGCAAATGATATGACATGAGCAGTGCTTCAAGCTGTCAGCATTTCAGTCAGGAGCCTTTGTGTATGCATTTCTCCTATGTTTATAAACATTGCTTTTGAATTGTCTTTCAGGCAGCCATCCAGTCCCAGTTGGATGGAGTGCGAACAGGGCTGAGCCAGCTTCACAATGCCTTGAATGATGTTAAAGACATCCAGCATTCCTTGGCAGATGTCAGCAAGGACTGGAGACAAAGCATTAATACTATAGAGAATCTGAAGGATGTGAAAGATGCTGTGGTTCAGCACAGCCAACTGGCAGCTGCTGTAGAAAACCTCAAAAATATTTTTTCAGGTAATTTCAGTTTTTGTATTTTTGGTAGTTTGATAATCCTTGAATGAGAAGTTAGACTCATAGAAAAATCCTGGCAAAATTGGTCCCTTCAATGTAACCCAATTTCAACTAAAGAGTGCGCTTGATGTTGAATTCCTGTCTGTGATGCTGAGATGATTGACTAGTAATGGTAAAGCTCAAAATCTAAACGTGCTGTAATGGCCACCAATGAGCAAATGTAATTCATCCTGTGGAACATAATTACTTATCATTCAAAATTATGAAAATAATTTTCACATATAGTGTCAGCATTAAATTGAAGCGACAATGATATCTTAAATGAGAAGATGCGGTGGCACAGTGGTTAGCACTGCTGCCTCACAGCACCAGAGACCCGTGTTCAATTCCCGCCTCAGACGACTGACTGTGTGGAGTTTGCACGTTCTCCCTGTGTCTGCGGGGGATTCCTCCGGGTGCTCCAGTTTCCTCCCACAGTCACAAAGATGTGCGGGTCAGGTGAATTGGCCATGCTAAATTGCCCGTAGTGTTAGGTAGGGGGTAAATGTAGGGGTATGAGTGGGTTGCGCTTTGGTGGGTCGGTATGGACTTGTTGGGCTGAAGGGCCTGTTTCCACGCTGTAAGTAATCTAATCTAATCTAAGAGAACAAATCACTCTTAGCAAGTAAGTAGATCTTCCTGCGATAAAAGTACAGATAGTTCTGGATGTAGGTTTGCTGTCTGAGCTGGAAGGTTCGTTTTCAGACATTTCATCACCATACTAGGCAACATCATCAGTGAGTCTCTGGATGAAGCTTAATCCGGAGGCTCACTGGTGATGTTACCTAGTATAGGGACGAACCTTCCAACTCAGTGAGCAAACCTACATCCAGAACTCAACCTGAGCTACAAAGCTTCTCAAAACTCGCTCGTACAGGTAAAACATGATGGTTGCGATCTTGTGCGACTCCATGTTATAGAATCATTGCTTAAAGTGTTGGCAATGTAATCACGTTTTAGCAGAACGACCTGTAGTGTATATATACTTTTCCACAAAGTATTGCACTATTATTACAAGGATATTATAAAACTCTGTTTAAATATGTTGGAACATAAACTGAGACTGGCATCCATCAGGCTTTTATGGTTTAAATGAACCTTTTGAACTTGCTATTCAAATTACTGTCTGTTTGCAAGCAAGAAAAAAATATTCCCACAATTTTGGGACTTAATCTGCATGTGCTTCTGCATTATAAACTCATACAACAGAAAACGGAGCCAGCTGGCTCATCATATCTGTGCTAATTCTTTAAAAGAGCTGCCAATTAAGTGCACTTTTTTATTGCCTTGAAACATTTTGCTTTTCCTTTTTAACTATATATCCAGCTCCCAAGTTTCTATTGAATACCAACCTTCCAAGCATTTCATTCAAATTAATCATAATTCACTCGAAGAAATATAGTACTTCTCCTTCCCACCTGTTTTTTTTTTTGCCAGTTATCTTAAATCTTGATTCTCTGATAACCACCTATCACACCAATGAAAATATTTTTCCATTATTTTCACTGTCAAAACTGATGGTGATTTTGAACATTTATTAAATTTCCCTTAAACTCTGCTCTAAGGAGAACAAATTGCGCTCCATGTAACTAGTGCTTTATTTCAGTATCATTATGCACTACTCCGAGGAATGGTGTCCTAAGGTTCACTGGCCAGAATTGGAAACAACACTCCAGCCTAACTAGTGATTTACCAATGTAATTAATTTATTACCTTTTAAAATTTTTCTGTAGGATCATTAAAACGGCTATTTTGAATTGCATTTAGAATTTGGATGGTTCTTTTAAAATGCAAGAAGGCATATTTTTGGAGTTACCACAAGATAGCCATTAACTTGCCATTTTAACTATAATGTGATATGTCACAGCTGCAGTATATGGGAGCTCCTGGATGTCAATGCTACCCAGGGCATACATGTCTCACTTGAGTCTTCAGTTCAGAAATTGAGGTGGAAACCAAGCTACAGACACATCAAAGAGAAGGAAGTTAACCTCGACGCTTTATTCTGGGAGGCAGACACACCCCTTAGAATGGGACTTCTGTTTGGTCACTGGTCAGGAAAAGAAAGGTGTGACTGCAGCCGGGACAAGAGATTCAGCCTTTGTAGTTATCCAATAGGTTTGAGGCTCTTCTATTCTGTTTGGTTAAAAGTGGGAGCTGCAGGGTAGGTGAGGTAGTAATGGGGATTGACACTATGCTCTGGAGCAAAGAGCAAGAGCTGACCAACCTACCATGTGCCACCTTTTCAAATGCTTTCTGAAAGTCCAAATACATAACATCCACAGCACTGCTCTCATCCGTGCCTGTGTCACCTTGTCAAAGAGCTCAGTGAAATTTTTTTCAGGTATGGTTCAGTGGTTAGCACTGCTACCTCACAGCACCAGGGTCCCAGGTTCGATTCCAGCCTCGGGTGACTGCCTGTGTGGAATTTGCACACTCTCCTTGTGTCTGCGTGGGTTTCCTCTGGGTGCTCCAGTTTCCTCCCACAGTCCAAAGATGTGCAGGTTAGGTGAATTGGCCACGTTAAATTGCCCATAGTGTTAGGTGCATTAGTCAGACGGAAATGGGTCTAGGTGGGTTCCTCTTTGGAGAGTAGGTGTGGAGTTGTTGGGCTGAAGGGCCTGTTTCCACACTGTTGGGAATCTAATCTAATCAAGACTTGCCCTTGGCAAAGTCATGTTGACTGTCTTGTACTAATTAATTTTTTTCCAAGTGTATTTATTTTAACCTATGTGATCTCCATCAGTTTTCTCAGAATTGAGTCAAGCTGACAGGTCTGGGTTATTCTGTGCCCCTTTTTTATATAAATATTTTTATTGAGAAGAACGTTTTGAATTTTTTACAAAAATATGCAATTACTACAAAATAATAGAGCAATCTTGCAATATAACAAAAATAACTGTCAACAAACAACTACTCTACTCCACAAACAATTTAGGAGAAAAAAAACCCTACACAAACTGCAATTCAATAAATAACTAAATCAAAACAAAAAAATTAAACCAAGCTGAACTAAGGCAAATTAAATTATGTTAAGTTAGAACACTCAGTGCAATCCCACCAAAGCTCTCCATTACTGGGAGCATCAGTTGGCATACCCGTATTTGTTCAGAATTCTTACTCCCAGGGGCCGCTGGGCCGCCAGATACAGCCTTAGTGGCTACACAAAGGCCCCAACCAATATAACTGATAAATCTGCATCTATATGGTTCAAAAAGGGCCGCTATGTCATATAAAAAAAGTTCACTTTTCTGGTGCACCATACTTGCAAGGAAGTCCTTGGGGATGTGTTCAAAAATTAACCAACGCCATCCCAAGATTATCTGACATCCAGCTCATCAGAATGTTCTTCCTCACACAAAATGAACGAAAACTAATCAATGTCTTCCCATGCACATCCAAAGAGAGGAGATTCGGTGAACCCAAGAGGAGGGACACTGGATCTATCTTGACCTCAGTTCCTAAGACCCCTTCCAAAACACCTGCTATAGCACCCCAATACCAATGAAACTTGTGGCATGACCACAAGCAATGAGTAAGAATACCAATATCTGTTTTACATTTGGGGCACATTGGGGATGCTCCTGTCTTACAATTCGCAAGCCCCTTCAGTGCCAAATAAACTATATGAAATTGCATAGCCTGTGTCCTATTGCAAATCAAAATCTTCCTTATGTTCTCCCAAATATCCTCCCACTTCTCTGGTGAGATTTCCACCCCCAATTCCCGAGCCCAAATTCCATACAACCGCTCGATGTCCTTCGAGACACTACCTCCTAATAAATAATGGAGGGTGCTGACTGAGAGAGTGCCCGTGGACTGAAGCAAACTCCTCTCCATATGCGACTTATCGGGACTAACCATTAATGTAGTCTTTTTCTTAATCAAGTTCCTAATCTGAAAGTAACGAAAGAGGTCCCTACTCTAGATAGCTCAGCTCATATTTCTGGCTCAGCTGCTCAAAAGACGACATAACCTCCCCATCAAATAAGTCTCCCAAACAGGAAACTCCCAAAGCCTAAAGATGGAATCCATCAATCCAGGCCGGAATCCTACCAATCCTACTGTGGGAGTAAAAGGGGAAGCATTTTGTAAATTGCCCTCACTTTGTCACATCATTCTCAATGCTTTAATCATGTCAAGGACAATTGGATTTCTGCAATGGTCCATACAATCCTCATCTTGTCCATAAACAACAGATTAATAAGGGAACATTTTGCCTGGGAGCCTTGATGTCCAGCCAAATTGACTGTGGATCCTGAAAAGCCCAATCAATTGCTTAAGATAGTAGGGAACTTAGTTGGTATTTATTCATCTGGAAAATTCCCCCGCACCCTCACCTCGTCCTCTGCGGAAACTGCAATTTGGTAAGCTTAATAAGAGGGAACCTGTGACACCAGATAAAAGAGCTGAGCCAACTGTTAAGCCTCCATACAGCTTCTTTGGGCAGCATCAAAGGGAGCATTCGCATGAGATATAATAAATGAGGAAGAACATTCATTTTAACCGGAGCTACGGTTAACCAGGACATTGGAAGATCGTCCCAGCGCCAAAGATCCTGTCTTATCTTCTCTAGCAACTGCATGAAGTTAGCTTTATATAATCGATCGAAAGCTAGGGTGATAAAAATGCTTAAATACAAGAAACTTCCCAGTGACCATCTGAAAGGGAATCTGATTCCACCCCCAAGATCGGGTACTTTAATAAGACCCCAACAGACAATGGCTTCCGATCTCATAAATTGATTTTATACCCTGAGAAAGAACCAAATAAATTAATCATTTGTATTAAATGGGGTACAGATATCGTCAGGTTAGTTAGAAAGTGAAGAACGTCATCTGTGTAAAGGGTGACCTTATGCCTTCCTGATCCTTCCTCTGGGGCAGTTATATTGGGGTCCTTCCAGATGGCCTCCTCCAACGGCTCAATCACCAATGTAAATAGTAACGGTGAGAGGGGGCACCCTTGCTAGCTGCCTTTGCTGATACTAAAATTATCAGACCTTATATACCATTTAATGAGAACCGCTGCTCTAGGGTCACTATATAATACTGCCACCCACCTGGCAAACACCCCTCCAAGGCCAAACCTTTCCAGGACATAAGAAGTACAGCCATTCCACATGATCAAACGCTTTTTCTACATTCAGGGAGAGTACCAAGCCTGGAATCGACTCTTGCTGGCACATCTGAACCATATTTAGCACTCTCCTAATATTATTAGAGGACCTACGACCCCAAATAAAACTTGTCTGGTCCTCTTTCACAATGAAGGGCAAGACCTTCTATAGCCTCAAGGCCAACATTTTCAACTAACTTTTAAAGACCATGTGTAATAATGATATGGGCCTATACAAAGTGCAATCCTCTTGGGCTTTCGCTCTCTTGAGAATAAGAGAAATATTTGCTTCGCTGAGAGGATGGGAGGCAGTCCTGACAGTGCGAATAATTGTACATTTCCAACATTGGGCCAGCTAGCATGTCTATAAACTCCTTATAAAACTCACTTCGAAATCCATCTGGGCCGAGCACTTTACCGTTCTGGAGTTGCATCACCACCTCCTATATTTCTTGGATTGTCAGAAAGGTATTCAAAAGAGACGCCTGCTTTGAAGTTACACCGAGGAAGTCCAAGGTCTTGAAAAAGGACTCCATTTTTGCCAAACTGTCCTCATAGCTCTCTGACTGGTACAATCCAGAGTAGAACTTCCTGAATGCTGCATTAATCATTTTGGGATTGCAGGTGATAGTACCACCACACTCTTTAATGGATGTGATAGATTAAGGGACACTCTTCTTTATGGCCAAGTACGCCAGATTCCTACCTGGTTTATTGCCATACTTGAATAACCTCTGTTTTGCAAAACAGATCTCCCTCTTTGCTGTCTGGACGAGCACAGTATTCAGAGCTGGATACTGTGGCGGGCTGTAATCAGCTGCAACTTAGTTACAGATCTGTCAAATATGCTGTTTCGGCTGCCTTCAGCCAAGCTTCGAGCATACGTTGCTGCTCTCCCTTCTGCCACTTCTGTGTCGCCGAGTAAGAAATAATCAAATCCCTTGCATAAGCCTTGGCAGAGCACTGACTGATTACTGTCCCAAAAAATTTTAATTCCAGCAAAAAATATTCCATGAACTTGTTATCTTTCAGGAGGCAAGGATCCATACGTCAGTGCCGCGAGCCTGTCCCATCGCCATCAGCCTTAACCTCCATGTATACTGCTGCATGATCAGAAATGGCTCTGTTCCCAATTCTACAGAACAGCACCGAATTCAAGAAGCCCAATGGGGCAAAAAAAAATCAATCCTAGTAGAGCACTTACATGGGTTAGAAAAAAGGTGAAGTCCCTACTCTCAGGATAAAGACATCTCTGCACATCCATCAACCCCAGCTCCCCATTCAGGTTCATCAGCTGCCTGGATTACAGGGAATTACCTTCAAGACCCCAAGGCATCCTATCCATAAGTCGGTTAAAGTCTCCCCTATAATTGTATGATGTGCCCTAAGGGCCATCAGCCTGGAGAGCACATCTGTTAAAAATTTGAGGGGGTGTGCCAGGGGGCAATATACATTCAAAATCCTATATTCCTCTCCATGTATTAAAGCTTTAAGGATCAGAAACCACCCACATTCATCCTTAATTTGGTCTAACAACTGAAGTGGAAGTTTTTCTGAGTGAGTATAGTTACTCTACTTTTTGAATTGAAGGATGAAAATAACACCTGGCTGAACCCTCCCTACTGTTAAAAATACAACTACAAAAACTTCCAGCTTCTAACAACTACTTCGACAATGAGCCAACATATAACACAAATAAGAGCAGACTTTCTCACTTGCCCAAAGGGGGCGCTCATGCTACCCACTAACCCAGAGGTGGGGAACCTTTTCATGTTGGAAGGCCGCACTTTATTAGTTGTAATCTAATAAGGCCGCATCCAAGAAACTTCAATTATATATTCTTCAAAATTCACATTTTTTTTAATTGTGGCGGTCAGTCTGTGAGGGATTATTGTGTTGAATTTTCTTTTACTCTCTGATATTTTAAATACATTCATTTTAAGATTAAAATAACAGTAATAAAGGACAAAAAAACATATTTTAAAAAAATGAAAGATTTGTCCTGCAAATTTGGATTCATTCAAAAGGCCACACACAATGGCCTAGAAGGCCATAGGTTCCCCAACCCTCCACTAACCCCTCCATGGCTCCTTCTAGCTCAATCCGTGCCCCAAACCCAGACAAAACAAAAGTGCAAAAAAGTTGCATGTGTCTTACAACACGAAAACTAAAAGTGGGCACTCTACCCATGCCATCCATGCTTTCACCCTAGGCAATCCTGGTTTTAAAAAATGTAACCCCCCACACCCACCGTCCCATTCTGTACTAAGAGAAATGAAAAGAAAGGATAGGATAGAAAAATTAAGGATAATGGGAGGAGAGGAAGAAGGGGAAAGAGAGAGAAAGAGGAAGAAAAAAGGAACCCTCAAATTTTTTTTTTAAAAACCCCAAAACCAGGTAAACCAGGCGAACTACAGCGAAAACAAAATGAACTCTATTGTCCATATTATTTGACCCAGTTAATCCATTTTAAGGTGGGGGGAGGGGGGTGGTCCTTTGCCTTTTCTGGTGAGTCAAAATTAAACATGGACCCTCAGTGGCTGAAATGTAATATTGCCAGATAGCTTACGGGGTACTGAATATTCAAGTTCCTCCACTTCCTTTCTACCTCGTCAAAGGCCTTCCCTTTGCAGATCACGGCCGCAGAAAAGTCTTGGAAAAACATAATTCATGATCCTTTGTATATCAGAGCCTGTGGATCCTTCCGCAGTGCTCTGGAAGCTTCTGGCACCATTTGCCTCCATAGTGCTGGAGTTGCAGTAGGACCGGGCAGAGGCGCTGGCCCGATCTGGGCCTGCACACTGTGACCCGGTGGGCCCGCTCGATCTGCACCCGGCCTGCCCTGACTTCCAGCTTCAAAACCTGTAGGAGCCATTGCTCCAAGAATCTGACCCGCTGGCTGCTTCGTTTCTGTTCCAGCAGCCCGACCGGATGGATGTTCTTCCGACGGTCTCGATTTTCTCGGACGTCGACCTGCCCTGCTAAGGTCCATACCTGCCGCTCCAAGGCCTGGACCCGACCCGCTGAGGATTCTGCTGTGATTTTGGAAGCTGCTCCACCTTCACAATGCACTGCCAGAGACACTGGATCTCCTGGTCATGCTTCTGCAGTATGGCCGAGATCAGTTCCAGTGTGGTCTGGGTCTCCTCCCTCGCTGAATTGATCTTCTCTCGGAGTTTCACGAACTCTGAAACTAGGCTCTGCTCCATAGGTCAGTTCCTGGGCATTTGTGGAGGCCGACACAGTGGCCGCGGGCATGTTCGAAACTGCAGGGGAGTACCCTGCTGGTCGCAAGCCTTGTCCTTTTCCCTTAGTCATTTTCCTTACTAACTTAAACTGACATACAGCAATTCTGGAGATCAAAAGCTACTGATATTTACCACAATGGATAAGAAAGGGAGAGTGAATGCACCACTCTGTCTGCCCTGCTGAGCTTTTCACCAGATCGCAGCCATCTTGGATCTCCTTTTGCCCCTTTCTTAAACAACAGCGTCACGTTTGTAATCCTGTATTCCCCTGGGACTAATCTTGTGCTCAGAGAGGCCTGGAAAATTTCTGTCAATGGCTGTGTGGTTTGCTCCCTTACCTCTCTTGGCACTCTAGTTTACATTCCATTGAGGCCTAGTGACTTGTCTGCTTGGAGTTCTGCCAGCCTTTTCAGCATCCATTTTTTATCACTATACTATTCAGTTGCAGAACACCTATATTTTCAATGGACCATTGTCACCATTTCTAATTTGCCTAAAGACAGAGGCAATCGTTTAGTACCTCTGCCATACTCTTTGCTTCAGTGAGCGGCTTATCCTTCTTGTTCCTTATCGGCTCCACTCTATCCTTCAGTAATCTTTTCCTATTAATATGTTTGAAGAACATTTTAGAATTTGTTTTAGCATAGCCTACCATCCTTTCCTTATGCTTCCTTTTGATCTCCCTTATTCCGGTATGCATCATATGGCTCCCTTTTCTTCCTTACTTTGTCACCAATATTTTTAATTATCCAGGTACTTCAGCTTTGGACACTTTTTATTTCTCATGGGTATGCACCTTGCTTGCACTCAGTGTATCTCTCTTTTGAATGTCTCCCATTTTTCATCCAGTTTTATCCATCAAAATACTTTCTCAATCCACTTGCTTCAGTTTAATTTTAGACGCTTAAAATCTACCCTTTTCCAGTCTGTGATCTTAATTTTTGACTGATTTTTATTCTTTTCCAACTTTATATTGAACCTTTATATTATGATTGCAATTTCCTGAATGTTCTCCCACTCTGATATTCTCCACTTACCTTGGCTCATTTTCTAGGACCAGATCCAGTACAGCTTCCTCCTTAGTAGGATAGGAAATGTACAGTTCCATAAAATTTTCCTGCACACATTGCAGGATTTTCTCCCTTCTGTGTCCCGCACACTACCTTTTCCCTGTCTATCCTATGATAATTGATAT
Organism: Hemiscyllium ocellatum; assembly: GCF_020745735.1. NCBI lineage: Eukaryota > Metazoa > Chordata > Chondrichthyes > Orectolobiformes > Hemiscylliidae > Hemiscyllium > Hemiscyllium ocellatum. Next base: position 25,014,651 of record NC_083434.1, read on the forward strand.
CACCAACTTGCCCTGCAGTTTCTGTAATCTGCCTACAAATGCTTTGTTCTACTTTCTTCCCTTTATTGGAGGTCTATGATAAATACTCAACAATGTCACCACTCTCTTCCTGTTTCTCACTTCTAACCATATAGATTTTAATTCAGGAACGACATCTTGTTCAAGGGCTGGGATGCCATCTTTGATCAAGATTGCTGTACCTTTTACACACCCTGTTTCTATTAAAAACTCTATGGAACACTTTAAGCAATTTCTGCTTCCTTTTCCCCAATTTTGTTCGCTATCCTCTGTGTGTTTACATACATACATATAGGTTTGGCAGAAATGAGTACTGCAGATGTTGGAGATTAGAGTGGTGCTGGAAGAGCAGAGTAGGAAAATTGGCCACTTCATTTGTGTACTGTCCATTGACCATTTCTTTGTGTACTGTCAACACTTAAGTCTTTTCTCATTTCCTTTTCTGCAATTCCCCACCTCTCTTTTGTCCCCATTAGTACTTCCAAAACCAGGTCCATTCATCAACCCATCACTCTTCCTTACAAGTTTAAGTCTTCCACCCCTACTACACTAATATACATTCTCAGGCAAGGGATTAGGAGTTTAAATTTAGGTTTTACAATGGATTTAAGTAGTTTAAATTTGTGAAATTGCAACAAGCTGTATTCATCTCTGTGTTCATCTTTCAAAACATATCTGCAAAGAATTGACTGTAGAAAACTTGGAATTGGCAGGTTTCTTGTGGGGTGGGGAAAAGATCCTGTGCATTTAATACAGACATTAGTGTAGCCCAGTGGAGAAGAATTACTTCTGTTTTTAAAGAATTGTGAATTAATTTTCTGTATACAGGAGCAATTGTTTCTATCCCCTTCCATTGCATACTAGCAGAATGAGACGGAAACCTTGGGGAATATCACTAGACTCGTGAAATAACATGCAGGTTGTTTGTAAGCAAGAGGGTGTGCTTCCACTGGGAATAGATTTAATGTGATGTTTCAATGTGTGGTGTTTGAACTTTTTTTTTAACCTGCATATAAACCTATAGCACAGAAAGAAGCTGTCTGGATCATCATGTCATTGCTGACTTCAGAAAATAGTTCTTCCTTAATAGATGCAATGGACTATACTTTTAATATTCTGTGTAAAAATATTTATTCTAACCTGTCTTGTCACTATCTTTGTAAAGGATTTGTAAAACATATTATTTGCAATGATAAGCAGTGAAGAGATTATTTCACTATTGGTATTACAGTACTGTTTTGCAATATTACTGTTGGGGCAACGACCGTACTTCAGTTAATATTCTAATTGGTTTTACAGTTCCAGAGATTGTGCAAGAGGCCTGTGAATTGATAGAACGCGGAGAACTACTTGCAGCGCACCGAAAACTCATGGATCTGGAGTGTTCCCGTGATGACCTCATGTATGAGCAGTACCGCATGGACAGCAAGAACACACATGATATGAAACTCATCCAGGCTTACTTTACTGAGGTGCAAAACCTCTCTGAGCAAATGGGCAAGCAGATCTGGATGCTGGTGCAAAGAGCTTCGGTAACAGTGCGAAGTGACCCAGCCCAGCTCGTTTCAGTGATTCGAATAATTGAGAGAGAGGAAAAAATTGATAAGCGGATGCTTGACCGTCAGAAGCAAACAGGATTCATACCACCTGGGAGACCAAAACGGTGGAAAGCCAAGTTGTTTACGGTGCTGGAACAGACTGTTGCCAATCGGATTGAAGCCAGTCAGTCTGATACACGAGAGCAAGATAAAATGTGGCTCGTGCGTCACCTGGAGCTCTTGCGGAAGTATGTTCTTGAGGACTTGTTAGTCATGAAGAACTTGATGGTGCAATGTTTTCCACCTCATTACAACATCTTCAAAATTCTTCAGAATTTGTATCACCAGGGACTAATAGCGCGTGTAGAGGAACTTGCCTCAGAGGATTTGGAGGCCAATGAAATTGTTTCCCTTCTGACTTGGGTTCTAAATACGTACCACAGGTAAGAGTTTAATATGGGCTATAAGAGTGCAATTTTTCTCATGTGATTTGTCCTGAACTGGTAAGCTCCCATTCTGATCTGTCATCGGGGAGGTGGAAGAGATAAACATTTTCTGATTGTTGGGAGAAGGGAAGAAAAATTAGAGGCAAGTCACTGTGGAAGCAGAAATATGTAGATACATTCAACAAACACTGTTACAGGTTGACCCAGTTTGTTTACTGAAGGTCTTTTTGACATAACTGGAAAGACTGGAAATATTTTTAGCCAGTATATGCAGAGATAACCATTAACGTTATTGAAAAACTGAAAGATCTTGCAAGTGTTTAAAAAAGAAACATGAGGAAATATAAAAAAGCGTGAAGGAAAATGGAAAAATATGCTCATTAACTTTATGCTTCAATGACAGTAATTTTTAGCCTGAAGCCAACATGAAAACTAAAGCAAAAGTGTTAACTGTGATGAAACTTTGGCATGCTCTGCATAGTTGCGGAAGGTGTATGAGGTAGGAATGAGTGAAGGCATGAAAATCTGAAAATGCAAAGTGGGCTTCCGTAGCCCATTTTCTGAGAGAAATATTCCAGTTGAGACCAAGAAGACAGACTTCATCACAAATATTGTCTCATGAGGTATTTTTGACTCCTTGTTGAGGTATTAAAGCTGTATTTTAATTAGAATTTTAGGAATCCTTGTGGTTTTTGTTGTACTGATTTTCAGCTACCCTGCCTTGTTTCTGTGAAGAAAAATTGCAGTAAATTCGATTTTAAAAAATACTCAAAATAAACACCAAACAAGACGCTACATGGTAATGTAGGAATAGGAGTCAGGCATTCAGCTCCTTGCGTCTGTTCTGCACGCAGATAATGAATTTACATATCTTTGTTCCATATTCTTAATACCTTTGTCTAACACAAAAATATTAATCTCACCTGATTTTTTTCCAGTTTACCAGGCCTCAACAAGTTTTAAAGCCTATTGTGAAGATGTTCTATCTGACAACAACCTAACTCTAATTTCAAGGTTATTTTCACCATTGCTTTAGATTTTCTACTGGAGGAACCTTTTTGTTTTTTTTAAATGTTTTTTTCTTCTTGGGCATCGCTGGCAAAGGTGGTGTTTGTGACTGATTGATTGATTGATTGCCTTTAGAAAGTGGTGGTGACTGCCTTCTTGAGCAGCTGCAGTCCAATTGGGGCAGGTAAACCCATAGTAATGTTTGTATGGGAATACCAGGATTTTTATTTAGCAGCAGTGAAGGTATGGTGATGTAATCCCAAATCAGAACAGTGTGTAGCTTGGAAAGGAAACTGCAAGTGGTGGTGTTTCCATATGTCTGTTGCTCTTGTGCTTCTTGGTCATAGAGGATATGTATTTGGAAGATGCTGTTAAAGGAGACTTAATGAATTGCTGCATTTTATTTGTTGTACACATTATTGCCACTGAACATAGGTATTGGAGAGAGTCTTTTTATAAATCTGTTGATCCTTTCAAGTCCTTCTAATCAAAAGCATCTCCATTTAATCAACTCAAGACTAGTCTTTGGAATTTGTTCTTGTATGCTTTTTTCTGTTCATTCATGGGATGTGGGCATAGAACAAAGAACAGTACAGCACAATTCAGGCTCTTCAGCCCACAGTGTTGTGCTGAGCATTTATCTTAATCTAAGATCAACCTAACCAACACACCCCTCGGTTTATTGCCATCCACGCATGGGCCAGTATTTATTCTCCATCGTGAGAGGCTGTTGAGAATTTGGTGAGTTGCCACCTTGAATTGTTGCAGTCCATTAGGTGTAGATACACCCAAAATAATGTTGGGAAGGGAGTTTCCGGATTTTGATCCAGGACGCTCAAGTTATGATAGTGAGTGGATTGAGAGGGTACTTGCAGGTGGTTGTACTCCTGTTATTTGTTGCTCTTGTCCCTCTTGGTGATGGTGGTCATGATTTTGAAAGATGCTGAGAAGCCTTGATGAATTTCTGCTGCAAATGATGAATGGTACATACTGCTGCTACTAAGGGGTCAGGAGGTGAGTTATGCTCTTCAGGATTCCTAACATCTGACCTGCTCTTGTAGCTGCAGTATTTAAATTGGTAGTCCAGTTGAGTTTTTGATCATTGATAGTGGGCAATTCAGTGATGACACTGAATAACAAAGTGAATTAGTTGCGTTTAACCCCATTAACCTTGGTAACAATCTGGAGAATTTGTACTGCATACCCTCCGAGATTGGTGTGGAGTCAATGCAGTATTTCAGATGCAGTCTACTCCGAATTCTCTGCAGTTGTATCTTCAAGCTGTTAGGGTTTATCTTCAATTTGCTGATGTGGCTCTTCTGTTTAAACTTTGAGTTTATGTTGTTGAATTTTAATTCCAATTTGATTTAGTGTTATGTTCTGATATCTTTATTGTATAGTGTGGATATGATGGGACATCCCGATCTAGCTCCAGAGGTGGATGTAAAGAGCCTGGAACCCTTATTGTCAAATGATGTGGCTGACGTGCTTCTCAGCAGATACATGACAACCCTAACAGTGAGTTATTCATGGCACATTTACCACAAATATTTCTTGTAGTCAAGGGTTGACTAAAGAAACAAAACACACTTTGCAAGAAAATGGAATTTTTTTCTTAAATGTTTGGGCACTACTCAGGCACAGTCTTACCTGAAACCAAGTCTAACAACAGAGCATTCTTATAATAACAAAGGAGCTTTCCTATTCAAATAATGTAGTATTACTGCTACCTGGAACAGGAGATATGTGACTTCATCTGAGTGTAGAGGTACATGGAAATCTCTGTGTCGTGTACACCAGGAGAATGCCAGAAAAAAGCAAGAGTTGATTAAATCTTTAAAATTTTAATTATGTGCTCCTGTACAAACAGGATGGGTTGCACCTGAACCAGAAGGGCACCAATATCCTGGGGGGTAGGTTTGCTAGCACTCTTCGGGAGGGTTTAAACTAATTTGGCAGGGGGATGGGATCCGGACTTGTAGTCCAGCAAGTAAGCTAGCTGTTTGTCAGGATGTCCAAGAATGTAGGGAGGCTGTGGAGAAGGTAGCACTGACAGGGAATACTTGCGGACACAGAGATGGGCTCAAGTGCGTATACTTCAACGCAAGGAGTATCAGAAATAAGGTGGGTGAACGTAAGACGTGAATCGGTACCTGGGACTACGATGTTGTGGCCATCACGGAAACGTGGATAGATGAGGGACAGGAATGGTTGTTGGAGGTTCCTGGTTACAGATGTTTTAGTAAGATTAGGGAGGGTGGTAAAAAAGGAGGGGGAGGGGTGGCATTGCTAATTAGAAATGGTATAACGGCTGCAGAAGGGGAATCTGCCTTTGGAGGTAGTATGGGCTGAAGTCAGAAATAGGAAAGGTGCAGTCACCTTGTTGGGTGTTTACTATAGGCCCCCCAATAGCAGCAGAGATGTGGAGAAACAGATTGGGAAACAGATTTTGGAAAGGTGCAGAAGCCACAGGATCGTAGTCATGGGCGACTTCAACTTCCCAAATATTGATTGGAAGCTCTTTTAGATCAAGTAGATTGGATGGGGCGGTGTTTGTGCAGTGTGTCCAGGAAGCTTTTCTAACTCAGTATGTAGATTGTCCAACCAGAGGGGAGGCCATATTGGATTTGGTACTCGGTAATGAACCGGGACAAGTGATGGGCTTGTTAGTGGGTGAACACTTTGGTGACGGTGACCACAATTCTGTGACTTTCACCTTGTTTATGGAGAGAGATAGGTGCGCACAACAGGGTAGATTTTACAATTGGGGGAAGGGAAATTACGATGCTGTAAGACAGGATATGAGGAGCATAAGTTGGGAGCATAGGCTGTCAGGGAAGGATGTGGTGGAAATGTGGAACTTTTTCAAGGAACAGATACAACGTGTCCTTGATATGTATGTATCTATCAGGCAGGAAAGAAATGGTCGTGTGAGGGAGCCTTGGTTGACGAGGGAGGTTGAATGTCTAGTAAAGAGGAAGAAGGAGGTTTACATAAGGTTGAGGAAACAGGGTTCAGACAGAGCAGTGGAGGGATACAGGATAGCCAGAAGGGACCTGAAGAAAGGGATTAGGAGAGCTAAGAGAGGGCATGAAAAATCCTTGGCGGATAGGGTCAAGGATAACCCCAAGGCATTTTATGCGTATGTGAGAAACATGAGAATGACGAGAACGAGGGTAGGTCCGATCAAGGACAGTAGTGGGAGATTGTGTATTGAGTCGGAAGGGATAGGAGAGGTCTTGAATGAGTACTTTTCTTCAGTATTTACGAACGAGAGGGACCATATTGAAGAGGAGAGTGTGAAACGGACTGGTAAGCTAGAAGAGATACTTGTTAGGAAGGAAGATGTGTTGGACATTTTGAACAACTTGAGGATAGACAAGTCCCCCGGGCCTGACGGGATATATCCTAGGATTATGTGGGAAGCAAGAGAGGAAATTGCAGTACCTTTGGCAATGATCTTTTCGTCTTCACTGTCAACGAGGGTGGTACCAGGGGACTGGAGAGTAGCGAATGTTGTGCCCCTGTTCAAAAAAGGGAATAGGGATAACCCCGGGAATTACAGGCCAGTTAGTCTTACTTCTGTGGTAGGCAAAGTAATGGAAAGGGTACTGAGGGATAGGATTTATGAGTATCTGGAAAGACACTGCTTGATTAGGGACAGCCAGCACGGATTTGTGAAGGGTAGGTCTTGCCTTACAAGTCTTATTGAATTCTTTGAGGAGGTGACCAAGCATGTGGATGAGGGTAGAGCAGTGGATGTAGTGTACATGGATTTTAGTAAGGCATTTGATAAGGTTCCCCATGGTAGGCTTATGCGGAAAGTCAGGAGGCATGGGATAGAGGGAAATTTGGCCAATTGGATAGAAAACTGGCTAACTGGTTGAAGTCAGAGAGTGGTGGTAGATGGTAAATATTCAGCCTGAAGCCCAGTTACAAGTGGAGTTCTGCAGGGATCAGTTCTGGGTCCTCTGCTGTTTGTAATTTTTATTAATGACTTGGATGAGGGAGTCGAAGGGTGGGTCAGTAAATTTGCAGATGATACGAAGATTGGTGGAGTTGTGGACAGTGAGGAGGGCTGTTGTCAGCTGCAAAGGGACTTAGATATGATGCAGAGCTGGGCTGAGGAGTGGCAGATGGAGTTCAACCCTGCCAAGTGTGAGGTTGTCCATTTTGGAAGAACAAATAAGAATGCAGAATACAGGGTTAACGGTAGGGTCTCAGTCAGGTGGAGGAACAGAGAGATCTTGGGGTCTATGTACATAGATCTTTGAAAGTTGCCACTCAGGTGGATAGAGCTTGTAAGAAGGCCTATGGTGTATTAGCGTTCATTTGCAGAGGGATTGAATTCAAGAGTTGTGAAGTGATGTTGCAGCTGTACAGGACTTTGGTTAGGCTACATTTGGAGTACTGTGTGCAGTTCTGGTCGCCTCACTTTAGGAAAGATGTGGAAGCTTTGGAGAGGGTGCAGAGAAGATTTACCAGGATGTTGCCTGGAATGGAGAATAGGTCGTACGAGAATAGGTTGAGAGTTCTCGGCCTTTTCTCGTTGGAACGGCGAAGGATGAGGGGTGACTTGATAGAGGTTTATAAGATGATCGGAGGAATAGATAGAGTAGACAGTCAGAAACTTTTTCCCCGGGTACAACAGAGTGTTACAAGGGGACATAAATTTAAGGTGAAGGGTGGAAGGTATAGGGGAGATGTCAGGGGTGGGTTCTTTACCCAGAGAGTGGTGGGGGCATGGAATGCGCTGCCCGTGGGAGTGGTAGAGTCAGAATCATTGGCAACCTTTAAGCGGCAATTGGATAGGTACATGGATGGGTGCTTAATCTAGGATAGATGTTCGGCACAACATCGTGGGCCGAAGGGCCTGTTCTGTGCTGTATTGTTCTATGTTCTATGTTCTATTTGACTTTCTTGTCTCCTATTTCTAGTTTTAAACATTCTGCCTTTATTGCTTTGAATGAATAGAACACTGTGATGGCAAGAAAGTCAGTGAGAATTCAGTCAAACATCAAACATGTGGTACAGCATTTGGAAAATCACTATTTAGTTTTGACAAATTTATTGAGTTTTTTTAATGTTCTAACTGCCAGATTAGCTCATGGAGAGCCAGTGGATGTATAATTTTGGATTTTTAGAAGGCATTTGATCAAGCACTACACAAAAGGTTTTTTTTTACATAAGTGTAGGACTGATTAGAATTGGAAATAATATGTAAGTATGGGTTAAGGATTAAGGCCAGAAAATAGGAATAAATGAGTCATTTTTGATTTGGCAGGCTGTAAACAGTTGAATTTTAGAAAGGGTCAGTGCTTGTGTCTCCGCTCTTTATAATCTATAACAGTGACTTAGTTGAGGAACCAAATGCAATGTATTTAGGTTTGCTAATGTTATAATACTGAGTGGGATAATATGTAGTGATGAGGTTTACAAAAAGGGTGCAAAGGACGTAACCCAAAAATGTAAGTGGGTACTAAGGTTGGTGACAGAAATCAAACATTGTTGGATTTGAAATTCTCCATGGTAACATCCTCCAGATATGATGTTTTGCCTCTCATAAGTACATTCTGCTTTACATCTTTGACAATGATTTTTTTTAACTGTCTAATGTTCTCTGCATATTATGTGGCTTTTAATTGAAATCTTCCATGTGTAACTTCATAGTTTTTGTTATCCCAAATTAATGAGTGCTAGTCTCAGAGTGGTGACCATGAAACCATTGTCAATTGTTCTAAAAACCCTTCTGATTTACTAATATCTTTTGGGATGAAACTTTGCTGTTCCGACCTGGTCTGGCCTATTTAAGACTCTAGACATGCAGCAATGTGTTCTTAAATGAAATAGTCAACCACTCGCTTCAGAAAGTCAATATGGAAAGAAACTAGATGGACCGTCCAGCATCAACCAGACACAACAGCAACACCCTGCAGGATCCTTTTTGGTATAATATCGGAGGGTGGGGGTGCAAAGCTGGGAGAGTTGACTAACAGATTCTTAAGCAACAATTTAAAAAACGTAATCTGGCTGAACACACTGGATACTGCAAAGAAACGTTACAACATCATAGATATAGTACTACACACTTGTGTTCCATACTAACTGCACCCCTAGCCAAGCTGGTTCAGTGAAGGTATAGCACTGGCATCTATTCATCGATTGTAGAAAGTTGTCCGAGGTAAGTTCTGTCCGTAATAAGCAGGACAAATCCAACCTGATCAATTCCTGGCCTATGAGCTTTTTCTTGCTGCCTCCAAGGTGCACACCAACCTGCTTTGGAGCCATATAGACATTCCTTCAGTCACTGAGTGTACACACTGGGACCCCTCCCTAGTAAGCATGATGAATTATCTGCACTCAGTGAACTTCAAGTGGTTCAACACCTCAGTACCTTGTCAAGAAGAACTGGGAAAAAGCAATAAGTGCAGGCCTAGCAAATGAGGCCTGCATCATATGAAAGGAAAAGAGTTGTATTTTTGAAGCTTTGAAAGAAGTTGACAAGATTTGTCAAGTAAGATTACATTGCTCTAAAACATGATGGTCAATTTGTACAAAGATCTTGCAGTATACGTTATTCTTCAGGTTAACACAATGAGTTTGGTTTCCATTACTAATGCCTCAAGGAAATTGAGAATATGATGAACAGTTTGTAACCTAATGCAGACTGCTTCAATCTTTGCAGTCCAACATTATTGGCTGGCTACGGAAAGCACTTGAAACTGACAAGAAGGATTGGAAAAAAGAGCAAGAGCCAGAAGCAGATCAGGATGGCTATTATCAGACTACATTGCCAGCTATTGTATTCCAGGTATTCTTAAACTTCTCAATTATATCTGTTGCAAATACTGTGTATGTACTTTATTATTGAGACACTCTAACAAGGTTAAATTGTTACTAGTCATTTTCAAGGCACATTTTAGCTTCCGTATAGTACTGCTTTTGAAGACTGAATCTCCTCAGCCTATGACAACAAAACTCAGTTATCCTGAAGGATGTAAAACTATTGTTTTACTTGTAGGAACTCTCCTCTTTTAACATGTAACCTCTAATATATTGAAACTCTTTCACAAGTATGCACTTCCAGTCCAGTTTTCCTCTGAAATTCTTGTCCACATTTATTATGTAAACTGCCTGTCTAAACTTTTTCACATCGTAATTATACCCTCCGGATAGTGGAGGTACTGCATCATCTAACTAGTGGAAGTGGCTTTGTGTTGTGATAAGTTTATACTTCAGTACCATTATACATTTGGGTATGTGAATTTATAATGGAAAATGCTGATGTCTCACACAAAACTAAGGAAGAATGCACTTGTTCAAGCTGGGGAGTAAAATATCTTGGGGGTTCTTTTGGACTTTAACGCTGTGACTGTGCTTAATCTTTACTGCTTGTGGGCAATACTAGTTTGCGGTGAAATTCTAAATTGGCTAGTATTTCTTCACTATTAATACCTTCATTTAAAACATTAAATTGTTGGGTCATATATTGTAAGATGATCACATTAATTATAACCAATAATTTAATAAACTGAGTGTTTCTCTCAATATTAAGAGTACTCAAACATTACATGGCATCTCTATTTATTTAAAAGTAAGTTGGAGTTTGTAGAAATGTAACTATAAAAATTTCACCATTTTTATTAAAAATGTCAGATCTCCACACATGCTATTTAAGGGCTCTGCTCTGAGGTTAACTGATTCAGTTATTGATTGAGAGATTTTGCCTGTATTTTTGGTTGAATTTTAATGGCAGCTTTGACTGGCTATGACTTTGACCACAAGAAATCATGCTATTACTCAAAATGTTGCTTTGTAAATACCCTGGATGATAGTCCTGGACGTCTTTCTGGGTTTGCCTCTACTCCTGCCATGTTAGTGATGGGATACAGGCAACCATTTGTTGAGAGTAAACTTAAGGAATTTTAAACCCTTTTTGGCATGCACATAGAAACAAGTGATGTTGCGTGTGTACTGTGTAACAGTACCTTTTTTTAAAAAAAAAGCAGGAAAATACAAATGAATAGATGAATACAGCCATCCTGGTCATATCTTTTGCACTGTTCTGTAGTCTCTTCATGCAGATAACACTTAATTTGACAGAGATGGTTTTTGGGTGTATCGCAGTGTGATTGATGTAGACTGACAGTTTACATTGTTGTTTAACATATTGTTTCAGATGTTTGAACAAAATCTACAGGTCGCTGCTCAGATCAGCAATGATCTGAAACTTAAGGTGCTGACATTGTGTCTTCAGCAAATGAACTCTTTCTTGAGCAGGTGAGTATACTTCTCCAGCATTCATGTACCCTGCTGTTCAAAGTCTACAGAGAACAACGGAACTCAGTGACATTTAGGATCTAGTATTCAGTTGCTAGATGCAAATGTGAGCCCATCAATGCAGGCACTTGGTGTCTATTGAGATTAATTAGATTGGCATTCTTGAAACTGGAAACATTGCACATTCTCTCTCAAAAAACTCTTTGCACAGTATAGAAAATTTAAACAATTTTGTGGATGTTTCCTATCAGTTCCTCTTTCCTAAGAGATTTTTGATCCCAAATAATTCTTGAAAAGTTCTTGAATTGCTCCAGCTATTTAAATTAGGAATCTTCTGAGGTAATGAGTAGAATCCTGATCTATGAACTTTACTAAAACATCAGATTAACTGAAGACCTTGGCTATCCCTAACGCTTACAAGATAACCCAACCCATAGTGCATCTAAAGATGTGTCTGTCCATTTTGCCATATACTGGACTTTTAATCAAGAATGTGCGTGTGTGTATCCCATTTTTTTTACCTCCACTATATAAGGTTGCCAACCGATATTGTAGCCTGTTGGTTTCAGTTGGAAGATGCTGTGCTGTATCTGGCATTGCCTACAGTTGTACAGAATTAAAAAGTGTCAGCGATTTAGAATGAAATATAAGGGCCTTGTAATGCAATGTAATGTCCCAACCTCTGGGCCAGAAGACTCCGGTTCAAGTTTTACTTTCTGCAGAGAAGTGTAATAGCAACTCGGAACAAGTTGTATTTAAAATATCTAGAATGGAAAGTACCTTAACTAAGGCTAATCAGTAATTCCCCACGCAGTCAAGTGAGTGGGAAAAAACTGGAGGAGCAGTGTTTTAGACATGTTTGATTGCATATGTTTGAGAAATGTGGACTAGATCTTCCTCTTGCCCTCATATAGTTTGCACCCAAATGTTCAATCCCTTGAAAAGGAAAGTAGGATCCTGTATTGAAAAATTTCATTGTTCCAATTCATTACACTGATAAAGATCTGATGAACTGTAGATAATTCTTTTATTCAGCTTTTCAGGTATTAAAATGCGATTAATTTGTTATTTGGTATTTATTTATAGTCAATTCTAATTGGAAAAGTGTACACCTGAACAGGTCATGGAGAGCTGGGGTAATGTGTTCTCTAAAGTGTCTGAAAATGTGATTCTATAACAAACGAAGGTGATTTTTTTTTTAAGGATGCCTGGGAGCAAGTTGTCTTACACCATCCAGAAAAGATAATTGAGACAGAAAAAGTAAAATATTGAATTTTCAAGAGATGATTTTCTCTAAATATTTTGCATGTTGTACTTTTCAAGTAGAAAATGGAAGTAATCAACCTGTTCAGAAATGTTATTACACACCACTAAAGCAGGTGGGACTTGAACCTGTGCTTCCTGCTCTAGGAGTGGAGACACAACAACTGTGCTACAAGGCTTTGTTTTAGCTATTTTCTAATCAGCCTGTTCAAAGATGTTATTACACACCTCTGGAACAGGTAAACTTTGAACCTGGACCTCCTAGCTCAACAGTAGGGGTATTTCCATTGGACTACAAAGGCCCTTGCGTTCCATTTTGTTTACTGGCACTTTAATTCTGTACAACTGTAGGCAATGCCAGATAGAGCAGAACCTCCGAGTGGAGAGGTAAAGAACGGTGATACACAGGCTTACCCTCTTGATTGAAGTATGTTGGGAGATGTCAGGGGGCTCTTTTCATTTTAAATTTTGTATGAATTCTGTGTTTGGATATTTCTGAATAGTATAACATTGTTTGCCTGAATGCTGAAATAATGGGATTTCTCAACTTGCCAGGTACAAAGAAGAAGTGACTATGTATAAAGATGACCATCTGAAAGATCGTCAGAATCCTCAGTTCTACATTCAATACATGATTGCAGTTGTCAACAACTGCCAGACTTTCAAGTAAATATCTAGTTTTATTTTCTTTACCACACACACAGTTTTGTTGCATTGAAAAGTTTAATTTGATTGAAACTCTCAGTAATACATTTTTTCTCTTTGTAATGCAAAGATGTTAACATCTAAGCTACACTGACACTATAGATTTATAACGACACTGCCTTTGTATGCCATAGAACTGATGTGCGAATGTCTGCAAAGCTGACAATGATAGGACAGAGCTGAAAAATATGTTGCTGGAAAAGCGCAACAGGTCAGGTAGCATCCAAAGAGCAGGAGAATTGACATTTTGGGCATAAGCCCTTCAGGAATGATAGGATAGATCTTTACAGAGTTCACAGTTCCATTTTTAACAATTAACCAGAGTTTAACAACAAGAACAAAAGAATAATCAACTAATAAAGTACAAATGATAAAAAATTTTTTTTGTCAAGTTGCCCAAGAAACAAGTCTACATTACAGGAAGCCTATATATTCTTCACATAGGCTTTATTTGAAGTAATCAATATTATGTTATTCATTTTGTTTACTGCAGAGAATCTGTCAATAGTTTGAAAAGAAAATATACAAACTATGATTTAATAATGGAAGATGACCATTTTGCTAATCAACCAACAATTGAGGTAACTCTAGATACTATTGCCAAGGATGGGTGTACCTATCTGCTAGATGAAGTCTTCCTAGACTTGGAGGTGAGTGAACTCAAAATTTTACTTTAATTGGAAATAAAACCTATAAGGAATTGACTCATATAAGCAACAGATGGTTTTAGAAGACTTTAAGGACATTGCGATACAATTAATAAAATACATTCTCAAAAGTCCATTGCTACTTCATTTTCACTTTGGAACTATTTGTGATTGATATATTTTATTTTAGTCTTATCCCCAGCAATTCTTTGCAGGACTTAATGATCTCAATCATGCTGTTGTGGGAAGAAATTGAGGGACGATTGGTACTTCTCATGGTGAATGTTTTCATAATAACACTAGTAGTATACAGAGAGAATTTAATTAAAAAGTTCAGAACCAAGAGAGTGCTACAGTGTTAGAGATGTCTTGTGAATTAATCATTGAATCAACGTCTTTCTCACGTGGATGCAAAAGATCCCATGGATCCACTTAAACATGAGTGTGGAGTTTTGTGTCTTAGCCAAAATTCATTTTGCAATCAGCCACAGAAACAGGTTATATATTTGGAATATGCAAATGAGCATTCATCTCTGCCTAGAGATTAATCTTTAAAGGTGATCAATTGATTCTAAAAGGCTTTACGACATCTTGACTTTGAATAAACTTGCAATATTATGTTTTATATTCTAGCTTTCTTTATAATTTGGGGATTTGTTTTCCTCTTTCAAGTGAGATGATGGATTCAAGGGAACCCCAACAGCTGTTGCATTTTAAGCAATTGGGCCAATGATAAATGCATTTTGTTTTCTTGAGTGCCAGTGGCTTTGCTGTGTACACTGGGACTGCTAGGATTTATTGCCATGCTGCACTGCTAAAATCCACATACTATGTTTCAGTCCCATCTCCAGGAGCTGATGACCAGAAAATGGCTTGCCGGATCAAAAGCTGTAGATATCATTTGTGTTACCATTGAGGATTATTTCAACGATTTTGCTAAAATTAAAAAGCCATACAATAAGGTACAAATTTAGTTCTTTATTCAGAACCATTTTCCTTTTCAAAATGTAATTAACCAAGGAGAACTATTTATCTGTCTTGAACAATTCTATAAAAATTGTAGATTTCTGTCACTCAATGTTTGTTGATTAAATTATTCTGGTTTGAAAAGAACTTCTCTGACAATAATTCCCTTTGGAGATCTTTGTAGCATCAAAAGCTTTCTTGTCTTGTGTGTACAGGAGATAACAACAGAAGCTCATCGAAGGGTTGTGGTGGAATATATCAGAACTATGATGCAAAGAAGGATCACCTTTAGGAATTTGGAGGAGCGCAGAGAGGGAGCTGAGAGAGTGATCAAAGATGCAGAGCAGTTTCGATTCTTGTTCAATAAACTTTCTGCTGTAAGTAGTTTGGCTTTGCCTATCATTGAGGTTTTAGTGGTGTTTCTAAAGTGATGATTTTTTTTCAAGTTCCTATCATCCCCATTGCTTTTTTTGGTCTCCAATCCAATGTACAAAGAGGCTTGAATCATTTTATGAAATTGTGCTGCAACGAAGCCCATCTGATGGGTTTGGCTATAGTGTTCAGATTGTGCGTCCCACATTTTTTTTTTAATAATGAGTACAAAGTGGGGATTACAATGCCATTAATTCCCAACTTGTGCTATTGGTGAGCACAGCACCTAGCCAAATATGTGTCTTTAATAAGTTGCCTAAAGATTTGCTTTGTTACAAGCCACCTGGAAGTTTGTACAAGCCACTAGGTGCATTGATACTTGTTGTCATTCGTGGTTTCCCAGCAGAATTACATAGAATTTTCAGTACTTCGAAACTGGTTACCTAAGCCTGATCTTATGCAGGATCTTGGCCACTTCATAAGGGTGTGAGTTCCAAATTCTAACCACGCTGTAGGTAAGGAAGTTTCCGTAACACCCTATTGGATTTATTAGCGATTATCTTATACTTATGGCCCCTAGTTTGGAACTTCTTCGGTGCATCACTTTTTAAGAATTTGTAATTAGGTCAGCCCTCAATTTTTTTTTTGTTGTAGAGAAAAACCTTTCCTAATGATATCTTCTACTGTCATCCATGTGAATGCTTTAGGTGTTTCTCTGTATCCACATCCATTCCATAGAATGAAGATAAGAATTAGGTGCAGAACCTTTAAGAGTATTCTAACCAAGTCTACTCTGCTTTTTAGTTCTCTCTTGCTTTGTTTGCTACATCCCTAATCTTACTTTTCCATGTATTTATATCATCTGTTCGACACATTCGTATGCCAGTTATTCAATCAGTATGTGACTGTCTTATTCTTTATATTCACAACCTAACATCTATCAATCTTCTGTTTTTGGTATATAACTTAACATGTGGTGTTTATAGATGCCAGTCTTAGGCATATTGTCTTAGGACTGCCACTGTGATGCTCCATCTGATGTAGCGTTGATCAGGGATTTGGTTTGGGCTTCCCACAATAATGGCTTAGATGCCCAACGTGCAGGTTTTAGTGGAATAAATTGCACAAAGATTTTTAAAGGGTGTTTGTTCTTCTTCAGTGGAGTGCGATATGTTGACTCTTCAACTGCAGTGCTCTAACGGAATATAACGAGGCTCCAATTGTCCAAATCTGGTGAGAGTTCCATTCTAGTCTGTGTTACTGTGGAAGATAGAACCTGCCCATGTATTGGAAGAATATGATTAACAAGCCATACTTGTGACTGCTAGCAGAGACATAAGACTCTAATGTGGATTCAGAGGAATGGAAAATGGTTATGAAAGAATAAGTAACCAATCGAAAATGTTACACCAATCCTGCACACAAATGAAACTGCGTAACTGAATTCCATGTTCATAGAAAGGATATGCTGTTGTGCTTATAACCACCAGTTGCTTTGTCTCTACATGCAGGGCTTTGGCGAGGACACAGATTTGTTGTGTGATGCTATTCCAGCTCTTGCTGAAGTGTTGAAACTCACTGATCCATCATTATTATGTCTTGAGGTCTCTACATTAGTCAACAAATTTCCTGACTTCAGGTTAGATTTCTTTTCCTATTAAACATGTTGTCATAGAAAAATGATACTGTTTTATAGGGAGCAGCATGTTTACAGCTATTGATTCCTTGACTATCAATCCAATTAGTAAACCTTTGATCTCAGCAGAAAGTTTTAAGTCCCAGAAGTGTAAAGTACAAAACAACCTCAGTTTTCCGAATTTTTGATTATCTGAAAAAGATCCCAAGGTCTCGGAGTTTGAGTTTGGAAACTGTACTCTGTCACGACCTGCAGAAACCCTCTTCCCAAGACAGACTGCCCACCAGTGAACTCAGCAATTTCTCTCTTGCTCTCTGTCATTTATTTTCTTTCTTTCTGCTTCTCATTTTAAAATGTAAAGTAATCAAGATAAACAATAGAGAATACAGTTGTCTAGCTCCTGCAATGGGTTTTGAGAAGGAGTTGGAAGTGTTGTGCGAGGACCTGCACGTAGATGGTGTTGCATCCGCCTTGTGCCTTGGCCCTGGGACCATTTGTGCATGGCCGCAGTTTTCAACCAGTGGCAGTGGAGGAAGTGCAGGACTGGTGGTTGCTAAGGGGAGAGACCTAAAGGAGAGAAGAGGAGAAGGTGGCCCCGGAGTCCAGCTGAAAAAGTTGGAGACAGTGGCTCAGTGTTTACCTTCCCACTGGCTGAATTGTCTCTCTGGTGCAAGTGTTTAAATATTAAATTAATTCAACCTTTTGTTCATTTTAAACTTGATTTAAGGTATTTACCTAATTCTGATCAGTAATCCAAACAATCAGTAATCTGAACAAAATACTCCCCGCCTGTTTCCTTTGGATAAAATGAGTGAGATTATCTTCGTTTATTATATCAAAGGCAGAAATCTTTTCTTTGTAATTCTACACTAATTTTCACACCTTTCTGATCACTGATGGGGTGACATTGGAAACAATCTAAAGTAACAGGGAGAGGAGAAAAAAAATCACTTATTTTGAACTCCGATGCTTCATGGGTGAAACGTTTGTAGTTACAGAAATTGGGAACTTTGACAAGTTTCAAGAAAGAAGGGTGTAAGTTAATTTAACAAAGATTTATTGACAATGCTGTGGAGTTAAGGTCTTGACCTCCCCATTACAGTTCTCAGTAATACACTGGAGTCTCCATTAAACCTTGTTAAGCCCTAGAGTGGGGCTTTTCTCTCAACTCAGCTTAATGAGCTGCCCTTTATGTCGTAAGTAATTTCTGGATAATTCAGAAGTTACATCCTCTGTGAAACTGTTAGACTTTATAGCTCCCTTGCGTTGTAATGCTTTGGTATTTTCCAATAGCAAATTTGTCTTTCATTAAAGCTTTCATTTAAATGCTTTCCCAACAGCAGGACAGTAGTATCTCCCAAATGCTGAAAGCAACATTAACTGCTGCTGCTCATGAGGCATGATCAATGAAGTAGACCCCATTGTAGGGGAAATTTAAAAATAAAGTAGCACATGTAAGGTCAGACTTTATACAAAATGACTTGGCCACTAAGCCTGAAATGCATTACAGTTCAGTAGTGTTGTGTATATGTGCTATATATGAGCACAACTATTTAAAATCCTTGGTATCAGTGTTAATGCAGAATATGTAAGCAATGCCAATTTGAGAGAAAGGCTGTAGAAATTATATTCAAACCTGCTGTAAACAACTTCAGCCTAATGCAACAATAAGTTGCAGTGCACAGGAATATGCAAGCTGTGACTGAACGTTTTCTTACCAATTGTCTCTCTTCTAGTTCACACTAACATTCTAACATTTACGTTAAAATGCATGATTCCCCTAGTATAAACACTTATTTGTTCCTATTTTTAGTGAGAACGAAGTAAACTCTCATTCTGTAATTGTACCCTTCAGCTACATACTGTTGCACTCCAAGTGGTAAGAATTTGTAATGCTGCAATTACATTTAATTTCTAATAAAAATGTTACATAAGAATTTATCATCAAAATCTAAAAATAAGGAGAGAATGTATAAACTGCACAGGAATATGCCTAGTCATCTACAGTACTCTAATCACACATTAGCTGAGGACCACTTTTCCACTTGGGAGTCCTTCACTCTAGGAAATCAAACAGTGTATTGGTTTATTTAGAATCAACTTGTGTTAAAGGTTTTTTATTGTTGGTTTTGAGCAATATGCACATCTCTAGCGCGTTAACAAAATAAATTTATGTTCTCACTAATCTTTAATAACTAGCTGCTCTCATACCTGTCCATCTTGTTCCACAGGGAAGAACACATTACAGCACTGATGTCAATGAGAGGTGATGCCAGCAGGGAAATGAAGCAGACGGTCATTGAAATTTTGTGGCAAAACCCAACTCATCCTGGTCCTAATTTTAAGCCGATCTTCAAAGATATTTCAGTACAAAATTTATCACTGTCAAAATTAGTCAAGTGAAATGTATATTTTGAAAGTTAATGGCCCTCACCCAATACAGTTGCATTTGACAAGCATATGGAAAGTGTTACAGAAAAATTAAGCTCCAGTTTTTTTTCCCTGGAGTAGTATTAAACGATCAATCCAGAACATGTCAAAAATCATTCTTGAATTGTGAAATGAATGAGTTCTGTTCAGGAGAGATACCAATGCAACATAATGGGCTCACATATACTGCTGATAGTATGTCATCTGAGCATTTCTGTGGCACCTTAGTGGTCTCAGATATTGAATTACTGGAAGACCATAGCTGTGGTTTCATTATTTTGTTAATTAAAAGGGCTAGACTGTTTGTTTTTAATGAACTTATTGATGGCAATAGGAAGCTGTAAGAAATACAAGATACAACTGTCATTCATGAGGGGCTACATTAAATGTATTTTTTTCCTTTGTCTTCTGCATTTTTGAGAATAATTAATGCCACATTTTGAAGACTTATAGAATGAGGAATGTATTTTTATGTATGTGCACTTGTACAGAATTTAAGCCATACATCCATTTGCAAAATGGATCCGTTTTGTTGTAGATTTTTACGTCAGATTTAGATGGTCTGGAGTAAAATGGTTGAGTGAACATGAAAGCAAAATCGATATTTAATCATGGAAATTAAGATGGTTTTGTGCAATGGTTGCTTTTTTGAAAAGTTAAAGTCTGTACAAAGCAAAAACAATAAAGCATTGGTGTAATGGTTTACTGTGGTTGACTCTTGCTTGAAAAATAATGGTAATGTGAATGTCTAAATTATGTTCCAAGTGATCAGTACTTTTGTTAGGAAAATAGAATATCTCAGTAGAGCAGAGGTACTTAGTGAAGAATGGATCAGTATCACATTATCTAGCTGTTTTGAACTGACCATATTGTAGTTTGTTATTTGGAAAGGTGGAGCAGCAAAATGTCATGGTTTTTAAATCTCAGAATTGCTCATATCTCACTAGGGGTGATCAGTATACCTGGTTTATGCTCACATTATCTGGCAAATTCCTTAATAGTATGGTGAATAGAACATATCAAACTAAGTTGAATGAAACTTTAGAGCTAGTGAATTACACAAGTTGGGAGAAATTAATATCCTAAAATCAGTTAAATAATGGTATGCTTTAAAATTGAGTTATGATATTTTTGTGGTGAAGGAGGAAAGAGAACAGAATGAATTAAGTGGAGCTGAAGGCTTGTTAAAAGTGCAAACATTTCAACTAAAATGAAAATCTAGCGTTATGACAATAGATTTTACCATCAGACATATATTCAAATTGAACTAGTTTTTAATTAATTCACAGTGATATGAGTATTGATGGGAAGGCAAACTTTTATTGACCTTGAGATGGTGTTGGTGAATTGCCAGGCCATTTCAGAGGCATAAGAGTGACCCACTTTGCTGTGGTTCTTAAATCACAAACCAGCTGAAGGCAGATTTTCTTGCCAAAAAGATATTTGTAAACAACATTTGTTTTTAGAACAATCTAGCAGATATGATCACAATCATTGATACTAGCTTTCATTTGTGCATGAGGGTATTACTGGTAAGATTAGCATTATTGCTTCTCCCTAACTGCCCTTAAAGGTGGTGAGCTAAATTCCTCCAGATGTACCAATGGTACGATAATAGAATTTCAGGATTTTTACATCTAAACCTTCCCTTATCTTGAATTCATGTCCCCGATCATTGATCCCTCCAACGTGGGGAAAAGTTACTTTTTGTCTATCTTATCTATACCCCAAAGTTTATAATCTCAAGAAGAAATAGGAAGAGTTGACACTTCTGGCCTGGTCCAACATAGCAAGCCATCTTATTCTATTACTATACATGGGCTAGGGGAAGCCATGCCTGGAATTTGATCATATAGAACATAGAACATTACAGCGCAGTACAGGCCCTTCAGCCCTTGATGTTGCGCCATTCTGTCATACCAATCTGAAGCCCATCTAACCTACACTATTTCATGTACGTCTGTATGCTTGTCTAATGACTTAAATGTACTTAAAAGTTGACAAATCTACTACTGCTGCAGGCAAAGCATTCCATACCCTTACTACTCTGAGGGAATGCAGTGGCTGATTCCTGGAATAACTGATATATCAGAAGAAGTTGAATGAGTTAGGATTATATTCATTAGATTTCAGAAGAATGAAGTGGGAATCTCAGACACCTATAGAACTCTAACTTATAGATGATGTACTTTGGCACCCTATTGACCAGTGACAACTAAGGAACTGTTTCACCTTGGATAGTTTGAACTTTGTTGTTACAGTTGCACTCATTCAGACAAGCCTGAAACACTTCATTTTAATCCTGACTTGTCTTGTTGATAATGTAAATACTGTTGGGGGGTATTGGGGGGGCGGGAAGGAGGAGAAGAGAGAGAATGTGTTAATTCAGAATCCCCTCTCTCTTAACCGGTTTGTTGCTTTTGAGTGGCTGATTCAGCCTCCAACTTACAAACATTCCTCTTTGACCAAGTCTTTGGGAGCATGGAAGTATTAAGAAAATGATACTCAAAGGTGCTTCACAAGAGTATCATTACATTACATTAAAGAAGCTATGCAAATAAGTTGATTAGCAATAGTAATACTGTTAAATGTCATGGTGAGTTGGTTACTGCCTTCCCCTTGTGTGGCACAAATATTACTGACGCATAACCTGTGAACATTTCATTTTCCATCTTCATGATAGTGGGATGACTAAACAAAGAAGCTAAAGATGCTTCACAGCAATACTGCTACTGTTAGTTGTCTGAAATAAAGTTTTATGTATTAATATATTTAGTTTCCTCATCTAAATCATTACCTCCAACTCAGGAGGTGACAAAGCTGCAGGCAGGGTGAGGTACAAGGAGGATACAGAGATGCTTCAGTATGATCTGGACAAGCTGATTGAGTGACAAATTTTTGTAGAGGCACTATAACATGGATAAATGTGACATTATCCACTTGAGGAAAAAAAAAGAAAGGCATATTATCTGAACAGCTAGAACTTGAGATGGAGAAATGTGAAACAAGATCAGGATATCCTTGGTACACCAGCCACAAAGTAACAGGTAGGTGCAGCAGGTTGTGAAGAATATAAATGGTATATTGGCCATCATAGTGAGAGGATGAGTGTATAAGAATAAGGATTTCTTGCTTTAATTACACAGGGCTTTGGTGTGACTACATGTGGAATTTTGTATGCAGATTTTATCATCTTACATGAGGATGGATGTTCTTACTATAGAAGGAGAAGATTGACAGAAACCTTCAGAACTAGACAGGGTTGATGTATGATGATACGGCAGTCCAGAACCAGGGGTCATAGTTTTAAGGAACAGGGACAGATCATAAGATACAGGAGCATAATTAGGCCATTTAGCCCTTCACATCTGCCTAGCAATCTATTGTGGCTGATGTGTTTCTCAACCCCATTCTCCTGCTTTTTCCCACCTCTGCCTTAAATACAGTCAATGACCTAGCCTCCACAGCCTTATGCAGCAATAAATTCTACAGATTCACCACACTCTGAAGAAATTCCTCATCATAGTACTAAAGAATATCCCCACGGCAGATGGTGAAATTTGAATTCAATAAAAATTTGGAATTAACAGTCAAATGATGATTACAAAGCTGATTGTCAGAAAAGCCCAATGGTTCACTAATATTCTTTAGGGAAAGTAACTGTTGTTGCTACCTGCTCTGGTGTACATATAACTCCAGATCCACAACGTGGTTGAATCTTAACAGCCCTCTGTACAATTAGGATAGGCAATCAAAGCTGGCCTAGCCTACAATGTCCTCATCCCATGACTGAATTTTTAAAATGCATAATCCTTAGCATACAATTTTCAAAAGATGAATCTGGTTAATTAATGCAAACTCTTGAGTCCTTTACATTATTTTTTAAGAATGTTTGTAAAGGCATTACAAATTTTCCATATGGTACTGCTCTGGGTCAAAGATCACAGTTACTAAACAAGAAGATTTATCATTGTAGAGGAATCTCTATTATCTGAACAATATGGGCGGGCACTATTGCATTCGGATAATTGATTATTCAGTTAATCGATGCAATGCTATTTCTCTGGGGCTTGGGAATTTTCTATTAAGTCTGCTCCCTGTTCAGGAGACTAGGCCCTGCCTTCCACCCCCTCCACCCCCACCCCCACCCCCACCCAAACACCTCCCTCCGCCCGCGCCCCAAAATGGGTCCAACACCAACCCCCATACAACACCCCCCAAACCTGTCCAATGATGCCCCCAATACCTCCCTTCACCCATGCCCAATATCTCCCTCTGACCCCCACCTGCCAACATCTCTGCCTGCCCCCCAAATCTGTCCACCCCCCAAATCTGTCCAACACCACTCCCCAGTACCTCCACCCCACCCAGCACTGCCCTGCCCTCTCCCACCCACTGTTTGACTCCCCTCCTACCGCCCATGTCCCCTGCTGCCTCACCTCCTCATGCAGCCCTGCCCCCGGCCGTTTCCCCCCCCCCCCCCCCAACCCAAGCAGGAGAATGGAGTGGACACCAACAGTAAGACTGCTGCTACCTTTTTGGGGTAAGTCTCCAAATACACACACACACACACAACCTTTAACTGCAACTTTTTTTACAAGTTCCACCTCTGCCCTGTATGCGACAATGTTAGAGAGAATATCTGGGGAAAAGGTGGTTAGGGTTCACCCCTGTGTAGAACTCCAGGGAGTGTGTGGTGAGAGGGCGGGAGGTCAGTCATTTGGAGCCTGGAATCTCATCTATGTCGAGGACTGTGCTCGGCAGAGATCGTTTTTAAATCAGTGTAAATAAAAGACGCGATCAGGGTTGAAGCAGCTCTTTCATATAATGTTTCTATCGGGATCTCGAGATCTCCTTCGGATAATCCAATATTCAGATAATCGAGATTCCTCTGTATTTTCTTTCATTGTGATATCCTTAGAAGGGGGTCTGTAATGTTTTTCATTCTATTTGTCACAACTGGATAACTATTCCATTGACAAAATGTGTTGTCTTGTGCAAGTGAAACATTAAGTTGTCTGTGGAATTTAATTTCAAGAATGTTTGAAAAGGATGCAAGAGTCTGCATCAATTAGCAAACTTCATTCTTTGAAAACTGCAAAAGAATTACACAAACATCCAATTTAAGGTTGTCAATCAGGCTTGCAACGTGGCTGACTTTCACTTGCTAGATGCTGCATAAATTCATACAGCAGGGACCTGGCCTTTGTAGAGCAGAAAAACTCACGCCTGGATATTGTGCCTTTCTTTGCATTCAACACTGCTCAGGAAGAAAAAAGTTCCTGATGCATTCTCCATGGTAATGCCTTGCTCAATTCATCTGAGTCAACTTGCCCCACATACAGATAATAACAGATCAGAATCTATTCTACGCACATTCCCAGGTAGTAAACAGCAACACCCTAAGCAAAGAAGCATTTCTGTTATTCAGTCTTTGTTTTTGGCTGCAATTCCTTTTTCTTGTAGCTTGAGATCAATATCAACAGAATGTAGCAGTTGATGGAGAGAAATACCAAACCAGCCACCCAAATGAACAGAAAGGTATTCTGTCCTTCAAACTCCAGGTAATATGCAGGAGTGAGCCATAATCCCTAGAGTAACAAAACAGAACCAAACAAAAATCAATACTAGTTCCAAAAAAATTATTTATACAATCAAAGTTTGGTATCTGAAGTTAACATTCTCTTTTCTAAAAATATTTTCTTCAGCATTTGATGAATTATCATGAGTTTTGCAATGGTTAAAACACACTGAAGATGACAAATATTGGCTAATAAATACACTAGGAATTTGCTCGGACAAGCACATAGACAATGAAAATGCCAGAGTTGCTGAAACAGCCACTCATCTCCAAAGCTCTTGCTACACAACACTGGCCAACTAGGAGCTGCACAAGAGAAGCATAGCAACAATCTTCCACCAAAGAGCCCTCTACATGATGCTACAGGCATTTTGTGTGACCATAGTAGTAAGGCAACAATAGAATAGAGTAACAGTACTAACCTGACCAATGAACCACAGAACTAACAGCACCATGCCTCTTCTCCAGGTCAGTGCCAGATTTGGAAGAACCACTGGCAGCAGACACAAATACCACAGGAAATACTAAAATTGTAAATACAGTATGTAAATATATGCAAGTTTATGCAACATAGTGAATGCGAGTTTAACTAATTATTTTCTCACATATGATTCTGAAAGATTACACAGGGAATAAGACAAATGGAGAGACAGAGAGAAAGGGAGACTTAGCAATGAGAAATCTAGAAATCGTTAGTGACTTTAAACCTGTTTCACGCATGCTACATTGATAATTTTCTGAAGAACAATTAGTAATGCTTTTGAGTACAAAAATTCTGACTTGCATGAATCAACTTTGTTAGAGCCTTTTCCCTAGCAAGTTTTTTTCTATAAAACTATCCGAATCAGGACCAAAGGGATTCATGACCAAATCTGCACCTGATGGCAGTGGCCCCAGCTCAACTTCTCTTTTAAAAAACCAGAGAGAGTGAGAGGAGAGAGATTTTTTTTTAAATGGGCAATTTTTACAGAGGGTGGTTTGCACGAGGAATGAACTTTCTCAGGAAGTGGCGGATGTGGGTACAATCACAACATTTAAAAGATATTTAGGTAAGTACAAGAACAGGAAAGATTTGGAGAGATATGGGCTATGAGCAGATAGGTGGGACTAGGTTTGTTTGGCGGGGACTGCTGGATTGAAGGGTCTGTTTCCCTGCTATATGAGTCTATGACTCTAGACAGCCTATGGACTTGCTGTCCAAATAAGGATATCAATTAGGTTCCTGATTCTGCTCATTTTTACATGGGAGAGAAAGATGCTACGGAGGCAGCTAAGAGATTCTCAGAGGTGTCTCAAAATGGACGCATCCAGGGGAGGTGCATGTTTAAATTCAGATTGTCTAAAGGTGAAAGACTTTGGGACTACAGTGGTTGCCATTCCTGGACACAGCATCAACTCTGACCAGAGTAGTCTATGGTGGTGGCCTCCCCTTGCAATAACGTCAGTTTCTAGCCCATAAGTAGTCAAATCTCACCCTGGCTTGCCTCCTGCCTGTCACTATGAAATCTTCCAGCAGCAGGGATGTGTCAGCCAGCTCAATGATGCTACTGTCCAGTATTCTGAATGGTCCTGTCTCTACCCCAACCCCTTAGGGCAGACAAAACCGATTCCATAAATTAGTTTTGAATTAACATCATGTCCTCTGGTTCTCGAGAAGATGAAATAATTTGTAGTATTCTAGATCATCTAGTCCTTTTAGGGCTGCAAAACCACAATTAATTCATTCATGCAAAGTCCTAAAATGGTCATTTTCCACGGAAAAGTTGAAACACATAATTCATTAGAAATTCACAAAGAAAAATTTCTTCATACGTACCTGTGAAGTACACACTTTGTTGAGAGTTACAAAAATTGCAGTTTGCAGGAAGAAACAAAAGGTCAGGTCCTTGTAATATGCAAAAGATGTAATCAACAGCAGCAGAGACTGTGGGATGAAAGCAGCTAAAGCTAGACCAGAGCTCCACTCACTCTCTGCTGTCAAATACAACATATAGAAATAGGGGGAGAAGTTGTGGCGAATGTCTCTTCGTGTTAGGTGATAAAGGTACGTGTGGTCCAGAAATTCCCAGCCATATCTGGATTTTTAAAAAATATAAATAGACACTGTAGGTGTTGCAATCAAAGCACTGTAACAGAATGCAATTCTTCATAGTTGGCAACTTCACTATGCCTGGGCAAATGAAGATATAAATGAGAAATGTAGACATTATACATGTCCCAATTTTTAAAATCCACCATGTATAACATACTGCAGTAAGCAAAGAACTGTGCCATTGCTGCTAAGCTTGTGTTCCCACCAAATGATTTCCCACAGTGACTGTTTCTACTAGACCATGACTTGTGTTCAAATGCTATATAAATAAGGGATGTTCAAGTGGATGTAAAAATAATGCAGAAAAAATACCAAAATAATAGTTCTCATTTTTCCAAAGAGTCAACATGAACAGTATACTTTGTTTAGATACAACCTAGTCAGTCAATGTCTATTAAAGATCTGTTATGAGCTATTCAAAAATCATGCAGAAAAAAGGACCACTGCTTCTTTGGTGTATTAAAGCACACCTGGCTAACATTAAAAATGTTTTGGTCACCTGTTCCATGGTGCTCCATAGAATTCAGCTTTGGGTCCCTTGCTGTTTGTGGTATACATTAAGGATTTACACTTAAATGTATGGGAGACATTATTGGAAAATTTGCAGATGATGCAAAAATTGGCCAGGTAGTTGAGAGTGAAGAGGATGACTAACTACCACAGAGAGATGTCAATGATTTGGTTGGGTGGGTAGAAAAATGTCAAATGAAATTCAATCTGGAGAAGTGCTATGTTATGCATTTGGGAAGGGCAAACATTGCAAAGGAATCCACATAGTGCATTTTTAGAAGGGTTGAGTGAGAGATCTTGGAGGACAGGTATATAAAGTGGTAAAGATAAGGTGAATGGATTCCTTCATTAGGCAAGGCATTGAATGTAAAACCAGGGACACAATACTCGAACAGTACAAGAAAATTGGTTGGGCCACAGCTAAAGTTTGTGAATAGTTCTAGTCACATTACCAAGAGGGCATAATTGCTCTCAGGAAAATAGAGGGGATTTACAAAAATATTACTAGGGCTTGAAAATTGCATCTATAAAGGAAAGATTGAATAGGCCAGGGTTGATTTCCTTAAAGAAGAGGAGGCTGAGAGTGACTTAATTAAGGTGTACAAAATAAGTGAGGGGCTTAGAGGCGATTTTTCCAGCAGAAAAGTCAATTACCAGGGACACAGATCTAAGGGGATTGGTCGATGAATTAAAAGGAAATGAGGAAAAACCTTTTCACCCGTAGGATGGTGGGTGTCTGGAATTTGTTACCATGTTTTACAAAGGGACCTGAATGGGTTCCTGAAGTGCTCGAACCCAAAAGGCTGCAGATGAGGTGCTGGAAAGTGAGATTAGATGGGGTGACTATTTTATTCAGCCAGCACAGGCAAAGTGGGCTTTTGTACTGCAATTAGTGAGTGGTTAATGCTCTAAAATTGATGTCCTTCCGATTAATACTGATATAATTTCCTATTATCTATTCAGACAAACCTTGTTTCTTCTCAAATTTCTCTGTGCAAAGGCAGATGCTTTGTGATTATTTAATATGGCAAAGTGCTTTATTATGATGGGGTAGGGAGGCAACTAGAGTCTACCAAACTAGAAAAGCAATCAAACCCTTTTTTGCCATTCCTATACACATTTATCATCAAACTAAAGAACCTAACCAGCTCCTGTACCTTAAATGTATGCCAACAAAACAATTTCCATTCTATTGTTTTAGTGGAGTCTCTTCTCTTCAGGCCGTCATTTGATATTCTGAGACACATTTAAAAGTGGAATAAATGAGTATGAAACTTGCTCCTTCAGAATGGACTACTTGCTGTGCAGGATGGATTCTTACAGGCATGCAACTAAACAGTTGACTTTGTACAGCAGTTTCAGAGAATTCTACAGATCACATTTTGTGGCTGTTGAGCCCATTGAGTGAAGAATACTTTAAGTTACTTTACCTGCAATAGAAAAGTACCCCCAGGCCAAAAAATTGCAGTCCAGCTACACCAATGAATACCAGCACCTCCTGATTGAGCAGTCTGACCACCAGCTTCATGAAGCTCCTTATACAGTTGTGAAAATATGTGTCTTTTTTAAGGTAGCCGTCATTCCATTTAGTAGAATTACTTTCCTCGGTTGCTTGCTGGTCAGTCTGAAGTGATAAGATTATGGGTACAATGTAAGTCGCTGGGTAAATTTTCATGTGCACAGAAAGCCCATAAAATAATGCAGCCTTCACAATGTGCCTTCTTTCCAGATAGAACAAAGTAGCCATCACCAAAACTGCAAGAATGGCTTCTGCATTCCCTCTGCTTGAGACAGTCATTGGCAAAGGGTTGAATAGCCATAGGCTGCAGTAGCAGCATGCTCTCCAGTTGTCAAATCCTCGAAGGCTTAGGATTCTATGCATGAGATGAGCAGCAAGAATATCACATGTAATAAAGAGGATTTTCCCGTACAGCTCTGTGAGGTAGATGTTGGGAGTCAGTATCCATGCCAATAATGGGGTGTAACGATAGGTTGCTCTTCTGTATGGAGAATCTCCCTGAAACCAAAAAATATACAATTATTTATTTGATGAACAGATTGGGTTGGGATATCTGGTCAGCATGGACGGGTTAGACCAAAGGGTCGGTTTCCATGCTGTACATCTTTATGACTCTATGACTGTGATCACTGTTAGCTGTAGATATATTTAACATATTGGTTTAAATTAGCTATTAAAAATGCAGTTTCTCACTGAAATTTCTTAATTTATCTCAAATGTATCGAGTTAGAATCATAGAGATGTACAGCATGGAAAAAGACCCTTCAGACTGGTCCATGCTGACCAGACTTCATTCAGAATTTGCAAAGATTTCATAAACATCAATATTTCAGCCTGTTTTACATCTGCAAATGAAAATCACCTTCCCGAATCTTAATTTGAAAGAATAAACAAAATAATTAAATTGGTAAATAATTCTGCCTCTTAAGTTTTACTGAGATGCTGGTAATGACACCTAGGCAGGCACTGAATATCGTATTTGAATAAAGCTCTTACACCTCAGGGTCTTTTTTTCAAAGCTCTGACCAACAAAGGTGCATCCAACTTTTTAAGCCTAACTCTCTATTATCTCTATTTTTTAAGATTGAGAACGGCCATAGTAACAATTAATTATACAATTATTTTATTACAGAATCGACTGCAAGTTTACCAAATCCCTGATAACAAAGACATTTGCCATGATAACCAACACTCATTATCTTGTTTGAGCTTTACCATCTCTTCAAACTGTTCTTACAATATTTCTCTTCAACCCATTTTACCAAAAAAGTACCTTTTAAGTATGTACTTAAAGACCCATGTAAAGTTACTAATTTGATGACAGATTTTACTGCAGTAACCTTTTTAAAATACAAGTTTTCTAGGTATTCTTTCACATAGGATTTCAACAGCATCAAGCTTTTCACTGTGAAAAAAAATCATATGTATGGATACTTATATGTAAAGAGAGCTGGGAACGTAAATAAAATCATCAAATCATAAAATCATCAACGGTCTGAACTTGCAACCTTTTACACTCAAAAGTCTATTTCAGAACTACTTTCTTCCAAGTTGAAAAAGCAGCTTTATATATCCATTTGAATTAAGTCTGTTTAGACACTCTGAAAGGTCTAGACAAGTTGTTCTCAAAACTTTTGTTTAAGAATAAATGAAGTATAAAAGTCCCCACAGACCATCTATCAGTCCACCTTCATGTTTTCCCTTGTCAAAAGAAGAGTCAGAAGCAATGGATTAGGATTAGGATTAGAATTAGGATGGGAAAAATTTCCCTGCTTTTGATCAGACACCACTGAGGCAATGTTAAATTCCAAACTAGGGAGCATTAGTCTCATGGTTAAGTACAAAATTCAGCCGTTTTTCTTCTCTGCTCTCAACCCTATATGTTCAGAATCCAATCTTGTATGTTGTAACAATAATTAAAAACTATGTTGTTCAACCTTGTGCTTATGAGAACCCGTGTTGTGCACCTGGTTGGTCAATGTTGTACGAGTTGTGCAGGACAAGGTACTTACTGTTTGTAACTTTGTGTGGTCTCAGTCTCTGACATTGCACAAAGGCTGCCATTTTGAACAAATTTGTGGCCTCACTGCCAAAGTAAGGCATTTCCACCGACACCTAGGACTCATTGGTCCAAGACCGTCCAAAGTGGAGGAGTAGCATCCCAGAAAGTGTTGAGCACCTCAAGACTTCTAGTCAGGAAAAAGCGGAAGCCAGGCAAAAACAATACAAAACACATGCTGCTATACCAAAGCCCCACCTACCCCTTCCAACAAGCATCTTCTGCCCCAAGCATAGCAGAGTCTATGGAAGCTGCATCGGACTGTACCATGGACTTGCCTTGAGAATGGAAGAGAGTCATCCTCATTTATGATGGATAACCACAAGGACTTTCCTGGGTGAGGGGTATCCACATATCGTTCTTTGAAAATAATTGGTACAGATTGTTATTATCTTGTCAATAGAATCAATGCTGATGTAATGGTATCTTATCTAATTGCTGTCTACTTGTTTAAAATAATTGTTCCACTCTTTTGCCACAATTTACTAATTTTGTCATTTTATCTACACCTCCCATGCCATTTCTAACCTACTATGCCATCAATTCTATCCCTCCTGGTAACAATCTCTGGCCACAGTAATTTAGTCGGGTGGGGGGCAGTTCTCCACCAAACTGTCCCTCCCATTTCACTGCTGCTATTAATCAAAAAACTAAAAGCATGAATAGATAACCCTTAAACTGATCAGTCAAAATAGCCAGAGCAGTCTAAAGTTATTATCAATTGTGTCCATTTGCGAGACATAGAAGGCAAATGACGACCTCTACTTTCCCAGGAGAAGGAAAACAAACATCTGCCAGCCTTCATTTTTCACAGCAGAAGATTAGAGTTTGATTTATAAGGAGAGACTGAATAAGCCGGAGCTATTTTCCCTGAAGCATCGGAGACGGAGGAGTGACCTGAGATGGGGTGGCATGGTGGCTCTGTGGTTAGCACTGCTGCCTCACAGCACCAGGGGACCCGGGTTTGATTCCATCCTTGGTTGACTGCGCGGAGTTTGCACCATTCTCCCCATGTCTGCAAGGGTTTCCTCTGGGTGCTCCAGTTTCCTCCCACAGTCCAAAGATATGTAGGTTAGGTGAACTGGCCATGCTAAATTGCCCATAATGTTCAGGGATGTGTAGGTTAGGTCCATAAGATGTATAAGATAGAGGAAATGGGTCTGGGTGGGTTATTCTTCGGAGTGTCGATGTGGACTTGTTGGGCTTAAGGGCCTGTTTCCACACTGTAGGGACTCTATTCTATAAAAAGTTTGTAAAATCATGAGGGGCACAGGTAGGGTGAACAGCCAAGGTCTTTTCTCTAGGCTGAGGAATTCAAACTAGAGGGCAAAAGTTTAAGGTGAGAAGGGAAAGATTTAAAAAGTTACCTTGAGGCGTAACTATTTCACACAGAGGTGTGTATGGGAATGAAGAAGTGGTGGAGGCAGGTAAAATAACATTTAAAAGGGACCTGGATGAGTATATGAATAGGTAGATTTTAGTGGGATATGGGCTAAATGCTGGCAATTGGAGCTATATAAGATTGGGATATCTGGTTGGCATGGAGGAGTTAGAATTCAGGAGGCTGGGACGTGAAAACATAGGACAACCCATGTTGTCCTGAACGGAATCTCCAAAGTGCAGCCCATTTAATTGTGTACTTTATTCATAGCATATCCTAGACAAGAATTTGATTAAGCTAAACTATCAAGGTCACTTTGTACCCTATCTCAGATGCACACAATGTCAATAGTAAGGTAATAAAGTTGCATCTGACAGAGGTAATTATTCAAGAATCACAACTTGTAAACTCATAATTAAGATCATTTAGACCTCACTGCGCTATGTTGCAGTTCTTGATCTGATAAACACAAACTGCTCACAATTCATGCTCTCAAAAGACCATTTTGTTTACAGAATCTTTAAAATGGAAGTAAAAAAATTACAATCCCTTTGTGGAAGATAATGATGGTGGGGAGTGTGATCCATAAAAGATTGACTCATGTGGAAGACTCACTTTAGAATATGAATCATGATTTGGAGGTGCTGGTATTGGACTGGGGTGTACAAAGTTAAAAATCACACAACACCAGGTTATAGTCCAACAGGTTTATTTGGAAGCACTAGCTTTCAGAGTGTTGCTCCTTCATCCACCTGATGACAAAACCACCTGATGAAGGAGCAGTACTCCGAAAGCTAGCACTTCCAGATAAAACTGTTGGACTATAACCTGTTGGACTCACCATTTCTTTCCATTCTACTAGGGGAGTGATATTTCTATGATCAGTCACCTGAAACTGAATTTTTCCAGGCAATTAGATATTTTGGGAGCAGATTTGCCTGTTGCCCCATAAATTTTGAGCATTGTTATGGGGAGGAGACAATAACAACAGCAAGTCAATTACACATTTGGAGTGCTGGCACAAACATGCTGGAATAAATGGCCACCTTCTGAATTGTAACAAACAAGTTGTGATGATTGCCAGACTATGGTCTATTTGATGTATTTTCTATTTGTACAAAATCTGATCTGGAATAATGCAGAGAATTTACAGAACTGTGAATTCAGTGTTAAGATACTTGGAGATTCATAAGAATCAAATAAAAACAAAGAACTGTGGATGCTGTAAATCAGAAGCAAAAACAGAAGCTGCTGGAAAAGTTTAGCAGGTCTGGCAACATCCGTAAAGAGAAATCAGAGTTAACATTTCGGGTTCACTAACGATTCAAATTCAGCCATTTGTGTATAAGATGATTAGGGGTTTAGATAGGGTAGATACTAAGAACCTTTTACCGCTAATGGAGTCAGGTGTTACTAGGGGACATAGCTTTAAATTAAGGGGTGGTAGGTATAGGACAGATGTTAGGGGTAGATTCTTCACACAGCGGGTTGTGAGTTCATGGAATGCCCTGCCCGTATCAGTGGTGAACTCTCCTTCTTTATGTTCATTTAAGCGGGCATTGGATAGGCATTTGGAAGTTATTGGGCTAGTATAGGTTAGGTAGGACTCGGTCGGCGCAACATCGAGGGCCGAAGGGCCTGTACTGCGCTGTATCCTTCTATGTTCTATGTTCTATGGTTCCTCAAGCTTGATGCTC
This sequence comes from Hemiscyllium ocellatum, assembly GCF_020745735.1. NCBI lineage: Eukaryota > Metazoa > Chordata > Chondrichthyes > Orectolobiformes > Hemiscylliidae > Hemiscyllium > Hemiscyllium ocellatum. The sequence goes on from NC_083434.1 coordinate 25,048,799, forward strand.
CATTCAAAAAGACCATTTTCTCTCTCATTGGGTTGTGAGTCTTTGGAATTTAGAAGCACAGAGGGCTGTGAGCGCTCAAAACAATGACTATGTTCAAGAGAGCTTAATAGGTTTTAGGTACAAAGGGAAATTAAGGGATAATGAACAAGAAAGTGGAGTTGATGTAAAAGTTGACCCATGGTCAACTTTTACATCAACTCCACTTTCTTGTTCATTATCCCTTAATTTCCCTTTGTACCTAAAACCTATTAAGCTCTCTTGAACATAGTCATTGTTTTGAGCGCTCACAGCCCTCTGTGCTTCTAAATTCCAAAGACTCACAACCCAATGAGAAAGAAAATTCACCTAAACTTGATCTTCATTTGCTGACGCCATTCCCTGTAACTATGACCATGAGTTCATGAATCACGAGCCAGGATATAAGATGTGGATGAGTTGGATGAAGTGGCCTCTTTTTGTACCACAATAATTCTGTGCAGAGAAATAAATTACAAGAAACAACTCATCAAAATCGTGATCTGAAATAGTGCTAGAAATGTACTTCTCTGAACTTTTGTCCCCTTCCCACCCATAAAGCTTGTATCTTATATCTGCCTGTCTCTGTTTGGTGTGTTTGGGAACTTTAGAAATGGATGGAGTTTAAGTTGTAGCGTCATAATTTAGCAAATCATTTTTCTTTCTTGCAGTTGGTCCAGAACAGATTATAATAGTTAGCGTCACTAGGGTGTCAGTCAATAGAGTTGGCTGGTCATCTGGTTTATATTGCAGAGTGAAGCCAACAACATATTCCTGCTCCAGCTGCAGTTTCCATGCAAGTTATTTTCTCAGCCTCTGCCTTTACTTGAGGCAGTAACCATCATGTTAAGCCTCCATCAATCATCTCTTTCTAATGAGAGAAGGCAATGTTGACTTTACCTTTTTTATTGTCACGATAAATAAAAAAAACTTGATCTCATATTCTTTTAACCTGAACTAGACAGCTGGGTAAAATTTGGTAGTTCAATGGTTTAAGTTGAGAGAATCCAGGAATACTTGAGTTTGATTGCCAGTGCAATACCCCAGTGAGTCATGACATTGTTTCTCATTTCTTTTACTTTCAGACACCAACTATTTATGATCCAGTCAGTCACAATTCCAGGCAAATCTTTTGATTATTTACTTCTCCTACAAATATTCCTCTTCATAGCGAGTTTTGACAAGGTTTATAGCTCAGGTTGAGGTTCTGGATGTAAGTTTGCTCGCTGAACTGGAAGGTTCACTTTCAGACATTTCATCACCATACTAGGTAACGTCATCAGTGAGCCTCCGGTGAAGCACTGGTGGTATGGCCCACTTTTTATTTGTGTGTTTAGGTTTCCTTGGGTTGATGATATCATTTCCTGTTCTTTTTCTCAGGGAGTGGTAAGTGGGATCCAGGTCAATGTGTTTGTTGAGATTGGTGTGCCATGCTTCTACGAATTCTCGCGTGTCTCTGTTTGACTTGACCTAGGATGGATGTGTTGTCTCAGTCAAAGTGGTGTCCTTCCTCATCTGCATGTAAAGTTACTAGTGAGAATGGGTCACATCTTTTTGTGGCTAGTTAATGTCCATGTATTCTGATGGCTAGTTTTCTGCCTGTTTGTTCAATGTAGTGTTTGTTACAGTTCTTGCAAGATATTTTGTAAGGGACATTAGTTTTGCTTGTTGTCTGTATAGGGTCTTTCAAGTTCATTAGTTGCTGTTTTAATGTGTTGGTGGGCTTCTGGGCTACCATGATGCTAAGGAGTCTGTGTAGTCTGGCAGTCATTTCCAAGATGCCTTTGATATAGGGGAGAATGGCTAGGGTTTCTGGATGCGCTTTGTCTGCTTGTTCGGATTTGTTGCTGAGAAATCTGCAGACTGTGTTCATTGGATGCCAGGTCTTTTTGAATACACTGTATAGGTGATTTGTAGTCTCGAATTCTTCCATACACACACCACCCTGTGTGAAAAAGTTACCCCTTAAGTCCTTTTGAAATCTTTCCTCTCTCATTTTAAACTGATACCCTCTAGTTTTGGTCTTCCTCATCCTAGGAAAAAGACCTTGGCTATTCACCCTATCCATGACTATCATGATTTTATGAGCCTCTTATAAAGTCACTCAATTTCTGATACTTAAGAGAAAAAAGCCCTAGCTTAGTCAGAATCTCCCTGTAACTCAAACCATCCAGTACTGGCAACATCCTTGTAAATCTTTTCAGCACCCTTTCAAGTTTAACAACGTCCTTCCTATACAAGGGCAACCAGAACAGAACAAAAGTGGCCAAACCAATGTCATGCCGCAGCATGACATCCCAACTCCTACATTTAATGTTCTGACCAATGAATGCAAGCATGCCAGAAACATCCTTCACCACACTGGCCATTTGCGACTGCATGTTTCAAAGAACTATGCACTTGCACCCCTAAGTTTCTATATTTGGCAACACCACTCCCCAAGGTCCTACCAATAATTGTATAAGTCTTGCCCTAGCTTGTCTTACCAAAATAGAACACCTCACATTTATCCAAATTAAACTCCACGTACCACTGTTCGGCACATTGGTCTATCTGATCAAGGTCCTGTTTTACTGTGGGATAATCTTCTTCACTGTCCATTACACCACCTATTTTGGTGTTATCTATAAACTAACCATACGTCCTATATCCACATCCAAATCATTGAAATAAATGACAAGAAACAGTGGACCAAGCACACCGGTAGCCACAGGCCTCCAGTCTGAAAAGCAACACTCAACACCACCTTCTGTCTCCTAATTTCAAGCCAACTTTGTATCCTGTGATCTAACTTTACTAACCAGTCTACCATGTGGAACCTTGTCAAACACTTTGCTGAAGTCCATATAGACAATATTTACTGCTCTGCCTTCACCAATTCTCTTTGTCACCTCCTCGGTCAAGTTAGTGAGACATGATTTCCCATGCACAAAGCCATGTTGACTCAGTCCTTGCCTTTCGAAATCTATGTAAATCCTGTCTCTTGGAATCCATTCCAACAATTTACCCACCACTGACACAAGGTATTTGGTTCCCTGGCATTTCCTTACACCCTTTCTTAAACAATGGCACCACGTTAGCCAACCTCCAGTCTCCTAGCAGAGTGGTTGTCGAGGCAGCGACCTGACATCTGAGCCAGGGAGACGTGGGTTCAAGTCCCAACAGTTCCAGAGTTGAGCCATTGAACTTCGGTTTACCTGAGTGACAAACCTGGCGGCGTCTGTGAAGACATGATAATCCACATCAGTGTACCTCACCGACATAGCGCGGTCCTGGTGCAGCCCATAGAAGACGAGGCCAACGCGGAGACCGAAAGCGACTGCAAACAGGGCAACATGCCCACAGTTCAAAGCAGGGCCCATTGAATTGAAGGCAAAGTGCAGGAAGACAGAAAGTCGCCACTGTCCCTTTAATAGTGAGAGATTTACATCGGCCAATGGAAAGTATAGGGAGTTTTAAAGGGGACGTTGCCCAGGCAACGATTACAAAAGAGAAAATGTTTAATCTGAAGAGGCCGCGTTCCTCCCAAAGGAGTTCCAGTCCCATTCTGGATGCTTATTCATGCGGGCCGGGAAAGCTGAAGGATCGCCGCAGCCGCCATTGAATCAGAAGCGGCCACAGGAGAGGCTCCAACACAACAACCCTCAAACGGCTCACTGTCACGTGGCTCAACAAACGCGGAGGCGCGGGGATGGGTCAGGTGACGCAGGCGGAAGCGCTCGCGCGGGGCGGAGGCGAGGCAACTCGAGCAGGGGGTAGCTATTGAGATCGGGCTCGTGGCAACAACGGTCTCCGATGGCGTATCATTACCGGCCTCAGCAACCGACCAACAACGGCCTCCCCGATCAAGGCTTCCTGTGGAATGTCTTCCAGAGGTACACGGCATCCCGATTACCGGAGGCGCGGAATGTGTGGGTTGGAGGGTGGGGGAGAAAGAGATTGATATAGACCAGCCCCAGAAGAGAGCCCATTCTACTCCCATTTCTCCCCTCCTCCCATTCCATCCCCCCTCCCCTCACTCCCCCCTCCCCTCACTCCCCCTCCCCCCACTCCCCCTCCCCCCCTCACTCCCCCTCCCCCCTCCCCCTCCCCCTCCCCCCCTCACTCCCCCCCCCTCCCCCCCCCCCTCCCCCCCCCCCCTCCCTCCCCCCCCCCCCCCCCCCCCCCCCCCCCCTCCCCCCCCCCCCCCCCCCCTCCCCCCCCCCCCCCTCCCTCCCCCCCCCCCCCCCCCCCCCCCTAATGGGAGCACAACCCTCAGACTATGGCAACTTCATTTTTTCTTCAAAAGCTACTTTTGAGAGATGTCAGAAATGGATCAAAGTCTAATAGTTGATGGTGAGTTTAACTGAGGGTCACCACATTGCAGACAAGGGGCAAGGTTGAGAAATGGGACATATATAGAACCGCAGCCAGTGCATGGCTGGAACCTGCGTTTTTGGTGTCACTGCATCACAAACCAGCTACCTAGCCAATTGAGCTAACCAACCCCAAGTAGTTTTTGAAATGAATTCACACAGGTAAGAATGATGCAGTTTGGAATAGAACTTTAGGGTAATGCAGAAACAATTGGCAGCACTGCCATTTTTTTTCTTACAACCCCACTTGTTCCTAAAAGAGAACCTCTCAAAAGTGAGTAGGGAAATAGATGAAAGAGAAAACTGAAGAAAGTGACTAACGAACTTTGAGAAGATTTGTAGCTCAGGCTGAGGATATGGATGTCAGTTTGCTCGCTGAGCTGGAAGGTTTGTTGTCAGACTTTTCGTCACCATGACTAGGTAACGTCATCAGTGAAAGTGACTAAAATGATGAAATCTAAGAGGTGCACATGGACTTAAATGTGAAGCCCTGCCAGGATTCTCCTAGACTCTAATGTGATTTAATCACTGGCTGTAGTGGTGACACATTGTGCAAATCTAGAAGATTGAGGCCATTGTTTCGCTATTTGGTAATGTCTGTTATTTCAGGACATTTGAGCAAATTAACTTACATTTATCTCAATATCAAATGAGATGGTCAATTTCCATACTAAAATATATCTTTTTAAACTTTTAACAGTTAAATCTGTAAAGATCTAAAGAAGAACTATATTGCTAAAGTTTGGTTTAATTTGCTTATAAAGGAGAGTAGACTTTTAAATTGGAGCTATGCTGACTGCTGCAAAATTTATCATTTCAGTAGCTAGGATAACACCTTGTACTAGAAGAGAAAGAAATGTAAATTTTGGGATATACTTGTAGTTTACAATGCATACTTGTAGATTTTTTTTTAAAGTCTTAATCCACGATTTGAAATTTTCAGACTAAAGGGATTGAGCGTAAATGAGATGTGAGGAACCAATAACACAAGCCTGTTGTTTTTGAAGAAATTGAATTGTTTAGCTGTAACTTGATTGTGTGGGATGCATTTTATGTAATACTCTATGGATTTATTCATGTAGATATAAAATGTACAACATTGAGTCATATCAAAATAATCCATACTTTGAACTTGTTCTATGCTGCGATGCAGTGGGAACAATCTAATTCGCTTCAATGTCTGTGAAAAAGGAAGAAAGTTAATAAGGTTTGCGCCTCTGCCATCTTCATGACATGTGGAACAACCTGCTTATATATGAAGATATATTCATACCCATTGTTTGCATTTACATTCAAATTAAAATTTTGGAGTAATGCTGAACTTCTAGTCCCCAAGTAAAGACTTGCATGTTTTGCATGAGGCACTAGAGGGAAGTTAATACCAATGGGACTCTAGAATTAGTTTCCTCTTCACAGGAACTAGGGGAAAAAAAACAATGAAATGCTTTGGTGGTTTAATTGTAAATTCCCTTGACGGGTTAGCGTGGAAGATAATGTTTGCATTTTTACTGCTGTAAGTTATGAGTTTATGCTTGCTGCTATAAATTGGTGGTGAATTCTGATGCTTTACTATGTGGATAGTCAGAGAATTTTTAGAAGATGCAAAGTTAAGAATCCAACAACACTAATTATAGTTCAACAGGTTTATTTGGAAGCACTAGCTTTCAAAGCTGTGCTTCTTTGTTGTACGGGGAGGACATATTTTTAATTTTCTCACAGTACATTGGTGAACCCCTTGTGATTTCAGAAAAAAGATTTACAAGGATGTTGCCAAAGTTTGTGTGTGTGTGTGTGTGGTGGGGGGGGGGGGGGGGTGTTGAGCTCTAGGAAGAATCTGAACAGACTGGGGCTATTTTCCCTGGAGTGTTGGAGGTGAGCAGTGACCTTTTGTAGAAGTTAATAAAATTGAGTGACATGGATAAGGTAAATAGACAAGTCTTCCACGCGGTGGGGGGAGTTCAAAACAAGAGGGCATAGGTTTAAGGTGAGGGGAAACATTTTAAAAGGAATCAAAGGGGCAATTTTTTTCATGCACAGGGAGGTGCATATGTGGAATGAGCTGTAGAGTAAGTGGTGGAGGCTGGTACAATTACAACATTTAAAAGGCATCTGAGGGTAAATGAATAGGAAGAGTTTCAAGGGATATGTGCCAAATGCTGACAAATGAAACTAGATTAATTTAGGATACTGGTCAGCAAGGACGAGTTGGAATAAAGGGTCTGTTTCTATGCTCTAGACTCTTTTAAACCTTTTGAAGATTGATGTTTTTGGGATCTTATATTTTTATTTCTTGTTGTGGCTGAGTGTTATTCTGAGTTGGGATTATATTTTTAAAAAATTGGCGAGTGCATTCTTTCAGTCAGAGTTTCTCCACCAAGTCTTTGTTTGATATTTAGGTAGTTATTTTCTTGCAGTTGCTAAGTAACGCTGGTTGCTTTGGGACTAACCTCTCACAATGAAAGAGGCACTGTGAAGACTTAAGTAACAGAAGTTGTTTAATATTTTAATGTGGTTTGACCACATAATGGAAATAGAATTAGTCAGTAAAACCGTGTATCTTAATGATTCATTTAAATATGAAACACAGGTCTGAATCCAGCCGAGGCTGCAGGTTTAAATATCTATTTTGTGGCCACCAGAAAAGCTAATGCAGAAAGCCAAGAGAATGATCCAACTAAATCAAAAAGACTTATGATTTTAGATTGCTAAAGTCCCTTGTAAACTAACCTCTTTTAAGAAATATTCCCGTGTTGGAGGCATAATTGAATATATCCAAAATGACTGCTTACAACAAATAAATTGAAGCAGTGACTTTACTACTGTAAGTAAAAATTAAAATTGAACATTTGCTGTAAAATTACAAATCTTCTAAGTGCATTTTAAATGATCTAGTTCTGTAATTGAAATTAAATTTCAGATAAACAGCGTTGGTTTGTAGACTTGTTCTAATAATGTGTGAGATATTACCATATAAACATCACATTCCAACTTGGGCTATTTACCTGTCTAGTGATGCATGTGTCCTGAGTTGTATTAATTCCTTATAATTGTCCCAGTCTCTCTTTTCCAGTGTTGATTAACTTTAAAGACCCTCCATTTTATTGGCTAACAGTTAATCAGAATGTATGCCTGATATTCACAATTTAAATGTACACATGTTAAAGATGTACGTTGATAATGAGAACAATCAAAGCCGAACTGCATATCAAGAAGAAAGCGGTTATGTCTGCTTGGTTATCAGGTTATATATTTTTTAAAGTACATGCTGATTTAATCTAATAGAATCTCGCCAACCTTCACTGTAATGAATATCCTTGACACCACAAGTCTCAACCTCTGCACACCCCAATCTGGGCTAAAGCATTCTTGCGGACATTTGCTTTTAACTCTGGTAACCTATATAGAACCTCCATTTCAAAATATCTTTCATCATTGTCTTTATTATCTGATGGAATGTATTGTTCATTATGATAACTGTGCCTGTCTGAGGATGATTGTTCTTGATTGTGGTTGAGATTTAAACTTAAGTTCCAGTTTCCAGACCAATGTACTTGCTATTTGTCATATTCACTTTCATTCTCTTGATTTACAGAATTCTTCATGGTCTGTATTTATGACCATAACTCTTTTGAAGTTTCCATCATGTAGATAGAATGACTAAAAGGGCATTTAGCATGGTTGCCTTCATTGCTCAGACCTTTGAGTATAAGTGATGGATTGTTTCATTGAAATTGCACATCATGTTGGTGAAGCTTCTTCTAGAGTATTGTGTCCAGTTCTGGTCTCCTTGTTATAGGAAGGATATTATTAAACTGGAGAGGTTTCAGAAGATTCTACCAGGAGGTTGCCAGGAATGTATAGTTTGAGTTATAAGGTTAGGCTTTCCCTGGAGTCTGAGGTTGACTGGTAACCTTTATAGAGGTTTATAAAATCATCAGGGGTATTGCTAATGGCAGATGGCTTTTCCCTAAGGTTGGGGGATTTCAAGGCCAAGGGGCATATTTTTACGGTGAGAGGAGGAAGATTTAAAAAAAAGACATGGACCGTGGTTTATGTGTGGAATGAACTTCCAGAAGAAGTGGTAAAAGTTGGTGCAGATACATGTTAAAAGATATCTAAATAAATGTATGAATAAGAAATGTTTAGAGAGAGATGGGCCAAGTGCATGCAGATGGAACTAGATTGGTTTAAGATTATGGTTAGCATGAACTGTTGGACTGAAGAGTTTGTTTCCATGTTATATGATTTGATGACTATAACTCTGTCTAATTCATTTTTGTGCTTTTAAGATTGCAACTACCATTTTATTGATTGACATGCTGGTTTTATAATTTTAAGATTTTTGCCTATCACATGAGTGATGCGCTGGCTTTATAATTTGTATACTGTTGCTGCAGTGAATTGATTAGTTATCGCCTCTTCAAGATGGCGGCAATTGCTTTAGCAGTGTTTGGCTTCTCATCCCACGGCTTGGGCACTCATGGGCACTGTGCAGTGGAGCCGGCTGCATCCATATTATTTTGTACATCTTCTTCATTTGGTGCCGTGGCTGTTTCATTGTCTTTGTACAGTTCTTTTTCCCACTGGGGAGTTGGCTAGGCCTGGGCCCCATGCAACCCCAGATCTGTGGCTGGCTCTGGCACTGTGGTCGCAGAGACTTCAGCATTGGCAGTGGAGGAGCCTGGAGCCGCGATCCTGATGACCAGGAGCAATGTCTGGAGGGAAAGCTGAAGGTATGAGACCAGGCCTTTGGCTCCAGCTTGGACAGGAATGGTGGCAATGGTGGAGCCAAGCTGGTGACAGATGTCAGAATCCATTACAGAAACCAGCTGTTGTCGAGCAGCGGAGGGTAATTAGAAGAGGGAAAGATGAACACTTACAGTCAAGTCTTGCATTGTTGTCAGTGTTTCAAGATGGTGGTGGAGCTTGGCGCCATTTTGTGTTTTTATATACATGTGTCTAAATCTAAAAATAATCAAATTGAGCAAAATGGAACGGTGCAAACCAGGTTGAAAGATTTCAAAGCAAGATTCCAGGAATTGATGGTATTTTAAGATACTAAGATGCATATATTAAAATAACAAATGCTCTAGAACAGTGTGTTCAGTGTACAAAGGATACATTTACATTGGCTTGCACCCAATTATCAGTTTGTAAAATTACTGACCCAGCCTCTGCAGATTTCTTTAGTCTTAAAATGCTTTGATATTTGTTGCTTATATAGAATCACCTCAAATGTCTTATTGCACAAATTAAGAGCCAAAGTTTTCATAATTTTTTCTGGACTTAAAATTAAACAGATAAATGGTATTATTACTGATGGCACCTGTGCTCACCTAGGGAAACTTTGGAGTTTCTGATCATATTAATATTGCTGATTCTAAGTAATCATAGCTATTGCACACTTTGCGCTAATCTTGCTGCAATCAAACACTAGAAATTTGAAGGTTTTCAAGTCATAGTTGAGGGAAATATTTTGCAGTGATCTAAATACTTTGCCTATTTGTTACTGATTCATTTATTAAACTTTGCTCTTCTATCCAGTTCTTCCTTCCTCCCCCCACCCAAACCCCAACAAAAACTGAGAGAGTTCACTAATAATCAAGGAAGGATGCTTTCTCTTAACATAACTTATCTACAGCCTAAAATTTCACTACTTTCATTCCATAGAATCACTATGAACAAAGACATGGTGCTACCATGTGGTCCCATAAACCTGTAGTCTTGACCAAGCTGCCTGCTGGGACAGTGTCAGAAAAAGTGTTTTGCCAATTAGGCAAAGTGAGTGTGGAATAATGTACAGGTTATTCTGGTATAGCACATGTTTTGTCAGTGCAAATTGGCTATAATGCAGTTGACTAATTGTGGATGCTGTTTGCATAACAAATTTTCTACTGAACAAATATAGTGATTTTCAATAGTAGTCTTTTACAGTGGTTTTCCATCGCACAATTTTCTATAGCATGGGGTTGCATAGGAATGTGACTGTTGCGTTGTTACAGTCATTCTGTTACAATGTTACGAGGTGAGAAAAGGGAATTGGCTTCCCTTTCTTTGACATACCTCTTTATTTTTAATTTATTTAAATTTAAATTTTTATTTTTTTTCTTGTGTTTTCAGCATAATTAACTAGATCAAAAATTAGAGAGCCAAGTTTTATTAGGTTTACTTGTGTGTGTGAAAGAGAAATTGGATTCATAGTAACCCTTTAAAAAATAAGACCACAACATTAAATGCATGCATGGGCACTAATAATACAGGTCGTTCTCCTATAACACATGTTGTGTTAGTGCAAATTGGCTATAACGCAATTGGCGAATGGGGACTGCTGTTTCTAAAGCACAAACTCTTAAAATGTGCGTTGACTATATAATTGCAACGTCAGCACTTTAAATGCTGTTATTATTGCATGATTTTTATATAGCATGGGGTCACACAAGAATGCAACCATCGCATTATACTACCTGTAAGTTTAAAAAGTGCAAGAAGAGGATACTTAGTACAGACAGGAATATAAAGGCAGTTGCAGTTTGGTATTCTTGAGATGATTTCCCCGAGTTTAAACTGTTTAGCGGTTGTCTGTCTTGCAGATATCCTTGAGCTCTTGACAAATGGCTATTTTTCCAAATTATTTTTCACTGGCTCTGATTAAGGTCAAGAGATAGAGAGGGGACATCTTATTTTTTTCTCTCTGCTTTGCTTCTCAAAAGCAGTTGCCTTAAGTATAATTCCTTTGCAGATTGACTTTTTTTTCCAAACTGGATGATCTGCAGGTGACTTTTATCTCAATGAGCAACTTCTATTTAGGTAGGGTGGCCTCTTGTGGCACAGCGGTAGTGCCTACCCCTGACTAAGAAGTCAAGGTTCAAGTCCCTCTTGTTCCAGAAGTGTGTATTAACATCGTTGAACAAGTTGTTTAGAAAATAGATTAAATTAGAATGCTTTCCAGTTGGTATGAATAAACTAGGAGATAGAGATCAGTTCCAGTGCTTTTCATAACTATGTTCATTTCAGCTCAAATAGACTTGTTCACCCAGCTTTGCTCAACCTGAGCACAGGAGCTATTTTGATTTGGTATTTATGCTCTTTTAAATAGCCACTTTAGTTCATGCAGGTCTTGAATATGAAAATTGTGTGAAGAAAGTTACATATTGATAAACTATTTCTATCAAAATTGTAACATGCTACATTTTTGAGCATTACTCATGGTAACCCTGTGCTTATTTCAGAGTTGATAGAGACCGAAGTGGTGTTATATCTGAAAGTGAGCTTCAGCAGGCTTTATCAAATGGTAAGTTCCATAAGGAGTCTTTTATTTCTGTAGTGTCCTTTGAAGAAAGTGCCATTTACCAAGTATCATGCCACTGAAGTGATATTTCATGATAGTGAGATAAATGGCAAGATAGCAATACTGGCTTTTATATAAAGCTTATATAAATGTACTGGATTGCAAATTTTTTAAAATGCAAAAGAAAACTGAGTATATTTCATATTTGCTTAGAATTAGTTTGATTTGGCTTTCATGTGTTAACCTTACTACGAGGCATTTAATTTTCTGATTTCTCTAATTTTCTCTGCTCATTATTAATTTTTCATTTTTTATCTGATATACAATCAAAGCTTAAATGTGAACAGTTGGTTATGAGGTCACTTATCTCTGTTTATCACGTTGTTACTACTCAGCATGCAAATAGTCCTGTTTAGTAGCTTCACAGGAATGGAAATTCATTTTTAGATTTTTTTGGTTCTTCCTTGTTTCCGCATGTCCATCTCCAATTAGTTTGAAATCAGTTCAGACAATGCAGTGGATTGTACCAGCAATATGGAGACCGGGTTTCAGTCCACCAGGATTGTGTGGTTGTCGTTCTTTTTAATACTATCGTGGGCTGATATATCTGTTCATAGACTGGTGAGCCTAAGATCAAGTATATTTTTCTCTGCTTTGTTCCCTCACCACTTCCTGTAGGCAGGCCCGGTCTAGCAGCCATATCCTTTAGGACTTGGTTAGTGTGGTCAGTAGTGGTGCTGCAGAGCCACTTTTGGTGATACACATTGAAGTCCCCTTGCCTCCCCAAGTGCATCTCTAGATTTGTTCAGTATGGAGAATTAATGTATCAACTGGGAGTGGTAGATGGTAATTACTTGGTTTCCTTGTCCTTATTTGATCCTTAACATGGCTCCATAGTCCATGTTGAGCACTCCCAGGGCAACTGCCTCCTGACCGTATACCACTCCACAACCTCTGGAAGGTCATTTTGGAGTTATTGAAAGTTGGGCAAACGTAAATCAATTCAGCACAGTTTTGATCTAACTGAAAGATGCATGAATTTTCCTGTAAACTGGGTGGAAGATGTCTCCGAAATATCCCCTCATCAGCGTACTCACTTTTTTTCTGTTACCTATAAGATTAAGTTCTTTGTGGTGGATAATTATTTTGGTATATATGTAAAACCAATTAAATCCTATTGTGGTAGAATTGTGGTGAATATAATTCAAATATTTTAGCAGTACTGAACAACCAGGGCTGAAGGCTTGAGACAAATACAGAGGTGATTTGTCTGTAATTGAAGTTGCCAGAATTAAAGAGAGTTGCATAATTTGTCACCTCCATGCTCTATCTCATTGCTCCATCCCTGTCTTTGACCTTCTACAGTTCTCTCATAAAGCCCAATGTAAACTCAAGGAAATTAAGAACTAGGTTGTTCACTCTTGGAGGAAAGGGGTATTAGTTAAAATTACAATTTGGTATGACTGTTACTTTTTGATTAGGCAAAACAACACCGATCACAGCATGGATGTTTTGTTGAATTTAGGAATGAGAGGTTGAAGTGCAAAAGTAAACGTTACTTCTAGGGCATCTTCATGCTCCCTGGGAGTGAATTGCCGACTGCTTTTTCAATTGTGGTTGGTTGCAAGAAAGAAAACTAAAAGAAATCATATTGTTCCAAAAATAAATCTTTTTTTTTCCTTTGGAAGGAACATGGACACCTTTCAATCCAAAGACTGTCCGGTCCATCATAGGTAAGAATCTGTTTATTCCATTTCATTTGTTGATAATTACAACTGACTATTAGCAAAAGTACTACTATTGTAATGTCATTTGGCTGCTGGAAAAGGCCTTGTATGAAATGCAGGAAGGAAAATGGGAAAGTACCCAGATAGAACATGGGAGGGGGGATGTTTTGCTATTCGGGAATCACAGTAGCTTAATGGCTTTGAAACTGATCTTTTCCAAAGGATTAGATCTAAAACATAAATTTTATCTTTTTTATTGCAAACTATCTGTTTCAAGTCTGGATTCAAGATTACTTTTGTTCGATGATCTTCATTAATTCAATACAACCAAATTTCTGATTGTCTGTTTAGTCATGATAGTGGATAATACTAAACAATTATTAAGCTTGTTTGTCAATTAATAATAAACAAAATTAAAGGGAGAGTCATTTTAAAACCCAGACAGATGTCCATTTGTTAATTTGAAATTGTTTCCAGTATAAATCTGTAGTCCATTCCTAGCTTATTGCCTCAAGGAATAAAAAGATAGAAATATAGTGTGGGCACTAATGTGGAAGATGGGAAAATCAAGATGAGTGTATGTTTTGACAAGGTTTATATTCTCTGAAGCTTCCAATCTACCTTACCTAGTTCAGTAGGAGTTGAGTAATAATTATTGAACATAGCTCTTTTACCTGAGTTCAAATTCAATTCCAGTTTTCTTTCACTAATTGTAGAGATATGAATTGAAACACAGTTGTATAGTTTTAACTCACATTTGGTGAAATATTTAGTACTTGACAGGTTGTTAGCATGCTTTTATTCTTTATGGCTAAAATGTCACTTATTCTCTCCTTTTGTATTTGATTTGAACTTCTAATATTAATGTTAACTAATATGGCTGCACATTAAATGTCATTACACAATTGCACATTTTAGTTTTATTGCAAACACAGGAATGTTTGACCGGAATAACAGAGGAGGAGTGGATTTCAATGAATTCATGGGTCTTTGGAAGTACATAATTGACTGGCAGAACATCTTTCGAACATATGACCGGGACAACTCTAACTTCATTGACAGAAACGAACTTAAACAGGCATTATCAGGTTTTGGTAAGTTGCTTAAGAATTTGAGTGATAAGTTGATTAGTTTTTAATGTAATGTAGTGATAAGCAGCAAGTAGGATTACAGAAACTTTGTTTTAGAATGCTGTTTAGTAAACTAGAGGAGTGACCTTCAAGAATGGATAAAGGAATAAAACAGGAAGCTACTGACCAGTCACTCTAATTTCAGTGGTGGGGAAACTTTTGGAAGCATTTCTGAGGGATAGAATTAATTGCATTTGGAAAGGAAGGGATTAATCAAGAATATTCAGCATGGTTTTTGTTAAGGGGAGACAATGTCTTACTGACTTGATTGAATTTTTGAAGAGGTGACTAGGTGAGGGGAATGCTTTTAGTCTGCTTGGACTTCAGTAAGGCATTTGGATAAGGTCCCACATGGAAGACAATTAAAAGAAAGAGCCTATTTGATCCAAGGACATTTGGTAAATTGAATCTACTGTTGGCTGAGTGGCAGAAGCATGGTGTGTTAGTTGAGAGGTGTTTTTCTGACTGGAAGGCTTTGTCCAGTGGGGTCACAAAGGTCAATGTTGGGGCCTTGTTTGTGGTTTATATAAATGATTTAGACTTAAATGTGGGTGAGTTGGTCTGTAAATTCCCTAATATGAGGGGTTAAATAATGAAAGCTTTAGATTACAGGAGAATGTAGATGGGCTATCAGTGGTAAATAGATTTCAACCTGTGTACATCGAGATTAATGCAATACCACTAACACACGAGAATATGTGATGAACATTAGGACCTGGGAAGCACTGATTCAGAGGGACCCATATGCATGTACACTGGTCCCTTAAGGTATCAGGGCAGCTGGATGAAGTGATTGAGAAGATATATATGGGATACTTATAAGTCGAGGCATGAGAGTTTAAAAGCAGGGATATTATGCTGGAACTGAATAAAATGTTAGTCCACAGCCAAAGTATCATGTGCAGTTCTGAAATGCACATTACAGGAAGAGTGAGATAGCACTGGAGAAGGTGCAGAGATGATTTACTAGAATGGGCAGAAGAGTTTCAATAATGAAGGGAGATAGGAAACAACCCCAGTCTGTCCATAGTATAGATGAAATTGAGAGAGGACACAAATGAGTTGTATAAAATAATGAGGGGCATAGGTAGGGTAGACGAATAAACTTTTTTTACCTTTTGCATGGGAGATCAGTAACTGGGGCCATTAATTTAAGGTAAAGAGCAGATAGTTGTGGTTCTCTTCGCCAAGCTGGAAGTTTTTGCTGCAAACGTTTCGTTCCTTGGCTAGGGAACATCATCAGTGCTATTGGAGCCTCCTGTGAAGCGCTGCTTTGATGTTTCTTCCGGTATTTATACATCCCTAGCCAGGGAACGAAACGTTTGCAGCAAAAACTTCCAGCTCGGCGAACAGAACCACAACAACGGACACCCGAGCTACAAATCTTCAACCAGACTGTAAAGAGCAGATAGTTTCGGATGATGGAAACTTTTACACCCAGTGTGGTGGGAGTCTGGAATTCACTGCCTGTAAGGGTGGTAGAGGCAGAATCTCAACATTTAAGAAGCAATTAGATGTATACCTGCAATGCTAAGGTATACATGGCCATATACCAAATGCTAGATAATTGGATTGGATGTTTTTGATTATGGATACAATTGGCTGAAGGGCTTTTTTCTGTTCTGTAGATCTCTAACATCATAATGAATTACAAGTCTGTTAGTCAGTAAGGGTTGTTGAGAAGTTTTTAATTGATAAGAAGTTAAAGATGGAAATGTAACATTTGAACTTCATACCTTTAAGTCCTTTTCTTTGATCTGAGGATGTTTTCTGCAGTTGTCAAAACTCCAATATTGTATTGTATAATTGCCGAAATAGTATGTTGAGAATGCAATCAAAGCACAATGAAAGCCCCTTCATCCACTGTAGCTAAACTGACCAGTTACATATTTGCGTTTCGTAACTGGGAGAAGTCTCTTACTTATCCACTATTGTTTTGGTTGCATTTTGACACCTAATATTAGCTAATGGTAATACCAGACAAGTCAGATCCTAAAATGGACCTGGCTTGACAGATCAAAGTTTAACTTCTGCAGCCAGTTACTGTGGTGGTTTGTCACTGAAACAGATTCATTTGACACTGCAGATGTAGTTTAACAACTATCTAATTAAGTCAGCAGGGTGGCTCAGTGGTTAGCACTGTTGCCCCACGGCACCAGGGTCACAGGTTCAATTCCAGCCTTGGGCGATTGTCTGTGTCTGTGTGGAGTTTGCACATTCTCCTTGTGTCTGCATGGGTTTCCTTTGGGTGCTCTATTTTCCATCTATACTATGGAAAAAAACCCCAGTCTGTCCAAAGGTGTGCAGGTCAGGTGAATTGGGCATGTTAAGTTGCCCATAGTGGTAGGTGCACCAGTCAGAGGGAAATGGGTCTGGATGGGTTACTCTTCGGAGGGTCTTTGTGGACTTGTTGGGCCAAAGGGCCTGTTTCCACACTGTAGGGAATCTAATCTAATTATTACACAAGAATAAAATCAGTTACACATCTCAAATGGTTGTAAAGATCTTAACACACAAAGCAAAAGTTTCAACCTGTTCCTAGCTATACTCCTTTTACAGGTACTCAATTCTAGAAAATCTCCACTTCTGTCTCAACCCTTTGAACTTCTAGTTCCCTTCGCTTGGATTAGAGTTTTTCTAAGTCTACTGCCATGAACTTTTCTCAATTTTGCTCACACAATCTTTTAATTTTAAATCACTTCTCTCCACACAATGTGGATGCTTCAGACTAGAAACTACTTCTGATAATGTGACTGGTTTCCTGAACTGAAAATCTTGATTCTCCTGCTAGGAGAAAAAAAACTTCTGAACTGAGACCTTGAACCTAAATAGCCTTAATGTTTGTTTATTTGTTGTAATATTATAAGCATTTTATTAACACCACCAAGTTTGTAGGCAGTTAGCTGAAATCATTTGTTGCCTTAGAAATTCTTGTTTAGGTCATTTCAAATTATTTCCTGACTTGGTTTTCAAAAATAATTTTCAGGACCAAATTGTGGTCCATCCCCAATTGCTTGTGAACTCAGCCATGATTGAATGGCCTAATTTCTGCTCCTATGTCTTATGAGTAGTTTGCTAGGCCATTTCAGAGAGCATTGTAATTGTCGACCTGTTGAACTAGCCCTGGAGTTACTTTAGTCAGACCAGGTAAGAATGGCAGATTGCCTTCCCCAAAGGACATTAGTGACCAAATGTATTTTTAAAACGATTGATTGTTTCATTGCCACCATTACTCAGACCAGCTTTCAATTCTTTGTGAATTCAAGTTCCACCAACGACCATGGTGGAATTTGAATGTGTCTCCACAACATTAACCTGGCCTCTGAACTACTCGTGCAATGACACTGCCATTACCCTTAGTTTTAGGAATGTACCTTTGTAATGTAATAAAGATGTCACAGCTCTGTTGTATAATTGGTTCTGAAAGTGAGGAAATAAATGTTAAAAGTCTCATTCCTTGCAGTTTGTTATTTACTTGTAATTGGCTACATTTCTGTACTTGCAGAGATAAATAAAGCCTGGATAGCTTTTAAGTAATAGATGGCAGTTATAGGAAGGGGAAAAAAGCTGCAATTATAGCCAGATAGATGGGTTAACTCCAGGAAAGGTAGGAGGTGTAGGTAAGTAGTGTAGGAGTCTCCTGTGGCTATCCCCATTTCAAAAATTATGCTGTTTTGGAAAATATATGGGGTAATGGACACTCAGGGGAATGTAGCACGAACAGCCAAGTTTCTGGTATTGTAATGAGGGGTATGTTGGCTCCAAGCGATTGATTGTGATGTGGGAGTGTGTAGTCAGATGCATAGACAGGTGTTTCTGCGACCAGCAGTGAAAAAAATCAGAAATCCTTGGTGCCAGGGTCAAGCATGTCTCAGAGAGGCTGCTGAATGTTCCCAAAGGGGAGAGGGACCAGCAGGAAGTCATTGTATACATTGGTACCAACGACGTAGGAAGGGAAAAGGATGAGAATCCGATGGAAGAATAGAGAAAGTTACGCAGGAATATTTTTTAAAAAAAAGGTCCTTGAGGGTGTAGTAATATTTGGATTATACCCAGTGATAAGCTAGTGAGGGTAACAATAAGAGGATAGAGGAGATGAATGCGTGGCTGAGGAACTGGTGCATGGGAGAAGGGTTCACATTTTTGGATCATCGGAATCTCTTCTAGGCTGGAAGTGACCTGTACAAAAAGGATAAATAGCACCTGAATTGAAAGGGGACCAATATATTGGCAGGGAGTTTTGTGAGAGCTACTCAGGATGATTTAAACTAGTAATGCAGAGGTGTAATAGGGAGGAAAGAGATCTGAGACTGGTATGTTGGGAAAGGGAGAGAATCAGTCAGGGACAAAGCAGAAGAAAAGGAGGACTGATAAATTAAACTGCATTTACTTCAATACAAGAGGCTAACAGGGAAGGCAGATGAACTCTGGGCATTGTTAGGAACATGAGACTGGGATGTCATAGCAATTACAGAAACATGGTTCATGAATGGACAGGACTAGCAGCTTAATGTTCCAGTATACAAACGCTACAGGAACGATAGAAAGAGAACCGGGGGGGGGGGGGGAAACAGTGGCATTCTTGATAAGGGATAGCATTAGTGCTGTACTTAGAGAGGATATTCCTGGGAATGCATCCAGGGAAGTTATTTGGTTGGAACTGAGAAATAAGAATGGGATGATCACCTTATTGGGGTTGTATTATAGACTCTAATAGTCAGCAGGAAATTGAGAAACACATTTTTAAAGAGATTTCAGTTATCTGCAAGAATAATAGTGGTTATGGTAGGGGACTTTAACTTTCCAGACATATACTGGGGGGGAGGCTGCCATAGTGTTCAGGGTTTAGATGGAGAGGAATTTAAGAGTGTACAAGAACATTTTCTGATTCAGTGTTTAGATGTATCTAATAGAGAAGGTCCAAAGCTTGACCTACTCTTGGGAAATAAGGCAGGACAGGTGACTGAGGTGTCAGTGGGGGAGTACTTTGGGGCCAGCGACCATAATTCTATTAGTTTTAAAATAGCGACAGGAAAGGATAGACCAGGTCTAAAAGTTGAAGTTCTAAATTGGAGGGAGGTTAATTTTGACAGTATTAGGCAAGAACTTTCAAAGCTGATTGGGGGCAGATGTTAGCAGGTAAAGGGGCAGCTGGTATGTTCCTAATAGGGTGAAAGGAAAGGCTACTAGGTGTAGCGAATGCTGGGTGACTAGAGAAATTGAGGTTTTGGTTAAGAAAGAGGAGGAAGCATGCTCAGAGTATTGAGTACACTAGTTGGGAGGTCATGTTGTGGCTGTACAAGACATTGATTTGGCCACTGTTGGAATATTGCATGCAATTCTGGTCTCCTTCCTATCAAAAAGATGTTGTGAAACTTGAAAGGGTTCAGAAAAGATTTACAAGGATGTTGCCAGAGTTGGGGGATTTGAGCTATAGGGAGAGGTTGAATAGGCTAGGGCTGTTTTCCCTGGAGCATCAGAGGCTGAGAGGACCTTTATAGAGGTTTATAAAATCATGAGGGACATAGATAAGTAGACAAAGTATTTTCCCTGGGGTGGGGGAGTCCAGAACTAGAGGGCATAGGTTTAAGGTGATTCGGGAAAGACATAAAATGGACCTAAGGGACAACCTTTTCTCACAGAGGGTAGTGCATGTATGGAATGAGCTGCCAGAAGAAGTGGTGGAGGCTGGTACAATTGCAACATTTAAGAGGCATCAGGATGGATATGTGAATAGGAAGAGTTTGGAGGGATATGGGTCAAGTGCTGGCAAATGGAACTAGATTAGGTTAGTATATCTGGTCGGCATGGACAAGTTGGACCGAAGGGTATGTTTGCATGCTGTATATCCCTGTAGTATTTTTTTCTGTTTAAACACTATTTCTGCACTCTCTTGAAGATCCTGATTAGAACACAACAATCGCAATCCTTGATTTTTGTAAAGCCTCTAAAATGGAATTGTTGGCTTTACAGGATATGTTTAGGTATCTGTCTGAACTTTGTGGGTACAACTCCTCTATCTGTTTGCAGAGAAACTATACCATTTGTAGCTTGTTTTATTTCAAAAAGAAGAATTCTATGAAAATTAGTTTTATTGTTTATATTACTACTTGTGTATTTAGGTATGAAAGTTAAAGTGTAACTCTAAGTGTCAGTGTCCAACTACAAGATTGTCTCTCAAGTTATTTTTTGCCATTAACCTTTTTAAGGGTACCGTCTGTCTGACCAGTTCTACACTATCCTCCTTAATAAATTTGATCGACAAGGACGAGGCCAGGTAGCCTTTGACGATTTTATTCAGTGCTGCATTGTCTTGCAGGTAAGCTTGAGAGCATTTAATAGTTGTCCAGGCTGTTCAGTGGTTAGAAAAAAGATGACTTAATGTAGAAAACCTAGAAGTAAATCTGAAGAATGGGATTGGGCAATTAAGATGGGAACTCCTGGTTTTTAGGTGACACTATGGATTAATTATATGATGCATGAACTATCTGTCCATTGGTTGTTATGAGCTCTCCTTCAGCAAACATAGAAGTGATCACAAAAATTAGATTTATCTGAATACTCAGATGGATAAGAGTTTCACACAGGAATTTTAGATGAACTCAGTGAATAAGAGTTTCTCACAGGAATTTTAGTTTGAGATGGCAGTTCGTACACCAGTTGTCAAGTACAAAAAAGAAATTGTGAGATTACTTCGCCATCCAGTAGAAATATTACCTATTGAGCATTCAGCACCGATGTAAGTTTTTAAGAGTCATAGAGCTGTACAGCATGGAAACAGACCCTTTGGATGGGTATGTTGTAATTGTACCAGCCTTCACTTCCTCTGGCAGCTTATTCCATTCCTGCTCCATGTGAAAAAGTTGCCTCTTAGGTCCCTTTTTTTTTAAACCTATGCCTTTTAGTTTGACTCCCTACCCTGGGAAAAGATCTTACCCATTCACCCTATCCATGTCCTTCATGATTTTATAAACCTTTATAAAGATCACCCCTCCGCTTCCTCCAACCCAGGCAAAATACTTTAAATCTTTTCTGAATCCTTTCAAGTTTCACAACATCCTCCTGATGGGGAGGGAGACCTGACTTGCACTGTGTTCCAAAAGTGGCCTAACCAATGTCCTGTACAGCCACAACATGACCTCCCAACTCCTCTACTCAATGTACTGACCAATAAAGGCAAACATATGAAACACTGCCTTCACTATCCTATCTACTTACACTTAAAGGTCTCTTTGTTCAGCAACGCTCCTTTTGGACATTACTATGAAGTGTATAAGTCCTGATTTGGCATTCCAAAATGCAGCACCTCGTGTTTATTTAAATTCCATCTGCTAATTCTCGGACCATTGGCCCATCTGATCAAGATTACATTGAATTTTGAGGTTGCCGCCTTTGCTGTCCACTGTATCATCAATTTTGGTGTCATCTGTAAACTTACTGACCATACCCCCTATGTTTGCATCCAAATTATTTATATAAATGACAAAAAGCAATGGACCCAGCACTGATCCTTGTGGCACACCACTGGTCACAGGCCTCCAGTCTGAAAAGCAACCCTTTACCACCACCATTTTTCTCTTACATTTGTGCCAGTTCTGTAAACAAATAGCTAGTTCTCCCTCTCTTCCATATGGTCTAACCTTGCTAACCAGTCCCCTATGAGGAAACTTGTCGAACACCTTACAGAAGTCTACGTAGATCAAAAAACTCAAATCAAGTTAGTGAAACATGATTTTCCACGCACCAAAATAGTGTTGAGTATCCCTAGTCAGTCACTGCCTTTCCAAATACATGTAAATCCTGTTCCTCATGATTCCCTCCAACAACTAGCCCACCATTGATATCAGGCTCACTAGTGTACAGTTTTCTGGCTTTTCCTTACCATCTTTCTTAAATAGTAGTACCAAGTTAGCCAACCTCCAGTCTTCTGGTACCTCACCTGTGGCTATCGGTGGTATAAATATTTCTCAGCAAGGGTCCCAGCAACCACTTCCCTAGCTCCCCACAGAGATCTAGGGTATACCTGATCAGGTCCTGGGGATTTATCCACCCTTAGATATTTTAAGACATCCAGAACCCCCTTTGTAATACAGGGGAACCTCGATTATCCGAACAAGACGGGCGGGCACTTTCTTTCAAATAATCGATTATTCGGTTAATTGATTAAATGCCTTTTCTCTGGGGCTCAGTTTTTAAAGTCTGTTCCCTGTTCAAGTGACTAATAGCAGTATACAGCGCACAAGACACCACTCACCCCGCCCACCCCCCAATCTGGTTCAAAACCGCCCCTGCCCCCAACACTGCTGCCCGCCCGCCCCAGAAACCAGTCCAACCCCCCAAAACCCTTCCAACATTGCCCCCGCCATCAGCCCACTCTGGGAAGCCCTTCCAACCCTGCCCCCAACCCATCTCTGGGGCAGCCCAACTGTACACCAACAGGACTGCTGCTGCTGCCTTTGTGGGGTAAGTCTCTAAATAGTGTACACCGCCACAACCCCCCACACAACATTTTGACAGGTTCCACGTTTGCCCTGTACAGGACAATGTTAGATTATCTGGGGAAGGGGTTTAGGATACATCCCTCTGTAGAACTCCAGGGAAAGTGTGGGGAGAGAGGAGGGCAGGAGGTCAGTCATTTGCTTGCTCAATCATTGTAAACAAAAGCCGCGATCACTGTTGGAAACATGTTTTTGATGTAACTTTTCTATCGGGACCTTGAGATCTCCTTCGGAAAATCCAATTTTTGGATATTTGGTATTCAGATAAATGAGGTTCCTTTGTATAGACATTTTTCAAGATATTGCTATTTATTTCCTCAAGTTCTCTTATCCATATCCTTCGCATGAATCTGTCTGGCATTTATGCTGCACAGAAGCCTCTTTAAACTCTGCTTTGTGCAGTCAGCATATTTATCTTTCCTATCTGTGTGCTCATCTAGATTTCCATTAAATGCATCCAACGCATTCCAACTATCCTCAAATTCTCCTGAATAATTTTAAGTTTTCAGCATTCGGTGGAATCTGTTCCATGATGGTCTTGCATTGTAGCCCTCTCGTACTGATAAACTGAACATTGCTTTCACCATTGCTGAGATGGTGCATCAGTTATATGATGAATCCGCGTAAGGTAGAAGCACTACGATTGGCCACTGCAGTGCTTAGAGAAGGAAAGTATCAGTCAGGATTTCTCTTCCTTATCACCATTCAGTAACCGCCTTATATCTGCCTAACAGCTGTATGATGCTCTAAACTTCAGGATAAATTTTGTGTCTGCATCTTCACCAGTGTAGAAGAAAAACTTTGGGAGTCCATTGGTGGAGTTCACAATTTTGATAATGGGATTTCATTTTATGTTCTTGATTATGATTGTGGATTGGAAGCTTGCTCGGATTAAATCAAAATGCTCAATTAAGAACTTTTCTTCGAGATGCGAATAATCAATATAACAGAAGTTCCTGGCTTTTGTCTCTGCTTTTACTTGAAACACTTGAATCTAAATAGTGCTAGCTTGAATGTTGTATATAAAGACTACTTGTTTTTCCTTTGTATAGAGACTGACTGATGTATTCAGGCGATATGATACTGACCAGGATGGCTGGATTCAAATTTCGTATGAGCAGTACCTCAACATGGTCTTCACTGTCCTATAAATATTTAATACTTGACTATAGCCAACTTTGAGTCAGGTGATGCTTGCAAATTATCATATCAAAACTTAAGACTTAATTGAGAACACATGAAAGTTAAACGCTCATGTAAATCTTACAGGCATAATATGCAAGAAAATGTTGACCAATTTCTTTTTTTGTAAAATGGAGACATTTAACTCTAATATTGGTAATTGATTTATGCATACAGATGTGCCATACAATATCCTGTTGCATCTGTGACAAATGGGTTGATAACTATTTTAGATGTACAGTAGCCAACCTTCTCTAGAGCAGGAAAAGATTTGTTATGCATGGTGCCTTAAGTTAACAATTCAAACTGAGTAAATCTGTAATGCAAACTAAATTTACCAAGGCACAGCTTGCTTAGGTTAGTTTTTTCATTTTAAATGCTTAATATGTTCTTTGTAATTTATATTAAACAAAATTATGTTAATAGTTTTGATGAAATTGTAATAGGAATCTGGTCAAAGCATCATGTAATATGCACAGACCTGAGCCTTTTGTACTTAGCTGGGGAAATGCCATTTATGAAACTTGGTCTTGTATACGCAAAATGCTGTAAACAAGTAGATGTGCCAAATATTTATCTACTGTAACTTTATAATGCTAACAGTAATTCTAACTGAAATAAATCTTACTTTTCAATGTTATCGGAATGGATTTCATGTCTATTTTAACAAAGTTAATCTTTCTTTTATTTACTCGTGCTCTCTCTCTCTCTCTCTCTCGAGTAAATATGGTAGAATGTAAACCTCCCACATCTTCCTTAGATGTCTTTTACGGAATTGACTTTCTATTTTTTCAACAATCAAACACCAACCATGATTACACCTATCAGAACTCTCTGCCCTTTTCAATTTCTCTGCAATGCTGATTCCACCATCCGTCAAATTCTATGAAAATGTCCGGTTATAGTTTGAGACTCATGGTGGCAATATCAGGCATTTTGTAATGAATGTTGCAAGCTCACAATCCATTGAATGTTTATTTTTAAAGTCAAATTACAAAACTGATCCTTTTGCATACTCCATTCTAATTGTCTAGTTGCTGTAGTTCTGGGTGAGCCATACTACTTTAATACAATCCCATAGTAAGGAAGTCCTTATGGCTTCCCCTTCTGAAAGCTGCAAAGGCCAGTTTCCTTTTGAGCCAGAGTCTTCAGATCCATATTTGTTAGCTTAGTTTTCCCTCCCAAGTATTTACTGCTGTACTGATATCAGTTAACTGGCTGAAAATTAAACTAGGGACTTTGTCTTTAAGGCTGAGAACAAGTTTATAGGTAGCAAATGTTTTTCAGGAATGTAATTCCTTTCATTTGAATATAGTAAATACATGTTAACCAAAAGAAGTCTAGATTTGTATAATTGTGATTAGAAAGATCTTTCCCCTTCCCAAACAATCCTGCATGAATTCAAATAATTCCAGTATTAATAGCAACATCAATAATTGTACAAAGTTTTAACATTACTGTATTTAGATATATTATAAGTAGGACTTCAACCCAGGACTGCCAGTATTAAAACCAAAATTTAGCCAATGTAGTATCCTCAATCTCCATTCAATGTAGCAAATTATTTGCTGAGTACTGAAATAAGTAAACCAAAGCCTGTTTAACTTATTTACTGTTATCATTTAATACACCATATTTGTACAAAATTAATGGATATATATTTGAAAAGGTACTGCATAGATAGCTGGCAGAGTGTTTTACATATTTAAATTAAACAAACCAAACAAGGCAGAACTTCATGAATTGTGATGACAGTTGATCTCCATCTTTCAGCTTTTGCTAGATGGCTATCACCTGGGATATTTTCAGAAGTCCTTGGTGAGCAAGTGGCAATTTAAGGCTTGCACATCATCTGCAACCAGTTATTAGTTGTGAATATGCACCAAAATGCTGAGATTTACAATTAGCATATACATGCTTTTGCTGAAAATAATCCTTTTGTCAAATGTCCATCCAATTAAAGGTCATCTCTTATCTGATACAACTGGTCTAACCCATGCAGGAGCAGCTGTGGAAGTTAAATACACAAATTTAGTTAACTACATTAAGTTATGTACAAATCACCAATACACTAAATAATATGGGAAACTTTTATTAGACTTGACAATTCAAAAATCCATAGAAGCAATCTAGGTTGACATCCAATAAGTACAGAGGTAGCATTGGTCATTGTGACAAAGATAATTTGATGATACAGCTCTAAAATGCCTATATAGGAACTTCATGAATGCCATAAATCTCAAATACTACAAGGGTGATTTAAAAAGAATCTTTTCTTAGGGAAAATCTTTATCTCTGACCCAAATGCAATCTGAATTGTTCATTCAGAGTGAATAGTTAGATGTTGCACCCATTGCATTATAATGATGATAGGAGTAAATGAGGACTGCAGATGCTGATATCAGAGTCAAAGTGTGATACTGGAAAAGCAGAACAGGTGAGGAGCAGGAGAATTGCCGTTCTGGGCATAAGCCCTTCATCAGGATAGCGTTGACTGTGACCTTCACAGCATGTTAATAGTAAAATTGAGACTAGTACGACTGCATATAGGAGCACTAATCCATTTCTGCAGTGTTCAAATTAGTTTTTTTTTAAAAAAAACTAAGTGTTGCAGACTGGGACATACCTGAAGGGCCAGTCTGTGTGAAGTTTCATTGACACGTTTAGGTGCTATATCACATTGGTCCCTCCCAAGTTTTGTTGCACCAGCAGTTAATTCCAAAACGTCTTTATTAGTGAATAAGAGCGAAAAGGTGTTCACAGTATGATGACTAAGAACCCTAAAATAATGTATGATGAGCACTTCTGAGTTGGAAAATAGAATTACCACCTGTAGGGAACTAGTAAATACTTAAAAGGAACAATTTGCAGTAGCAGTGGAGTATTCTTTCAAAAAGTTGAATACAAAGATCTGCATTCCTCGTTTTTTGAACTTTTAACAATGCTTCCTTCTCACTCCAATAAAAATAGTGTCAGTCTTCCAAAATGCGGTTTGGACACTGGGAAAAATGGTGACTAACTTTTTATTTATGCCTCTGAAGGATCTTAGGATTCTATACGAAAGGTATAATACAAGTTGTTTTTATTAAATGAATCACACTAAAGGTTTTCATTCAGCCAATTAAATGCAGTATTACGAAAATATTCGACCACAATCCATATTTATCAGTATCTTAGGTGATAACAAGAGTGGCTACATGGTTGATTTTGAAGATTACCTAATAATTTTGAGAATTGTAAACCGTATTGAAGTGGTAGAACATATTTAACCAGCTACTGTTTCAGTCAGCTCTCCAATATTCAATTGTAGCAATGCCTCTTGTACTGGACTACATTTAGATGGCAATTCTTTCCAGTATACTTACTCATTTACCATGAATTAATAGCTGTACATGTTACATTAAATGGAACAGCAATTTATTTCTAAATCTGTGCTGTCGGGATTTTGAGTTGGTGTCCACCATTAGGGTAGTGGACAAGGTATATTAAGAAAAGCCCTAAAAATGAAAGGTATTCACAAATTGGTTATTTTTGATAATACACCAGCAAAACATGTTTTCTTGTTCAAAAAAAACAAAATGTAAATTGAAAACAACTTATGTTGTAATCATTTAACATCGAGCAAGGAATCTATTGCACCCGAAAAGAAACACATGCTATGTGGCTTCCTGAAGATGAAAAAGGATTTTTAAAAACTTTTTAAACTTATGGTTTACTTTGAATTAACTGAACTACTAAATGACATTTTCCATTATTTTCCTAGTGTATTACTATCATGAAGTTATTCTAGAATGGATGATACTGCAAACAGTTTTACTTTGAATGTAGTGAGAGAGCAGGCAGACGTAAAGGACAGGAGGTAAAGTTGCCTGAAGAGAGTGAACCATTAAATAACATAACAGGGAAGCCAGGTAGGAAGGTTTAGTGGTCAGAGTTTAATGGGACAAAATTGAGGGCGCAGAAGGCAGATCTCTAGGACAACTTCAGAGGGGGTATAAGAGGAGATGGGATGATGCTTACCCAAGACAAGAATAGAAAGGGATTTCAGTGAAGTTTGACCATTGGATAGCAGAGGGAAGCAGAAGAAGCTGCTGATCAAATGTCACAAATCTCAAACAAATAAACCCATGAGATTCTAAATTTACTATAATAGAAGGGTTTCACAAGTCAGTTTGCAGCAGGAAAGATGCCAGGAGTTAGCTTTATATTCCACAATGACTTTAGAAAAGCAAGCAATTTTGGTAGATGAGAGATTATGTACTTTCTGACTCTGACTGCATTTAGCTGTCTATTATATTCTGTCAAGACTGCCGAAGAAGTTGAAAGAAAGTTATATAAGTTTTAACAGGTCATAAATAATCTTGTTTAGGTCACTGTCTTTCTTCCTAGATGAAGAAAGTGCAACAGAAGCAGGAGTGCAGTGCTTTTGAATACCTGTTTGAAATGCTGTAGATTTTCAGGGAGAGGAGATGATGATTAATGACAATCAGTCCCTGGCCAAAATTAGACAACATGCATTGAAGCTCATGAATCCATAATTCTACGTGATTTTCTGTGGATTAAAAGGCATCACCTGCAATTAAATTCAAAGCTCACTATTCAGAAAAAACTTACACTGCAAGATATTCTGTTGACGAGAATTGCTTGCACTACTTCCAAAAGAAGAATGGAAGTTGTGAATAGTTTCCTGTAGAATCTGCCTCTCACGTCCCTGTATTTAAAAGAAAACTCCATATTTAGGTGAGAAAAGCAGTAGTATATCCATTACATCACTATTTAAGCCTGCACAAGCAGGTGGCTTAAAGAACAAAATTAATAAGTGGAACTATTGTGATACTGTCAGAAATTCACTAATATGCAGATTATTAATGCAAGTTACTGCTTACTATGATACATTTTATTGACTCCAAGATGGTCCAGGTGAACTTAAGGTTAGGGTGGAACTTGTCAGTAAAGTTGATAAATTGTTCAACCTCCGCATGGGAGCATGAGGTGGCGCCAATACAGTCATTGACGTAGTGGAGGAAAAGGTGGGGAATGGTTGGTGCAGAAGATAGACCGTTCCACTGTTTCACAGCAAACTGAAGTTATTCCTATCCATACCTTTCCAGCATTTAACTCTGAGATTGCAGCCAAGATTTGTTGTCTTGAACCATCCGTCTTTACACCCAACTCCTTCAAATCACCATCAGTTAGTGTTAGGAATGCTTCCATATCCACCTGTAAAAGGACAAGAGTGAGTTTATATTTTTGGACACTTGACCAAACGTATAATCTAACATAACTGTTTTTCTAATGAGCATCTTCCATACAGAAATTCTGTTGGAAAATGATCACAATCCTTTAAGATAATTTGGTACAGAAAATCCCATTCAAAAACACTGCTGCTAAGCAGCATGCTCTGCCTTGGACAACCAGTTTATTTTTGGAGCAAGGCATCTCTCTCAATTTGGATTCTGTAAGTTTCAGTTAAAGGCTGGAGAGAGGGGAAGGAAATGATGGTGAAAAATGCTCACAGGAAGAATGAAGAAAGGTTTATTTTTTGATATATATTAAACGAAGCTGCAGAAAAAACAGTGGGAGTCCTGGTAGGGAAATAAAAAAACAACTGCAAGACAGACCTACTAATTGCAGTTCTTAAACAATAACACTTAGCAAAACTAACTAAAAACTTTGGAAGCACCTGGTTTCAAATTTTGAAATAAACAGAAACAACATCAATTTGTTGTGCTTCAAACCATCTTAAAACACTTCACAGTCAAAAAAATTACTTTTGAAGCACAATTGTTAATTATGTAGTCAAAAGCAGCAGCCAGTTTAAATATGCAGTAAGTCTTCAGTATCCGTGAAATCGGGAATTCATCTATCTGCACCAAAAAATAAGTACTGTATATACTCATGTATAGGTCAACTTTATGAATAAGTAGGCCCTTTATTATTGGCTAAAAATCTTGTATTTTCCAGATACTTCATGTATAAGTCAACCCTAGCTCTTCACAGTTACTGATCAATATTTATGAGTCAGTGTGCCAGTCCGTTGCGCTCCACTCAAGCTTTCCAGTCTGCTGGCCGCTCCATTCTGGGTTTTCCAGTCCACCAGCCATCACGATCTGTCTAGGTTTCCAGAATTACTGTAATCCTAGAATCAGTTTCCACAATTTCAGTTACCCCTGATTTACCAGTGTGAACATTCATGGAACATGGAACGTTCATGGACCGGGGGCTACTTGGAAGGTAAGTTTCCCTTTTTAAAAGATCATATGGATATAGACTTGTTTATGACAGTCTTTCTCTCGCTAGTACTTACAAACTTATTCCTACTCAAAGATGAAATGCAAATGACAATCAAGACTGGAGTACAATCTTTTTTCTTTACTGTGTGTCTTTATACTCAACCACAGTGGATATTACCTATATAGTATCAAAGTATAATTGTTTTCGCACTTTGTACAAGCTAGGTCCATTTTACTTTGCTTAACTTCCAAGATGATATTTTTTTTTTAAATATAGAGATTTGGCTTTTCTTTGTCCATTTTTTGACTCATCTGCAAATGTGTTGCTGGTCAAAGCACAGCAGGTTAGGCAGCATCTCAGGAATAGAGAATTCGACGTTTCGAGCTTTTACATTTTTTGACTCATACCAAGCATGAATTTCATCCCCTTGAAAACAAAACCGCGTGGACAAGCCTACCCATAATTTCAGTTCAGAAAGTGGTCTTCAAAACTCGACTGATTCACGAGTATATATGGTATCAACAAAAATCAACAACTGCAGGCAAAAATTGCACATCCACAATTTTTAACCTATGTTTAAACAAGCTCCAGACTCATGAATTTCATCATTCTCTGGGATTCTCAGGAACTGAACCCTCCCAAATAAAGAGGAATGATTGTAGTAAAGTCTCCAAAACAGCAAGGAGATAATAAACGGATGATTTGTGTTAGTAAAGATCATTGAGGGGTAAGTGAACCAGGACATGAAAATAACAGTGTCATAGTGTCACTTACATCCAAAAGACACACTTTATCCTAAAAACTGCATCCAAGTTGCAATGTGTCTACAATGCAATATTCCTTCATTACTGACAAGTATCAGCCAGTAAGGTGCTACACTACCGTGATAACATCATAGAACACAATAATACAGCAACAGGCTCTTCAGCCAAGCTTGTCTATGTCAACCATGATCCCATTCTAAATTACCTATTTTGCTATACATGGTCCATATCTGGATGGAGGTTTGCTCGCTGAACTGGAAGGTTCATTTTCAGATGCTTTGTCACTATACTAGGTAACATCTTCCGTGAGCCTCCAGATGAAGCACTGCTGATGATTCCTGCTTTCTATTTACATGTTTGGGTTGGTGATGTCATTTCCTATGGAGATGTCATTTCCTGTTTTTTTTCCTCAGGGGTGGTAAATCAGCTCCAAGTCAATATGTTTGTTGGTAAAGTTCCGATTGGAATGCCATGCTTCTACAAATTTTCGTGAATGTCTGTTTGGCTCAACCTAGGATGGATGTGTTGTCCCAGTCAAAGTGGTGTCCTTCCTCATCTGGACGTAAAGATACGAGTGAGAGTGGGTCATGTTGTTTTGTGGGCTAGTTAATGTTCATATATCCTGGGGCTAGTTTTCTGCCTGTTTGTCCAATGTAATGTTTATTACAGTCCTTACATGGTATTTCGCTTCATGTCTGTATAGGGTCTTTCAAGTTCAATTAGCTGCTGTTTTATAGTGTGTTGGTGGGTTTGTAGGTTACCATGATGCCAAGGGATCTGAGTGGTCTGGTAGTCATTTCTGAGATGTCTTTGAAGTAGGGGAGAGTGACTAGGGTTTTTGGACATGTTACATCTCCTTGTTTAGGTTATTTGCTGAGAAATCTGTGGACTGTGTTCATTGGGTACTGTTCTTTTTGAATACACTGTATAGGTGATTTTCCTCAACTCTGCAAATTTCCTCTGTGCTGCAGTGTGTGGTGGCTTGTTGGAGTAATATTCTGATGCAGCTTTGTTTGTGGACTTTGGGGTGATTGCTTCTGTAGTTCAACATTTTGTCCATACGAGTTGTTATCCTGTAGATGCTGGTTTGAAGTTCCCCATTGGCTTTTCGCTCTACTATGACATTTAGGAATGGCAGCTTGTTGTTGTTTTCCTCCTCTTTGCTGAATTTTATGCCAATAAGGGTATTATTGATGGTCTTGAAGGTTTCCTCTAATTTGTTTTGTTTAGTGTTGACAAAAGTGTCATCCACGTAGCGGACCCAAAGTTTGG
The DNA here is from genome assembly GCF_020745735.1 of Hemiscyllium ocellatum. NCBI lineage: Eukaryota > Metazoa > Chordata > Chondrichthyes > Orectolobiformes > Hemiscylliidae > Hemiscyllium > Hemiscyllium ocellatum. Next base: position 25,081,264 of record NC_083434.1, read on the forward strand.
GTTTGATGGTCGACAGAGCTATTTGTTCGAGTCTCTGTATTACTGTGTCTGATAAGAACCTTGATATCAAATATTCCATGTGTGTTCTGCTGTTTTGTCTGTAGGTTTTGTTGTTGTTGAAGGTGAAGTGGGTGGTAAGGCATAGGTCCACTAGTTTGATGATACTGTCCTTGCTGATGAAGTTGGTGGTATTTGGTGTATGTGTCTTTGGGTCTTCTAACAGTGTAGTCAGTGTTTCCTTAGTCAGGTTGATGTTGCTTGATGTGAACAGGGCTCTTACAAAGGAGATCATTATTTTATTCTCTTCTACCTTAGTTTTTTTCATGGTCAGGAATTCTTGGATGGAGTGATGTGAGTCTTGTATTAAGTGTTTTAGTCTTTGGCGTAGCACCTTGGCCAATCTGTAAGTTGGTGGTCCAGGGAGTGAGATTATGGGTCTGAGGGGGGCTCCTGGTTTGTGAATTTTGAGTAATCCGTAGAAGCGTGGTTTGTTGGATTCATCTGGTTTCATGTTTTAGAAGTTGGTCTTATTTCTCTCTCCAGATTTTTGAAGTTTTTTTTTAAAGTAGGGCTGTGATTCAGTTCTCTAGTTGTGGGGTCGACTCTAACGCCACTTGTTGGTAAGTGTTGGTATCTGCTAGTGCATTCACTTTCTCAATGTAGTCTGATTTAAAATGACTGTCAAACGTCCTTTGCCTGCAGGTAGGATAACAATGTTTTCATTTTTTTAAGTCTTTCTAGTGCTTTCCTTTCTTGTGTATTCAGTGTGTTTCCTTCCTTTTTCCTGCTTAAATGTTGGGGCGACTACCTGTCTGATAGTTTGCTGGGTTTCATCTGAGTTGGTTGTCTTTTAGTGTTGTTTCTAATGCTAAGAAATCTTTGTCAGCATCCTCGAAGTTGTAATTTAATCCTCTTACTAAGAGAGCTTTTGCAGCGTCTGGAAAGGGTCGGTCAGACAGACCCAACCCCACAATTAGAGAACTGAATCACAACCGTACTCAAAAAAACTTCAGAAATCTGGATGAATCTTACCACCCACCAAGAAAAACAACAGGAAATGACATCACCAACCCAAAGGAACCCAAACATAAATAGAAAGCAGGAATCATCAGCAGTGCTTCATCTGGAGGCTCACTAAAGGAGGTTACCTAGTTTGGTGATGAAACGTCTGAAAAGGAACCTTCCGGCTCAGCGAGCAAACCTACATCCAGAACCTCAATCTGAGCTACAAATCTTCTCAAAACTCACTAATGGTCCATATCATTCTCTTTCCTACCTATTCCTCTCACCTTAAAGCTATGTCCCCTAGCATTTAATATGTCCACCCAGAAAAAAAAGACGACTCTGACTAACCACCCTATCCATGCATCTCAATTTAATATACTTCTATCAGGTCACCCCTCAGCCTTCAGTGTTATCGCAAAAACAATCCAAGTTTGTCCAACCTCTCTTTATAGTGAATATACTCCAATTCAGGTAACATCCAGTTATACCTGTTTCACATACCCTACAAAGACACCATATCCATCTTTTACTGTGGTAAAGCCTTTCCATTTCCAACCAGCAACAAAGAATAAATACACAATGCTACATGGCCATGTATTGCTTAGAAATGACTATAAACTGCATTTTGTAATATCTACCTAATATCAGAGTCCTAAAGGGATCCTTATATGTACCGCATATACTGAAGTAATAGTCAAATGTTTTTGACTTTTTTTGAGGTTAAAATTATCAGGTCAACTATTACATGGATACTAATTTTGAGGGGCTGAAATTCATACTGTATCATTAGCTGAAGCCCAATTGATCTCAAATGAATAAAGACAAAAAATGATGAATTATGGTAATTCTGAAAACGCGGAGCAGAACTCAATGGCAAGTGGACTGGTAAGACCAGGAGCAGAGTGGAGCGGAGCAACCGGCAGAGTGGAAAGCTGGAGCAGGATGTGACAGCTGGTACACCGACCTGTAAACATTGATCTAACATCTGTGAGGAACCTTTACACGAGATACGTGGAAAATTCCAGGTTATTTGTCAAAAAAAAGGGGGTCAACTTTTACATGAGATTGACTATTAATCGATTATATACGGTGAACCTCATTTTAACTCAGATCTCAAGAGGTTGTGGAGTAGACAAAAAAAAAGGAAGCATGAAAAGATAATTACAACTGCTTGACACAAAATTCATTACAATCTCTGGCAGAAAATCACATGTGATCCAAGTACTAGTACAACTTCAATTATCCAAATATCTATTATCTGAACAATATCTCAAGTTCTTGTAAAAACAGCATTAGGCAACTCAGTATTCAATTATCAGTTAAATAGCATTATGGTGTGCATTGCCGGGTAGCAAAGGCATGTTCAATAACCAGCGACTAAAATTACTACTTGTTTACGATCAGATCAGATCAATTGTCTGAACAAAATACTTCCCCTGGCTCATTTGGATAATCAAGGTTGTATTGTACATGATCAGTACACCAGATTGGAAGAGTCAGACTGGTAACTAATGGCTATAGCTCGCTAAAACTACACATGAAGCAAGAACACCAACAGTACAAAATTTCCATGACCAGTATTAATATTGTCAAGTTCAAACATATTGTTTTCAGAAACATACAACTACAGTATCAAATTCAGTCCAGAGACAGAGCATCCTCAATCTGGGAATTCAGTCCATTATTCTCATAATAAACCTAGAAACAGTTGAGATCAGAGTCATGAATGGATATCATCCATGCACAGAGCTATTTTGTGAGCACAGGTAAACAAAATATGGGTAACATTCAAGATCACTTAAATGTGGATAAGTACCTATTGTACAAATTTATTTCACATTAGGTTGAACATTAAAGTGTGCAAAGAAGAGCCACCAGGATATTTCCAGCAATGGAAATTTTCAGCTGTGAGGGAAGACTGATAGCTATCTTCGTTGGAACAAAAAAAAAGCTCAGATGAAATTTAATCGCAGTGTACAAAATGATGAGGGATCTAGATAATTGGAAAGGGCATTTTTCCCTCACATAGAGAAATTAATAACCAAGGAAATTAAAGTATTCAGCAGGTTTTTTTTGGGTGGGGGTGTTCAGGAGGCATTTTCACAAAGGAGGTAATCGAAGGCTGGAACTTCCTCACTGCATTTAAAGTAGTGCTTGGATATGTAGCCCTGCAGATGGCAGTTAGTGCAAGTCAAATGCTTGAAAGTGGTGCAAGCTGGATAGTTCTTTATTAAACAGCAGACAAAATGGTGAATGATCTAAGTCATAAATTTTCTAATGTTTTAGATTTCTTATTGACTCGTAAAATTAAGATCAATACACACTGCAGATGGATACTGAAACAATGACCAGTTGGGGGCACTTGCAGTTAAAGGCAGAATTACAACATCTCAGCACAATGTCTAAAAGCAAAAAAGATCCAATGTTGCAGAAGGGCTAAGCTTATAGTCTTACTGACGAGGTACTGATCATGGACATACAGTCAAACAATCATTCAGCATGAGTTCAACACATCCATGCTAACCTGCTACGCTAAACTGAACTAGTCCCACTTGTTGACATTTGGTCCATATCCCTCTAAATCTTTCTTATTCATGCAGCTGTCCAAAATGTCTTTTAAATGTTGTAGTTGTACTCAACTCTACCATTTCTTCTGGCAGCTCATTCCATACATGCACCACCTTGTGAGAAAAAGCTGCCCTTCAGGTCTTTCTCCTCTCCCCTTAAATCTATATCCTCTAGTTTTACAATCTCCTGTCCTTGGAAAAAGCCCTTGGCTATTAACCATAACTATGCTCCTCATGATTTTATTAACCTCTATAAAAGGTCATCCCTCAGTCTCCAACACTCCAGGGAAAATAGCCCCAGTCTATGCTCCGTCTCTATAAACCCCAGGTCCCAGCAACATCCATGTACTTTTTTTTTGCAGGGCAACCAGAACATTACATAATATTCTAGAAGTGGCCTCATCAATGTCTTGCACAGCAGCAACATGGCATCCTAACTCCTTTATTTTGCTAAAGCTGATACAGATGGTATCAAAGAATTAAGGACAAATTTAAACATACTTTATGGAAGGTCAGTATTTTGTGGAAGGTCAAAGTACTGAAGAAAGATTTGGAAAAAAATATCAAGTATGGTAGGTACAAGACTAATTTTGGAAGGTCCAACTTATCACACGCATCAAATATTTATCCACTGCTAGGTGCATTCAACAGGTTTGTCCAGAAAGGAGAGGACCCTTAATGAGACATATCTTTGAGACGATCACATGAGATTAAGTTGTCACAGAACTGTTGAGGGTGCTTCAGAAGATGCTTAATAGATTCATACATTAAATAAGCTATTGTTCTTATTAGAATAGGTTGAACAGACTGGGCCGGTTTCTGCTGGAGTTGAGAAGCATGAGGGGTAACTTGATTGGAATGTGTAAGATCTTCAAAAGGCTTAGATGTGGAAAGAATGTTTATTCTTGCAGGTCAATCCAAACTAGGGAATACAATTCTAAAATCAGGGTTGCCCTTTTTAGGGATAGGAAGAAATGTCTTTTCTGAAGATTGTGCATCATTTTGGAACTCCTTGCCTCAGAAGATGGTGGACGAGGCATGATTAAATACTTTTAAGGCACAGGTAGTTAAGTCTTTGATGTCCTTGCCTAACAAATCTATTAGGGTAGTTGGAAAAGTGGAATTCAAAACAGCACTATCTTTTTGATTAGCACAATAGGCTCACAGGGCCTAATGTTACTAGTGCGATTATTTCATAAGCTATGAACAGAAATCACTTTTAGGTGGCAGTTACTTTGCTTATTCATTTCAGATTTTATGCAATTCATGTAATAAGAGCTGTTTTCAAATAGTTTGAATTGCCAGAAAATACACAGTAGAAATTCCAGTGCAATTGCACTGCAAGATCATTCACACAAAAGCATTCCTCTGTGGAAATCCATAACTTAACCAACACCAATATATTCAAACAACTCCTTAATACGGTACCATACTATCACAGAAACAATAGTTCTCTAGACTCTGTCTTACATGAGATTATGAAAATTATATTTTGCTGAATTTTCTTTCCACTAGAAATTGAAACAAATTTATATAGAGTGCAGTGCACAGATCTGCTTAAGCAATTTCCAATTTGATATTCTAAGAAACAGTCACAAGAATAGCCTGGACTGACATTCTATAAAAGAATGAAAACTTACCATCTGGTTATATTCACAGCTAGAGAGAGAATTAAAGTGGAAGACTGTAGAAAGACAAGAGAGAAAATATAGAAATGGGATATTATACTCCATTGGAATATATACAGAAATGAGTAAAAACACTGCTTCAAGAAGTCAGAACTTTCAGAGAGTCACTACAATCAGAATAGTTTTTAAAAACAGTCTCCCTCTAGAGGGTGAAATTGAAAGTATAAAAAGAGAATGTGATCAATCAAAATATGATTAAACAACTGGAAACAGAACTGTGACCAACATTGAAATAGTAGGATCACGCCATCTACTGAACATCCATCAAATACCAAAGGAAACAAGTAGTTTTTGAAATATTTTGCAAGAATAAAATAAAATAGCATGTAGGCCATTTCACCAACACGTTCAAGACAAGCAATGGTAGGTGCACTGAGAGCTGGCTGCACTCGCTTGTAATTGAGCTAGGGAGCGGTGTATGAAGCAAGAGAATTTATGGGAAAAAAACCCAATAATTTCTGATGATGGTAGTAAAGGTAAAGTTGAGGAAAGATTGAAAGAATTAAAAAGTGAAATTAAAACCAAAAATAAATCTAGTATAGTATAAAGTAAAACTGATGATAAATTGCAAGAAACATGAATAAAATGATATACTCTGGCTTTTCTTTACTCCTTCTGGGACTGATCAGATATTGTATATTCATGTAAAGTTCACAAAAAAAAACTCATCATGTTTGACAAGGCAAATGTTTAAAGAACAGCAGAAAATATAGACAGGATACAACTGAGGTAGAAGGAAATCTCCTGCTTTACGCATGGTGGAATGTAACATATGTTGGAAGTTGTTGTTACGAAATAAAATGTAGTGCACATCCCATCTTTTGTTTTTATCTTGTAGAATGCACAGTTTGACACAATAAGCAGGTTTCATGAATTAAAACTCTACATAACTTTAATAAGACATGAATGAAAATAATAATTTCCGAAGAAAATCAAAATAATATTACCTCCTGTTCTTCAAATATAGGTTGATATTTTTCCAATGATAGCCTTTTTAGGATACTGGATAATTCATCTGGAGAAATATAATACAAAAGGAGGTAAGATCAACTAATGTTATTTTAAAACTAAAATTTAGTGTTAGGGTGAAAGGGTAGGTATAGGGAATGCTGGATGACTAAAGAAATTGAAAGCTTGCTTAAGAAAAAGAAGGAAGCATATGTAAGGTATAGACAGGATAGATCAAGTGAATCCTTAGAAAAGCATAAAGGAAGTAGGAGTATACTTAAGGTGGAAATCCAGATGGCAAAAAAAAACGGGACATGAGATAGCTTTGGCAAAGAGAATTAAGGAGAATCCAAAGAGTTTTTACAAGTACATTAAGGACAAAAGGATAACTAGGGAGAGAATAGGGCCCCTCAAAAGATCAGCAAGGGCAGCCTTTGTGTGGAGCCGCAGAAAATGGGAGATACTAAAAGAATATTTTGCAGCAGTATTTACTGTGGAAAAGGATATGGAAGATATAGACTGTAGGGAAATAGATGGTGATACCTTGCAAAATGTCCATGTTACAGAGGAGGAAGTGCTGGATATCTTGAAACACATAAAGGTGGATAAATCCCCAGGACCTGATCAGATGTACCCTAGAACCCTGTGGGAAGCTACAGAAGTGATTACTGGGCCTCTTGCTAGGATATTTATATCATCAATAGTCACAGGTGAGGTGCCAGAAGACTGGAGGTTGGCTAACATGGTTCTACTCTTTAAGAAGGGTAGTAAGGACAAGCCAGGGAACTATAGACCAATGAGCCTGACGTCAGTGGTGGGCAAGTTGTTGGAGGGAATCTTGAGGGACAGGATGTACATGTATTTGGAAAGGCAAGGACTAATTGGGGATAGTCAACATGGCTTTGTGCGTGGGAAATCATTTCTCAAACTTGATGGAGGTTTTTGAAGTAATAAAGAGGATTAATGAGGGCAGAGCAGTAGATGTGATCTATATGGACTTCAGTCAGGCGTTTGACAAGGTTCCCCATGGGAGACTGGTTAGCAAGGTTAGATCTCACAGAATAAAGGGAGAACTAGCCATTTGGATACAGAACTGGCTCAAAGGTAGAAGACAGAGGGTTGTTTTTCAGACTGGAGGCCTGTGACCAGTGGAGTGCCACAAGGATCAGTGCTGGGTCCTCTACTTTTTGTCATTTACATAAATGATTTGGATGCGAGCATAAGAGGTATAGTTAGTAAGTTTGGAGGTGACACCAAAATTGGAGGTGTGACGGACAGCGAAGAAGGTTACCTTAGATTACAACAGGATCATCAGATGGGCCAATGGGCTGTGAAGTGGCAGATGGAGTTTAACTCAGATAAATACGAGGTGCTGCATTTTGGAATAACAAATCTTAGCAGGACTAATACACTTAATGGTAAGGTCCGAAGGAGTGTTATTGAACAAAGAGGCCTTGGAGTGCAGGTTCATAGCTCCTTGAAAGTGGAGTCGCAGGTAGATAGGATAGTGAAGGCAGCGTTTGGTATGCTTTCTTTTATTGGTCAGAGTATGAGTACAGGAGTTGGGAGGTCATGTTGCGGCTGTACAGGACATTGGTTAGGCCAGTGTTGGAATATTGCGTGCAATTCTGATCTCCTTCCTATCAGAAAGACGTTGTGAAACTTGAAAGGGTTCAGAAAAGATTTACAAGGATGTTGTCTGGGTTGGAGGATTTGAGCTATAGGGAGAGGCTGAACAGGCTGGAGCGGTTTTCCCTGGAGCATTAGAGGCGGAGGGGTGACCGTATAGAGGTTTATAAAATCACGAGGGGCATGAATAGGATAAATAGACAAAGTCTATTTCCCTGGGGTGGGGGGAGTCCAGAACTAGAGGGTATAGGTTTAGGGTGAGAAGGGAAAGATGTAAAAGGGACCTAAAGGGTAACGTTTTCACGCAGAGGATGGCATGTGTGTGGAATGAGCTGCCAGAGGAAGTGGTGGAGGCTGGTACAACTGCAACATTTAAAAGACATTTGGATGGGTCTATGAATAAGAAGGTTTGGAGGGATATGGGCCGGGTGCTCGCAGGTGGGACTAGATTGGGTTGGGATATCTGGTCGGCATGGACGGGTTGGATCAAAGGGTCTGTTTCTATGCTGTACATCTCTATGACTCTAATTGGACTACGTTGGAATTCGATCTTGCAAAAGAAAAGTTGAAGGAGGAATACTGTATGCTCCTCTGCATAGGACAAAATCAAAGCAGATTTAACTTCACACTCAGTTTCACAGAGAAAACATAAACAATGACCATCTCAATACTTGGTGCTGTTAGCAAGAGTTTTAAGATTTTGATTCGGTGACAGTGAAGTAATAGTGATCTAATTTCAAGTAGGCCAAGTAACTAACTAAGTGGAAGGCATTATTATAAGCATGGATAGGGGTTGGCTAACTACCAGAAAACAAAGATGATTAATTTTCAGGTTGCCAAACAAATTAGTTAAGTGCCAGTGGATCAGTGGATTAGTGTCAGAACATCAACATTTCTAATCTACATTAAAAACTTGGACAAAGAGCCAAATGCATCTACCCAAACAGAATTCAATCTTGATTTTCTCAGAGATTGGGAAATATTTGCAACTCACTGCCTGAAAATTATTGGAAGGATGTTGGACTATTCAACACTTTGTCCATCACCTCCTTAAATTATTCAATGTTCCAACATCCACTGTACTCTGAAGTAATGAATTCCACAGATTTATGACCCTTTCAAAGTAATTTCTCCTCACTGGTTTTGAATCTGCCATCCCTTGGCTGAAAGCTTAGATTTCTCCTTCTATGTCGAAAACTATAATGTGGTGGAAACAAAGAACGCTTGCACACAGGTTAAGCAGGTACTCAGAAAGGCAAAGCGACTTTGTGCCCTTATTTTAAGGGGGCTGAAGAGTAACAGTGGGGACGTCTTAATACAACTATATAGCAGTGAGATATCAGGAGTACTAGTAGTAGTTTTGGTCCTCTTATTTCAGGGAAGGTATTACTTCATTGCAGGTAGTTCAGAGAAAGATTCATTGTTTGGGGCGGGGGGTTGTCAAGATTGAGCAGGGTGAGACTTTACTCATTGGAAATTTTGATGAATGAGGGGTGATTTAATTGAAATATACAAGGTTCTTGGGACTGACAGGATAAATACTGAAAAGGTGATTCCCCTCACGGGGAGTCTAGGACCAGAGGGCATAATCCCAGAATAAAGGGCACCAACGTATGATAGAGCCGAGGAGGAATTTCTTCTGAGGGTTGCCAAAGAGACCGCAGAGGGTAGTACATCAAAAGTGTGAGGTTATGCACTTTGGTAGGAAGAATAAAAGGTGTAGACTATTTTCTAAATGATGAAAGGCTTTGGAAATATGAAGTACAAAGGGCCTTATTGTACAAGGAGCAGTTGAGGACTTTGGGTTCGTCTTGGAGTTGAGAAGGATTGGTAGGGGGTGGGGGTGTTGTCTCATTGCAACTTCCAACATACTCAGAGGCCGGACATGGAGATGATGATTCCATTCCCAAAAGGTGCAGCCTCAGAGTGAAGGGATGACACTTTTGAATTCACATGAGGAGGAATTTCTTCAGCCAGAGAATGGTAAACTTGTGGATGTTGACCAGACACATTCCAATCTGCATTCCCTGGACTAGAAGACATAGGAGCAAACATTGATTATGCCAACCATCAAATTTGCTCTGCCATTTAATAAACTCATGATGTATTTGATAATACTCAACTCCACTTTCCTGCCTTTTCCCCATAGCCACTGACACTCTTACTGATCAAATATTAATTTTAGCCTTGAATATATTTAATAACCAGATTCTACGGTTAAAAAAAAGCCACAAATTCACTACCTCAAAGAAGAAATTCCTCCTCATTCTTTTTTGAAATGCATGTATTTATTGAAAACATTTTTCACTCTTTCACAAAAAAACAAACCAAAATGAGTTATAAAAGTGCAAATGTACAAAAATGTAGAAATAATATCTTACTATATTACAGTAACATTGATAATAAACCATCTACCCCATTCAAGATACACAGTCATCTCATATTTACTTAACTTAAACCAAATTAGCATAAACCCAAACTAAATAAAACACTTAAATTATACTGCATTGTACTATATTACATTACTCCACTTGTGCACCTCCATTGAAGCCCCAATCATCAGGAGCAAGTTATTATACCCATATTTATTAGGCCTTCCCCCAGTACTCCCCAGGATCGCTGGACCACTATACATGGCCCTCGTCACTATATAAAGGCCCTAGTCAGTACTGCCAACAGACCATGTCCATGTAATTTAGAAAGGGTTGCCATGTCTCAGAAAATTGCTCCATTCCAAGGTGCATCATACCCGTCAGGTAATCTTGAGGGACATACTCCATCACAAGTCTGTGTCACCCTGCAAGACCTGGAGGTTTTTCTGATATCCAATTCATTAGGATGTTCTTTCTCACACTGTGTGCAAGAATTCTGAATAACCTCTTCCCGTCCCACAGAAGGAACACCTGATCCTCCCTAACTTCCATTCCCAGGATCATCTCCAGCTCATTTGCGAAGTCTTAAGCAAATTGCCCTCACACTGCCACATTATCCTCCATGCTTTTACTGTATTTTTAATAATTGGACTCTCAAAGTGCTCAAATACAGATCCCATCTTATCCATAATAATAAGTTTATGAGGGGACATTTCACCTGCAAGGCCTCTACATCAAGCCATTTCGAATTCGAGTCATTGCACACCCATCTTCCCACATATGACAACAGGGTGCCTATTTGGTATCTCTTCAGATCTGGGAGGTCCATCCCCTCCCCGCATATCTTGCGCAAGTTGCAACTTGGTAAATTTAATTAGGGGGTGCCTATGGCACCAAATAAATGATGCAAGCCATCCTGCAAACCTCCGCAGCACCTGTTTGGGTATTAACAATGGGAGCATCCTCATTGGATATATCAACCAAGGAAGAACATGCATTTTAATCAAGGCTAAATGGCCCAGCCATGATATGGGTGGTCCCTTCCATTGCTGCTACTTTGTTGTCTCAAACAGCTACACAAAGTTAGCTCCAAAGAGCTGCCGGACATCAGGGGTAATAAAAGAAAATTCCCAGAGAAAACCTTTCTGCAACCATTAAAAAGAAACTCCATTCCACCCTCCAGGTTCGGTACTTCCACCAATTCCCCCCATTCAGGTGAAGGCACCTCCGCACATCCACTAGCCTGAACTCGCAGAAATCCACGAACTGTCTAGATTGCCAAGGTGTACCCAACAGCCCTCTTGGCATCCTGTCTACCCCAGTCTCCATGAAAATTAAAGTCTCCTTCTATAATTGTATGGCACAGTCCAACAGCCATTAATTGAGAAACTGCATCAACTAAAAATTTGAGGGGATGGATAGGGGGGCAGTAAATGTCCAGGATGCCATACTCTTCTCCATATATCAGCACCTTGAGAATGATGAACTGTCCATACCCATCGTTGACTTGATCGGTCACCTGAAATGGGAGGTTCTTTCGTACCAGTATGACCACTCCTCTAAAAGAGGAAAAGAATACCCTATCGTATTCCACTGCTGTAACCTTAGATAATCCCCAGTCAAATGCGTCTCTTGTAAATAGCGTGATGTCAACCCTTTCCTAAGATTTCAGAGCACTTTCTTCCTTTTAATGGGGGAATGGCTCCCCTTTACGTTCTAGATGCACCAACTGAACAAATCGCTAGCCATGACTGAACACTACAGCCCACAGTCCAAGAGGAAGAAGCCCATTCAATGTGCAATGAGTGGAGAAATTTTTTTTATCAAATCTAAAGACTATTTAAACCCCACATTTAAACCCCACACATCTTTACATCAAACGAGTAACCACCCCACCCCCAACAAAACAGAACAATAGAATAACTAATAACCATCACAAAAGATATAATAAAACATAGCAGATTTTATACCAAAGCAATACCAAAGCCTAATACGCCCAAGAGTCCAAAAGGGAAAAGAATGAAAAGAGAGAAGATTTTTTAGAAAAGTAAAATTATGGCATTGTCTGCACACATCTTTTCCTCAACCGCCCTCAGCCAAAGTCTATCATTTCAGCGAATTCAAAAATTCTTTTACTTTTTCCGCCAAGTCGAATTTGTAGACAGTTTCCTCATAATTGAAACGTAGTACTGCCAGGTACCTCACAGAATACTGAATGTTTAAATCTCTTAATTTTTTCTTTAGATCATCAAATGTCTTCCTTTTCTTCATTATGCCCCAGAAAAGTCATGAAAAAAACATTATCTTCAAACTTTATAAGCCTAAGCCTGTGGATCTCTTGTAGCTATTTCTATTTTTAATTGCTTTTCTTTTTAATGTTGAAGTCACACTAGGACCAGGCAGGGGGTGCTGGGCCTGCCCAGATCTACACATCACAATCCAATGGGCCCACTCCACACAAACTCACCCAGGCTGGACTCAATCTCCAACCCCAGCAACTCTGGAAGCCACCTCTTGAGAAAAAATTGACAAGGTTTTCACCTTTTTCACACTCCAGTAAGCTGAAGACTCGCAGAATTTTTTTCTGACCTCTATTTTCGAGGTCGTCTACTTGTTCCTGCAGGGCCTGAACCTGGCCTTCCAAGACTCAGACCCACATCTCAGAGCTCGCTGTCGCAGCCTCCAAAGCCACAGTGCTCTTTTCCACTGCTTCTACATGCTGATCCAAAGCCTGGATCGCCTACTCGTGGTTTGTCAGCATGGCACTAAAGCGGTTCCAACGCTCCCTCAACTTTTTCACAGAATTTTGCGAACTCCATTAGTAAATGCTGTTACTCCACTGAATTAAGGGAGACGCCACAGGAGTCAAGGTAACGACTGCAGGTATGCCTGATATAGGTGGGGAGTTCCCTGCCTGCTGTGCTCCCTTTCCCTTGGATGTCTTCATTTCAGGTCTAGATCTGTCAAATCTTAATTTAAAAAGGCTGTAGGTATTCTACATGCTTTACATTACAAACTTTCCTCAGTGGTGACTAATTTGGGAGAGAGAAGCCCACCTTGCTTGGAGTATGGCACAGTGCTCATCACAGCTGACTGTTCAGACTGCTGCCATCTTGAATTTCCCCTCATTCTCTCATATGGCCAAGTTCCTAACCTGAGATTACACCCTCAAGGTCCTAGACTCTCATGAAACTAATATGCTGTTACAGCAACAAATTCTGCAACTACCGTTCTGTTCAAAAACACCCTCTTTTTCACTTTTGGCAACACCTCCATTAATGTCCTTTGCTCTAGTTAGTTGGTTAGCTCAGGAGTGATGACAACAGCGTGGTGTGAATTCACATGTTGGCTAAGGCTACCATGAAGGACACTTATTCTCAACCTCTCCCTCGCATGAGGCATGGTGACCCTAATATTAAACTACAGATAACTGTCCCTGTCTAATGAGCAGCCCTCTGCTCTGTTAAGTCTGTAGCAACTTCTCTTCACTATATGACACCATCCTTTTTCCAGAGTTCAGCTCCTTAAACTAAGAGCCCATTGTGTAAGAGGTAGTACATCAACAGGGATAAAAGATTAGCTAACTAATAGAATACATAGTTGGGATAAGGGGATATTTTCAGGATGGCAATCTGTAACCAGACAAGTGCCACAGTTATTTACAATATGTATCAATGATTTGAATGAGGAAACTGAATGTTTTATAGTCAAGTTTGCAGATGATACAAAAATACATAACATGTATCTTTCATATTTTTGGGTATTAATTGAAACCTTCAAAAGTATTGTATTTTCATAACTACCAACATTCATAGGTTTTATTCCACCCTTAGTTGCTCTGATAACTGCTGAGTCCTGCTGGAGAGAAATGTAAAATATCCAAATTACAAATATGCATTACCTTCATCTGTGAGAGTTCCACTGCTGGACCCACCACTGCTCTTAGACTGCTGATGTGAAGACGAGGACAGTGATGATTCGCCTTGTGGACTTTTAGGGGTAGGAGACGGTGATGGAGTCAGAGTAGGAGAGGTGCTTTTTGAATTTGATGATGTACAAGATGATGGACGCTGTTTCCCACATTTCTACATCAACAGAAGATATAATTGGTGTAATTTGACACGAGTCATTCTAGAGCAACACCAGTTTAATTTATTTGTAAAATAAAATACTGTCCATGCTCTGCTCACTGTGAAGCCATCTGCATTTTTTAATCAATATAATACAGTACAAAATCAAGAAAATAATGAGTTAGGAAAAGACGAGCTCGATCAAGCATATCCTTCATTTTAATGCCTAGAACACCATAACTAGACAATTTGGTCCTCCATGACAAGCCCAGGTAATCTCCTGGAAAAGGGCAAAAAAAGTCCGATATAAGAGTCAAAGTGAAACTCTCAAATTGCTCTTCAACACTATAAAACAAACAAAAGTAGTCCAGGAAAACAACAGTTTATATCAAAACTTAGTATCTACTTTACAGCTTAGCACATTTTTAAACTGACTTGTGAACACGAGAGGAAGGAGCACTTGAGTTTCTTCGCTTCATCTTTTACAAATTGACAAACATAACAGTGCCAGCATAGGTTTTTTTTTGGTTCAGGCATAGTGACCTTTCAAACTCTTGGCAGAAGAAATATATATTGATGACTCCAAATCAATCACTACTCCAGTTTTTATTAGTTATCAATCCAGAAACTGTTAAAGTTAATTTAACTACTTATCTGGATGCTGATTAGAACAACGCTATGAATGCAACATTAAGGAGTATGTTATTGTACACAAAGCCAAATGTTGCATTATTCAAATACCCCAATTCACCAAGTCCCATGACTGATTTTAATCAAAGGCTAGAAAATAGATACCTGTATAATGCAGTTACTCTCAGTTGGTGAGACTGGCAGTTCAGGAAGGCTAGTTTCGATTGAGGTTGGGTGAGGCAAAATCTCAGACCTGGTTGTTTTTAGTTCAGGCAAGCCTGCTGCTTTTCGTCTTTGGGCAGCAATTTGTGACAAGACATTATCTGAATTTCCTCCTGCAAATTTAAAAACACAATTTCACAGTTATATTCTTACACTGCTGATAAGAGACGGTCACCAAGTTGAAGGTCATAGGGGTGTCTCGACTAATTCCAAATATCAAGCATGCAGCAAAGAAAGCCATGCAGAGCAGGTTGAGGAAAGACAATGGTGAGCACCCACTGTCCTATCCACCTAACTTCTAGCAGTTTAATGATGGTACAAACATAGCCCTGGTAGTCCGTTTTTTTATTTTTTCCCATGCTCCCAAGCAAAAGGCTACAGTCATTCTAACCGCTGTCCTCACAAGAGGGCCTGACAAGTTAGTCCAATATGTCTTAAAAAGACACATGTTACGACAGTGGAGAACTCCAGTTAATTAAACCAAACACCCAGAAAAGCTCACCTCAATTAAATCTGTTAAAATGTAAGTGTACAGAGAACTCCCAAATACCATTTAAAGAGACTAACATCAATTTTTTTTAGCTCTAAAAATGAACATTAAACAACAACTATTAAACAACTGCTTATTACCTGCCTTCAATTTGATAACAATATGCTGTCCCAATAAGATACTTATTGAAATTACATCAACTTAATTTCAAAACCACACAGCCGCTGTTGTCTTTAGTGTCTGTCTTCTTCCAGCTTAAGATCTCCCTGGGTTGTCGTATTTCTTTTTACTGCAAATTTGTTTCACATGAAAAGGTACCTTTAATGAACAGTGTTCCTAGTTACTTGGGTCTCTCTCAATGGCAGTTGTTGTCTCTGCAATTTTTAAAATGTCCGCATTTTTACATCCCCAACTTTGGATCATCTCATTGGCAAAACAGTAAATTCAAACTCGATTGGGTTTTAGTATCCTGGGACATAATTTAAGCTGATTGGTTAAATTCAGATTGTTGTCAAAATAGCAAACAACTCCATATCCATTTCACAGCTAAATGTTACCTATTTTCAAGTACACTATGGGACTGTCATCTATTCATATTCAGGTCCTTATAAACTCTCAGTTCAGAACAATATTCACTCTCTCAAAGGTACAGTACACATCTTCAACCTCAAACAAATTTGAGCGCTCCTTCAATATACTAAAATATTTATCCTTCAACAGTTTATGCTCACAACTTGTTCAGATACACTTCATCACATCAGAAGTCACTAACTGACTCTTCTTCCGAGCTTCATTAATTTTAATGACCTCACAATCCTGGTTTTCTATAATCAATTACCTCCATAAACATCAAGTACAGGGTTAATAGATTTTAGTCTATTTTTGTACCTGCCTCAGCTGCACATTCTTCTTCCTCTCATCTTAACAAGAAGAAGAAAACAATTAGAACTCCCAGCTCTGCCAGAAGTTCCTGCTAAGATTTATCATATTCCCTTAATTTCAATACAATAAAACAACTCTAAGACTAACACAAAATATTCACATAACTGTGATAAGTTATCCCTTCAATGTTAGGCATGATTTACCACACCAGCTTTTTCAGTCAGTTTCATGAAATTGTACCTACATCTTTTCATTTTGATCCAGCAAACCCACAATGTGTGTTTTCGGCTCCTTTCTTCTACTTATCTATCTGTTCCAAAGATCTGCATGACATGCCTCAAAGATTATACAAAATGCAAGTGACTACGTATGCAGCTGCCTCAATCTACATGTTAGCACATTATAATATATTAAATTGGTTTGTTAGGACTTTCCCTTAACAAATGTAAGCCAAATCTCAGCAGCTTGTATCAATATAGATATTACACCAGCTTTCCTTAAATAACTCTAAAATTTCTCTCTTGAAACAGAAGAACTTGTCTATGTTTCCCCTGTCCCCCTCACATATTCCTGTTAATTACCTTACATTTGACATTCTGCAATCTGATAATCCACATATCCAAGAACTCACTAAATTAATTGAGCCACTAGTTCTGCTAAACCATCTTGGACATCAAGAATTCAAAGTCAAATTCCATAAAACTCAGGTGTTTTATTCATTCAAATACATTAACTCTGTGGTAATGGCAATATTCAAGTTCTGTACTACCAAGCAAATGTTTGAATAATATTTACATTATTGACCACTCTACCAGTGGGAACAGTACCCTGTCCTATTCTCTAATGGCTTTAGAAATATCTATCAAAGCTCCAGTTTACTGCATTATTCTAACAAGAATGCCACATATGGAATGCAAAGGCTTCATATGTTTTCATGCATTGAATCCACTTAGTTGGCTTTAACATCTCAGAAAAGTTTCAAAACTGACAAGTGCAATGATGTTTCATTCTTCTGGAAGAGATGGGTTCTGGGCTTTTTACCCACAATCTCTAAAACATGTTGGGAGACATTTCCAATTGCACTTTTGTTCATTCATATTGTAGATATCCAGCATGATTCTGCAGTGCATGTTGAATGTCAACTAAAAATTACAATATCTCTCATGGAAGGCCTTCAAAATTCAAATTGAATTACTGCTTTGTAACTTACTCAACGGTGCATTATTTGAAAATTCTCTCTTTTAAACTAGATGTGGATCATTTAAACTGTAGACTACCTCTAATAATTCAAAATTGCACTAAAATCAGTTATTCAAAGGAGGATGCATAAATAAGTGATTTAGTGCTTAAATAAATAGAATCAAATGTTTTGAATTAAACAAATTGGAATGAAGAATGAACTGAGTATAGTGGATTAATGGTTTTAAAGACTTTTGAAATGAATACAACTAATTCTTTGGTTGAGGTTAACAGTGGAATTAAGTCACTAATCAGAAATTAGTCATTGTACATTTAAACAATTCCAAATGTCTTCATGATTGTGTTTACAACATTTTTCTAATTAAATTTCTTTTTCAAAATGTCAGAATGTACTGTGTGATAACTACAGTTAAATGGCTCTTCTAAATAACTAGATCACAATGGAATCTCAAAACCTATATTTTTGAAAAGCACACTATAACACGGTTAGCTTAATACTACTTATTTTGCACAGTAAAATTAGAAATGTCAGCCAGCGGATGTAGGAGTGCTACAAAAAAAAAATCATTTCCAGCAGCAACATATATACAAAAGCTGGGATTGTTCTTACAGCAGAACATTTGAAGTAATTTAATACATCTGCTCAAAACTTCAAAATGATTTTACAGAGATTAAATAATTAAGATATGTCCACTGGGAAACAAAGCAGTGGAAAAAAGATCCAATATCATTGGCAAGAGCTATGGGGAAGGTCAGAGAAGTCCAAGGTGATTTCTGGGCTGCAACAGTTCCTGATTTCATTGGTTAAAAAATGTTGCCCTGGACAACAATTACAAAAATTGACTCCAACTGACAGCTGTTGAACACAAAAGAACAAGTGCAGAATTCCAATTGCTGGAGGCAACTTAATCCGATCAAACTAGTTATCTACATTGAACACTAGAAGGCACTCAAATGTAAAAGAAAAATCTGCTTTTAACAGAAGTTGACAAGAATATTCCACAGACCTGAGCGGCTATGTGGTTCACTGATGCAATGTCTACTGATGCCAACCACTCCATTAGATCCACCAGAGGAATGTGGAGAATAACTGAAATGTCCCGAGTTTGGTGGAGAAGCTGGGCACCTCGGAAGATTTGTAATAGGAGGAAGTTTAACAGATCTGCCCATTCTGCTCACAGAAGTCTGAAATAAATAATAGTAAACCAAACCAAATGTTTTAACAGTTACAGTACACATTTTTACTTATTTCAAAATTCAGTTCAAATAAAATCCAATTCACATTCGCCATTTGTTATGGCATCCATGCAAGAAAATTAAACCTCATGAAGATAACAGAAATTCTGTTTAGTATATCTGGTATTACTCTAAGGCTTTACCGTGAAACTTGATTGAGAATCAATAAGCCAAAATATAGCAAATTAGAAATATTTGCACATGCAACAAAATTTCAATTTGTTCAGAAAATCTGAAGTAATAACTGGAATTCACTTCCATCAGTCATTTTAGATTTCAAAATAACACTCAAATGGAATAAGTCATTTCACACAATTTCTTGACAAATCATTGTATTCCACATGCTGGAGTCAACAAATTCCACCTTGACTTTTCAATGATCCTTTAATTGACGAGCCCTGCAAAGTGAATTTTTTGTCCTCGAAGTGTAATTTGTCCTCACTTAGGGTACTTCCAATAAATCAATTTTACATTGCATTATTCCCATCTACTTAAGTTTGTAGCAATTTCCATTTCTCCTACTTATCCCAAAAGATAAATGCGTTACAATGCAATAAAACAAAAAGAAGCTTACAATGTCAGAGTTTCCACTGCCGTTGAAATTGGGTTTTGCAAGGCGACGTGGTACAGATAGCCCAATATGATCCAATTTGCCCTCTTTGTTTATTCGTGTCCTGTCACAGCTCCATAGTTCAAAGTTGGACGGAGGCAAAAATGGAGGAATAACTGCTTTCAACTTGTCACTTGGAAGACGAGTGAATGGTGCACCATTTCTCAACTGTAATAGAGGAATTTCTTAAACACAGCACAACTATAGATTTTAGAAGTCCTTCTGAAGTGGACAGGGAACGTTGTTTTTTTTAAAAACAGTTACTACACTGAAAATACATGCAGAAACACCTGGTCCATAATATAATGTGTCTCCTTGAGAACAATGCATTTACCAAACAGCAATTATGGAAATTCAGTTTTGGTAAACTTAATCAAAACAAAATCTCCTTTCAAGGACCAAGTGCAGCAGTGCTTTAGGAAAATCTGTTCACTTGTTCAAATTTTCTTTTCAGTCAGTTTTCAATTCTTGTAGTGCATGTTTTTTCACTTCATACCTTTCCCACCATGTTAAAAATGAAGACTCACGACAGTCTCACACTTCGCTACAATATTCACCCCAATAGCTCAAATCTGTGGAATTTCTTATATCCTATCAATTTTAACTAAAAACTGCAGGAATTTAAATATTGGCTTGATTATCAATCACAAGTTCCTGAATCATTAACTTTTCTCTTTCTGATCTCAGTGACAAATTATGTTTTTTTTAAGATTAAGAAATCACATGCTTAATATAAATTCAATTTTGCTAATCAAGTAGAGACCCTTTTTCAGATGTGGTTGTATTATGTATGGCATTGAAACCTTGTAGAGACAATCTCATGGAAAATCCACAGGAAGGACTAAAGTAGTTATAAACAAAAACAATACTGCACGGGAAATCTTGAGAGATGGGACAAAGAAACATCTTAGGGAGCAGGATCATGAATTTTTGTAGCCGGTGCTACCATACAGCACAGCCATTTGATGCGGGGGAAAAAAAACTACAAGTTATTCTACCTTGTTATTACCAAACGGGAGGCGGTGGCCTTTCTGGTAATGCCACTGGCCTAGTAATCCAGAAACCCAAGCTAATGCTGAGGATATGGGTTCGAATCAATAAAAATGTGGAACTAAAAGGCTAATCTAATGGCTGATCCTTGGAAATACGATTTGGTTCACTAACTTCCATTAAGGAAGGAAATTTGCTGTCCTTACCTAGTCGAGCCATAGAAAATTGGTTAGCAAACAAGTAACAAAGAGCATGAATAATAGGTATTTTTCTGAATGGCAAGGAATGACTAATGGGGTACTGCAGGGATCATTACTAGGATCCCAGCTATTCACATTTTACGTTATTGATCTACATGAGGGAACGTAAGGTAATATCTCAAAATTTGCAGATGACACAATGTTGGATGGAAGGGTGAGCCGTGAACAGGCTGCAGAGATGCTTATATTACCCACTTTGACAGTAAAAATAGGAAGGCTATTATTTGAATGGTTGTAAGTTGAGAGAGAAAAATGTTCAACAAGACCTAGTGTTCTCGCACACCAGTTGCTGAAAGTGAATAGGTGCGGCAGGCAGTAAAGGCGGCAAATTATGTATTGGCCCTTATAGAATTAGAGTACAAAAACAAAGATCTCTTACTGCAATTATACAGGGCATTGGTGAGACCACACCTGGAGAACTACGCGCAGCTTTAGTCTCCTTATCTAAGAAAGGGCATTCTTGCTATAAATCGGAATGAAATAAATGTTTAGAAAATCGATTTCTAGGAGAACAGGCCTGACACATGATGACAGATTGGAGTTGTTTAGTATTGCATTCTCTGGAATTTAAAAGAATGTGGGGGATCTCATAGAAACTATAAAATTCTAACAGGACTCGATAGAGTAGGATGCAAAAATTATTATGGGAGAGTCCAGAATTAGGGTCATAATTTAAGAACAAGGCGTAAACCTGGAGGACTAAGAAAAGTATAAATTTCTTCACCAAGACCGGTGAGACTGTAACTCACTACCACACAAACTGGTTGGAGGTCAAAGCATTTGTGTTTTTCAAAAAGGAGGTAGTTATAGCTCTTGTAGCCAAAGGGATCAAAGGATATGGGAGAAGGGTGGGAGAAGTATATAGAGCTCAATGATCAGCCATTATCATATTGAATGGCAGAGCAGATTCAAGGGGTTAAATGGTTTATTTCCCTTCCTATCTTCTTTGTTTGCATGGCCTACATGTGACCTCAAACTCACAACAATGTGACTGACTCTTAACTGTCCTCTGGGCAATAAGCGTTGGCCGAATCAATAACATCCACATGCCATGAATGAGTTAAGGAAGAAAAATTGGAAGACTCCACCATCTCAAACTCAATAACTTGTTTTACACAGTTCCTGATATGTCTAATCATATGCTTTCTATAGATTATAAAGTAATTACAAGGCAAACAAACTGATTCAAAGAATCAAAACACACTGTTCAACCCACAAACTGAAATGCAAAAAATATAATGTTTCTGCTCTAAATAACCCAAACACACACACAAACAAACAAACAAAGATTTGTCTGCATAAATTCACTTTGAAGGGGAAAAAAACAATTCGGCTGAACAACAGTTAATCCCTGGAGAGAGTAAAGGCAAGATATGAAATGTTCAGATGGCTGCTGATCCAGCAATCAGCCATACAGACAGGCCACTAGTCATGCCAATGGGAATTGTGGCAGACCAGGTTGCTCAGGAAACTATACCCAAGAGTCTTTCAGACACACTTCTAGAACATTACAGTGCAGTACAGGCACTTCGGCCCTCGATGAAACTCATCAACAACTAAACCTACTGAAACCTAGTTCACAACTGTTCAATAGGCTTTTCCCTGTCCCTACTGAAACACAAACAAACAAATCTACAAGCAAACCAAACACTTCAAACAAAATAGCAAGAGGCCAGGCAGGTGATTTTTAAAAGCAAGTTCAACTAATTAGTTCAAGTCATATGAATGCCTATAAATATTTTTTTTAAGTTTTAACGTGTCCTTTTGTTCACTTACTTAAAAAATTTCATGTATCACCACAGTTGGAAATCAATCACTTTTCCAATAATCCTTCAAAACTGAAGTCCTCAAAAAAGTTAAATATGAAGCCTCCATGATAACTTATAGATGTATTAATCACTCCAAATCAAACTAGGAATTTGGAAAAACTTCATTTACTTGCCAATTACAAGTTACAGTTGGAAGATAGTTGTGGTTGTTGGCGGTCAGTCATCTCAGCTCCAAGGCATCTCTACAGGAGCACCTCAGGGTAGGGTCCTTGGCTCAATTACCTTCAGCTGCCTCACCAATGTCAATCCCTCCATCATAAAATCAGAAGTGAGGACATTCACCGATGACTGCATGATGTTCTACACTGTTCGCAACTCCCAACTCCTCAACTACTGAAGCAGTCCATGTTCAGATACAACAATGCCTGGACAAATATTTGGGCTTGGTCTAACAAGTGGAAGTAACATTCATGCCACATATAATTCAGAGACACTACTGTCACAGAGTTCCCCCACAATCAATATTCTGCAGTTTACCATTGATCAGAACTCAACTAAACTCAATATAAATATAGTGGCTACAAGAGCAGGTCAAAAGCTAGGAATATTGTGTGTGTAACTCATCTCCTGACACCCCAAAGCCTGTCCACAATTTGCAAGACACAAAGTCAGGAGTGTGATGAAATACTGTCTCCTTTCCTGAAGGAGTGCAGCTTCAATAACACTCAAGAAGCTTGACACCACATGGGACAAAGCAGCCTGCTTGATTACTTTCACATGCATCCACTCCTACCAATGTGTGCTACCTACAAGAAGCACTGCAGAAATTCACCAAAGATCCTCAAACAGCACCTTCTAAACTCATGACCATTTCCATCTGGAAGGATATGGGCAGCATATACATGGGAACACTACCAACTGCCGAAGGTTCTCCTTCCAAGCCACTCCCCATCTGGGATTGGAAATATATCGCCAAAATCCTGGAAATCCCTCCCTAAGGGCATCGTGGGTCTACTTACAGAACATGAACGCAGCAGTTCAAGAAAGCAACTCACTGTCAAACCTTCTCAAGGACAACTAAGGACAGGCAAGAAGTACTCGCCAGTCAGCGACCCCACCTTCCACAAGTGAAGTGAAAAAGGCATCATCCAAATTGTTAACTATTTTCTGGAAGACAGTCCTTTATTTCTATTCTTATAACGCACACAAATGTAGTGGGCTCAGCAACAAATATAATCCTTGAAAAATTCAAATACAATTTCACCAACCTAAGACTACCTGAAAGAATGTTTAGCAGTGATGCGAATTCACAACCTACCATAGTTGTGAGAAGAACATCGCCTTTTCCTCCAATTGTTTGATCAAGTTCTATAAAGTAAATTAAAATTAAATAATAAATACACACACGTTGCACTGTTTAGATTTAGCACTCAAGAAAGATAAGCTTGGTCTAATCACACTGGCTAGTTTAAAACACTGACAATGAATGATTGTTTCAAGTAGCGGTTTCATTGAACCAGTGGTTTACCTGTCTAGCAGGAAGGAAACAAATTATTTACATTACCAAGGTCATCCCTGAATATCAAATCATTTCAGGAGTGCCAGACTTGACGAAACATTGTGAAACCTACAAATCACACCTCAACAAAGCAGGACACCCTCAACCATCAATGAGGTAAGTTATCAGTTAACATGTATTCATGGTGGTGGTGATGGGATACATGTTAGCAGGACATTGAAAGAACTGTATGCTATACAGATTTCTCTATAGATTTGAGTGTTTTGGAAAGAGTGGGTTTTGGCCTGACAAGAGGATGGTTCGACTCATATGAGAATCTAAAGTAAGGCACAGTTTCTTAAATAATAGTCACCTATTTAAGGCAGATGACAAGGTTCCTCATGATAGACTAGATGGCAAGGTTAGATCACATGAATTACAGGGAGAATCTGCCGTTTGGGTACAGAACTGGTTCCAAATTCAGAAACAGAGGGTGGCGGTGGAGGGTTACTTTTCAGACTGGACGCGTGTGATGAGTGATCTGCCACAAGGATCAGTGTCAGGTCCACTGCTTTTCATCATTTATATAAGTGACTTGGATGTGAACATAGTAGGTATGGTCAGTAAGTTTACAGATGACACCAAAATTGGAGGCGTAGGGAGTAGCCAGGAACATTATCTCAGTGTTCAATGAGACCTTGATCAGATAGTCAAATGGACCAAGGAATGGCAGATGGAGTTTAATTTAGATAAATGTGAGGTACTGCATTTTGGAAAGACAAACCAAGGCAGGACTTATACACTTAATGGTAAGGTCCTGGCAAGAGTTGTTGAACAAAGAGACCTTGGAGTCCAAGTTCATAGTTCCTTGAAAGCAGAAATGTAGGTAGATAGGATAAGTGAAGGCAACGTTTGCTATGCTTGCCTTTGCTGGTCAGTGCAGTGAGTATAGGAGTTGGGAGGTCAAGTTGTAGCTGTACAGGACATTGGTTAGGACACTTTTGGAATACTGCATTCAATTCTGGTCTCTCTGCCAAAGGAAGGATGTTGTGAAACTTGAAAGGATTCAAACATAATTTAAAAGAATGTTGCCAGCGTGGGAGGATTTGAGCAACAGGGAGAGGCTGGATAGACTGAAGCTATTTTCCGTGGAATGTGGCCTTATACAGCTTTATAGGATCACGAGGGGCATGGATAGGATGAATAAACAAGGTCTTTCCCCCATGGTGAGTGAGTCGAAAACTAAAGGACATAGGTTTAAGGTGAGAGGGGAAATGTTTAAAAGGGACCTATGGAGCAACATTTTCATGCAGAGAATGGTGCGTATATGGAATGAGCTGCCAGAGGAAGTGGTGGAGGCTCATACATATCCAACATTTAAAAGGCATCTGGATGAATATATGAATAGGAAGCACTTGAGGGGGATATGGGCCAAATGCTGGCAAATGGGACTAGATTAATTAAGGACACATGGTCGGCATGGACAAGTTGGACCAAAGGGTCTGTTTCCATGCCGTATAGCTCTGACTCTAATGAAGAGTTTCTTTTCTCAACATCAGGAACCTTCAGAATTCTATCCCACAGCAGTGGAGGCCAGGTAACTGAATTTAATTAAGGCTAAAACAGAGTTTTGAACAGTGGACTTAAGAGTCATGGGGAACAGCCAGGAAAGTAGAGTCAAAACCAGCCCTTGCTTGTCTATTCTGGATTCCAGCATCAGGAGATTTTTTTTTTGTCTCAAGGAGCTCTTTGGCCTACTTCTGCTCAATATTTGGGTGAGAACTATTATTCTACCAGCTAGATGAGACAGATTCAAACCCAAGTCTCAGTGGTGAAGTAATGCATGAAACATGTTCTTGTACTCATTCAGCATCTTTCTGCATTTTGGGCAACAGCTCCAAAACAAAAATTAATAAGCATTCTGGGAGTAGGAATCAAGGTAAATAGAATAGGAGAGAGTAAATGGAGTCAAAAATTTTTTTCATCAATCACATTTATCCAACTTCTCAACATATTTCCAAATAGCTTTCTTTCAAGATACCATCCTGTTCCAATTCAATTCATATTACGTGATTCAATACTAGGCAAGTACCTCCACACATAACTCACCTCAAGTTAAAAACAAATTGTTTTGGAAGAACTTGAGAGATTTATGCACCCCTTCAATAAGATAAAAAACATGATTTTCATTAATAGGTATCCCTAAGCAGCTCATGGTGTAGGAATGTAACTTTTAGCAGCTTTAAGACCATTGTATCATTAGTTACAATCAACTACAGACTGACTGCAAGTGCAAAATTTGAGAAACCTTTGATTGACTTTGCAGGCTTTATTGTATTTATGTTACCTGAAAATAAAGGTGCATCATTAGGTGAACTGGCAATGCTAAATTGCACAGTGTTCAGATTTGTGTAGGTTACATCCATTAGTCAGGGGTAAATGTAAAGTTTTTAGGGTAGGGGAATGGGTCTGGCTAAGTTACTCTTCAGAGGGTCAGTGTGGGCTTGTTGGGCCAAATGGCCTATTTCCATGCTGTAGGGATTCTATGATCATGAAAAACACATTTCCTTACCACCATCCTTTCTTTTTGATGCCCAAACCGAGTGATCAGTATTAGTTGTAGACATGATCACTGCCGAATGATTGCAGTCATCCTTCAGACTAGCTTTCATTGTTGCATCCAATCCTACTTCAGCTTCATCTAGAAAAGGAGCAAGCCGATTTGTGGAAAAGCCATGTCTGAGTGTCCTAGTTAGCTTCAGTTTTCGAAATCTGTTGGACATTCTGTTCCACCAAGACTACAAAAAATTAAGAAAACAATTATTTAAAGTAATCAGGAAGCAAGACCAAAGGCATCAACGCCGAATTGAATTATGCAGTTGCGGATAAATTAGTTTTCAAAAAACCTTTTTGCAAATTTGTCATTGCATAATGCTGGCACATTGTATTCTAGTCCCAATCACAACAGTTTACTACTGTACTGATTCATAGAGATTTTGCATTTGATTTCGTGCCAAATTTACTCAACAGAACAGGTTCAACTACCAGCAAATTTTGGATGCCAGTTGCTTGAACAGAAACTCCACATCAATAATTACAACTTGCAATACAGAAATCTGCAGCACCACCTTAAATTTTCAACTCGGGCCAAGGCACAAGTTAAGAGGATGCCTTGGTTAAGGATTGAATTCTGAATTAGGTTTTGTGCTTATACTATTAGAGCTAAAAATGTGTTGCTGGAAAAGCGCAGCAAGTCAGGCAGCATCCAAGGAGCAGGAGAATCGACGTTTCGGGCATGAGCCCTTCTTCAGGAATGTGGAAAGTGTGTCCAGCAGGCTAAGATAAAAGGTAGGAGGAGGGACTTGGGGGAGGGGCGTTGGAAATGCAATAGGTGGAAGGAGGTCAAGGTGAGGGTGATAGGCCGGAGTGGGTCCCCACCCCCATTCTGGCCTATCACCCTCACCTTGACCTCCTTCCACCTATCGCATTTCCAACGCCCCTCCCCCAAGTCCCTCCTCCCTACCTTTCATCTTAGCCTGCTGGACACACTTTCCTCATTCCTGAAGAAGGGCTCATGCCCGAAACGTCGATTCTCCTGCTCCTTGGATGCTGCCTGACTTGCTGCGCTTTTCCAGCAACACATTTTTAGCTCTGATCTCCAGCATCTGCAGTCCTCACTTTTGCCTGCTTATACTATTATGCAAGTTATTGCTAGCTGTATAAACAGAGTGCTGAATAAAATGACAGTTGACAATTATGAATTATTTGAGCAATTTGATTGACTTGTTTAGTTGTCACTGCTTGGTCCAGATTACGGAATATGATTTGTTGTTGTCTGTATAGCTTCTAGCAGTAACCAATCTGTCTACTAAATGTTCAAACGGATTTTCACTGGGTTTCCTTTTAGTAAATTACTGACTTGGATGGTCTTTTTCATTCAAGCATTATGATTTTGTTTTGGCTAAATAATGCAATGTTTTTTCATTTGTATGCTGACTTGGAAGAAAGATGCATCTAGCAAATGAAAAGATTTGGAAAGAAGTTTGAGAGATAAGTTTTATACATTTTCGCCAAGAACCAATAATATAATCCTTACCCGTGCAGAGAAATAAAAGCTGGTCTTGTTAGACACTAGAGGTGACCACACTATTCTTTTATCCATAGTAGCAGGTCAGGGAATGGGAAGCAAGTGACAGTGTAACAGAAACTATAAAGCAGGGTGCATTTTTCAGGATAAGACCTAAATCAAGTATAAATCATTTTTAAAAAAGTGATTACTGCTCCGGTTTGTGGAGGCTTAATGGACAAAGTTGGCAGTTGTATTTCCTGCATTACAACAGTGAATATACTCATAATCGGCTTACTGGCTGTAAAGTGCTTTGGAATGTACTGGGGTTTTGAAAACAGCTTTAAAAATGCAAGTCACCCTTTGAAAGGCTGACAAGAGCCACTAAGATATCAAAAGACATTTTTACAAACTTAAATACATAGCTATATTAACAAATTTCAAAAAGAAACAGCATCTTGTATACAATTAACTGCCTCCCAAGCTATTTTGGATATTATTGAAAAAAAACACTTTATAACTTGTTCAAAAGTAATCTGGTTATCTTCAATAATGGTTTCTTGGCGTTACTAGAGGTGGACAAAATCACAACTGGATAGATAAAGAAATTACCCATAAACAACTTGCGTCCTACAATGTATGAAAATGGAGGAAGGTAAAGCTTTTCATTCTCAATCAATTCTTCTCAGCTTATAAATTTGACCTGACCAAGTGATTTGTATGACGATGTCAACCTGCAAACCTCTCAGAAACAGCAATTATCGCTAACATTTGGCTGGACTGACTATTCAGCATCATTAGATTTTGATCATAAAGGATCAGACCAATACAATGAGAATTCCACATTAGCAGAACAGTGTATTATATCACACAGTGCACTTGTAGCAAGTTTGATTTTTATAATAAATAATACTGTAATACTGTTGGAGACTAGAACTGGTCACATGAGAAGAAAAGTTGAAAACAGAGTTGAACACTATACTTATGGAAGAATATTAAATGTGTTTGAAGTACCTCAGAGAACGTTTACTACAACATTTGTAATGCGTGCACTTCATTATCAGGAAAGACTGGACAGACTGGACTTCTGGAGTTTAGAAGAGTCAGAGGTGACTTAATTGAAACAAAGATGATCCTGAGGGAATTTGACCAACTGGATGTGGAAAAGGGTATTCTCTCATTTGGGAGAATCTAGAACTAGGGGCCATAGTATCAAAATAAGGATTGTCCAGTTAGAACTGAGATGAGGGAAAAAAGGTTCTGAGTTTTCCTTTTCCTCACAAAGGAACTGGATGCAGAATCATTTAGCATATATTTGATTGTCACGGGAATGAAAGATTATCGGAGATACCCAGGTATCAACAAGATTATAATTTTGTTAAAGGCCAAGTGCCCTATTCTTTTTCCTCAGAGGAGTGAGGTCTTGCATTTGGGAAATTAATAAAGCAATAGTACACAAAGTTAATAAGACATTACAAGAGGTAGTGAGGAATCTTGGAATGAATATCTACAGATTCCTGATGACAGCAGAACAGGTTGAGGTGGTCAAGATGATGTATGGAATCCTTTATTATCAGAGGTATAGATAGTCACAGCAGGGAGGGTGTGCTAGAAGCACACAAATCTTGTGTTAGGCTACAACCTCTGGTAGTTGTATGCACATCTGGTTACCTAATTATTGAAAAGATGTAATTGTGCACAAAGAAGATTTACGCAGATGTTACCAGGACTGGAAAATTGCAGCTTTGGACAAAGATTGGATAGACTGGAACTGGTCTACTTGCAACAGACTAAAGTAAAAACGTGTGAGGGCCTTGCATTGAGCATATAGGAGATGCCTATTTACCGTAGCAGTGAAATAACTGACTAAAGGGCACAGATTTAAAGTAATTGGTTGAAAGATTAAAGGCTTTTTCCACCCAGAGGGTGGTAGAGACCTGGAACTCTGTCTGAAAAGGATACTAGAGACAGAAACTCTCAATTCATTTAAAAAGGATATGCACCTCAAGTGGTGTAATCTGCAAGGCCACAAACTCAAGACTGAAACGTGGGATTAAGCTGGATGGCTCATTTGTCCATCATCAAAAATGCAATGAACCAAGTAGCTATTTCAGTGTCATAAACTTTCAATAACTTATATAAAATGCAGTATGAATAAAACATTATCAATTCTGTGTCACAACAACTGTACCAGCAAAGGAAGAAAAGACCATTATCCTGTTTGGCTAGTGAAAGAATCAGCCAAGTTAGGGAAAGTTTCTTTCTAAAATTCAGAAGTTAACATCATCACAAAATAAAACTTACGCAGATCAAAAGTGATTATACCTTTAATCCCCCTTTGTCTTCTGGGGGTACAGGAATCATTAATGATGTTTTACTTTTTGAGCGAGGCACTGTCTTGGATTTTTGTTTGTTCTTCTCTTTATCTAGTTGCATACAGACTGATGCCAGAAGTCGCACAAGTTCTGTATCTAATTGGGAGTAAAAAAAGTCAAGAAATTTTACAGGCATTGTTTTTAATTATTTTCAGTAAAAGACTGCCAAAGCAACTCTAGCCTTCTACAGAAAAAGTGAGGAGGCACAGGCATTTCTACATTTTACTAAAAGAAGCCAAAAGAATAAACCACCTGAGAAACAATCAATGCTCTCACGGCTTCAAATCACAAAAGAATTTTCCCACTAAAGCAGAAAATAATCTGCTTTTGCATATTTAACTCCGCTCTTGAAACCAAGATTGAAAAAAATTTGTAAAATGAGGAACTAGGAATGAAAAAAAAATTATATTATGTCTGAACTTGGATTTTCAGTCAATGATAATGCTGTAATGGACTACATGGCTCAAATATGTAGGTTTGTTCTGTTGCTTGAAGCTTAATTGCCCGAAGAATTAATGGTTTTGGCATCAATAGACAAAGGATTAAGGCAAGCAACAAATGTTATTGTGGAGGTGGAAGGCAACAGCCTAGGTGACTAAACAGATATGGGAAAGGAAGACCTTATGAAAAATCAAACTGTGCATTACAGGTTCATCACTTCAAGTCTAAATTTTTTGAAGGCTCTAATTAATCTCTATGCTATCAAAAATTACAAAATAAATTGTGCCACACATTCCATTCTCTCCAACACTCCTATCACCTCAGCCTCTTGAAACTATGCTGTTTTTCTGCACTACACTTACACTGCTTTCAGCGACTTTCATAAGACTTTTGACCCAATGCTTCATATAGTTCTCATGCTGTGTGAATGCACAACAAAATCCTGGATTTTATCTGCAAAACATAGACCACCTCCAAGTTAAGTGTACAGGTAGACAAGAGACTCAGAACACATCTCTCTTGAATTGACAATGAGGCAAACTTATCAACTATAATCTCTGGCTGACAATATCCAACCATGTTAAATTAGATCATATGGTAAAGAGCTGGAGTGCCTGTCCCAAGCATTTTCGAATGCATTGCAAAATTTCCTTATACAAACAGTAGTAGATTATTGAAAGACTTTACCATCTTATTAATGATGTAGTGACACATTGAGAGTTGAGGGCTTGATGATGAAATCCAAAAAAGGTAAAAAAAAAGGAGGACAAAAGATCTAGAGCTCGATTTACAATTATAGATTTGTTTTGTAATTTGCAGAGATCCTGGTGAATAATAGCTTCAACTGAGACACAGTTCTCGTATTGAACATTCAATTGATGGTAACATAGAAACATCAGTAGCCCAATCAGTCCCAAGTCTGCTCTGCTGCTCATCTGGGTCATTGCTGACTTGCATATTGACTCCATTTACCCCTTGAACTTTAACATCCTGTCTAGTGTAAAGGCTCTCTCTCATTTGAGTTAAACTTTGTAGTACATGATGATTCACATCTTTTTCAAGATTTGCTTTGTTGGTAGACTATTTGTCAATAGACTATTGAAGTCTATTAGAAATCAGATTGAAACTGATAAGAGGGTTGGTTTCACCCAATTAAGCACCAGTAAAGTCCCTGTAGCCAACTGAAAAGTCCCTAAACATTACATTTCAAAATCCTTAAAAACATATTTTAGTAGGACTTCGCACTGCAAATACTCTCTCTTCCTCTTGCTGTCTACTAGCACTTTGCATCCCTAGTTGTAATTCAGTATACATTTAAAAGAAAGGACATCTAGCTCATGATTCACAGCTCAGTTTTTAGTTTTGAATATGGTTTACTAACCGTCACAACTGTTGTTGCAGTTAACTAATTGTGAGACCAATAACAAAAGTATTCAAATTCAAAAACATGGATTAGTGGTTACTTATATGTCAACTGCTTACTAGCTTAAATTACATTACACAACTTACCTGGATCATTTAGCAGCATTACAAGATCAAATGCAGATACTCCATTTTTGGCACGGAGGTTGACATCTGCTCCTTGATTCAACAAGTACTTCACAACATCTTTACTCCTTAAGACAAAACACTATATATTATACTGCATTATATTATCACTCTGCAAACATCTCAAACCATACTGAAACCAAGGAGGGAATCTAGATCTTTTTCTCTTAGCATTAAACTAGGCAACTTATGATTTTACAAAGGCTAACTTCAAAGTACAGCAAAGTTAGTTTGATGCAGAATCTTATGAACCTGTACTCTCAATAAACCAAAAATTATTTACAACAAATACTACAAGTTTATTGTATTATCGCAATCTCCACAATGTGCGAGTAGTCAGTTCAGACTGCAAGTGAGAAGGCTTTCTGCTAAGTTTTATTTACGGCAAAGTTGCATTATTATTTGAGACAATAATAGAAGTTGCTGGAAAGGCTTAGTAGATTGGCAACATCTGTGCAGAGAATCAGAATTAATATTTTACTCAACCTAAAACGTTAACTGTGACTCTCTCCACAGATAATGCCAGAACTGCTGAGCTTTTCCAGCAATTTCTATTTTTGTCTCTGATTTACAGTATCAGCAGTTCTTTTGGGTTGCATTATTATTTAACTGATTTATGCTGTAAATAAAGCAACAGAGTGATGGGTATATCCCTGTGGTTTTGTTTCTATTGCATCGTATGTGTTTTTACACTGATTATCAATTACAATCTACATATTCAGTTATAGACATGTGGACTGTGTGACCAACCGGCAAACTTCTAGTCCAATATGTGCCAGATAATTTTAAAAATTGCTGTACATCTTTTTTGAAATAATTATCTCAAATCTCTACAAAATAAACCTATGCAAAAATACACCAAGTGCTGAAGTGGTACAGAGGTAGCACAGGACTGAAATACAAAAAGGTCTAGAACTACAGCAGTTTTGGATTTAGTGATTCAAAAAGCTAAATTTTTCTGGCTGGCAAAGACTAGTGAATAAATACAAAACCAAAAGGAATGGACAGGCTCCATTTACTCAAAACTTCTTAAAAAAGCAATTATCTGTTTTAGCTTAATTAGAATCATTAAGTCATACTGTGAAGAGGCCCTTCTAACTCTCGAACCCATAAAAACTATTCTAAACCTAAATTAGTTCTACATTCCAACACTTGGCTCATAGCCTTGAATGTTTTGATACTCCAAGTGCTCATCCAAATACTTGGTAAAGGTTGTGAGGTTAACCACCTCAATTACTCTCCGTGGCAGACCATTCCAGATTCCCACCATCCTCTGGGTGAAATTTTTTTTTTCCCAAATCCCCTCTAAACTTCCTACCTTTGACATTAAAATGAAGCCCTTTGTTCAACTAAGGGTAAGAACGGTTTTCTATCCGCCCTGTCTATGCCCATCAGTCTTTTATACCTCAATCAAGTCCCCTCTCAACCTCCTCTACACTGTTCTATCTCTCTTGTACCCCTCCAGTGCATTCACATCCTTCAATAGTGTGGTGACCAGAACAACGCACAATACTCCTGCTGGAACACAAAATCCTATACCTATGTCTCAACAGATAAAGACAAACGTCGTGTATCTCTATAAACTTTTCCGACTGCCTTCAATGATCTTTAGGCAAACACCCAAGATCAGTCTGTTCCTCTGAACTTCCTAGTGTCCTGCCATTCATCGAGTACTCTCTTGTCTTGTTAATTCTTTCAAACTCACACTTTGCAAGGTTAACTTCTGCCACTGATCTACCCACCAATCAATCAATCAGTCTGTATCCTCCTGCAACCCAAGATCATTGTTGTTGGGACGGACCCGTAGGGTCTCGTCTCCACGTGTTCTTTGGAAGGAGAGATCACACCGGCTAGAGTTTGGAGCAAAAACACCGTTTATTACAGAATCATGACTGGCAAGCTGTACAACGAATTCAAGAGCATGCAATTCGTCGGAGAAGGCGTTCTGTCTTCCTCTACGGACCTGGAGCAGTTATACTTCGCGCTTCCTCGAGTTCCCGGTCAGGTTCCCCTCGTTCGGTTCTCTCATTGGTCGGTTCACCTGTCTGTGAAGGGATTAGTGTCTCTATTGGCTGCCCCGAGATACCTGTCCAGCTCCTGCTGTGCTGAACAATGGGTAGACATCCTGGGTTCAGCAGTTTCCGATCTTGTAATTTAAAAGTTTATTGTTTGGAAGGGTTTCCTCATTGCTATGTGCCTGGCTGTCTGGGCGTTCACAATAGTTCTCCATAGTTGAATATACAGGTATTATCATTTAACACAGGACCCGAATGAGTTTGACGTCAGCGGAGGCATTAGCAAGTACTTTATCAATCAAGTGTAGTATCGGTGCGATTTACACTATCTGATAGTTACCGGTTTCCTTTATTAACAATGAGATTGTAACAGGATGATCTGAAACTGACGGACATGTTCTAATCCCCAAGGAATGTGGCCTGCAGTGGCTGGGTTTACTTTACATGGCTGTGTTTTAGCTGGTAACTGACAGTGTCTGCTTTAATAATGGTGCTCCCCTCCCTAGCCCCAATGTAGGTACCCCGAGAGCAGATTATCCCCAACATTGTCCTCACTGTCAACAACCCAGCCAATCCTCATATCATTCACAAACCCAACAGCAACCTAGCCACATGTTCTTAATGATCATATAAACGTGGATCTAGGGCTGATCACTGTGGCATGCCCCTGTACAATAGTCTCCAAACAGGCTTTTACCACTGCCCTCTGTCTCCTACCACAAAGCCAATTTTGGAACCAACTTGCTAAGTTCTCCTGGCAAGTTGTTTTTACTTTTCCATCAGTCATCCATGTGCAACCTTGTCAAAGACTTTGCTGAAATTAATACAAACTACATCAACCACACTACCCTCATCTACACATCTGGTCACCTCCTTGAAAAATTCAACCAAATTTGTTGAGCATGACCTTCTCAAACAAAGCCATGCTGACCTGATCAAACCTTGCCTCTCCAAGTGAAGATCAATTCCCTCCTTCAAAATTTTCTCCAAAAAAAAAATTCCCGATCACTGATGTGACCCTCACTGATCTGAAATTCCCTGGTTTATCCCTACCTTTCTTAAGTGGAATGGTATTAGCTATCCTCCAGTTCTCGAACATCTTCCCTGTGACCAGAGAAGAATTAAAAATTTGGATCAGAGCCTCTGCGATTTCCTGCCTCATCTTCCACAGCAGCCTAGGATACCACTTTGCAGATAAAAGGGATCTGACCACTTTAAAGCCTGCCAAAAACTCTAGTATCTCATTCATATAAAAATGTTCAAGAACCTCTCAGACCCTCTTCCCAAATTCTGTACCTACATTCTCGTTCTCCAAAGTGAAGGCTGGGTGAAATTAATACAAAATATAGTTAAGAAGTTCCCGCATGTCCAAGAGGGATATCGCAATTATGAAACAAAGATATATTAAAATGTTTGTTTTACCTACCCGTGATAAGTAGCTTGCATTAAGGCTGTCCATCCATGTACACCATCTTGCTTGTCAATATCAGAGTTCCTCTCACTCAGGAGTTGCACAAGGTCTAGTTGACCTGTCATGGCAGCAATCATTAATGGAGAAGCACCATCTGCATTAGTGACATTGGCCTGAAATTCATCTTCATCAAGAATCTCCTTCACCAACTGATAGCTTCCTATTTGCAAAATCAATCAAAATCAGGAGAATCATTCTTTTTGTATTTTATTTAGAAAGGAACTGTAATGTAGGCACAATGTACTGTACTTGCATAGCAACACAATCCAAAATCAATCCTAAATCACTTCACACGTTTGAACATATTGGTTGAAATGAGTAAAAGTAGCAACGGCAAATCAATAGGAGAGATGGCCAAAATTTTGATGAGGAGGGAGAAACATAGAAGTAGAGGACAGAAAAAAGAACTTTTGCATAGATACAAAGGAAGTTCAGAGTAAGGGTGTCCATCATGGCAGCTGAAAGATCTACAAAGATGACGAGACGAAAGAATGGATGGGGTACAAAGAGACTTGTTGAGGAACCACAAACATCTAGAAACATGAGTTTCAATGTATACGCTGACAAGGCTTGCCTATGTTTGCTCCATGTCATGTAATTTTTACCTTTTTCAGATGAAAAAACAACTAGTTTTGGAAGTTGTTTTTGAATATACTCTTTCCCATCCCTCAAAATAGCATTCCAGATAATAACATTTCTTTTATTCTCAGGAAATGATCGTTGCTGGAGAATCCAGCATTTATCATTTGGTCAAAATGATCCTCAAAAGGGTCATGGTGGGCCACATTTCTTGAAATGCTGCAGAGTTATTGTGACGGTACTCCCAGTGGTTAGCTGGGGAGGTCAATTTCCATTCTGCAATAATGAGTGAATAGTGAGTTAATTACGTCAGAAAAGTGTCCTACTCTGAAGTGGTCTTCTTGCCATGTACTTGTTGCTCTTGTCCTTCTTGGTCTAAGAAATCAGGGGTTTCTTGAAAATGTTGCTGCCCATCTTGGAAATCATATACACTGACTCCATCAAGTGCGGCAGAGGTGGAAAGACTAAAAAGGTTTTAAAAGATGGTAAACAGGATGCTAATCCACAAGGCTGTTTTGTCCTCAATTGTGTGGAGCTTCATTAAGTATCGCCAGAGCTGCATTCATCAAAGGAAGGAGAAAGAACTCTAAAAGTCCTGTATTATGTCGTCTTCTGGATGGTGGGCAAGCTCTTACAAGTCAGAGTGGGTGAGTCACTTTCTCAACAATACCCAGCCACAGTATTTACATGGCTGCTCCAGTTAAGTTGTGAATGGAGGATCCCCATCACCACATGCCCAGAGAGACCAAGATGGATCATCTATTCAGCATTTTGTTGCTGAAACAAATTACTAATAATTGCTTCTTGTTTTTTACAATAAATGCTGGGTTCCATCATAATTAAGGGTGGGTACGACTATCAAACATCCTCCATACAACGTTCAATGAATTCATTCATCGTTCAACATTCGATTGACTGTGTGTGGTTTGGCTATAGAGCTTTGATCTGAACCATTCGTTGTGGGAGCACTTGACTCAGTGGCATGATGTTTCTGCAGTTTAGCATGCATGCAATCATGTAGTAGCTTCATTAGGTTAGCATCTCTTCTGAAGCATACTTGGTGCTGCTCCTGGTATGCTCTTAAAATCCTCATTGTACCAGAGTTGGTCCCCTACCTTGATAGTAATAGTAGCATGAGGACATGCCAGGCTGAGGTTATAGGTTATGGTGGAATATATTTCTGCTTTGCTGGTGACCCACAGTATCTCTTCAAAAGCCAACTCCGAATGGCTTGAACGGACTGCAGTATTTCCCTTTTGGTATGGTGGTCATATCACAATGTGATGGAAGATATCTTCATAGTTAATTCAGAACTTCATCTCCATAAGTACTATGCAGCAGCCACTCCGACAATATCCCATGGATCTAAGACAGATAGATTTGGGAGGACAAGCTCGAGAGAGCATTTTCCTCCCTGATAGTTCTCTCATCATCTGGTTTAAGCATACTTGTTGAACTTAGAGAGGTAGAAACGCCGTTGATGATTAAAATGGATGCTCAGCATACACCTTCGGCAAGAAACACTTTTTCCAATGACCTACAACAACTCGTGCCAAATTCACCAAGAATTATCACAATA
Organism: Hemiscyllium ocellatum; assembly: GCF_020745735.1. Lineage (NCBI taxonomy): Eukaryota > Metazoa > Chordata > Chondrichthyes > Orectolobiformes > Hemiscylliidae > Hemiscyllium > Hemiscyllium ocellatum. The sequence continues at coordinate 25,119,404 of NC_083434.1, forward strand.
TTGAGACAGTCACAACCAAGTCATGTAGCTGGTTAAGCAACCAGAATGCCTGATACTTGCCTACCCAAGAGAAAGCTCCATGGAAACTTCAAGAGTGCTAAAACAGGTATTACACGGGCAATCTTAAAACTTCACTTGAATTTTTGATAACATCAAATAGGCCATGACAGTCACGACATCCATCTGAGTAACAAAGATGGTGGTATGTTCAGGTTTAGAACTGTTAAGAAGGATGTACAGTAATAGCACATTACAGTCATACTTAAGAGAATTTATTTCATGGACTTGAGCCACTTCTGTACTGTGCAGGGCGGAAACCTGATTTAAAAAGAATTCAGCATGATAGGAATGACAGATTTGGGAAGCACTAGCACTTTCAAGGACTTCAGAGAAATACAGAAGGTTGAAGATGGATTTTTTGATGCTCAATGAGAAGACATAAAATTCGAAAGGAACGGGTGTTCGATTGGAGGAAAACTTTAACATATTAGTTAACATAGGCGAAAGGGAAAGAAAGTCGGGCAGTCAGGAATTTAAAAGAAATAACACTGAAAACAGATAGTCAAGTAGTAAGGATAAAGTCAGGATATGTGGAGATATAGGAAAGAAACTACACAGAGATGTCACCAGAGCTAGCACTGACAGACAGGGGAGGTAACTTTAGCATGACGAGTTAGGAAAAGAGACAAGAAAGAGAACGTGTCTTTCCTGGATGACATTGGAATGGAGAGCCATTCTGGTAGTGAACAAAATGACCTAACAAGGCTTTATGTGGGCCATCAATAAACGGCTAAAAACAACTGTGCTTAAGTACACCTAGGAAAATGATCAGTGTGAGGGAATTTCAATTGTACTTTGACCTGAAAAGAGAGTTGACACTGTTTCTACGCAGATCAATAACTGCAGTGAATGGATGATCAAAGATAAATAGCGAGAGTGTGCTACTGTTACAAGTAGGATACTTTTTGTTTTAAATCCCTTAGAAAGAGATACAGACATTATGAGAATGGTATGCAATACTGACCTCGATTGTAATCATGTCAACAGATGATCTTTCTGAGAGAGCATGGTTCAATAAGATGCCATAAATATTTAATATAGAAGGATTTATGGGGGGAAAAAAAACAGAGGGCAAGGTGCCAAATCACAGAAGGGGAGAGAGAGCACAAGAGACAAACTTCAGTAACTTGCCTTAACGATATATGTCACTGTCATCTCAGACCAACTCAGAAATTGAACCAGTGTTAGGTTCCCCCAACTGCTATAGGTTTCACCATCAGTTTAGTTCACGTTTTCAAATGAACACAGCTTTAAGTCCCACATTAGGAACTTGAACACCTAATCAGAGGTCACATTTTAAATAATGAGGGAGTATTGCATACAGTTGCAATCATATGGATGAGATATTAAACCAAGATCACATCTATTATTTCCCGCAAATGCAAAAACTCCTACAGGACTAGTTGATATATTAGCCAATATTCACCTCACCATGACCATAACTATCTTAGTTATGTGAGCTCTTGTACTTCACAAATTGGCTGCTACATTGAAACAAAGTTTTAATTGGCTGTGATGTGCTTTGACACATCCTGAAGATGGGAAAGTAATAAAATAAATGCAGGTTCATTATTTCACATTACCAAAATCAATTTTCATACCCGTAATCTCAATTCCTGCATCAAGCCTCTCTCCCTTAATCCAGATTTGTAAAGTTACTGCAAAGAATCAACTCTAAAACCCTATACATAAAATCAAATCATCCAGAACATTACAACTCATTCTCATCTGCATCTTCATAACCCCACCAGACATAGCTCTAGTACTCCTCTAGTCTCAGATGAGGACAAGTTCAACCCACTTTCAAATTGCGGTTTGGGTTTGAAACTTTCAGTTGAGTACTCTTCCCCGAACTATATATCTATTGTAATATGAACAATTCTTAAGCCACTATATCCTCACCCTTAGAACATTTTCATCAGCATCTCTGTCATTTCATTTCCATTGCTGCCTTTTAAAATCCCCCTTGGACTGTGTTTTTGCTGGCTTTCAAACCCCCACCTTTAAATTCTTCCACTGTGCCAACCAGCTTGGAATGCATATTGAGGGTTCTCTTTGCAGATGAAAAAGCAAATAAACTTCAAGTTGCCAGATGAACGGGTAGATAGTACTCATTAGCGATCCCCTGTTTATAATGCTTTTAAAGGCTGGCCTTAGGGAGTGCTGCCTGAATGGAAAGGATACAGTTGTGATAAAAATGTACTTTATTCGTAGTTTATCCGAAAGCTCAACTGTAATTTCATACAGTCCAACTCAATGTATTCTATACCCCTCCAATGAAGGCAAATGTAATGTGTTAGTGCTCACCTAGCTTTAATGCATGAAATATGTCTGGTCTCCTTTTCTCTTCATCTGAAACAAAGTAGAAACAGATCAGCAATAACACAGTCAACTTCAACTTTCCTGTGTCAATTGTGTCCTGATAATACACTCAATGCTGTGTGCACAAAACTTTATTTTCCAAATTAACTAACTGACTTAACATTTAAACATAGAAAAGTGAGATCTACAGAGTAATTAGTAAGGAAAGGCACAAAAGCCCAAACATAGGATGTGAAGAGTTCTATCAGTTAATCAGTTTTCTATAATGTTCTTTTGGATAATAAATTTGTGAAATAACATTTGATCTGGAAGAGTAATATTAAAAAAAAGTGCATGTAGTACTTTTCCATTGACTAACAAACTGGGAGCTTGGCGAGTGAGGGTGCCCTAGGGGTTACATCTTCCTTTACAAAAATCTAGTCCTGTCCATATTTAGTGAAACTTCTTGCTTAAGTAAAGGCACTAACCAATTTGAATACAGTGATGCTCTATTACCTGTAAGTTAATGTGATTGTGCTAAGATACGTGGCAGATCAGAAGATTGGATAGAAGACAATAAACAGCAAAGAATTATTAAAAGATTAATAAGAAAGGAAAAGTTGGAGTAGAAGACTGTTAGCTAAAATAAATCTGGGGAACCTGTAATGGAGGATAGAGAGATGGCAGACAAATTGAACACCTACTTTGCACTGGTCTTCATTAACGTGGATACAAGCTTTAATAGCTGAAATAGCTGCAAGTCAGGAATTGAAAGGGAGGAAGAAAAAGAAAGAAAATTACAACTACAGCAAACTTTTATGAACCAGCACCTATGGGACCAGAAGTATGGAAATTCATCAAATGTTCTGGTTGATCAAGAGATCTACATAATTGATGTAAAAAAAACACACTAAGTAATAGAAACATAAGCGCAAGGGATGTACACAACTCTCGCACTAGCAAAGCACAACTGTAAATTGTTGACACTGCAAGTTGATAAGTTTCTGGACCCTGATGAAATTCAACTTGGAGACTTTTAAAAAAAATAACTAGTTGCATAGTTGTGCTCCAGTGTCAATTTTACAGAACTCATTAGACTTAGTTAAGGTTCCTTTAGATTTAAAAAGTGAGGCAGAAAACAGGCAACTACAAGCTATTCAGCTTAATATTTGTCACAGGGAAAATGCTAGAAACTACTACTAAAAACTCCAAGTAATGGAGTACTTGGATAAGTTCAAGGTCATCATACAAGGCCAGCATAGTTTCATCGAAGAGAAATCATATTTATTTATTTTATTGGTGTTCTCTGAAGTAGTAATTTGTGTTGTCAATAAAAGGGGAACTAGTGGATGCATTGTACTTAGATTTCTAGAAGACATGTGACTCATCGAAGATTAATTCAGTAAATATAAGCTTATGGTGTAGAGGTAACATCCTAGTATGGATAGGAGATTGGGTGGCTAACAAAAAACAGTTGGAATAAATGAGTCTTTGTCAGGCCAGCAGCGTGCCACAGGCCCTGAGGCTTAACTCTTCACAATTTCCAAAAATGATTTCGCTGACGGGACTAAAGACATCGTCGACAAATTAGCTGATGACACAGATAGGAAGGAAACAGAGTTACGAAGAGGATATAAGGAGCCTACAAAGAAATACAGATAATTTAAGTGAATGGGCAACTATTTGGCAAATAGCATGTAATGTGGTAAAGTGTCTATTTTGGCAAAAAGCAGTAAAAAAGGTATATCTGACTGGTCAGAGATTGCAGATTTCTGAGATGCAGAGAAATCTGGCTGTCCTAAAACTTGAATTGTAGATTAGTATGCAGGTGCAGCAAGTAATGAGGAGAACTAATAGAACGTTACATTAATTGCAAGAGGAATTAAATGGAAAAGCAAGGAGGTTATGTGTCAGTTATATAGGGCATCAATGAGACCAGACTTACAGTACTAGATTGAAGGATGTTAATGAATGCATTGGTAGCAGTTCAGAGATTTACTAGATTAATGGAGAATTAACAGATTGCCTTGTGAGGATAGGCTAGGCCTGTACTCGGGTTAAGCCGAATCAGAAGTGTGTTAATTGAAACACAAAACCCCGAGGGGACTTGACCATATGAAAGTTTCCTCCTATGGACATTTAAAAATTAACGGGATGCCTATACAAAACAGATTTGAGGACACATTTTTCTTGTAGGGTTGAGCGTCTTTGGAATTCTGTTCCCAAAAGGGAGAATCTTTCTAAAAAAAACTGAAAGAGCAATGGATCTGGAAATCAGAAACAGTAACAGACATTGCTGGAAAAACTCAAGTCTAGCAGCATCTATGGAGGGAAATCACACTTAACGTTTTGAGTCCAGTGACCCTTCTTCAGTACTTCAGAGCATGGAAACAGACTCATCGGTCCAACCTGTCCATGCCAACCAAGTTGCGCAAACTAAATTAGTCCTACTTTCCTGCATTTGGCCATATCTCTCTAAACTTTACAATTCACGTACCTGTCCAAATGTCTTTTAATGTTGTAACTGTACCATTATCTATTACTTCCTCTGGCAGTTCTTTCCAAAAATGAACCAACCTCTGTAGAAAAAGACTGCCCCTTATGTCCTTTTTAAAACTCTTTCTCGGTTTAAAAATGTGTCCTCTAGTTTCTTCCTACCTGTGGAAAAGATATTTGCTATTCATTTAAAAATGGTACTCATGATTTTATGAATTTCTACAGTCACCACTCAACCACTTTCATTCCAGTGAAAGTCGTCCAAATCTATCCAACCTCTCCTTGTAACTCAGAACTACCTCCCCAAGTCCCCAGCATCATTCTGGTGAATCTTTTCTGCATCCTCTCCAATTTAATACAATTACCCTCCTAAAACAGGACAACCAGAACTGTAGACAGTATTCCAAAAGTGGACCCACCAACGCCCTGTACAACCTCAACTTGATAACCCAACTCTTATACTCAATGAGGAGTAGCGAAGGCAAGATTTTGTGCTAAGCATCCTCTTAACCACCCTCCCTACTTGTGATGTAACTTTCAAAGAATAATGCACCTAAACCCCTAGGTCTCTGTTCAACCACACCACCCAGAGCCCTACCGTTAACTGTATAAATTCTGCCCTTGTCATTTTACCAAAAAATGCAATATCTCAAGTTTATCCAATTTAAACACCACCTACAATTCCTCAGACTACTGGCTCAATTGATCAAGAGCCCTTTGTAATCTTAGATAACCTCCTTCACTGGTGACTATACCACAAATTTTGGAGTCATTCACAAATGTACTAACTATGCCTCCTGAATTCTCAACCAAATAACCCAAATTCTCCACTTTCGAATATTGCATACACTTCTAGTCAACACACTACCAGAAGGATGTGGATGCTCTGCAGAGGTTACAGAAAAGTTTACCAGGATGTTGCCTGGTACGGGGGATTTTCACGATGAAGGTAGGTTGGATAGACTGGGTTTGTTTTCACTGGATCGCAGGAGGTTGAGGGGCAACCTGGTAGAAATGTAAAAGATGTGAATGGCAAGGATAGAGTGGAAAGTATTAGTCTTTTACCATAGGATGGAGAGATCAATTGCTAAGGGACACAGGTTCAAGGAGTTTAAAAGAGGTATGAGGCAAGCATTTCACACAAAGGATGATGAATACTGCTACATCAGAGATTCACACGGATGATCCCTGGAATGGCAGGTCTAACATATGAGGAATGGCTGAGGATCCTGGGATTGTATTCATTGGAGTTTAGAAGATTAAGGGGAGACTTAATAGAGACGTACAAGATAATACATGGCTTGGAAAGGGTGGATGCTAGGAAATTGTTTCCGTTAGGCGAGGAGACTAGGACCCGTGGACACAGCCTCAGAATTAGAGGGGGTCAATTCAGAACAGAAATGCGGAGACATTTCTTCAGCCAGAGAGTGGTGGGCCTGTGGAATTCATTGCCACGGAGTGCAGTGGAGGCCAGGACGCTAAATGTCTTCAAGGCCGAAACTGATAATTCCTTGAGACAATAAGAATCTAAGGGCTACGGGGAGAACGCTGGTAAGTGGAGTTGAAATGCCCATCAGCCATGATTGAATGGCGGATTGGACTCAATGGGTTGAATGGCCTTACTTCCACTCCTATGTCTTATGGAATACCTGGAATGTGTTGCCAGAAGTGGTGATGGAAGTGGACACAATAGCAGCATTCAAAAACCACCTGGACAGATACATGAATAGGAAAGGGATAGAGGGATAAAGATCCTTTAAGTGAAGACAGTATGGAAGGGCAAAATGTGTCAATACAGGCTGGGAGGGCCAGTTCCTGTGCTGCATTGTTCTTTGTCCAAATTTAGGCAGAGGTAGATAGAGTCTTGATTATGGAGGGGATAGAAGATTGTGGAGAGTATGCAGGAGTGCAGAGTAGAAGTAAAAATTAGATCAGACATAGTCTGATTGAATGTTGGCTTAGTTTGGTTGCTAGTCACTTTGTGATCTATGTTACAGGAATCAACGATAAAGAATATTGGAATATCAAGACAAATGCCATTGTTTTTCTATGACACAGCATAAATCATCCTCTTGTATGGGCAAGTATGTATTCCAATTTGCATTTCAATTACAAAGCACCTAAACACTATGCCTGTACTAGATTTTGTGGGACCTGAACAGACCACCTTCTGATTCCAAGTGTTGAGAGTGTGGTGCTGGAAAAGCACAGCAGGTCAGACAACATCAGAGGAGAAGGCATAAGGCCTTCATTAGGAATGAGGCTTGTGGGTGGGGGCTGAGAGATAAATGGGAAGGTGTGGGTCTAGCGGAGGAGAAGGAGGGTGGAGCGGATTGATGGGAAAAATGATGGACAGGTCAAGAGGGCGGTGCAGAGTTGGAGGCCTGTCTTTCCTATGGGGCGGTATGGTGGCTCAGTGGCTAGCACTGTTGCCTCACAGCACCAGGGACCCAGGTTCAATTCCTGCCTCAGGTAACTGCCTGTTTGGAGTTTGCATGTTCTCCCTGTGTCTGCATGGGTTTCCTCCGGTTTCCTCTCATAGTCCAAAGATGTGCAGGTTAGGTAAATTGGCCATGCTAAATTGCCTGTAGCATTTGGGGAATTAGTCAGAGGGAAATGGTTCTGGGTGGGGTGATCTTCAGAGGGTCAGTGTGGACTTGTTGGGCTGAAGTGCCAGTTTCCACACTGTAGGGAATCAATCTATCTAGACACTTTTCTAGCGCCACACTGTCAACTGTGATCTCTAGTCCTCATTTTATCCTAGTTAACTCCAAGTTTTGCCAAATTCCGCTAGTGAAAACAAAAAGAATGAGGAACACGCATCAGGTACTTTCAGTTTTGAAAAAGACCACATATTGAACTCCAAACATCAATTCTGTTTTTCTATGATGGCGTTGGTAACTCTAGCGACTTGACTTTCCTGCAGATTTCCAGCATGCACTGATTGCTGCCATTCCCTTCTAACCCCTACCTGATTTGGGCCGAGTGGTGGTCTTGGAATCCAGGTAGTCTCTGATCTCCTTCTGCCTGCAGGAGCAGGCGATCTCGAAGGCGGTCATCCCACCCACGTTGGTCTGATTGGGGTCCGAGCCTCCCCCGACCAGCTGCTGGACCACGGCCAGCTCGCCGTTGAGGGCCGCCAGCATCAGGGCGCTCCAGCCGCCGGCGGGGCCGACAGGCACGGCTCCGGGGCGGGATGCCCCCCACTCCAGCAGCACCCTGACCAGCGGCTCGGCGCCATGTTGGGCGGCCACCATCAGAGGCGTCAAGGCGGGGGCGACGGGCGCGTGCTCCCGCTCCTGCCCCTGCCCCGCCCCCGCCAGCTGCTGGCCGCCCCCGCCCACGGCATCCGGGCACGCGCCGCTCTCCAGCAGGGCGAGCGCCAGGCCGACGTGGCCGCCGCGCGCCGCCGCCGTCAGCACGCTGGCGCCCAGCTTGTTGGCGGCGTTGGCGTCGGCGCCGTTCTCGAGCAGCACGCGCGCCACGCCGGGGTGCCCGAAGCGCGCCGCCTGCATAAGCGGCGTCCAGCCGTAGCGGTTGCGACTGTCCACCGAGGCGCCCTTCATCAGCAGGAACCGCACCAGGTGCTCGTGGCCGTGACCGGCCGCGAACTGCAGCGCCGAGTTGCCATCGTCGTCCGTGCAGTCGACGGGCACCTGCGGAGCCCTGAAGTCCGGGCCCGTCGTCTGATCGCCGCGCTCCGCCTCCTCTTTCTTCTTCTTCTCCTCATCCTCTTCGTCGTCTCCGTCTCGCGGTGCCGGCTCCAGCAGCCGCCTGGCGTTCTCGAAGTTTCCTTCTTCGCAGGCGCGGAACAGGAGCTGGTAGACCGGGGGGACCCCGCACTCCATTGCTGTACTTCTAAGGCCGAGGCGGCAACAGCGAAGGTGAGCTGCTCCTCACAGACGCGTCCCGGTCGCGGAGCAACGACATCGATTTGATAACTTTTGTTTTTCTCTCTGGTGGGAGTGGGTTGCAGGTTGGAATTTAAGAGAAACCCACGTGCACGTCGGAGCCGTCTTCCCCTTTACTGTAGTGACCAGATGACCAACTGAGGTTAGTCCTCCCGGTGCTGAACTCCAACGACGGGTGGGCACCGAAAACAGGGGCCCAGCCCACCTAACCGCCCCGCCTCCCCTCGATGATAGACATGACAATCGGCCAATCAGGCTCCTCCGCCTCACTTGTTTCTCCGCCTCTGTCTCGCGACCTCGTTTGAAAAGCCACGAAGCCACTCGTTTCGCGGCGAGGAGGACGGGGCATTGGTACCTAGCAACCGTTTCTACGGCGCTGGCAAGTGGGCGGTGCTGAAAGATGCTGCCGTGCTGCGTCACAATGGGATTCCCCAGGCTCTGCTTCTGTCTGTAGGAGCCCCGCGCTCATGCGCGTTCGCGAACCCAGCCGAAGTCACGCTGAACTCAATGATGGAGAGCTCAGCAGAGCAATCCACATGGTACTTGTGTGTGCAGTCGCTCCCAGATGAGGCTGGCGACCGTTTCACGTCCCCGAAGCATACGAGAGAAATGAACTAAGAATCCGACGAACAAACCAGATGGCCAAATCTAGCACAAAAATGGTGTTTCAGGATGAGGATCTGTAACCCAAGACTAAACGAGTGGTTTATTAGGCAGCAATGATGCCCGTACTATTGTATACTTCAGGCACTTGGGCAACCCACAGAGGGAAAAAAGTGAGGACTGCAGATGCTGGAGTACCAGAGTTGAAAAATGTGGTGTTGGAAAAACATAGCAGGCCAGGCAGCATCCGAGGAGCAGGAGAATCAGGAAGAAGGGCTTATGCCCGAGACGTCGATTCTCCCGCTCCTCGGATGCTGCCAAGCCTGCTATGTTTTTCGAGCACCACATTTTTCAACCCACAGAGGGCACCGTGAAGCAACAAAGAAGCAGGGCTCCTTGTATGATGGTAGTATCCCAACTTCTGAGTTAGGAGGCCTTGGTTCAAGTCCCATCTGCTCCAGGATGTTCAATAACATCTCTAAATGAGTCGATTAGCAAATACCTAGGGAGGCCTTAGTAAAACTAAGTTATAAATCACATAACGCCATGTGATAGTCCAGTACAGTAGTCTCCCTGTACATGCCTGGGATTCGTTCCAAGACCTTCCACAGAAGCCTGAAACCATGCATAGTAGCAAACCCATTCATTTAAATGGGCAATTTACCTTCTCGACAGCCCTCTTGTCCCTGGTTCAGGAATGTTCCCTGTAATATGTTTGGGCTGCGGGTAACTGAAACCACGGTAACAGGACCCACGGATGCGGCAGTCAGCCTGTTTCAGTTTTCAGAGTGCTGCTCCTTCGTCAGATAACTAATGGGGCAGGATCATAAAACCTAGTTTGCTATCTAGATTTGTTCAATATATCAGTTTAATTGCATGACACTGTTCTTTTGCTATAAATTGTCTTATGATCCTGCCCCATTACTTACCTTATGAAGGACCAGCATTCTGAAAGCTTGTATTTCCAAATAAACTTGTTGGACTATAATCTGGTGTTTTGTGATTTTTAAATTCGTCCATCCCAGTCCAACACCGCCTCCACATCATTGCTGAAACTACACAAGGCACTAGTCAGATCACACTTGAACTCTCTCAATAAATTTGGTCACCTTGCTTTGGAAACAGTCCAGAAAAAGTTTACTCGGTTCATTTCAGGAATGGGGTGTGCAGGTGACTTTTGAGGAGAGGTTGAGTAGGTTGAGCTTGTACTTGAGTTTGAGAAGAATGAGAGGCAATCTTATTGAAACAAGATTCTTGTGGAGCTCAACAAGATAGATGCAGAGAGTTTTGGACTAGAGAGCATAATCTGAGTATAGTGCCTGTGTTATGACACAGAAGTGAACCCCTCTGTTAATTAAACCAAACACTCAGAAAAGCTCACATTGCCTTGTAATCTGTTAAAATGTGAGTGGCAGAGATCTCCCAAAATCTACTATTTAAAGAAAATAACATTAATTTATTTTTTAACTCTAAAAGTGAACATTTAACAACTATTCACAACTGTAAGCTCCACTTTCTCTTAACTGCTTAATATCTGCCTCCAACTCTTTAACAATATGCTATTCCAATAAGACACTAAAATTATATCAACTTAGTTTCAAGACCACACAGCCGCTGTTGTCTTCTGGCTGAGGATCTCCTAGTCATTGTCTTTCTTTGATAGATGGTGTTTCCTAATTTTTTGGAGTGCAAGATGTTAGCTGTCCACGCATTTCTGTCTCAACGCTAGTTGCTCTCTGACCAATTTTCAAAATATCTGCATTTTGTGCCTCCTTAACATTGGATTGTCTCATTTGTTTGATGTTGGCAAAAAATTAAATTGAAACTCAATGGGGTTTTTGTATCCTGAGGCACAATTTAAACTGGTTAAATTTGAATTGTTGTCAAAACAGCAAGCAAAACTCCAGTATCCATTTCACAGCCAAATGTTACATATTTTCAATTTTCCAGTACACTCTGAGACTGCCATCTAGTCATATACACAGGAGCTTGTAATCTCTCAGTTTAGAACAGCATTCTTTTCTCTCTTACAGGTATAGTACTGCACACACTTTCAACTTAATAACACCTGTTTAAGACAGGAATTTTCTTTTAGAGGACAATCATTCTGTGGAATTCTTTACTGTAGAGGCTGGCTATAAAGTGTGTTTAAGTTAAAACAGATTTTTGATCAGTAAGGATTTAAAGGAGACAGGGCAGGAAATTGGAGTTGAAGATTATCACATCAGCCATGAATTCATTGAAAAGCAAAATTGACTCCTTGACGCAATAATCTACTTATGGTCAAATGTCTTATATCAACACTAGTAACTTCATGTGAAACTTAAAATCCAGTAACAAGAAAGTTGGACCAGTAGCAGCAACTTGCCCCTGGTAAACATGCCTATCATCTAGACCTAATGTCTTAAAACCAGATTTGGTTAGGTAGAAGACTGAATCATAGAACAATTGGGTGACATGGTGGCTTAGCGGTTAGCACTGCTTCCTCACGATGCCAGGGACCCAGGTTTGATTCCACCCTCGAGTCACTGTCTGCGTGGAGTTCGTACTTTCTCCCCATGTCTGCACTGGTTTCTTCTGGGTGTACCAAGTTTCCTCCCACAGCCCAAAAATGTGCAGGTTAGGTGGATTGGCCATGCTAAATTACCCTCTAGTGTCTGGGAATTGTAGGTTGGGTGTGTTAGCCATGGGAAATGCAGGGTTAGAGGGATTTGTTAGAAGGAATGGGTCTGGGTGGGATGCTCTTTGGAGACTAGTTATGGACTTGTTGGGCTTTTTCCACACTGCAGGGATTGTACTCAAACAATCTTTTTGGCTTTGCATGTATGTAAAGGCTTTAGCAATTTACTTAGTCCCATCACCTGGTGTTCTCCTTGTACTTTTTAAATTCTTCTATTCCATGCGATTATAGAGTATTTTTAGCATAGAAGAAGGCTATTCTGATTATGCTAGCGCTCTGAACAAAAAATCAAAACAATGCCATTCTGCTGCCTTTTCCAGGTTGGCTTGAAAATTTTTCAAATGATGTTATGATCTTGAAGGAGATTATTAACATTTAACCTTAACCCAAAGTCCCAGTTGTTAATTGAAAGAATCATGTGACAGGTCCAGATTTAAAAAAAATACTTTTACTGTACAAGAGCTAAATAGAGCAAGTACAATGATGTTAAAAGTCATACAACAACAAGTTATAGTCCAACAGGTTCATTTGGAACTAGCTTTCAGAGCGCTATTCCTTCATCAGGTAGTTGTAGATTAGGATCAGAAGACACAGACTTTATAGCAAAAGATCAGTGTCATGCAACTGAAACGATATATTGAACAAAAAACATTTTGAATGTAAACAATCTGATTTTCATTACAAAAGTCTCAACAGGACAGTACCTGTTATATTTTTACAGTCTAATTCTACTCTGTATCTTATGGTTTTTATTTCCATTCAAGAGTTCTGTGCATATGCAGGAGCTTATTGGTTCTACACTTTTCCACAAGTTAAGATGTGCCACAGCTTTCAGGAATTCACAATGATTCTTCTCAGTTTTCCCACTATTCTCCAAAGTACAGAGAAACCTCAATTATCTGCTGTTCGAGTATCCTTTCAAGAGAAGTACTTGTAGTTCTTTCAGTTTAGTACCTTATTTTGTAAGGCTACAAGTTTTCTCAAAGCAACTGGGTATTTAGTCCAGCTGGTCTCTTTCCAAGTGTATGATTCATGTGAGCCTCAGGATATTCTGTTTCTTCTAACTCTATTCACATAACTTTTACTTCTTTCCATCTAATGTATTTATCTAACTTCATTTTAAATATGACATTTGTCTCATTTTGATCCAGTAGATTTCATCTTGTACCTACACTTTAGGTGCTTGTTTCACCTAATGGCTGGCAAGAAGACCTTATTCCTCTCTGTCATGAATTCTATCTGAAAATCTGAGACCTTGTATTCAATTTGAAGTTATTAGCCAGTTGCTGCAATAAAAAGAACATCATAGCTCACCTCCTTTAAGATGCACAAACTGTATTTAAATATCAAAACTCCTGTTGGATTTCCCAGTCTCCCAATATGTAAGCTGTCTGTAATAACACTAATTGTCTGCCCTTTGTGTTATCATGAGACAGAAGCCTGAATACTTGTGCTTCTTTTCAATGTCATCTGAATTGTGCCACAGACATCCCAGCTATTTTGGGAGCAAGCTAAAAATTGTCTCCAGCGTATCTTTGTAAACAATACGAAGGGAATGATGTAGGCTTTGCCCTGCTCGTATCAATAAAAATAGCTTCATTTAATCCTGAGCTCTGCGCCTGTATTGATTTTTCCTTCTAAGCTTAGTCAATTTCAGTGGATTTAATGTTAGTAGCTTCCAGTGTGCTAATGCTGCACGCTGGTGATGCATTGATTTCTACTTCAGGCTGCAGTGGTTTGTTGGTTCTTGTTATAAATTATTTTCCAAAGCATAAAACATCAATTTCATGATGTAAGTGTACATCACTGCCTTTGATAGTTTTTATGAAATGAACATAGAAAAGGAAAAATATTTTTATTAAAAAGCATCCTTTTTTAGAACAGGGTCCCTGATTTATGAATTTCCAATTGACAAATGCTTGTATTTATAAACATACAAACAAGGTCTACTTTTAAAGATCTGACATACAAATGTTTCCTGTACTTACAAATGGCTATATTATCCTGCATTGTGTTCAGACTTCTGTACAAATTGACTTGCAAATAGATCCCAGAATGGAACCTATTTGTAACACAGAGATTGCCAGTAAAAGATATTTAAGACTAAGATGAGATCAGCCATGATTGAATTAAATTGCAGAGAAGAAGTGAGGGGCTAAATTGCTCATTTCTACACTTAGTTCTTAGGTTCTTATTCCAAAATATTTTACAGCCAATTATTTTTGAAGTGTAATTACTGTTGTCATATGGGTAAATTCAGCAGTCAGTTGCCTCAAAACAAGGTCCCACCAACAAGAGAAAAAAAAACAGTTGATAGAATTTAAAGTTATAGAGCTGTACAGCATGGAAACAGACCCTTTGGTCCAACTCATCCATGCCAACCAGATATCCGAGATTAATCTATTCCCATTTACCAGCACATGGCCCATATTGCTGTCTACCCTTCCGTTTCATGTACCAATCCAGATGCCTTTTAAATGTCATAATTGCCACAGCCTCCACTACTTCCTCTGGCAGCTCATTCCATACACACACCAACCTCTGTGTGAAAAAGTTGCTCCTTAAGTCCCTCTTCATAGAATCACTACAGTATGAAAACAGGCCTTTCGGCCCAACAAGTCCACACCAACTTTGAAAAGAGCGTCCCACCCAGACTCCTTCCACCCCCACCGTATCCCTGTGACCTTGCATTTCCCATGGCTAATCCACCTAATCTACTGTCTCTGGGTGCAATGGGCAATTTAGAATTGCCAATCCGTCTTTTAAATATTTCCCCTCTCACCTTAAACCTGTGTCCTCCGGTTTTGGAATCTACTATCCTGGAGAAAACCTTGGGTGTTCATCCTATCTTTGCCTCTCATAATTTTATAAATTTCTGTTAGGTCACCCCTCAGCCTCCGCGCTCAAGGGAAAATAGCCCCAGCCTCACTCATAGCTCAAACCCTCCCACCCTGGCAACATCCTTGTAAATCTTTTCTGAATACTTCCAAGTTTCACAACATCCTTCTATAGCAGGGAGGCCAGAATTGCAAACAGTATTACAAAAATGGCCTAACCAATATCTTGGACAGCCACAACATGACCTCCCAACTCCTATACTCAATGCACTGACTAATAAAGGCAGCCATACCAATTCCTTCCTCATTATCCTTTCTACTGCAACTACACTCTATTGTATGCCCAGGACCAAGTAACGTTAAGAGGCAAGGACTGCATCTCGCTGTAAGAATGAAAAGTAAGACTTATGATTATGCAAAGAAGTGTTGGGGCTCTGTACTAAAAACAAAAATTATTGGAGATCACAGTCGGCTGGGCAGCATCCATGGAGAAAAAGCAAGCAAATGATTTGAGTCTAGATGATTCTTCAATGCAGCAATTTGCTTCTATAAGGGTTGGGGATCTGTACAGGGAGGACAGAATTGGAATAAGTAACTGTGGGGTAAGATCTTAGGTAGGATACCTGATGTGGAAAGTGTACCATTGTGAGAGACATTCCCTTCCCACCTGAGGCAAGAACAGGATGACCTGCTGTTTCCCCACTTCTGAATTCCAATCACCAGACTCAACATCGAAGCCAATCTGAAATTGATTACTTAAGGGCCTCACTTGGATTTTATTTGGGCAGAAGACCCTAGTATTCGCCTGTCACCTGTAAAATTGCAGATAGATCAGAGGTTGGTAGGAAATTGTTGGGCCTTCATTCTGCTTGCAAATTTACCAGAAGGGGACTCTAATATACTAACTATGATATTGTTTGATAAATATTGGCCAGGACATCAGAACTCTTTGAATCATGCCTTGGAATCCTTTACGCCAGGAACTGGCGGACAGAACTCAATGTAATGTCTCACTCAACAAATCTCAATCTAAGCTAACTGCTTGGAATGGAGCATAATCTTAAAACTTAGAGCCAAGAGCACTATCACTGAATTTCAAGAAGACAACTGGGTTTGACTGAGATACTACTACTTATTCACTTTACATGTTCCAGAAGCAGGGCTTATATTACAAAAAAATCAATCTAAACAAAGGAGGGGAAGCTAAACTCAGATAATTTCAAATAACATTAGCTTATGGAGAGGCTGAATAGGCTGGGTCTGTTTTCCCTGGAGTGGCGAAGGCTCAGGAGTGATCTTATAGAAGCCTATAAAATCATGAAGGACATGGATGGGTAAATAGACAAGGTCTTTTCCTGGGGCGGGTGAATCTAGAACAGAGGGCATAAGTTTAGGGTGAGCGGGGAAAAATTTTAAAGACACCAAAGGGGCAACTTTTTCACAGAAGGTGGTGCATATATGAAATGAGCTGCAAAAGGAAGTGGTGGGGCTGGTATAATTAGAACATTTAAAAAGCAACTAGATGAATATATGAATAGTCGAGTAAAAAGTGAGGTCTGCAGATGCTGGAGATCAGAGCTGAAAATGTGTTGCTGGTTAAAGCACAGCAGGTCAGGCAGCATCCAAGGAACAGGAAATTCGACGTTTCTGGCCAGAGCCTGATGAAGGGCTCTGGCCCGAAACGTCGAATTTCCTGTTCCTTGGATGCTGCCTGACCTGCTGTGCTTTAACCAGCAACACATTTTCAGAATATATGAATAGGCAAAGTTTAGAGGGATATGGGCCAAGTGTTGGCAAATTACCCAAGGTTGGTTTGGGATTCTGGTTGGTATGGATGAGTTGGACTGAATGGTCTGTTTCCATGCTGTACATCTCTATGACTAGAAGAAAAGGTAGGACCGATTATTGAAAAAAGGTAGTAGAGAGGTTAAGTAATATAAATCTGGATAAGCGAATGGAAAACATAATGGATCCATTGATACACATCTTAGAATATGGAGAGAAATTGAGGAGGAAATACCAGAGGTTTTGGCCACCAATTTTTAATCACATTCGAAGATATGAAAATTGTGACAGAGGGCTAGAAGTATCAATGGATACATGAGTCTTTTAAAAAATGATCCAAGAATGGGTGGCCAATCAGCCCACTATGCTTGGCAACTCAAAAATTGAAAGAAGATTAACCATGCAATCAGAAATGTGTTATTTGAGGTGAGCCACTGTGTATTTATAAAAGTTAGGTTTTGTTTGACATGATTTTGATAAAGAAACAATGGAGATAATGGAAGTGCTACAGAGGCTATACACACTAGTCACAGTGAGGTAGCTCTCAATTCTCTAAACTACTGCTCAGGTACTGTATCGCTTCCAAGTATTGTTTGTTAACTAAAATTTACTTACTGCCAGCAATGTGGAACAATGTCAAATCATTGCCTTATTATATAGCAATCCAAAACAAAGAACATCGTTTCTCTTTCCCCCTGCCGAGCTGACACGAATTGTGGCACCTCGACTATTTTGTGAGCATTAAAGCAGACTGGAAATCAATTGTGGACACATCAGGTTTGAATGATTAACATTACATTCTTTTTAAAAGTCAATCAAGAAGAAAATTCTGATTTGAGTTTATTGTTTTTCTAAAATGGCTCAGGGAACCTTTTTTTGCATAAGTGTATACGTATAGCCAGCTTGTACATTAGTCACTATTGTACTATAGTCTGTGCAAAGCAATTCTGTGGCACATGATTTGGAAAAATATATTCTATGAGCTGTAGTATTTTTATTAAGTAGTTGATTATTTCAGACTTCTGGGAACCACACAACTGGTGATTTTGTAATGTCACACCTAGAAGACACAAAAAAGAAATCTTAAATTGTTTAAAAAAATCTAATCTTTTGTTTACATTTTTTCTACAAATTAACACTTGCTGAGCATAGAATAGTTGCTAGCAACCACAGAAGGTGCTCCAGAAACCTCCAGTAGACATACAGAAAGAAAATGCGCAAAGGAGTTACCAAAGACAGAACAACAGAGAAAATAAAAAAACAGAAGGAACCATAACATTCATAGCCTGGAGAATGTTTCTGAATTTGAGGGCTGAGGAAACATTCAGGCAACCTGACATATTAGAACACAGCAAACCTCAGAAATGCTGAGTGTCAGTGGTCAGTTTCCTACAAAATGAGTTTAAACAAACTCAAAGATGCAATATGCAAGAACCAAGAGTGTCATATGACAACAGAGAAACCAGCCAGACTGCATGTCAATCCTTCTACTAAGGAAATGGGAGTAGCCCTCGTACAAGAGGAAAAAGTAATAGCATTTACATCCTAAAACATATTGAATATGACGATGTTGAGAGCTTTTGGTAGTGGCATTTAGGTTCAAGAAATTCCATACATTTCTCTATTTGGCAAAGTTAATCGTGAAAAGTGATCATTATCCATTAGAGCAGCCCTTCAAGTTAAATTCTCATATAGCATTAGTAAAACTAATGATTTTACTTTGAAAAGAAGTGTTGCAGATGCCCTATCTTGTCTGTCACAACGAGAGACAAAAGAAGAAAGATCTAGATTAAATATCCATCAATGGAATGTAACATCACTGAAGCTGAGTCAGAAGAATTACAGATGTTCTCACCAATTCACGGGGTGGCTTTGAAGTGTAGGAAAAAGAGCAAGACATGGGCTGAGGAGTGGCAGATGGAGTTTAATTTGGATAAATGTAAGTTATTGCATTCTGGCAAAACAAACAAACATATACAATTAATGGTATGACGCCAGATTGTCTCCGAGATTCGGGTATATAATTCTTTGAAATTGGTGTCACAGGTAAACAGGGTGGTTAAGAATTCATTTAGTACACTTGCCTTCATTACTCAGACCTTTGAGTATAGGAGTTGGGATATCATATTGAGGTTGTCTAGAATGTTGGTGAGGCTCTTCTGGAGTAATGTGTACAGTTTTGGTCACTCTGTTATAGGAATGATATTATTAAATTGGAGAGTGTTCAGAAAAGATTAACCAGAATGCTGCTGGGAATGGAAGGTTTGAGTTATAAAGATAGACCATGACTTTTTTCACTGAGTCCTAGGAGGTTGAGGGGTAACCTTATAAACGGCGTAAAAACTATTAGGGATATAGAGAAGGTGAATATCAAGGGTCTTTTCCCTAGGGTGCGGAAGTTTGAAATTAGGTGGCATATTTTTAAAGTGAGAGGAGAAAGAATTGAAGAGGACCCGAGGGGAAACTTTTTTCCACAGAGGGTGGTTTGTATAGGGAATGAACTGCCAGCAGAAGCGGTGGATGCAAGTACAGTAACAGTTTTTAAAAGAAATTTTGATAAATACATGAATAGGAAAAGTTTGGTGGGATATAGGCCAAATTCAGGCAAGTGTAACTAGTTTGGTTTGGGAACATGGTCAGTGTGAACTCTTTTGACCAAAGAGTCTTGTTTCCACGCTCAATGACTATCACAGTATTGGCCAATCAGATATCTCGCTAGAATGTATCCTGTTGTCCAAATCTAGAACCATCATCTCAGCAGATTTGCAGAAAGAACCTCTGCACAAGATACGTGATAACCACTCGAGAAGGAATAAGTGTGAACATAGAGATGTGTCAACTATGTAATATATAGGCATTTGCAAAGTCATTAAAAGAAGGGTAGCTACATACAATGCATATCAGAAATGCAGAAAGAGATGATAGCTTGTGAGGTACCTCACTGATAATGCAATATTGTCAGAGCCAATTTCTTTACACAACCAAGAATGTTATCTTTTAGTTTTACTCGAGTTCTCATTCACCAAAAAGGTGAAAGATTTGAGAGCTATAACAATCACTATAACGCAATTTGTTTGCTGAGCTAGAAATTAATGTAAGGTTAATATCTGATGATGAAATCTAATCCATCTTCAGAGATTTTGGAATATGCAGTGTGGGTTCATTATCATGACCTTATCAACACATTACCCAATGGCACACTGTTTCAAAGACCGATCATTCAATCAGTCTAGGGTCAGAGAATCCCAACTGTGCAAAAAGAGGCAACTCAGTCCATTGAGCCTGCATTAACATTCCGAATAGCTTCCCCCCATCCCATAACCCTGCACTTACTGTGGCTAATCTGCATATCCCTGGCCACGACAGGTAAACCACCTAACCTGCACATTTTTGGCTTGTGTGAGGAAACCAGAGCATTCAGCAAAAACCCATCCAGACACTGGGAGAATGTGCGAATTCCACATAGTCAGTCATCCAAGGCTAGAATTGAACCCAGATCTTTGCTGCTGCGTCAAACTGCTGTACTATCCCATAAGCACTGTTATAAAATGCTGACTGACAAAGAAAGCTCCAAAAGTCGCCTGTTGTCATTCTGAGCTATCTTTGAAGGTGGATGTGAAACTCCTGCAGAGCTATTCAATGATAGAAAATACATGGGATCAGTTCACTCAGTTGGCTGCATAGGTGGTTTGCATTTCAATGTAATGCCAACACCATAGGTTCAATTCCCACACAGGCTGAGGTTACCATGAAGGACTTCTCCCCTTGCCTGAGATGTGGCGACCCTTATGTTAAACCACCACCAGTCTTTTCTTTCCAATGGGAGAGCACTGCTATGGAAAAGTAGGACTATGGTAACTTCACCTCGACCTTACAACTCTGCCAAGCAAAATGCATACTGAAAATGTCTAAGACAATAACTCACTGATTCATAGATGGAAGGAAGTAAACAGTTCAACAAGCATATTTGTTGGAATTGTTGAGAAGACATCTTATGTACTTCTAACATTCACTCTTCAAGAACCTGGAATCTAACAAAAGTTGATGGTGAAGCTGAGATTCTAATTATTGAAACTAAACAGTTGATAAGAAATAGAGTACTTAATTGACCCCTGGTAAAGCAGAAAAACATCAGAAACACAAGCAATATCATTAACAAATAAACAAAATCAGCAACATTAAACATAATTCCTACAGTAGCAGGAGCAATACACACATTAACAGTACTTTGTTCCAACTCATCAATGAGACCAATTAATACCAAATCTATGAAATGGAGACATAACATTTTGGTAATACCATGAATGATGATTTTTGAGAATAGAAAAGAGGCCATAAAGACTTTAATGTTCAGCGTTTCTTCAGACATAAATATGTTGATTGCAAAGTTGCAACCAACTTATTTATGTGACAGAGGAATTGTTTTTACAGAAAGAGGGATTTTATATTATTCCAAAATGATTTAACAACTATATTGTTCATATATAGGAATACATGTATATCAGTATTACATCAGTCACTAAGACCATAAGACATAGGGGCTGAATTGGGCCATTTGGCCCATTGAGTCTGTCCTGCCATTCGATCAGAGCTGATATGTTTCTCAACCACATTCTCCCACCTTCTCCTGTAACCCTTACTAATTAAGAACCTATCTATCTCTGTCTTAAGTACACCCAATAACTTGTCTTCCACAGTCTTAAGTAGCAATAATTCCACAGACTAACCACCTTCTGCCTGAAGAAATGTCTCCTTATCTCAGTTCTAAAGGATCATCCCTTCACAATGAGGCTGTTCCCTCAGGCCCTAGTCTCTCCTACTAGTGGAAACACCTTCTCCATGTCTAGTGTAATCAGGCCTCTCAGTTTTCTGTACGTTTTAATGAGATGCCCCTCATCGTGCTACACATCAAGTACAGACCCAAAGTCATCAACCACTCCCCATGTGACAAACCCTTCATCTCCAGGATCATTCTTGTAAACCTCCTCTGAAACACCTTCAATGCCAATAGATCCTTCCTTAGGTATGGGGTCCAAAACTGCTGACAATATTCCAAATGTTTAGATAACTTACAGTGTGGAAACAGGCCCTTCGGCCCAACAAGTACACACTGAACCTCCGAAAAGCAATCCACCCAGAGAACCTCCGAAAAGCAATCCACCCAGACCCATTCCCCAAATTTACCCCTTCACCTAACACTATGGGCAATTTAGCATGGCCAGTTCACCTAACCAGCACATTTCTGGACTGTGGGAGGAAACCGGAGCACCTGGAGGAAACCCACGCAGACACGGGAAAAATGGGCAAACTCCACACAGACAGTTGCCTGAGGCAAGAATTGAACTCGGGTCTCTGGCGCTGTGAGTCAGCAGTGCTAACCACTGTGCCGCCCTCCAAATGCTGTCTGATCTGAGTGTTAGACAGCCTCAGCAGTGCATCTCTGCTGTTGTGTTATTGCTCTTTTTGAAACGAATGCTAAAGTTGTATTTGCCTTCCTAACTGCCAACTGAAGAAACCCGAAAAAATATTAATCTGAAGAAAATCCTAAACTAGGACTCCCAAGTCCGTTTGTGCTATAGATTTCCAAAGTCTTTCCCATTTAGAAAAAAAATCTATGCCTCTATTCTTTCCTATCAAAATGCATAACCTTCCCCATGTTGCATTCCATTTGCCATCTCTTTGGTCATCTCCTGGCCTGTCCAAGTCCTTCTGTAATCTCCCCACTTCCTCATCACTATCTGTCCCTCTACCTATTTTTGTGTCTTATACAAACTTAGCAACAATGCCCTCAATTCCTTCATCCATATCATTAACATATAAGGTGAATAGTTGTGGTCCCAACACTGACCCTTCCGGAACTCCACGAGTCAACAGCTGCCATCCTGAAAAAGATCCCTTTACCCCATTCTCTGCCTTCTGGCAGTCAACCAATGCTCTGTCCATGACAGTTCCTGGTCTCTAACACCATGGCTCTTATCTTATTTTGTGGCTTCCTGTGGGACACTTTGTCAAAAGTTTTCTGGAAATCCAAATAGATCACATCTGTTGGATCTCCTTTGTCTAACTTACTCATTACCTCCTCAATCAGTACAGCAGAGTCAGTATTCCAAAGCAACAAAGCTGCAAGACACAGTGAGATCTGGAAGAGTTCACTCGGTTTATATTCCAGTATATGTCTTAAATAGGCTCCTTATTTCTCCTTTCTGGGAACTCAAGGCATAGAAAGCTTCAATGTCATAGATAAAAGCAAAGTATTCTGGATGCTAGAAACATGATATAAACATAGAAAATGCTGGAGAATCTCAGAAGGTCTGGCACATCCGTGGGGACAGAAACAGAGTTACTGCATCAAATCCTGCATGCCCCTCTTCAGAACTGAAAACTACCTTGTGAGCAACGAATACAGTGGACTAAATTGAAAGAAGTACAATTAAAACTGTGCGTTACCTAGAAGGTGTGTTTGGCACTTTTTTAGACAGTGAGAAGGAAGAAGATGAATGGGCAAGTATTACATTTTTTGTTTTACTTGTACTTCCTACAATCTAACCTACTGTATTCAGTCTTCAGTGCAGTCTCCTTTGTGGGCAAGTCCAAATGTAGACTGGGTGATAACTATGCAGAATACCTTCATGACCCCGATCTTCCAGTTGCTTGCTATCTCAATATCTACCTTGTTGACAGGCCAAAGTTTCTGTCCTGGGCCTGTTGGAATATTTATCAAAGCACAACAGAAGTGGAGAAACAAATATTAATTTTCTACTTAGCACTTTATAACCTGTAGGACTCAACATTGAATTCCACAACCTGATCTGCCTGTCTGCATGACATCTGTTCTCCATTTTCCTTACATTCTCTCTCCCCCAATGTCCTGAACTTGTTGACTTTGTTTTCAGTAGAGAGGACTCATTTTCTGCTTTGCACACCTTAAGTTACACCAATTTTACAACTCTATTTCTCTTTCACCACAATTAGCAATTTTTTTGTCCTTTCCACTGGGCCTCCAAACTACTTGTTCCTTCTCCAACTCTGTCACAAGTAGAAAGGACACCATTTTCCAATCCCATTCAGCTCTGAAGAAAAGTCATTGAGGACTTGAAACGTTAACTCTGTTTCTCTCTCCTTAAATGCCAGAAATACATTCCTCTCGCATTTTCTGTGTTTTTTTCCCAATGTTGTAGCTTTAATTCTCTGACCTATGCTTCCATCCACCAAATTGAAACATGTCTAAAATGATTTTAATATGAAAATAGTTTTACTTGTAATTTTACTGCATTTTAATAAAATAGGCACGTAATATTTTACTAGGAGGAAGAAGAGATATCGAATATTTCAGTCATTTAAATTTAGGTTTTGATATTGAAAATATTTTTAGTGTTTATGCAAAGCATGAGAACATTTCAGGTTTAGATCATTTTTCCAAGTTCTAAACCATTTAAAAAATACATTTAATATTTGTTAATGGCAATTTTAAGTTAAAACATGATTTAATTTGTGGAAAGAATGGAAGTGGAAAAACAAATTGTACACGTTTTTTACAACAGCTGCTTTCCCCTAAGACATGTCCGAGAGAAAATCCCACAAACATCATCCAGCAACCATTTGGCCACTTAGAATGAATAGGAGACCTCAAGGGGCTAACTAACATTTTCCTTGTTGCCATGATGGCAATTGTACGAAATTATGTCTTGCTGCTTTGTGAAGGTGATTTACCTTCCATGCTATTACACACAGCACTCTCGGTCATGCCCCACATTAATTTCCATGTTCTGATCCATTTCGAGTTAGGAAGGTATTGTAGTTTGAAAGGACCGACGGAGGAACACATTAAGTATTCAGAAGCATCGCAGTAGATTAAAATTTGAATTACAGGAAGATTCACAATAAATGGTAGCATACTGTTGACCTAACTTCAACACAGCACTTCACACTTCCATAATAAGAGCTGTAATTTTCTCCGAATATATTTGTTGAAAGTACTGGATAATTGTAACAAGGTGGCAACATGTTCTTGTGTTGACTCAACCAGTTCTATTTCACTGTTTCTTTCTCCTCCCATTAATTTCTTGCTCATACTTATACCTCTTGTAAAGGACCTTGGAGCAAATTCAACATTCTCAGTACCTTATTTTCCTCATGTATTTGATCACATTTTTGTTACACCTCATTGGGGTAGATCGCTGGAAATGAAGCTCTGCTCTTCCCTAAGTCATTGCAAAATTTTTTTTTGAAATGAAGTATGCAAAGTCTCTTAATTATCTGTTGGATAGACCCAGATTAATGGGAAACATGCACCAAGTTTCTGTACTTGACAAGAACTACCATTTAACATAAAGAAAGACATTCTAACCACAGTAAACAACTATAAACTGATGACATACAATTCCACCAGTTAATACTTTAACCCCCATCTAAACTGCCTTACGATCATGTACAGACAGATAAAATTGTGTTAATGACAGGGAAGAGGGAAAAAAAACTGGAGTAATAGTTCAAAGCGGAATCCTCAGAGTTCAGTCGAATGTTGCTTTTGTTTCACAAGTCCTTCAGTCCTTTGAATGTTTTTTTCAGGTTCTCATACTTCTTAGGAGAAGGCACAGGGTTACTGGTTAATAAGTTATAAAGTTATTGTTTTAGTCTTTAAAATCCATGACTTACACAGCAACTGGTGAAAAAAAATAAACTGGCTTTCTTTGGGCTTTAGGGATTTTCCTGGAGAGAGAGAGAACATCTGCCCTTTAAGTAATCCAAAGAGTTCTGTCAGTGTCATTTATTCCACAGGCTGTTCAGCTATCCAGGAGTCAATAGGCTAATGGCCTTTGGCATCCACAACTAGTCACATCTCCATAAACCAATCAGTAAGCTATTGCTGACTGAATCTCATCTTGTGTGCAGCCCAGATTTGAAAGGGACCTAAGGGGCAACTTCTTCATGCAGAGGGTGGTACATGTATGGAACGAACTGCCAGTAGAAGTGGTGGAGGCTGGTACAATTACAGCATTTGAAAGGCATCTGGATGGATATATGAATAGGAAGGGTTTACAGGCATATGGGCCAAATGCTGGTAAATGGGACTAGATTAATTTAGGATATCTGGTTGGCATAGACGAGTTGGACTGAAGGGTCTGTTTCCATGCTGTACATCTCTATAACTCTGGTGCCAATCTACCAAAAATCTTCCCCACTGCTTGAACAAAACAGCAGTATAAACACAACTTTAAACAAATTTCATAACTTGCTTTTTAAAAGTGCAGGACCTCCTTGATAGTCCTAACAGTCCCTCTTCCCAGTTCAGTCCATAGTCAAAAATAAAGTAAAATAAAAAAAATTGTCTTTACATGCCTCCATTTTATAAAATGGGGCAGCATTTCAAAAGTATGTTTCAACACAATATGTGTTGCATAAACAACAAAATTCAGGGCTTAAATCCGTTTATCCTTCCCTCTGAAACAACCTTCTAGAATTTTAGCATTTCTTAAAACTTTAACTTATTCCATTATTTTATAAAGAAGTCAATACACTGTCTTTTCCAGCAATATGAATAATCATTACATTAAATGGTAGAAACAAAGGATTCTATCTGAACAGTTACTGATTTCACGTTTTAATCTTTTCAATAAATGGATAATATTCAGTAGAGATTAATGTTCCTTTCTTACTCTTTTGAATATAGACTTAAAAGTGCTAATTCTAAAGTCTTCTAGAGTAATACTTCTGATACTAGTTTAGGTTCTTAGAGGACGACTTTGGCTTTTTTTTCCAAACTCCGCATCCTGTCACAAGACAACAGCACCCAAGTTACACCATTTTGAAAGGTCTGGAAAATCAAGGGCATCCAATGCTATTTTCAGTGGCTGCCTGGCATTCTGCTGACTGTACAACTTTTGCTTGTTTCCTTTTTCGAAGCACGTCTTTTTGTTGGAGCCTGGAAATGCCACTTTGGAAAGTCTGAGGTTCCTGAAACACTCTTGTTCAATTAAGGCATGGACAAGGTGGACTGATGGGTCTGTTTCCGTGCTGTATATTTCTGTGTCTCTGAGACTCTAAATGTAGAAGCTGATCTTCCTATACAGATGCTGTATGCTCGTTTTTTTGTGTCCTGTGGAGCATGTAAATGCCATACGTTGGTTTTTTTTCTGTATTTTTTTATTGTGAACTGAAACATAAAAAGGAATGTTTTTTAAAAATCAGGAATCAAGGAAAGGGTTATTGCGTTTTGAAAACTAAATTACCTGATACTCATTGTAATTTGTTTGTTCAAGCAGTGATGGATGTCAAGTTAAATGAAGAGTGTGAAATGACCTGTTGCAGTATACTTGTCAGTAAATCTGAGGGGTTTGATTGTTACAAATCAAAGGAAGACTTCGATTGTCTCATTAAGAAGAAGATGCAAGATATTTGAAAACAATGGAAGCAATCTCTTAGTTAACAATGAATAGGCTCTGAGTCCAACATCCCAGAATGGTATTGTAGGTATTAGATTGTAAACAATTGTGCTATACCCTGCTATACAATATGTAAAGATAGCAAATCAGCATTTCAACTTGGGTACAAGGTCAATATGTTTCACACTACTATGGAGAAAAATGTGGAAGTGCCAATGTTAGACTGGGATGGACAGAGTCAAAAATCACACGTTACAGTCCAACAGGTTTATTTGAAACCACAAACTTTTGGAGGCCCCACTCCTTCCTCAGGCAGATAGTGAGAGAGAGTACATTGGACAAAGAAGGCAGAGGAAGCCATTTTTGAGATCAATTTAAAAGTTTCACGACAAATCACTGAATAACACAAACATACTTCTCACTGCCTTGGGAAGGCTGCCAACATAATCAATGACTCCTCCCACCCCAGTTATAATCTCTTCCAACGTCTTCCATTGGGCAGAAGATACAAAAGCTTAAACACGCACCAACAAATTCAAGAGTAGCATTTTACCCACTGTTATCAGACTTCTGAATGGACCTCTCAAATTTTAAATTTAAATATTGATCTTGCCTTTTGTGCACCTTCTTTGCAACCATAACATTGTATTCTTCATTCTGTTCTATTAGCCTAATGCACTTTGTATGGTATGATCTGCAAGTACTGCACACAAAACAAAACTTGTCACTCTACCTAGGAATATGTGACAATAGTAAATTAAATCAGATATTGCGTGGTCAGCCAAATGAAGGAAGGAGACAGCCTCAGTTCAAAGAGATGCATGTAAACCTTTCTAAGTATTTCAAGAGATTTCTGTTTCAGTCCTGTATCCCTCTGTGGCTCTATTTCAGTTGGCATGGCATGGCCAAGGTGAAGAAAAACCATTGGAACAGGATTTACTGCTGTTGATAGATTTAAGAAACAGCCTGAAAATTAAGGAAAGCACCTGAAGATGGTCACTTAAAGTTCCTACTTGGCAATAGGGACATATGACAACCCATTGGAGGTGAGGAGGACCTGTGGACTGTTTGCTAAAGGGACTGAAATTCAACACTTTTTAAAAGTCATTTGATACAATAAAAGATTTTAAAATGTGAATTCTTGTCATGGCTTTCTTTCAGGTAATAACTGAAAATGTAATTGTGCATGTTATTACATAACCCACCACTATCCATGTTGGTTGCCTCCTGGAGCTTTCAGATTATTTGATTTTGATTTAAATGCTGAAGAATCTTTCTTTAATTACAGAAGCAAATGACATTGATAGTAGATAAGGACAAGACATTAATAACTCAGGTAACATTACACGGTAGTCATTACATTCAGGAACAATTAAGAAATTCATTATGCTTTTGACAGTCAACTTCAACCTCATGTCGAATACAAATAGCTTTTTGTGGAACTCGATTCTTCTGCATCACATACCATAGCTAGTAGATACACCATTTATTGGTAAACTGGAAAATCACTATAATAGCTTACTTGCTAATGATTCCAATTTGTATAACTATTGACCCATTGCATTGCTCATTTAAAATCTTCAACAGTTATGACTCTGACATTTAAAAATTTGACCTTTTCTGTTTTACGTTTATGCAATACTTTCATTTGCTACTATATAAACTGATTGTTGTTATTATGTTTTGTATTCTGGCACATATATGTGGGGTTTTTTGTGAGTAGTCTGAAGCAGACAAATGATTTTCATTTGCTAAGATGAAGTTTGTTTCTTCTTTCCTATTCCTTTAAGGCCACTGACCAAGTAGTCATGTGGAGCAAATCTTATTCAGTAGTAAAGGTGGGATTCCCTGCTTATAAACACCAGGAAGTAAGTGTTGTAATATATCAATTTCCAATCAGAAGAACCCAATAGGCATTACCTGATTTTTTTTTCCCTCTATAGTTCTTGTAGCTGTAACAAATTGTCATCTTTTCTCATGTAATGGACAAACATTAGCCACAACACTTTAATATTTTGAGGATAGTAATTTTGATGTTTTATTTTTCTCAGGCTAAATTATCTTGTGATTCTAAAATATCTGCCACTCAACAAAAAAAGTGAACTATATACAAGTCATTTTCTTGAATCAAATCTTTATCGAGCTTATGAGCAGCAAGCTCTTATCCAAACATAGATGTCAACCTTCTGTTCCAGATCAGTTTCCTTTTGCAGGAACTCTGATCCACAATCGTTCTCAGTAAAGAAAGGACTCTCACTACCAAAAATGTACATTTAAAATGCTGGCACTGTTGAAATGTAGCAGACATAGCAGCTAATCTGCATATATGATTTGGAGACACCAGTGTTGGACTGGGGTGTACAAAATTAAAAATCACACAACACCAGGTTAAAGTCCAATAGGTTTATTTGGAAGCACTAGTTTTCGGAGTGCTGCTGCTTTGTCAGGTGATTGTGGAGAATAAGATTGTAAGACACAGGATTTATCGTATAACTTTACAGTGTGATGTAACTGAAATTATATATTGAAAAAGACCCGGATTGTTTGTTAAGTCTCTCATCTTTTAGAACGACTATGTTGGTTTCAATTCTTTCATACGTAAATCACCAAACGCTTTTTAAAAGTTACACTCTCAAATGCACTTTAATAATTGGTGTCATGTCGGCCTAGATGAAGTATTGAAGGTGTTAACTCACTATGACGCTGTCTGTGCCACAATGGTCAGCCTAATTGTATTGTAAACAATGTATTTACAGAATCATGCAGTTTTGAGCAAAGTAAAATGCAATTCTGCAAGTACAAATTCATCCCACAAACGTGTATGTGTGTGTGTAGGAGGGAAATGGGGTGTGTGTGTGTGTGTGTGTGTGTGTGTGTGTGTGTGTGTGTGTGTGTGTGTGTGTGTGTGTGTGTGTGTGTGTAATGCCAAGGGGTCACCTGTAGAGTGACATGATCCCCAGGTCCCGGGTGAGGCCATCCCCAAGGGTACCGAATGTGGCTATCAGTCTCTGCTTGGCCACCTTTCGTTGTTGCCTGTCCCGAAGATCTTTGGGTGACCGTCCTCCAAGGTGAACTTTGGGACAGGTAACAATGAAAAGCGGCTGAGAGCCAAGTTTGGTACCCGTGGGAATGGCCTCAAATGGGACCTTGGGTTCATGTCACATTACAGGTGACCCCATTGCACTATACGGACACAGGGACACACACACACAGAAAAACACGCACACACTCATACAAACACTCCCACACACTGCCTCTCAACGACTTAAAGCCCTTTACACTCATACACATACACATACCCTCTCACAGACACTCATAACTCACCCCCCCCCCACACACACACACACACACACACACACATCCACATGCACACATATAAGTCTGTGGAGTGAATTTGTACTTGCAAAATTACACTTTACTTTGCTCAAAAACTGCATGAATCCATGCAAGATTCTGTAAATCTATTTTTTAGATTAGAATCAGTCTGACCATTGTGGCACAGATAGTGTCACACGGAGTTAACACCTTCAATACCTTATCTGGGCTGACATGACACCAATTGTTAAAGTGCATTTGTGAACGTAACTTTCAAAAAAGGTTTTGCGATTTACGTATGAAGGAACTGAAACCAACATGGTCATTCTAAAAGATGAGAGACTTAACAAATAATCAAGGGCTTTTTCAATATACAATTTCAGTTACATCACACTGTAAATTTTTACTATAAATTCTGTGTCTTACAATCGTATTCTCCACAATCACCTGATGAAGGAGCAGCACTCCAAAAGCTAGTGCTTCCAAATAAACCTGTTGGACTTTAACCTGGGTGTTGTGTGATTTTTAGATCTGCATATAGGAAAGGTGTATAGTCAGCAATGAAGTAAATGATAGAATAATCTATTTTATTGATGTTAAGGGTTCAGGTTTGGGCTAGAAACTAGAACAAGCTCTGCTAATACTGTATTTGAATATTGCCACAGAATCTTTTATATCGATTTGAAGTGGCTAATAAGCCATGGTTTCACTTCTCATCTGAATCACAATGTTATTGTAGCACTGAAATTTTACCCTCTCTTTTGCTGTTAGTTCTCTGAAGTGAGACACAAACCCAAATGATGTTTTGACTTGTAGGTAAACGTGCAGCCTCTGAGCTATGGCTGACACAAAGGCATTTATCAGAATTGATTAATAATAATTGGCTTGTTTATTATATCAAAGTTTGAATGAGCAGAAGCAAAGATTCATTACACTTTCAAAGATGCAGGTATGGATTGGCCTAGAATTGGATGATATTTCAGCTACAGACAAACTAGAGTCTTATATATTTTTGGATAGCTTCCTGCCTCTAGTAGATAATGCTTCTATTTAAAAGGCCCGGGATCTCTCATGTTTTATTAACTGCTTTGTAAATTTGTCCTGCCACCTTAAAAGATTTGTGCACAAGCATCCCTACATATATCTCTTTTTTGCATGCCTATAAATTGCACCATACAACCATCCAGTGCACGTCTCTTGACATTTTTTCCTATCTTTTTCACTGTTTACAATATTTTCTGGTTTTATATCATCTACAATTTTCAAAATTCTGTCTTCAACTGTAGTCCATGTAATTAATTTCTACCAAAAACGGCAGTCATTGCAGAAACGACTCTTGTTGAACACCACTTATTACTTCTCTCCAGACCAAAAGCCATTCACAGTAACTCTCTGGCTTGAAGCTTAGGAATGATGGAGACCCTAACTTTCATTGCAAAAATAGCAGAAGAGGCCAATAATTGGAAATCTCACATCCAAATACAGAACTTTACATGTATATGCATTTTATGAAGGCTGCTGCCAATATAAATCAGCTGTCGCCTCCACTCGTAATTTTGGTGACTGGATTTGCGAACCACTACCTGTGCAGTTAGATGTTGAGAGAGCAGATCTTCACAATATAGATGTAGGGAATCCTTTTGGAGCGGTAAGCTTCTTCTTTATATATGGTCCATTACAGCAAGTAAGGTACTCTTTAGGGTTATTAAAAACAGAAATGAATATATGGTTAAATGCATAAACCCCTCAATTGTTCAGTATAGCGAAACTATCAAGGGCAGTTCCAAGTGCTTATAGACTCTTTAAAGTTGGATTATGAATTACACTGCTTTTGTTTTTTATTATGTTATATGTGTTATTACCAAGAATTATGTTGCTGAAGGAATGTAAATACAGTGAATGGATTTGTGAAAACTATTGTTTTCAACAAAAACCTATAATAGACACTTAAACTTTATTTTACTTCATCTCAGTTTGGATCTTGAGGCCTGTCCATCATGGATTCTTGTGGTATTGATATGGTAGGTGCTAGAGCAAAGGGTGAGTTGGCATTAAGCTAACAATGAAGAGGCCTTGAGGGTGGGTGGAGTGTATAGCTTGGCATGGAATGTCAGAGGGGTAATGAGATGAGCACAGGGTATAGATTAGCATGGGATATATGAGAGACTATTGGTTGGGTGGGAGGCATTTGATGGCATGAATGGGGCATGTATGGAATGGTGTGTGTTAGAGGACAGTTTTATATTTTATTGTTTTTCTTCCCTAAAGCTTCTACATAATTCCAGACAACTGACACAGGCCTTCTGCCCAGTCCACCTCCCCACAAGAAACCTTCTGCAATCATTGGCTTGACCTCAAGAGAATCTGTGCACCTGACATGAAAATGCAAAATTCAGGGAATTTCTTTATTCAAAATTGAATTTGCAGAGCTGGGAATTGTGTCAAATATGTTGCTCCTGACCTGGAAGTGAAAATTCAGGGGTTTTTTTAATCCCTCAGGCAACTTTCTCTCAATTCTGCTACTTATCTTTATATTCAATTAACTTCAATTTAGCCAACAGATCCTATATATACTTTATCAAATGCCTTTAGAAAGTCCATATCAGAATTTTAACTGGACTTCCCTTATACTTCATCTCTGTTCCATCAAAATATCAATAAAGCACCTCAAGCACTGACTTACTTGTACCAAAACCACACTGATTTTTCTTTACTGGCTGATTTCAAGAAGTGGTTAGATCTAGTTCTTAAGGCTAAATGAATCAGAGTATGGGGAAGAAGCAGGAACAGGGTACCGAATTTCATGATAAGCCATGATCATATTAAATAGTATATTGAAAGGTTTTGAAATGGCCTACTCCAGCTCCTACTATTTTCACCTATTACTCATATACGTTTAACAGAGAACATAGAATGTCACAGCGCAGTACAGGCCCTGTGGCCCTCAATGTTGCGCCGACCTGTAAAATTAATCTGATGCCCACCTATCCTACACCGTTCCATTATTACCCATATGCATGTCCAATGCCCATTTAAATAGCCTTAATGTCGGCAAGTCTACTACTGTTGCAGGCAGGCTGTTCCATGCCCCTACTACTCTCTGAGTAAAGAAACTACGCCTGATATCTGTCATAAATCTATCACCCCTCAATTTAAAGCTATGTCTCCTTGTGTTAGCCTTCACCACCTGAGGTAAAAGGCTGTCACTGTCACCCTATCTAACCCTCTGGTTATCTTATACGTCTCGATTAAGTCACCTCTCAACCTTCTTCTCATCCATGAAAACAGCTTCAGTTCTCTCAGCCTTTCCTCAAAAGACCTTCCTTCCATACCAGGCAACATCCTAGTAAATCTCCTCTGAATCCTTTCCAAAGCTTCCACAAACTTCCTATAATGGGCTGACCAGTACTGCACGCAATACTCCAGGGGCGGCTTTACCAGTATCTTGTACAGCTGAAGCATAATCTCATGGCGCTGAAAGTCAATCCCCTACCAATAAATGCCAACACACCATATGCCTTCTTAACAACCCTATCAACTTGGGTGGGAACTTTCAGGGATTTATGTACCTGGACACCAAGATCTTTCTGTTCATCTAAACTGCCAACAATTTACCATTAACCCACTACTCTGCATTATTGTTACTTCTTCCGAAATGAACTACCTCACACTTTTCCACATTAAACTCCATTCACCACTTCTCAGCCCAGCTCTACATCTTATCTATGTACATCTGTAACCCACAACATCCTTCGGCACTATTCACAACTCTGCCTACATTACTGCCATCTGCAAATTTACTAACCCATCCTTCCACACCGACATCCAGATCATTTATAAATGACTGTTCATTTTTTCCTGGTTAAAAATCACACAACACCAGGTCATCAGGTGAAGGAGCGTCACTCCGAAAGCTAGTGTGCTTCCAATTAAACCTGTTGGACTATAACCTGATGTTGTGTGATTTTTAACTTTGTACACCCCAGTCCAACACTGGCATCTCCAAATCATTTTTTCCTGGACCACTATTTCTAAAACTTCCTCTAGCAATAAGCGATTGGCCTGTAATCACATGGATTATCATTCTTCTTTTTCTAAACAAATGTTTAAAATTTGCAGTCCTTCAATCTTTTGGCACCATCCCTGTACCTAAGGATGATTGAAAAATTGAGGCCAGGACCTTTGGAATTTCTATTCATAATCCATTCCATCTAGACCAGATGATATATCTACTTTAAGTATTACCTTTAATCTCAATCAGTATTCCAACCATCTCATTGTTTTCCAAACACTCTGGAAAAGTCCTCTGGGTGAATATTGATACAAGGTTCTCATTTAGTACCTCAACTATGCCTTTTGCTTCTGCCAACATAAATTGTTCTCCATTTTCATGCCACCATTCCTCTGACAACTTTTTTTTAACTATTAAATGCCTTTGGAAGACCTTGGATTCCCTTTTAAGTCATCAATCAAACTGTTCTTGTACCATCTTATTTCCTTTTTCCCTACTCCACTGTAATTTTTATATTTAACCCGATTCACGTTTGTAATATAAAGCTGATATCCATCACAGGGCTTCTTTTCCTGGTTCTTCCTCCTCCTCAATTTCCTTCATCAGCCAAGAATCCTTGACCTTGTCACCCTCCTCTTTCCCTTTGTAAATGTGCACCTAGACTAAACCTCAACTACTCCCCACATGAAAAGCTACCAATTTTTCTATGACACACCTTTCTGCTTACCTAAGATTCCTATTCCCCCAGGTCACAACCATTCTCGATTCACTGAATTAGCTGATCTGCATTTAAGTATTTTTATTCTAGATTGCTTCTTATACTTCTCCATAACTAATCTAAATCTAAAGATACTACAATTACTTTTCCGAGATATTCTTCATCTCTGACGTTCTTCACTTGACCCATTTCATTCTCTATATTTAATTACATTCTCTTCCCCACTGGGCAGAAACATAGTAGTGAAGAAAAATCTCCTGAACAACCTTTAAAAGTTCTTCATTTTCTCTGGTCTTTCCACAATCCACACATCATCCCATTCAATATTGGAGTAGTTAAAGCCTCTCATTATTCTCTAGTTTTTCTTGATAATTTATTTATAAATCTACCCTATGTCCTTTATTTGGTTTATAAAATAAAATTTAAAAATGCCATAGTTCATTTATTGTTTCTGCATTCCAATCAATTATATTTTGTGATTTTATTAATTTAAATGGCACATGAAATTAAACTTATTACTTTAATGTTGCTTTGGGCTTAACAGTAAGAAAACAAATTGAACAGCCTTCAGTGAGTTAGCAAAACAACATGTTTATGTCTTGAACTTTGTATGTGACATGAGTTTCAGTCTTAATTATTCAATAGATATTGTATTTTTTGAAACATTTTGAAACCATGACACACTATCAGCTTGAATGTTTAATAAGCAATATACTAACTGTCAATATCAATTAGTGAGGTGTCTGTCAAATGTGAGAAAAACTTGAGTGCAAACCAAAACAAATTCCAGTGTCATGTGAAATTGGCCAAGTAGATTTAAAGTAGTTTTCAATTGCATTATTATCTGTTGATTTCAGGATATTCCCGATCATATGAAATTTAAGCTGGCAGATGCCTGTGGAATCTGTTTCTCTGCATAATGTACTACAGTAATAAAGCTGAGAGGCAGCCAAAAGCATAGGCAAAAAGATGAGATTTAAGGAAGGTCTTAAAGAAGGACGGAGGGTGAAAAGATGAAGAAATTTAAGGAGAGAATTCTTTCAGGGAAGTAAAAGTTTATTGGCTAAAGGCATGATTACCAATATGAGCTGTCATACATACTTTTGATTGCTGTCTGGGTACCCGTGCTCTTCATTCTCTAAAGCACCGAGAGAGCGGAAATTAGATATTCATTTGTCTGGCAAACTCAGTGTATTAAGTTCCACCTTCACATGTAAAGTGTAACATGCAGCCTTGATTTTTGTCATTATTTGTATTTCATCTGTGAAAAACTATGATCAGAAGTTAAGCCATAAAGTAATGCAGCACAGAAATGGGTCTTTTGGCCCAACTTGTCCATGCTGACCAAGTTTCCTAAAGTGAACTAGAACCATTTACCTGTGCTTGGCCCAGATCCCTCAAAACCTTTCCTATCCGTGTATCTGTCCAAATGTCATTAAATGTTTAACTGTACCAGCCTCTACCACTTCTCCTGGCAGCTCATTCCACATATGCACCACCCTCTGTGTGAAGAAGTTGGCCCTCAGGTTACTCCTAAATCTTTCCTCTCTTGCTCATGCCCACTGGACTCCCTTACTTTGGAGAAGAGACCTTGGCTATTTACCATATCTACTGGTATGGCTCTCATGATTTTATAAACAGCTCTAAGATCATCCCCTAGATTCCTATGCTCCAGGGAAAATAAGTCCCAGCCTAGTCAGCCAAACCTTCCAATCTTGGTACATTCTTGTAAATCTCTTTTGCACCCTTTCCAGTTTAATAACATCCTTCCTATAGCAAGCTGACCAGAATTGTATGCAGTATCCAAACAGGACCTTACCAATGTCTTGAACAGCTATTACATGATGTTCCAACACCTGTATTTAATGCTCTGATTGATGAAAGCAAGCATGCCAAACTCCTCCTTCACCACCCTGTCTATCTGTGACATCACTTTCAAGGGACTATGCACCCGCACACCTCGGTCTTTCTGTTCAACAACACTTCCCAGGATCCTACTAATAACTATGTAAGTTCTGTCCTGGTGTATCTTCCAAAAATGCAACACCTTGCATTTATCTGCATTAAACTCCATTTGCCATTCCTTGGCCCACTGGCCCATTTGATCAAGATCCCATTGTACTCTTAGATAATCTTCTTCACTGTCCAATATATCACCAACTTTAGTGTCACTGCAAACTTACTAACCATGCCTTCTATATTCTCATCCAAATCATTTTCTATAAATAATGAACAACAGTGGGCCCAGCACCAATCCTTCTGGCACACTACTTGTCATAGGCCTCAAATGTGAACCCTCTACCATCACCCTCAGCCTCCTACCTTCAAGCCAATTTTATATTCAGTTGGCTAGCTCTTCCTGGATCCCATCTGAGCTAACCTTATAAACCAGTCTACCATATGGAACCTTGTTGAAGGTTCAGTGAATATTTTCAGTAAAAGGAAAATTTGTACATGGATGAACTATTATAGTGAGCATCTTGCAAAACTTGAATAACTAATACTTTTGCTTAACTGATCTTATTTTATAGGTTTTCACACAGTACAAACGAACAAAGAAACTATCGAATACATTTCTCACAAGGGATATCTTGTTACACATGAGTTTGATTTTCTATTTTCAAAATCCAATTATGTGGAAATCATGAATCTTCTATGCTAGTTAGAAGCTTGAAGAATGAAGTAGCCTCAAACTTTCAATCATTGTGTTAGTCAACTCATATCTGACTACACATTAAATTGGCATTCTGAAAGACTCTGACTGCACAACTAATTTTGTTATAATGATTATTTTCATCAGAAAGTCAACAAATTATATCAATATTATTGAAACTATAGTTGTTATACAGCATTACCTAATAGAAAAGTAGTATCATTTATAAAGAAAGACAAAGTCATAGATCATCACAGTGCTCACCATTCAAACTCCAGGCGGATTTGCACTGTTAATAATCTACATTGGCAGCTACATTCTATTCAATGAAAAGCAAAATGACTCGAGCCATTCTGCCTACATTCCCAATTAGTTAGACAACTTGTTACTTGTGTATGGTGATTCTACACTGGGAGTGGTGGTGTGGTGAATGGCCTACTGCAGTTCTTATTTTGAACTGAACCAAGTTTAGAAGCAAAAGCCAATAGGATTAGAGTGTGCAGCTTAACTTGGGGTCACTTTTAAAGTAATGTGTTATACCCATGTTGTATTTCTGCTTTACATTTGAGTACAAATTTATTCCAGGAATTGTCATGTAAATTTAGTCATAGTGTAATTACAGCCTTTTACCAGTGGTGGCACTCCAATATTTCAGTTAGGGAGGTTGTATTTGCAATTACTGTATACAAAGTTTTGATTGATTAAAACTAATCTGTTCAGAGATGTTACAATACAGACAGGATTTGTTCTGAGGAAGGAAAACTGGACCTGAAACGTTAACTCTGATTTCTCTTCAAAGACATTACCAGATCTGCTGAGCTTTTCTAGCAATTTGCTTTTATTTGTGATTTGGCGGTGTTGGAGTTGGACTGGGGTGTACAAAATTAAAATTCACAAAACACCGGTGACAGTCAAACTGGTTTATTTGGAAGCACTAGCTTTCAGAGCGCTGCACCTTCATCAGATGGTTGTGTCCTTCATGAGGTACTCCACAACCACCTGATGAAGGAGCAGCACTCCAAAAGCTAATGCTTCCAATTAAACCTGTTGGGCTATAACCTGGTGTTGTATGATTTTTAACTTTGTTTTTATTTGGGATTTTAACCCAAACCTTCTAGCTGTTCTAGGAGTAGGGACATTATCATAGCACCATGTCAGCCCTCAACCTGTTCAGGCACATTTTGACATTTCTCTTGGGCAGAGATCTCCAGAACACAAGCTGGTGGAATAATATCTTGTTTTCGTTTAAGCATTTTACAGCAACTAGGACTCAATATTGAATTGGACAACTTCAGAATATGACCTCTGTGCTCCATTTTTCTTACATCCCCACTCTACCCCAGCCATGAGAATTGTTTGTATCTTGTTGGCTTTGCTGTCCCATTTTCTCCTTTACAGAGATAACATTTAGAGGCCTATTTTATACCTTTATGGCTCCTTTACCATCATTATCACAGCTTTTGTCTTTTGCTCTAAGCACTCTCACAAAATGTTCCACTAGGTCCTCTTCTCCCTTTCAACAGCATTTTAAAAAACCAGTTTATTGAACTCCCTTCAGATTTGAAGAAAAGTCCAATTGGACTCAAAATATTAACTCTGTTACCAGCTCCACAGATGCTGCTGAGTTTCCCTCACACTTTCTATATTTATCTGATCCAACTAAAGACAAATAGGTGAGACAAACAAAAGTTTGGTTACATAACACTGTAGCAAGTGAATACTGGTTTCAGCTATCTTAACATTAGGAAAGAAACTGGCAAATCATGTGTATGCCCATGACTCCTTAGTTGTGAATCCTTTTGTCACGAACGAGGACTACGTTAGTTGAATTTCTAAATGTTTAATCCCATTATTTTCCACCTCCTGGTCAGCCACCATGGTGCATAATGTAGTACTGAAAGATTCAACAGGTCTCTATTACTGTTCCTGATAACTGCATACTAACGAGGAGAAAGTGAGGTCTGCAGATGCTGGAGATCAGAGCTGAAAATGTGTTGCTGGAAAAGCGCAGCAGGTCAGGCAGCATCCAAGGAACAGGAAATTCGACGTTTCGGGCATAAGCCCTTCATCAGGAATTCCTTTTCATCAGGAAACGTCGAATTTCCTGTTCCTTGGATGCTGCCTGACCTGCGCTTTTCCAGCAACACATTTTCAACTGCATACTAACTGCAAGATATATCACAATACCTCCAACTGTCCTGCCCCCATCCCTCACATCTTTACGTGTCCATTATATCCAGTTTCCCCACACCAACTGTAAAGTGAAAAGATCAGCCATCAGCAGTTGAGCAATCCTTGACAGCTAAAGAGCCTTTTTGCCTGTCTCCAAACAAATCAACCGAAATGTTCAAGAACAGATAAATTTCTGCAACTTTAATGCACTACTCATTCTTCGTAGGTCACATCATTAACCAGGGAATTAATCTTTAATTCCTGGACATGGCAAGGAAATCGAGGAGGGCTGGGAATTGGAGCAGAGTACTTTTTTCAAAAATATACATTATTCATAAAAAAACTTAATATATACAATCACAAACGCAGTTCACTTCTGTACAGTAACATATCAAGGAAAAAGCAAACATCTATCCAATAAACAAACTGAAGGCAACCTTATTTGTATAAGACTACAAGCATTTGAGGTACCAGAAGGGTCTGATAACTGAACCAACACTCATTTAACTTTGGCAGGAAGACCTCAGACAGCGGTCTTTTCCTCACTGCGCCTTGGTGACAACTACCCCAAGACCTGGAGCGATGAGCTGTGTTAGCTGCAAGAGTCTGGTCTGCGAGATGTGTATCATACACAGCGGGCTACAGCTTTAACTTCTGCCTGAAGGTCATTTTATCTGAGACAAACAGATTCGTCAAGTGTCAAATCAATGGGCGTGGCGTCACTCACTGAAAGTCTTTGAGATGACTGTCAATTTTCTTTAAAGAGTCTCATGTATTCTAATATCTCATAAATCTGTATATATAAAAG
The DNA here is from genome assembly GCF_020745735.1 of Hemiscyllium ocellatum. NCBI lineage: Eukaryota > Metazoa > Chordata > Chondrichthyes > Orectolobiformes > Hemiscylliidae > Hemiscyllium > Hemiscyllium ocellatum. The sequence continues at coordinate 25,160,137 of NC_083434.1, forward strand.
GCAAATGCAAGCGGAGCGGATTAAAGCTGGATCAGACGGAGTGCACGTGGTTAAGGTGTAGAGTTTGATATTGAACAGCTCAGGTTTAAAGTTAGCGCTCGTTGGGAGGTGGAGTCTGTCTCTGGTGTATCAGCAGGCGGACAAGAGTTCAGATCGCCTCCCCCCAGCCAGCTTCTCCTGGGCTCAGAGCGCTGCTGTTTGCTGCTTTCAGAATCCACCGGGAAACGGGCAGCAGCGGAGCGAAGAGCTCCCCTTCCTTCTCCCAGCTCACGAGCAGGGAACAGCGAGGGTGATTCTGTTGTCTTCGGAAATGTCCCAGTCTCAGAGGTTTTTGGTAACCGCTGTTCCCAGCCGGAGAGACGGGCTTGGAAGCAATGGGATGCAGAATGGGGACAGTAGTGTTCAGGAGACAGAGAGTACTGTGCCCATACTGGAGTATCTTAGAGAGCCCAACAAATACGGTAAGAAGACAATGAACAAAACTGTTTAATGGCACTTAAAAAACCTCACTTCATTCTTCTATTGGCCAGACTTTGGCTCCAGGGTTTTTTTTTCTCCAAAATAACTTCCTTATGGCTGAATGTTGAGCTTGCTAAATCTTCGACAACATTTTCAGTTGTGTAATAGGGCGGGTTTTTTTTTGTAATGTGTGTTACACTCCATGAGAACTGGACCAATGTTTAGTGACCGGATTTCAAACCAATGGACCGCTGATTAAAGTACTATCTCTCGCTTGAATGGCATACTATTAATCAATTGCACTTTCTACCGGCTTGCTGATAGCTGCCACTGCTTTTCCCCGTGTTTGAACCTAGTTGTTTGCAATCCATTGTTCCTTTTTCTTTAATCTTGGTTTGTTCAGAGTATTGACATGGGTACTTGATCACAGAGTGGATAACAATTTTGTCACTTTTTAAAATAAACATTCTCCAATCTCAGCTCACTGTTCCGATTGTTCCTTGACTTGCTTTGCAATGCCTTTGATGGAAAATTTTATAACTAACCTAACTTTAGGATGTTTTGGGAAAACTTATGAAAATTGGAAATTATGTGGCTGAATTCGTTTTATAGGTATTTTCTACGACTTTGGTGTGTATATATGCAGATATAAAGTGGCATTAGATGTTCTGCACAGGCTGTAGTTGAATTCTACTAAATGCAACAAAAATCATTTCAGTTTCTTAAAAGTATGACGTTAAAGCTGTTAGGCTTTTCAGGCTTTTACAGCATATGGCATCTTTTTAAGTAAAGTGTGTTCTGTGCAAAAGTTTGGGAATTGTCCTAGACACTTTTTCACCCCTCAATTTTGTTTGGTTTAATGACCAATCTCTCGTTTAAATCTTTTGATTACACCAACAGTACACATTGGGGTGCTTTACTGTATTAAAGATGGTGTATTAATACAAGTTGTACATGAGTAAAACGTTTAATGACTTGTAGAGCACTTTTATTAATGAGAACAAATGTCATCAATATGATTCTGGTCACTTTTTAAAGGTAATAGTTTAATTATTGAAGCTTTAGCCAGTTTCTGCTGTAATCTATATCAATATTGTAAATACCTTCCATAAATCAAACCCAACTCATCACAGCCGGGTCAACATCCATATTAATTTGTGAATGTAAATTTGACTAATAGTGACCTCATGAGTTGTGTATTGTTTAATAATATCTAATAGAATATTCTATTAGATTATGTTTAACTTTCAAGAAGGATAACGAGTAGGATATGCAGAATAACTACTTGTATCAATTGAGATTAGTGCTGGATGTAGTCGAAGAAAAGAATAAATTTAATGCACTTCATAGGGGAAAAAAACACAATACTTTGGTCTTGTCACTTCAGCAGATGGTAGCGACAGTTATTGATGGGGAAGATTGATAAAAAACCTGGGAGAGGGAAGCTGGGAAGAAATGGATGACACAATGGACTGGCATACAGCTGGACCTGTGTGAAATGTATAAGAGGAGTACAGGTCAGAATAAAAGTGGAAATGCGTGTCAGTCAACCTTCAGAGAAGGAAGTTGACATGAACAAAGTGGAAATAAACATGTTTTATTTTAAAAATTGCACTTTTCCACCCCCCCTTTCCTCCTTTCCACACTTCATTATGTGTACAAGTCATGTAGATTTTTACAGGAAGCTACATGTGGATGATACAATTGTGAATGGTTTCACAACTGAAATCTTTATTCATGTGTAAAATTTCTAGTCTGAGCTAATTTATTTAAAATTACCTACCTTAGCTGTACCCACTTTGTTGGCCATCTTAATTATAATAAATGAAGTTAGACATGTGATAATACTGCTGCACTTTAATTAAATACTATTAAAAGTTCTTTTGACTGTATGCAGTAAAAATAGAAAATGCAGCTGTCATTGAAAGAGCTGTACAACACAACAAAGGAGAAAAACCTCCGGTTGCATTCCAATCAATATAGTAAATAGTCATGAAACATGTAGGTTTCCATGCCAAGGTACACTGCTATTTGCATATGCACCAATAGAGCATACCGTTCTTTGTTTCAAAGGTCCTGGCAACATAAAGACAAATGAAACATTTTCATTAATAGTGCATTGCTGATTAGGTTATAACTCAGTAGTTGTAACTTCTATCTATTTATCAGTTAAAAGTTGTTTTGATTTGATTGCTGTTGTGTCACAACTGAGTGAATGACCTAAAAATGGCAGTGGTGCTTAGTCCTTGATTAAAAATATTTGAGCACTGGCTGCAGTATGTGACTAGTCCCTCGAGGACTATGAGGTTAAATCTATTGTGGGCGTTTATTGCATCTAAATCTTTTTAGACCTGTCATGTAAGGTACAGAAAGAAAGTACAAAATGGCTTCCTATTTCTGAACAACTGGCTTACTGAACATGTAGGAGAAAGTGAGGACTGCAGATCAGAGCTGAAAATGTGTTGCTGGAAAAGCGCAGCAGATCAGGCAGCATCCAAGGAACAGGAGAATCGACGTTTCGGGCATGAGCCCTTCAGGAATGAGGAGTTACTGAACATGTAGCTGATAACTATCATCAGTATGTTTTACTCGGTATATTGGTTTTTTTTACTTCTAGTTCTTTTTATAACTGGAGAAATTGCAACTCAGCATTTCGTGCAGTTAGGAATTCTGGACTGTTTTATCCACTTGTGCAAATGTGAGTGATTGCAATATCAATCTTAAAATCAAAACAGTGGTTCCTTTCTTCTTCAGTTCATCAGCAATGAAACCAAAAATGTAGTTGAATGCTGTCTACACAAGTGAAAATTTAAATATTTCTCCTTTCTCCTTTGCCTTTTTCTGCCTCCTACTATGGAGTTAAGCGTCCAGTGATGTCTGGATGTGCTTGTACTGTTCCTTGGTTAACAATAAGAAAATCTGAATTGTTGGAGAAATGGTGCCTGCTACACCAATGGATCATGACATGTACTCCTTTTTGAACAGTTCCATGCCCAATTAAACTGAGACAGTTGAGTGCCTTGCCTTAAAGGGAGAATACCACAAATATTCAGGGAGGGGATGGAACAGCAAGTGTTACATGAGCAATTCTATGCTTTAGGTCATTGTGAGCATTTGAGTAAAGTAACCATTTGCTGACCTAACAGGTTTAGGAAAAGTGAAAGAAATGCCAAGTGTTGACTCACTAGTACAAAAAGCTACTTGGATCTTTCATTAATAGTTTTTTTAAGAAGCAAAATGACTGACAGGAATCAACAGCAGTGAGCAGAATTTTATGTTTGGACTTAGTTTAGTTTGGGGTTGGTACAAGACCTTTAACATTTCTGAGTGAATATGTGATAGATTTAATTCACAAAAGTTTGCTTTTGGTGTTATTCACTCCTTCATGAGATATGTTGTTGCCTTCTGGGCCATCATTTATTGCCCATCTCCAGTTGCCCTTGATTATGGGCATGGGCTGCCTTTTTGAATTGCCACAGTCCATGCATTTTAGATCTTTTTCTCAGATCTTCAGGCAGTTCTACAACTGAGTGGTTTGATAGGTCATCTCAGAGAGTAATTAAGAATCAACCACATTTCTGTGGGTCTGAAGTCGCATGTCGGCCAAGTGGTAAGGGTGGCAGTTTCCTTCCCTGAAAAGGTATTGGTGAACCAGAAGTTTTTCCAACAATGGTTTCACAGTCTTCATTAGACTTCAGTTAGTTAAATGCAATTTTTTTTTAGAAATCTGGAGTTCAAATTCTACATCTGCCATAGGATGTGAACCTCGGTCACAAGAACATGGTTGCTATTGTCCTGGTTTTGTCAACTAACTGTATACTGAGTTAGATTTGGAACTAAAAATCTTTTTTATTATTTTGAATAAGATGCTGACTTTATCATTTTTTTAAAAATCATAGCAGTTATTCCTGTCAACATAAGTGTGATGATGCTGTTGTCTTGGTCCAAGACTAAGAATTGTGGGGTCCAGTGTTTCTGAAGTGGGATGTTTTACTGGGAGTTTTCTGCCTCTGCAGGTCAATGTAAAATATTCCACTGGCCCTGTTTTGAAGAAGAGCAGGGTGTTCTGTCTGGTGTCCCAACAAATATATATGGTTTGAACACCTCAAGAAAGATTGCTGGCCATTTAACACATAGGACCTTGCTATATGCAAAGTGCTATGCATTTCCTATGTTAGCGCAGTTTTTAAAGAAAAAACTTCATTTCCTGTGTAAAGCTCTTGAGAATTCCAGAGGTTGTGAAAGGTGTTTATGAATGTCCGTCTCATTTTCTTTTCCAACACACTGGAGAACAACAAACAAGCCAAGACCTTAAAAGCCAACCAGTTGGAGCCTGCCATAGGAAGTGCATTGGTGAGACAGTTGGATGATGTAGATTTTGTTTTTCTGTCTGAGTTGCAGGGCAAGCTAGTGATTGGTAGTCTTAGTGATCGTTCAGCAAAGTTTGCAGTCTGGTTCTGCGCTTTTCTTGAAAGTACAAAACTTTGCAAGGACCAAGCCACAGAATTGCATGGCTGCTTAAAGTTGCAAGTCAAAAAAATAAAAAGGAAATGTTCACATGCAACTTAAGACAATAAACAAGTAAAACAAAAAGGCAGACATCAAGATGGTAAAGGCGAGAATGATGAAAGGTATTGTAAAGAGTTTAAGAAAGAAGTCTGTAGATTTCTGGAAGATTACTTTCCATGTTGCAGCAGAAGTCTGTGATTCTGTCCAGTCAACATTGTGTTGACATGGAGAAAATGATGAAAATCTAGACTATTACCACATTACGAGGCAATTAATTAATAGGGATTTTTAAAATTCACCTCTATGCAGATACACTTTTTTTTTAAATGGGTTGTGATGAATCCCCAGAGAGATGCCTTTTTATTTGTTGCAGCTTATTTTCTGGATATCAATTCTTCAGATGCAGCCCTCCATTGTAGTAACTATTGTTGGACCCAGTTTGCACATTTCAATTCTCCCATTTTGGTCAATCCTAACACGGGAAATCATTAAACTTTGCAGTTGCATTTTATTTTCTCTGAAATGTTTTGTGATGGAAAGGAATGTGAACTTTCTTACAGTTGGAAAAATTGCATGTTCTATATATAATTATACACCTCTTGAATTATAATTTGAGGAACAGGTTATTAATGTTATTTACCTTCATTATCTATCATACAAGTTGTGCTTGAAATCTCTCATTATTAAATGTGTTCAAAGAATGATGTATCTAGATTCTGTTAAACATATAACTGTATTTTCCATAGCTATTAATTGCAAAAAGCAACAATTGATTGTAGATTGTCACATGCAATCTAAAATAATTATTATGTATTATCCAGATGGATATTCCACAGTGAGGAAGCGATAATAAAGAGAAGCGTTTATTAGTGTTACTATCCAAATTAGCTTGGCCTAGGCAAAACTGCATAGATCAGATGAGGCATCTGACTCAAGTTTGCGTCTCTTTCTCTCCAGAGAGGCTGTCATATCTGAGTTTTCAGTATTTCCTATTTCTAATTTTGATGTTTGCTAGTGCAGTAATTTTCAAGTTTATGCTGAAATTGGCCTACTACTTGAACCAATGGAATTTTAGAATCTGCACAAGATAAAATTACACCGCTTAGAAACTATCAGTTGTAGTAGGATGTGATTAACTGGTTTGGGTAGAAATTATAGATCTAAACACTGTACTATGTTGTGTTTCTGCAATGGTAATCCTGAGCTGTAAAATATAACTTTTTAAGTTCGTCTTCCATACTTTGCAGAGTTTCACTTTTTTATGACTCCAAATTACTGGAAGAATGAAATACACACAATTGTACAATTTTTGTAGTTTTAAATTATTGCATGGAGGAGACAACTTGCAAAGTAGTTTTGAAGTGAATTAGTTTCAGTCTGTGAGGTGATGCACTTTAGTGGAAAATATGAACATACACCTTTTGTGAGGGGGTCTTGTAAGACATTGGTTGTCCCTGCCTCCCAACCAGAAGGTTTGGGTTTGAGTTCCACCCCAGAACTTAAAGGCCTGGGAAGTTGGATTCATAACATGAGCAAACAGGGTGACTCCCAATGTGCAAGTCCTTCTGATGTGACAGGTGATTTTAAACACAGGAGAGTCCTCTCGTTATTAAAAATGAAAAAATTTGTTGCAGGTGCTGGAAGTCTGAAACAAAAAAATAAATGGTAGCAAGTTTTGAGAAGATTTGTAGCTCAGTATGAATTTCTGGATGCACATTTGGTTGCTGAGCTAGAAGGTTTGTTTTCAGACATTTCGTCACCGTACTGGGTACAGTCATCAGTGAGCCTCCGGTGAAGCACTGGGGTATGGCATGCTTTTTATTTGTGTTTAGGTTTCCTTGGGTTGGTGATGTCATTTCTTGATCTTTTTCTCAGGAGATGTTAAATGGGATCCAAGTCAGTGTGTGTTGATAGTTCTGGTTGGAATGTCATGCGTCTAGGAATTCTTGTGCATGTCTTTGTTTGGCTTGTCCTAGGATGAATGTGTTGTCCCAGTCAAAGTGGTATCCTTCTTCCTCTGTATGTAGGATGTTGGTGATGAAGGGCTTTTGCCTGAAACATCAATTTTGCTCTTCCTCAGATGCTGCCTGAACTGCTGTGCTCTTCCAGCACCACTAATCCAAAATCTGGTTTCTGCAGTCATTATTTTTACCGTGTCTTCTTGTGACTAGTTGATGTTCATGTATTCTCTTGGCTAGTTTTCTGCCTGTTTGTCCAATGTAGTGTTTGTTACAGTTCTTGCAAGGTATTTTGTAAATTATATTAGTTTTGTTTGTTGTCTATATAGGGTCTTTCAAGTTAGTGTGTTGGTGGGTTTGTAGGCTACAATAATGCGAAGATGTCTGACTAGTCTGGGAGTCATTTCTGAGATGTCTTTGATTTGGGGAGAGGTGGCTAGATTTCTTGACACATTTTGTCTGCTTGTTTGGGTTTGTTGCTGAGAAATCGGCAGACTGTGTTCATTGTGTACCTGTTTTTTTTAATACACTGTACAGGTGATTTTCCTCTGCTCTTCACAGTTCCTCTGTGCTGCAGTGTGTGATGGCTGGTTGGAATAATGTTCTAATGCAGCTTCATTTGTAGATGTTGGGATGTTGCTTCTGTAGTTCAGTATTTGGTCCGTATGTATTGTTTTCCTGTAGACGCTGGTTTGAAGTTCACTTAATAGAAGATTCACGCCATTCCATCCACTCCTCCCAAGAATTCCTGAAGATCATCAAAGACACCAAGATAGAAGTGGATGACATAATAGTTTCCTTTGACGTAACAACCATATTCACACCCACCAACATCAACATGGCCAAGGAAACACTGACTAAACTACTAGAAAAACCAAAGACACATACACCAAACACCACCAACTTTTATCAGCAAGGACAATATCATCAAGCTAGTGGACGTATGCCTGACCACCCACTTCACCTTCAACATCAAAATCTACAGACAAACCAATGGAACACCCATAGGATCTCTGATATCAAGGTTCTTAGCAGAGGCAGTAATGCAGAGACTTTAACAAACAGTTCTGCCAACCAACCAACCCAAACTTTGGGCCTGCTATGTGGATGTGACACCTTTTGCCGTCACAAAACAAAACCAATTAGAGGAAACCTTTAAGACCATCAATACAATTCACTAAAGAGGAGGAAAACAACAACAAACTGCCATTCCTAGATGTCACAGTAGAGCGAACAGCCAAATGGGGAACTTCAAACCAGCGTCTACAGGAAAACAACACATATGGACCAATACTACACTACAGAAGCAAAGATGCATTAGAACATTATTACTTCAATGAGCCACCACACACTGCAGCACAGAGGAAAATCACCTATACAGTGATATATGAACATCAACCAGCCACAAAAAGATATGACCCACTCTCACTAGTATCCTTACATACACAGGAGGAAGGACACCATTTCGACTGAGACAACACATCCATTCAGGACAAGACAAACAGAAATATGCATGAGAATTCCTAGGAGCATGCCATTCCAACAAACACATTGACTGACCAACTGACTGACTTGGATCCCATTTACCACCCCCTGAGAAAAAGAACAGGAAATAACATCGCCAACCGAAAGTAACTTAAACACACAAATAAAAAGCAGATCATACTACCAGTACTTCACCAGAGGTTCACTGATGATGGTACCTAGTATGGTGATGAAACTTCTGAAAACAAACTTTCCAGTTCAGCGAGCAAACTTACATCCACAAACATAGAGTCCAACACAGAAGCAGACCCTTTGGTCCAACTTGTCCATGCCAACTAGATATCCTAAAATAATCTCGTCCCATTTGCCAGCACTTGGCCCATATCCCTCCAAACGCTTCCTATTCATATACCCATCCAGGTGCCTTTTAAATGTTGCAATTGTCCCAGCCTCCGCCACATCCTGTGGCAGCTTATTGCATACACAGACCACCCGCTGCATGAAAAAGATGTCCCTTGGGTCACTTTTTTTTAAATCTTTCCCCTCTCACCCTAAACCTATACCATCTAATTCTGCACTTCCCCCACCCCAGGGAGGAGACTTTGTCTATTTATCCTATCCATGTGCCCCCCCCACCCCCCACTCCCGCCGCCTCTGACACTCCAGGAAAAACAGCCCCAGCCTATTCAGCTTCTCCCTACAGCTCAAATCCTCTAACCCTGGCAACATCCTTGTAAATCTTTTCTGAACCCTTTCAAGTTTCACAACATCCTTCTGATCGGGGGGAGACCAGAATTGCACACCACATTCCAAAAGTGGCCTAATTGAGAATGCTGAAAGAACTGAGCAGGATTGGCAGCATTCTTAGAGGCAGTTAATATTTCAAATCTAGTGAGGCTCTCCTTCAAAAGTCTTGTTCTCTAAAGAAGAGGTCATACCAGACTAAAAATGTCTCTCTCTCTCTGTCTGTGTCTCTCTGTCTGTGTCTCTCTCTCTCTGTCTCGCGCGCTTTCTCTCTGTCTCGCTGTCTCTCAAAATGCTGCTACACATAACATAAGGAGTTGCACATGAAAAAGAGAAATCCTGTTTCTCAGGATGCTGTGAGAGGTTCTCTCACAGGATTACAGCAGTTTTGTTACATATTTCTGGACCACGTGTCAAGCACCATAGTCCAGATTCACACTCTGCCCATAACCTTTGCTGTATCCAGTTTACTTAGTTGTCTCTTATTTTGGCGATAATAAAATTGGCTAGGACTAGCTTCCATAACTGCAAACCAAAAGAACCCTTGCAATCTTGCATGTTTCAATGGGTACAGACTCAATCTGCCCAACATTTTCTCTAATATATGCTTTCCTTTATTGGTCAGAGCATAGAGTAAAGGAGTTGGAAGTGACTATACCATACATTGGTTATGCCACTTTTGGAATACTGTGTGCAATTCTGGTCTCCCTCCTATCAGAAAGATGTTAAAACTAGAAAGGGTTCAGAAAAGATTGACAAGGATGTCGCCATGACTGCAGGGTTTGAGCTATAGGGAGAGGCTAAATAGGCTGGGGCTGTTTTCCCTTGAGTGTCGGAGGCTGAGGTGCGATCTTTATCGAGGTTTATAAAATCATGATGGGCATGGATAGGATAAATAGACAAGGTCTTTTCCCTGGGGTGGGTGAGTCCAGAACTATAGGGCATAGGTTTGGGGTGAGAGGGGAAAGATATAAAAGGGATCTAAGGTGCATCTTTTTCATGCAGAAGATGGTGTGTATGGAATGAGCTACCAGAGGAAGTGGTGGAGGCTGGTGCAATTGCAACATTTAAAAGGCATCTGGCTGGGTTTATGAAAATGAAGGTTTTAGAGGAGTATGGGTTAAATGCTGGCAAATGGGACAAGATTAGGTTGTGATATCTGGTTGGCATGGATGAGTTGGACTAAATGGTCTGTTTCCATGCTGTACAGCTTTATGACTATAACTGTGATTGCTGAAAAAGTTCAGTAGTGTGAGCAGCATCTTTAGAGAGATATCAGATAACATTTTGGATCCAGTAACCATTGCTCAAAGCACTACCCAAAATGTTAACTCTGATTTCTTTCTGCAGATGACAAACCTGCTGAGCTTTTACAGCTATTTGTTTTTATTCCATAGGTCACCTACTCAGCTTTGGGTGAAGATGGTTGCAAATACTTCACCCTTTTCTGGTGCACTAATTTTGCATTCTGCCATCTTTGTTTATGGAGCTACCACATTTTTCCATTTGTTGTTTTAGTTATTTTGCAACTGAATATGACTGGGTTGCATAATTTTGGTTATGAGATCATTTGGCTCTGCCTTCGAGAATACGGTTTTACTGTTTAGCATGTGTTGACATATCCACCTGGTGATGTTGCGCTTTCAAGTTTCATCTGCTAATCCCGGCATGTTTGTCTGCATCGCTAATTGAGATAGGTCACTTAGTTTGGTTATGGCAGAGTGATTATGTTGACTGGCAGTAATTTGCGAATGACTCATTTAAGAAAATGTATTAAGCATTGAAATGATATTGTACGTACACAAATAATAGTAAATTTCACGTAAAAATATGATTTCAGATGCTTTTGACCAAAAGTTCCAAGCTTTTCATCCTCCTAGTCCCCTCGCCACTGAAATTCTTTTCTCCCTGGTGCAATTTTACTTGAAGGAAGCTTTCCAGTTCCTCATCTGGGCCCACTAATATATGTTAACAAGGCTGTCACCTCACTGGTGTGTGTTGTGTTCTTGCCAATTCTGCTCACCAAATAGAGTAACATTGGTATTAAAAAGGGACAGCAGATATAGTCCTGTTCAAGCTTAGTCATTTGAGATAGCAGAGCAGATGCATCATTGTATAGCAGCTGGAAGTTCAAGATATCAGTGAAGAAAGTTAGTGACAGAAGGAAGCAGATACCCAAGAATAACTGTGTAATCCCAAAAGCTCAGCATGTGGCCACAATTGGAAGATGAAATTGCTAAGTATCTCCAATGAAAATATTGGATTAAACATTTTTCTCAGGATCTATTTGAATCTTTGCTCAGAACAGAGAAAGGAAATGATGCATGACACATTTCAAAACCAGTTCTGGACATGTACAAAGTTTATGAGAAGAAACAGTTTTGGACTGTGACAGAAGACCAAGGTTAAGATTTCAATATCACCCAGCAGAACTTGACAGGATTACTGTATTTATGGCCCAACATTGACAGAAACATGGATACAAATTGACCTGCATTAGAAGCATGGATAAGACTCCAATAAATGTTTACATTTCAGCCTGTCAAATGGTGCAGAAGGTCGATCAGTATTAGTGAAGCCAATTGGCTGTCTCCACAGTAGACTGGCTGTTGTGTATGTCTGGTAGACAAAGCTGAAGCTAATGGTGAAACTCGGGAGCAGTCATCCATGTTTTAGAGTTATACAGCTGCATTTGGTCCACATCCCTCTAAACCCTTCCTATTCACGTACTCATCCAGATGATTTTTTAAATGTTGTAATTGTTCCCATCTCCATCACCTCTGCCAGCTCATTTGTATATGCACCACCCTCCATGTGGAAAAAGTTGCCCTTCTGGTCCTTTTTCTAAGATCTTCCCCCTCTCACTTTTAAACCTATGGCCTCCAGTTTTGGATTCCCCTACCCTGGGAAAAAGACCATGGATTGAGACACACCCACATATACTTGAGAATGGATGTATGAAGGTGCTAGGAAAGATTTTTGGAGCTCAAAACCAAGAGGATTAGATATAAAAAAACATCTAATCCATGACATGCCCAAATCACATCTAGTCCAAATTGTTGAATGTAGATCAGCAAACAACAAATTATTGCAGCTCTTTAGCAGTGGTTTAACCAGCCTTGTTCAATCCCTGGATTCTCCAAAGCAGTCTTTTGAAGGATAACATGCCAAAAAAAATTGTAATGACTGGAGGAGGCAACATACATTCTCCAAAATTAGTAACCTTTTTGAGAAGGGGTCAGAGACACTTGGGATTAAATTGAATTGGAGGTTGTCATGTTGTTCAAGAAATGAAGTAATGTCCATGATGGCACAGATGATTTGTGGAACGATATGGATGATCAACTTTGGTTATATGATGCATATGAGAAGAGGTGGAGATGTTTTTAGTTTTGTGGACAAGGGTAACTTTTCAAACATTGGCTTTTAATAAGCATTTTATACAAGTTCTGCTAAGTCAGTGTTTCTCTGCCATGATACCAATTTATTGAATTTTACTTGTGTATATTTTTGTATTTGCATAAGAAATAGGAGGAGGAGGAGTAGGCCATCTGACGCCTTGCCTGCTCCACCATTCAAAATGTCAAGGCTGACCTTTTCATGGACCCTGTTTCACTCATTGCCCATTACCATAACTCTTAATTCCTTGGCTTTTACCTGCTGCACCTGCAAACCATCTTTGTGATTCATGCACAAGGATTCCCATGTCCCTCTGCACAGCAGCATGCTGCTATATTTCACCATTTAAATCATAGATGTTATTCCTACTGAAATGGATGACTTCACATTAGCCTGCATTGTACTCCATCTGCCAGACCCTTGCCCTCTCTTTTAACCTATCCAAATCCTTTTCAGTGTCCTCTGCACACTTCGCTCTGCTTACCTTCATTTGTGAACCTTGACATATTACACTTGGTCCCTAATTCTAAATCATCTATGTAAATTGTTAAATAAAAAATTGCAGTCCCAACACATCCCTGACATACACCACTAGCCACTGATCACCAACCAGAAAAACACCCATTTGTTCCCACACTTTGGTTAACTAACAGAAGGCAATTTTCTGTCCATTGCTAATACATTACCCATAACACCTTCCACCTTTTATCTTATGCAGCAGTATTTTGTGCAACACCTTATTGACTGCCTCTTGAACTCCAGATCATCACATCCAGCGGTTCACCATGTCCACCACACTTGTAATGTCCCCAAAGAATTCCAATAAATTAGTTAAAGGTGATCTGCCTTTCATGAACCCATGCTGTGTCTCATCGTTGGGACAATTTCTTCCTTGATTATAGATTCAAGCATTTTCCCCACTACAGAAGTTAAGCTTATGGGCCTAAATATTTAAATTAATTGAAGTTGAATTGAATAAGCTACCAATTTAAAGAACTACATCTTGACTCCCTTTTTATATGTGCTATTGTTAGGCATTGGGTTGGAAAAATTCTGGCCTTTTAAATTGAACTTTTTTATATCTGTATATAGCCATGGTCTCCAGAACAGTTTGGACAAAGGTGATCATTAGTTTTAGTCTATCCTCTTTGGACAGTTGGTGCAGACACAACAGGCTGAATAACCTCTATCTACACTGAGGGATTCTATGAAATATGGATTTTATATTCAGGGTTTAATATAAAGATCTTTGCAGGGTCAACTGGGCTTGATCTGACTCTTCCCCACCCCCACCCCCACTCCCACCTCCCCATTTCCAAATCCTAGATCAAAGCTACTAATTAAGTTGTACTTTTGTTTTTGTCTTTTTCTTTTTTGATTTGGAACAGTTCGTTACAATCTGTGGCTGTGTCGCTTCAGAAAATAACATTGTTGCTATGAATCTTAAGTGTCTCAGGACCGATCAATTGAAGTTGAAAAGTTTAGTTTCCTCAAGAATATTTATGCAAGTTGATTTTATGGTCATCACTATGATGTTAGACTCTCACTCCAGATATAATTGAACTTTTTAAAAAACTTTTTGAATTCGCTAGCTGAAGAAATGGGAACTGAACTTGGCTTATTTGTCCAGGTTTCTAACTTACTTTTCCAACAAAATTGTTATATTACCAACTCAGGGATGAGGTCTGTCAACCTATGGTATGTTGCTCAAATGGATGATTTTGTGTGAGCCTTGAGTCCTGGTGATTGTCTCATCAGCACCCTTGGACACCAATGCCAAATTCCATTCTGGACTTGTTTTGCTGGAGGAATATCAACCATAGCAATTTTTTTCACCCTTTTACTTAAGCTAGGAGATTGCAGGAAATTGTAACAGACTCTCTTAGCTCATCATAAACTCTAATGCAATGAGATCAATCTTCAATTCTTCAGGATCTGTGGTTTGTACCTCTCAATATTAGGCCAGTATTAGTACCTCACTTCCTTTTGCTAGCTTCAACTTAGCTGATTATTTTTGATTTTCCCTCTGATACTACCTTCCACCCCATTCCTGAAAATAAATCTAATCCATGAATCTCATTTTCCTCCTTCTTTTCTGTGTACAAATGCAGTTTTGCTTGTCAAATTTGTGTCCATACTTTGAGTCTTATTTGAAAATTGTCTATTGGCTTTCTATTCCTGCCACGTAGAGTATTAAATTGGTATCTCAGGTGTCAGGTGCCGTAGTAAACTGTTGTCCCTCTTTTTTGACCTGCCTGCGGCCTTGGACACTTGATCGAACTATCCCCTCAAATGCCTCTCCTCTGTCGTTCATTTGGATGTGATTGCTTGCATCTGATTCCGTTTCTCTATTTCTCACAGAATCCCTACAGCGCAAAAAGATGTCATTCAGCCCATTGAGTCTGCACCAACCTCTGAACTTCCCACCCAGAATCAACCCCCTACCCTATCCCAGTAATCCAGCATTTACTATGGTCCATCCACCTAGCCTGCACATCTCTGGACACTATAGGGCAATTTTAGCATGGCCAATCCACTTAACCTGCATATCTTTGAACTGTAGAAGGAAACCGGAGCACCTGGCAGAAAACCACGCAGACATGGGGCGAACATGCAAACTCCACACAGTCACCCAAGACTGGAATTGAACCCGAGTTCTTGGTGCTGTGAGGCAGCAGTGCTAATCATTCTGCTGCCTCCAACCAATGCTTGCAACATTTTTAGAAAATAATAGTATCGCTTCCTGTGCCACCACTGCAACTGCTTTTGGAATACATGAAGGATCTATCCTCTGTCTCTTTTGTTTTCTTCATCTACTTTCTGAACTCTTGCAATGTCACCCTAAAAATATCTTCAAGATTTTGTGCTGTGCTGACGACATGACGCCAGTACCACATCAACTCTTCTGATTCCGTGATTAGCCAGCTAGTCCAACATCCAATACTGGGTGCACAAACATTTCCTCCAACGAAACATTGGGAAGATTGTAGCCATTGCCTTTAGCGTCCTCCTTTACTTACCATGGGGGGCCCAATCCCCCTCATGGGCTGTTGTCTATCTGAGGTTTAACTGGTAGTCTGTAGTTTTAATGTTACATTTGATTCCCCAGGCTGAGTTTCTGACTATACATTCTTGTTGTCACAAAGGTATCTTATTTAATTCTTTGTAACATCGCCCAATGCCAACATTTGCCTTAGCTATCTACTGATACTCTTGTGTATTTGTTATTTGTTAATCTTTTTTTCTGGCTGGACTCCATCTTCTACAGACTTCAACTTTTTTTTTAAAAAGGTGCAGGAGCGGAGTATGACATTTGGTCCATTACGTTTCTCCACCATGGCTAATCTGAATCCTCAACTCCACTTTCTTTTCCTGTCCTTTTTGTTTTAATTCCCTATAACCCTTGCTGATTTCAACAACTTTTGACTGGGATAGGGTAGGGGGTTGATTCTGGGTGGGAAGTTCAGAGGTTGGTGCAGACTCAATGGGCTGAATGACATCTTTTTGCGCTGTAGGGATTCTGTGAGAAATAGAGAAACGGAATCAGATGCAAGCAATCACATCCAAATGAACGACAGAGGAGAGGCATTTGAGGGGATAGTTCGATCAAGTGTCCAAGGCCGCAGGCAGGTCAAAAAAGAGGGACAACAGTTTACTACGGCACCTGACACCTGAGATACCAATTTAATACTCTACGTGGCAGGAATAGAAAGCCAATAGACAATTTTCAAATAAGACTCAAAGTATGGACACAAATTTGACAAGCAAAACTGCATTTGTACACAGAAAAGAAGGAGGAAAATGAGATTCATGGATTAGATTTATTTTCAGGAATGGGGTGGAAGGTAGTATCAGAGGGAAAATCAAAAATAATCAGCTAAGTTGAAGCTAGCAAAAGGAAGTGAGGTACTAATACTGGCCTAATATTGAGAGGTACAAACCACAGATCCTGAAGAATTGAAGATTGATCTCATTGCATTAGGGTTTATGATGAGCTAAGAGAGTCTGTTACAATTTCCTGCAATCTCCTAGCTTAAGTAAAAGGGTGAAAAAAATTGCTATGGTTGATATTCCTCCAGCAAAACAAGTCCAGAATGGAATTTGGCATTGGTGTCCAAGGGTGCTGATGAGACAATCACCAGGACTCAAGGCTCACACAAAATCATCCATTTGAGCAACATACCATAGGTTGACAGACCTCATCCCTGAGTTGGTAATATAACAATTTTGTTGGAAAAGTAAGTTAGAAACCTGGACAAATAAGCCAAGTTCAGTTCCCATTTCTTCAGCTCGTGAATTCAAAAAGTTTTGACTGGCGCAATATTGAATGTTCTAAATGACACCACCTCAAAAGCTCCCTACTGTAAGGAATTCCACAGGTTCCTGAGATTATTTCCTCAGACCTGCTGAACTTGGATACTATCTTTTCGTGATCCATGCTGTGGTTGCAGCTTTCTGCAGGTTTTCTCAATTAAAGTACTATTTAGCTCCTCTTTTCCAGTCCCAAGCGCATTACCTGATGTCTTCGCACATTGTCCTCCATCTGCCATGTTTTTCTACCCTGTCTGTATTCTGCTGTAGTCAGTTATCATCCTCACTTCTTGCCTTTGCACCGATTTGTGTGTCATCGCAAACTTGGGGATTGTGCATTCGTTTTCCTCATCCGATTATATTGTAAATAGTTGTGGCCCTATCACTGATCCCTGTCGCACTTCACTAGTGACAAGTTGCCATCCTGAATATGCCTTCTTGGTGCCCTCCTTTAGTTAGCCAGTCCTTTAAATGTTGTGTGTATACTCCCCTCAATACTTATTCATTCGGTTTATACATGATCGCTTTTATTCAAATCTCTTTGAAATCTGAATATTATATCTAATGCCTTTTTTTAAAATCTATCTTGCTTGTTACCACCTCAGAATTCTAATAAATTTGTCAAGCATGATTTCCCCTTCAAAACCCATTATAATTCATACTTAATACTTCATGTTTCTAAGTGGTCTGCCACTGCATTCCTTGTAATAAATTCTGACGTTTTTTCAAAGACTTGAGGTTAGGCTAACTGGCCTATAGCTATGATTTTTAAAAATCCCCATCCCTTTTGAACAAGTGTTATATTGGCAATCTTATAACTATTTGGAAATTTTCCAGAATGTAAGGATTCTTGGAAGATGTACTCCCAGTGCATCCACTATCTCTGCAACTACTTTTTAAAAATAAATCCTAGGATGTAGTCCAGCAGTAAAGGGGATTTACCAGCCTTCAACTATTTTTTTGCAGATCTTATTATACCTTTCTTTTTCTCTCATGGTAATTTTGAGTTTGCTTCCACTTGCCATCCCCTACCTTTCACCCTTGATTATTTAATATTTTTTGGAATGTTATTATCTTATTGTGAAGGCTGTTGCAAAGTGTTCATTCAACTAGTCTGCCATTTCTTTTTTTCCCCCGAACCACCTTCTCTAAGGGGCCTCTGTTCACTGTGACCCCCCTCTTGATTTTTATTGACTGAGTTTTGGTGTTACTTGCTTGTTTAAGCTCCCTTTGTTTTTTCATTCTTATTTTGGTAATCGTTTTGGTCTTTAAATCTTTCCTAATCCTTTTGACTTGCCGCGAATCTTTGTCACTGTCTGTCTTTATTTTTTCTTTCCCTTTGACACCCAATTTTAAAGTAAAAATTTAAATCACCATAAGACTGTGCTGTAATGGAGGGAAAGATGATTGGCTTTAATCTGAGGGTCACTGTGCTTCAGCCAAGGGAAGAGGTTGGGAAGATAATCTTATGGTAACCTCTAGCCATGCAAGAATTGAACCTATGCTGTTGGTATTACTCTGCAGAGCAAACAAGCCATTTGGTCAACTGAGCTGACCAATTTTCTCTTTGTATACAATCCTTAACTTCCTGGTTAATTATAGTTGGTTTATCTCCTGACTGGGATGTATCTTTGTGAGTCATGAACTATTTTCTTAAACATCTGCTGTTGTTCTTTGCCATCTACTGTATTCTGCTGACTTGTCTTCCCTGTCCACTCCACTTCACTGTATTGGTAGACACTTTCATTTGAAGTAAACTGTAGGAAATTATAATACTTGGAAATGAATTTGCTAGTTGTATTGACTTCACTTCAAAGTAAAGAAGAAGCATTGGGCCCCTATGTCTGTCTAACACTGACTTTTACATTCTATGCTAGCCCTTGTATATGAATCAATGGCAGTGAATTGAATGCTGATTTTTCAGGTTAGAATAGCATGTCACAAATGAATTTAATATTGGCAATGAATGGATTCCATGGCTCTGTGCATCAACATATAAACCAATGAGTTTTTTTTTCTGGGTACAAGCCATGGTTACTTGACGTTGGGGTAGAAAAGCCATCAAATCTGGTGTACTTGTTTGCCAAGGAACTTCAGAGTCATTACTTTATAAAATCTTTTTTATTTTCCCCTTTCATTTGAGAAGTGCACACAGTGTTGGGGGAGGGGAGGAGCAAAAAGCAAATTTCTCTTCACTCCCTTTTGGAAACCCATGAATTAATTTCTATAATGCATTTTTGGCTGCAGGATCTCTAGCAGCGCCACCACTGGTGGGAGGTATAATTAGTGATACATTTTCCCTCGGTGGTTCCACTTGAAATCTAGATGATAAATTTTATACAGTAGTTTTCATCTCCAAATTTGCATCTGATGTTCTTTACCTGGAGGTCCACACTTGCATTTCACTTCTTACATGCAATACACAGGGGATCAGCAAGTGACAATATGTTAATGTTGCTATGTTTTTTCAACCTTTCAAAATTCATTGCTGTCATGCTTGCTTACAGTGTTCTAAATGAAAAGATGCTAATTGATAATTGTAGTTGTAGGGCATGGCCACAAGCTGGCACTGCACCTTCAAGTGTTTCGTGCTACTAGAATGATGGTTGGTTTACTATTATTCCTCTCCATTTCAAAAGTACAAGATTAAGGAATTTAAGCATAGTGTTAAAATAGTTAGAACATACTTCAAATATGCACACTGAATTCTTATAGGAGGCTTTTATTTGGTGGCCTTTGATTCATCTGGACTTAGGCTGAATCCAGCTCATAGCTCATGCGTATTCTGTGCTTGAATGAACCTAATTTCCCAAGAGGTGTCAGCCGTAGTAATTCTTACTCCCTTCCTTCTTCTAGTATTTTGTTTTTGATCATTATTTTTTGAAGAATTGACATTCATATCCTGAGAATGGAACTTTAAAGAGCAAAAGCTAATTGCTTAAGTGCTATTTCTTCCAATTACTCTTTTTCTTTTACTTGATTTTGGCAGAGTAGGGTGAGGTATTTGTATATTTTGAGGCAATACCTGTGTCTATTGCAATAACATTAAGAGGTAGATACAGATGATTATAGCAGTAAAAGATTTTACAGACATTTTATTACAGATTCTCATACATTACATTCTGTGCCTGGATTAATAATAAGCTATTCAGTTTTAAATGGTAGTATGTTTTTTGAATAGTGGTAATTGTCTTTCTTGAATAGTGGCTTCAACTATGATGGAATCAGTTTTTTTTTAACCACGTGATAATTACGTGACTTGATGATGGTGACCTCTTCAACATGTCCTTTAAAGGACACTGCTTGCTGGTTGTGAAACTTAACAGCCCCCCCCCCCCCCCCTCTCAATAGAAATGATTGACTATCCATAAATATATGTTGTCATTTTGATAATTATGCTAAAAGAATTAAAAGGATATGAGCACTTCAGAGTAACATTTTTATGGCATCATCTGTTATGGACTAGGCCAGACCACTCAAAACATTCTTAAGCAGGCAGCCCCAGACCATAACTTTTGCAATTTGTTTTGGTAAGTATACAGTGAACATTACCTGGAGTACATTAGCTAGATTGACTACTAGATTTTTTAAAATAGACAAAAATTATTCCCAAAATTACACAATGAAACACAAAGAACAGAACAAGGAACCCCTACAGAACTCCAGTCAATCCAAACTAGACTTAATTTTGCTGTTCTGAATATACACAACAGTCCCAATAAGCAAACTCTCTTTAAAGCCGAGTATAAATGGAGCACATGCTTACAGGTTGAAGTTGAAGGGCAGAATGAGAGAGTGAGAGAGTGAGGTTCCACACAGCTCACTGTTGAACTCCTCACCAGTTCAGGACTGAACTAAACTGCTCAGCTAGAGACTGACTATTCCCCTTTCATTATACAGTTTGCTTCTAAAACATGACCACCTTGGCTTGAAGTCTCATCTGTTTACATATAAACAAAAGGCCTTTTAAAATCCTTTTCATGTCTGTACCAAACCAGACTGGATGGAGTCCGGCCTGGTTTATTGCCCCTTTGAAAAAAATCAAGGAACCGCTTTTAGAACAAAAAAGGGACTAGCTTTGTGACATATGGGATGAGCTGACAAATCTGATGGTTGTATACCAGTATGGAAAGGGAAGTGTTGCTCTTAGTTGCTTTACTGTTGGCTGGTGTCACTCAACACCACACCATCGTTTGTCAAGAGTTTTCCTACTCCCATTCTGTTCGTGCATGTCAGCATCCAATTATACTTTTGGTCGTAGCTGGCATTAATTCCAGCACCATTAATCAATTTAATGATTTTAATGAAACTTGTAATAAGATCTGAGCTGGTTGTATATTTTAAGAAGCATTTTGCTGGTATCCGAGTATTGAATTTGTGCTATTTTTGTTTCTTACTCTCCTTTTTTTTAAAAAATTTGTTATGTGTGTAGTTTTATCTTTAGTTACTCATGGCACGTTGGCATCACTAGCTGGCCAGCAATTATTGCCCATCCCAAGTTGCCCTTAGAATCATAAAATCCCTTTTTCATAGAATCCCTCTGGACGTAGGCCATTCAGTCAATTAAATCCTCACCAACCTCCAAAGCGCATCCAACCATCCAACCCTGCATTTTCCATAGCTAATCCACCTAACCTGCGTGTCTTTGGACTGTGAGAGGAAACCAAAGCACTTGGAGGAAACCCAAAATGACCCTGAACTCTACACAGGTAGTTACTGAAGGATGGAATCGAATCTGGGTCACTGGTCCTGTGAGGGGCAATGCTAACCACTGAGCCACTATACCACCAAAGGTAACAGTGATGGTAATAATGTGGTGAATTGCCTTCTTATATTGCTGCAGTCCATGTGCTATAGGTTGGACAACAATGCCATTAGAGAGGGAATTCCAGGATTTTGACCTAACTACACTGAAGGAATGGCAATGTATTTCCAAGTCAGGATAATAAATGGCTTGGAAGAGAACTTGCAGGTGGTAGTGTTTCCATGTATCTGCTGCCCTTACACTTCTAAATGGAAGTGGTTGTGGGTTTGGAAGGTGACGTCTAAGGAATATTTGAATTTCTGCAGACCAGAATGGTACACACTGCTGCAACTGAACATTGTTGGAGGGAGTGAATGTTTGTGGAAGTCATGCCAATCAAGCAGGCTGCTTTGACTTGGATGGTGTCAAGTCCCTCACATGTTGGAGCTGCACCCATCCAGGCATGTAGGAAGTATTATCACACTCTGACTTGTGCATTTTGTAGATAGTGGGACAGGCTTTAGGGAGTCAGGAATAATAGTAGGTATCTGCTTGCTCACTGGTCATGGTCGCTGTGGATGTCTCTCATCTTTGTCTTTTGAAGAAGAATTTCCCGTGTTCAGAATGTTGGGCAGCTGGTTAGTAGGCAAACTCATTCATACTTTCCTACTAATTACGTTTTGTGCTGGGGACTATGGTAAAGGGACAAATCAGGTTGCACAAAATTGTAGCAAATCAATGTGAATTTTTTTTTCTCTTTTCTCATTTAACACTTCAGTTGTAGATTTGAGTATGCATGACCATTTGAGATAGTGGGATGACTATGGACCATTCCTCACTTAAGGCACATCATGGAGTGATTTGCCAGTAAACGATGATCCCATGTCATACACTGAGCTTCCCAGTACACCAAAAACTGAAGATTGCATGTATGGTTTCAGCAATGGTTGCATTCATTGTATTGTTAATTTGTCGACCAATGGGAAATTTGGTGGAGTAATCCATCATAAGGATGTAATCTTGTGCACTGTGAAACAATCTATTGTTATTTTTCTTCCATGGAGTGTATATGTGGAGGCTCCCTCTGTTGCTGGGTCTGGGACACTTTTTGGCATTAATTCATGAATCCTTTTTAAATATCCTGCTTTATTCCTGCCCAGTGTTGCTTTTTTCATGGGTTTGTACCTTGTTCATTCGCTACCCACATGTCTTTCATTTTATATCATGATATCTTGATATAGTGCTTTTGGTATTTGTACCAGTTTGCCCTTAAATGACTTGCCTTATAATAAATTCATTTTACCTTAGCCAAATTGAGGACACGTTCTCCAGAACTTCCTTGAAGTTGTCAGAGCATCTTTTGTAACTTCACTTGAGTTGCTGGAGCCAGTGTGAACAGTTGTAACAGGTAAACTTGGACATTCTCAATTTTGGCTAATTTTGATAATATCATATAGTCTGTTCTGCCAGAGTGCATGTGGCATGAATCTTGCAGTCTGTGATGATGGAGACATGCTGATAGTCCTGCTACTGCTGGACCATTTAATGTGTACCAGGTACAAGATTTTGGGAAACCATGTTGAGCTTGCATTTTGGCATGGCAGCAAAATTGTCTGATATATAATGTTGCATTTATAGGCTGAAAAATCTCTTTTTTTAGGATGCATTGTGACGATAAGTTGGAATTCTTTTTAGTTTATTATCCTGACTTTTACAATCATTAACATCATGTCTTGAAAAGACTGTTAACCTCTCGCACCATATTTTTGATGTAATGTAAACAGTATGGATTATTTAATCGTCTTTCTGAAGTGCACCTATTTGTTGAGTTGAGTATACACTTGATATGGTTACATTGCTATTGTGTGTGGTATTTTGAGGCTTACCTTGCTGCTAGTATTTGTATTGTACTGTCTTGGTCATCTGTTCTTTTTGTCTGGTTCGGCTTTTTGGAACTTGATTTTTTCCACATGCTTGCTGTAAAGACTGTTTGTTTATATTTTTTTCTTGTGGACTGAAAAAGGGACAAGTTTTTTTAATCTAGCAGTCACAGTTGTTATGAGGAATGTCAACTCAACTCTGTTTGCACTGGAGTAATCTGATTTCCAATGGGCATCTGACAGGTTAGAATGTCTTTTCCTTTTTTTTAACTGACATGGTCTTTTGTTGTAGTTTTCATTTTAATAAACGTTTATTTTGTTTTATTAACAAAACTGAAGATCAACAAGGGAAAAAATACTCTTTTATAACAGATTCCAAGATGTTTAAACACAGAATTGATCCGCCCGCTCTTTTAAAAATACAATCGAAATTATAGCGGTCTCTGAACCAGGACACCCTGGCACACTTTCCAAACATTGTTGCCATTTCCAAGAACATTTTAGCGCTGCACTTCTAGCAAGACTCAGCTCAACTCCTTTCTGGGGAGAGTGCGGTAGAGAGACTTGTTTTTATATTTAGGGCTTGAAATAATTTTAATATTGCCTTTTGTTTTCCCCTTCAACTCTATACTATCCCTGCTGCACCTTGACTTTCTCTTTCCTCAATTTTTGTCTCTAAGCTTCAAAAAAGCTACTTCTCTACTAATTCTATCCACAACGTTTCATGTCTGGGACTAATAATCATTATCTCTTCTAAGAATTTCCATTTTTCAAACTCTTTAAGGGAATGCTGCTTAGCATATTTTATTTTCCAGGAGCTCTGGGTAATTTTGTCTTGCTTGGAATTATGGACACTGCATTTTTTTCCTGAGTTAATTGTTACCTCCAAACACAGAGAACCTGTTTTATTTAACTTCGAATTCAAAGGATCCAAAATCGCAGTAAATGACATTCACTGTAATCTTTGGAGAGAATCAGAGTTAACTTTTTGCGTCGAGTGACCCTTGCTTAATTTTGCCGTAGGGTCAAAATTCAAACTCAACTTAGTTTCCCAAAATCCTGTGGCTACCTTTTAGAGTTCTAAAGAAGGGTCACTCAACCCAAAACATTAACTCTAATTCTGTCTACAGGCGCTGGAAGACCTGCTGAACTTTTCCAACAATTTCTATTTTTGTCTCTAAGTTACAACATCCGCAGTTCTTTCAGTTTTTATTCAAAATAATCTATTGGTTTCATCACAATACTACTTTTTAGACCAAGGGAACTAAGAATATATTTGCAGTTTTAAAATCTAGTTAGTTGAACCCATTTGAGGTGTATGCACATTGCTGACTGATTCAAGTAGTGAGGGCTTATTGAGGAAATCCGCGCAGACACTGGGGGAATGTGCAAACTCCACACAGACAATCATCTGAGGCTGGAATCGAACCTGGGACCCTGGTGCTGTGAGGCAGCAGTGCTAATCAAAAGTAGCATTTTGCTATTCTCAACTACTGAATAGAAAAGTTGGCTAACTTCTTTTTTTTATGAGACAGAGCTTTATTTTGTTGAACTAAAGTTGTTTCCCCCATTTTAAAGTTGAAGTTTGCCTCTGGCTATTTGTAATCTGCAGATCCAAATGCACAGAAGCTGATGTTTGTTTTCTAAGTGCTTTGATGTCTAGGGTTGCCTCATCTGCCAGTAAGGATTCCAAGAGTCTGTTATTAAAAGCTTGGATTCTTCTCTTAGCAGCCACTAATGTTTACCATCATGATCTGCCAGTATTGTTGGCTTTGGCTGTGGAGTTTTTGTACCTGATGATGAGGTAGTACTTATGTCAGCTTTAGTAACATATAAGAGCTAGGTGTTTGTAACTTAGTGCTGAAAGATTTAATAGATGTTTATTACAAACTGGGGTGGGACACATACATATTGGAATCACAGGCAATTCAGCGTCTGGGCTCATACTAAGCTATTCAATATAATAATATGCTTTGAGTGGCCCTGGATAAAATGGAGTCTCAATGTTTGCTATACCATCAGGTCACAAGCTATGATACAGTGTCAATATTTTGAGCATGTCTTTCAATGTTATACTGCATACTAGCTGTGAGACATAACACATTACCTGTTCACTTATAACGTGATCTATTGTCGCTTAGCCCCATCAAATTACAATCGTGATATGTGCTCCAAGTTAAAAATCACACAACACCAGGTTATAGTCCAACAGGTTTAATTGGAAACATACTAGCTTTCGGAGCAACACTCCTTCATGCAACCAGCTGATGGAGTGACACTTCGAAAGCTAGTGTGCTTCCAATTAACTCCTGCTTCCAATTAAACCTGTTGGTCTATAACCTGGTGTTGTGTGATTTTTAACTTTGCACCCCAGTCCAACACTGGCATCTGCAAATCCTTGATATGTGCTGTTTCCCAGTTTTTAGTGCAGTGACAATGGTGAAACAGCTCCATAACTGACAATGCAGAACAAGAAATTGGCCTGATTTAAAGGCACCCATTCATTCACAAGGAACCGAACTGCAATCATACATTACCAATCTTTGGTAGAGATTGATGTGCAGGTGTGTGGGGTCCTCGTGTGGCACAGTGGTAGTGCCCCTACCCCTAAACCAGGAGCCCTGGGTTCAAATTCCACCTGCTCCAAAGCTTGGTAAAAACAACTCTGAAGAAGTTGATTAGGAAAATATGTATCTTTTTAAGACCGATATAAAGCAGACGGACCACCATGCTGATTTGGTGGTGGGAAAGTTGTTCTTCGATTTGTATGTGATAACATTTGTGAGTAAAAAAGGAAATTAAAACAGACCCATGCACTTGGGTATGTGTAGTGTATTCTTCTGCCTCATAAAGAGGCTATTTTTTTTTACAAGTTGCTGCTGCCCACCATCCACCTTGGCTCCTTCGGCTGTTCATCCAAAAGCCATTCCCTTGTGTGTAAGAGCACTTCTGAGATTTTTTTTAAATAAATGCTGACCCATACGGCTCTTGTGGTGCAGTGGTAATGTCGTTTACCTCTGAGTCAGGAGGCCTGCGTTCAAGGTTTACTTGTTCCAGAGGTGTGTAATAACATCTCTGAACAGGCTGATTTTAAAAAGCAAACCCAGGGATGGGCGAGCAGAACTGTATGCTCCAGGCTGGGACTAGCTTATATATGCCATGCTCTATTTTGGTGTTCAAGAATAATCAGTGTTCTTTTCCCGTTATAACTACCTCAGTTATTACAGCAGGTCTTGGAAACAAATGTTTTAAGTAATTGTGCTCCTAACTATGTGTTGCCCTTGTCTTACATAGTGGTGTGGTATAATGGTTGAGCATGTTCAGTTAACAAAGCCTCGGTAAGTTGCTGCAGTACATTGTGGAGATGGTAAACCCAACAACTGAGAAGGTTGGTGGAGGATATTCCTGATGAAGGGCTTATGCTCGAAACGTCGAATTCTCTATTCCTGAGATGCTGCCTGGCCTGCTGTGCTTTGACCAGCAACACATTTGCAGGAGGATATAGATGTTTCAGGAAGTAGTTCCAGTTCCAGGATTTTGATATGGAAGAGAGCTTTGTAACTGAGTTGAGTTATTGCTGCACTGATTCTTGCAGAGTAGCTTGTGGGTATAGGGGGACCTGTCAAAATACAAGAAGTCCTTGCTTAACCTCATTCATTGATTCCTAGGGAACACTAAAACTGACATGCAAAAATAGATGCTATGTTTATGAAAAGGGGTTACATGTTGGGTAGTGGAGGTACTGGGAAAGAAGGCTTTTGGAAAATATATTTTAAAATATTTTGAAAAATGTTTACAATGATATTATAAAGTTGAGTGTAGGAAATCATCAAATAATTTATCCTACTGTGAACAAATTTTTTTTGTTCCCATTGAGCTGTGAAGTCTTGTCTTAGGGGAATGGATGTGGTGGTGCTCAGGGAATTTTATTAGAGGTGGAAGGTTTTTAATATAGGGTTATAAGTAGGACTTTTGCAGTAATTTTTTTTATTTAGAAGGGATCTTTGCAATGGACTTGTAAATAAATTTTCCAGTGACCAATGCTTCTTTTTTCCTTCTCTGGAGCAGTTGACTGCATTGTTGATACTTCTGTTCATTTGAACCATGTTTTATCAGGGGTTTACATGAACTAAGATGGCCATTTGCACTTCAAGATTTTTAGAGGATTCACTGAGCAATTTTTGAGCTAAACGGCTTGGTGTTGTATAAGGCAATATTTTTACGAATGTCAGTGTTTAGACAGCAAAATGTTGCACCTAGTTTGATACCATAGGGGCCTTTAGTGGGGAATTGGAGAACATCTTCACAACACCGTCATCTTCAAAACTCACAATCTCAACCATCTGGAAGGATAAGGGCAGCAGGTGCACGACCTGCATGTTCCTTTTTCCAAGGCACTGGCCATTCTGACTCAGAAATAGATATCACTGTTCCTTAATGTCACTGATCAAAACCCTGGCACTCATTTCCTCTCTCCACAGCACTGTCGGTCTACACCAGATGGTTTGCAATTGTTTTAAGAAGGCAGCTCACCATCACCACCTTGTCAAGGGCAACCAGGGATGGGCAATAAATACTGGTCCAGCGATGACACCCATACCACCTAAAATTTTTTTTATTGTCTCCCTGTTAGACCTAGAGTAGCTTGCTAGGGTCACTTGTACTTGATTCTTGTTATGTAATGGACCATATCTTATCAAATCATCCAAACCCTACAGTGCAGACGAAGGCCATCAAGATTGCACTAACTTCTGAAGAGCATCCCACCCTAATCCTGCATTTACCATGGCTAATTCACTTAGTCTGAACATCTTTGCACTGCGGGAGAAAACCATGCAAACACTAGGAGAATATGCAAGCTCCACATGGTCAGTCACCTAACGCCAGAATCTCCTCCTCTTGTTTGGGATAGTTTGCCAACTGCAGCACACAACTCAAGCATAAGCTGGTTGTAGCTGTCATCACAGCCAGTAATCTGCTAATCAGCTTCTCCTACTGCTATATACCTCTCTCATTCCATTCCTTTTCAGTTCTTCGAAGACTCTGTCTCTGTCTCTATATGGGAAGCAAGTAACTTTAACATCTTCAGTCCTTAGCAAATGACAATACATCCTATTTGCTTCACCCCATATACCGTTAATCTTCTGGAATTCCTCAATTTTCAGAGCCAAAACTGTGAAAATTAACAATTTGGTCACAATTGCTTTCTTCACACATCCATCACATCAGATGAGGCAGCTTTATTTCCATGTTGAGAGTGTGGTACTGGAAAAGCACAGCAGGTCAGGCAGCCTCCAAGGAGCAGAATAATTGATGTTTCAGGCATAAACTCGTCCATCAATTCTCCTGTTCCTCCGATGCTGCCTGACCTGCTGTGCTTTTCCAGCATTACACTCTTGACTCTGATCTCCAGCATCTGCAGTCCTCACTTTCTCCCAGCTTTATTTCCATGCCAAAGACATTATCTACTACAGAACTTTTCCAGAAGTCATTTTGTTTTCCTTAATGCATTCCCAATAATCAGGTTTGAATGTTGCAAGCACACCCTCGATCAATCGGCTAAAATCTGAAAGTGATGATATTAGGTGGTTAGATCACTCAACGTTGTTTGAGGTCATCATCAAGAGCTGTAGGATGTTTAAGAGAAGCAGTTCTTAATTGGCAAGATTGTTAGCTGAACAATTGTCCTTGACAATGTCTACAAAAGTATTGTGTGAACCAAAACTCAAATTGGTAGGGTTACCAATGCCTCCTTGCTTTCCCTCCATGCATCAGGTAACAATGAATTATCTTTCATTGCCCTTGGCATTTGGGAATGGTGCACAAGCTTCAGCTTCTTTTTAAAACAAAATCACCTGAATTTCCAACAACCCCAGATGAAATGCGTGTCCTGAAAGTAATCACCTTCCAGAATAAATGATATAAGGAGTATATTCCTTGTCCTCAATATTTTAATGACAGATTTAGCTGCTTTACCGTTGGCATTGGCAGTGTCCTCACATACTGCAATGTTTTAAGTGTGTGCTTGTGCTTTAAACATTTTTTTTCAATTTACAGATAGCATTAACTATCTTAAAGATCATGTACAAACTCCTTGCCTTTTTTTTAATTAATCATTGTGCTAAAAGGCACATGGTATTGAATTTGATGTTCACTTTGAATGGTTGTCACTCCATGTTCATTGTAATATCAGCCCAAGGAATTGATAGCTTTCCAAACGTTTTGACATGTTCAATATTTTTAATAATAGTTCTCAGGACTTGCAAGCCTAGGCACTAAGCAATTTATCTACAGCACATTTCATTTGTTTTGCCGCACTTTATATTAGCTCACAGCATAACGTTTTTTTTGTATCCTGTCCTTGTTTATCAGACACCGCTAGTTCTTTCGCTCAATTAATTTAAAAATATCATGTGATATGCTGAAAGTAATTTTAAAGATGGCCAAAATGATGGGAGATCATGTGTTCCTCCTGGTTCACAAAATGGTACAACACATGTTCTTATGATATAAAATACTGTACAAAATAGTGAATGTTTAACCAGTGATTTTATTAAAGGACGCTGGAGTTTGCTATAAAAATGTAATTTGAGTCATAGTCAGACAGCATGAAAACAGACACTTTGGTGTAACCAGTCCATGCTGAACATTAATTCCAAACTAAACTAGTGCCATCTGCCTGCTCCTGGTCAACATCCCTCCAAACGTTTCCTATTCATGGTCATTTCTCATCTATCTGAACCTAATAGTCCCCTTTCTCTAGGATACCTATTCTTAATCACAACTCAGACGCATCTCTTGCAGACTCCTTATGGCATTGGACAGGAATTCCCAGATACACAGCAATGCTAACATGATATAAATAAAAGCAAAATAATGTACGATTTATTGGGTGTGTACATTCCAGTTCATGGATAATAGTGATGAGGGAATGGATAATAAAAAGATTTTCAACATACTTTTTTTTATGAAGGGAAAGTTATATGACTAACAACTTTTCACATGCACCTATGGTCTTGCCATTTTCTGTGACAATTACAGGAGAATTTTAACTACAGTCTCAGGTGTGCAATTTACTCCCAAATTGGTACACCTGCTGCCAGCTGATGGTGCTGGTGATCATTATCTAGGAGTGCTGCTTCCCTCCCATACAGAGAATACCTGTACTGCATAGCTCGACTGAGATTGGGAACAGGCATGTAATCTGATTCAGGCCTATTTGTATTTAACAACATACTGTCATTCTTGATCATTTCCAAAATCAAGTCTGACTATTTGCAAAGTTGAGACTGGAGATGTGTTGATGGGACATGGTACACCTTGATGGGGTAAGAAGTCACATCTGGATTGTGGTCAGAGGAGATGGTGAACAAGAATAATACCGAGGGGGATATGTAGTGCAGTGATACTGTCCCTAATTCTGATCCAGGAGGCTTAAGTTGAAGTCCCACAAGTTCCAAAGCTGTCTAACAGTTTGATTAGAAAATATTTTAAAAGTAAAGCAGGTCCTCACTGAGACAGCAGATTGAGGTAAAAGTTGTTTTCATTACATGGTGGTCTTTGCCTGGTACTTTGTTTCTACAAATAACCGGGGCAATTTGTTTTAATCCCCTTTTGAAATCTGTATAATTGAATGGATTCTGGATGGATGGGTAATCAATCCTTACTATTTAGCACCTGAATGGTGTGTCATGTAAACTAATCTCACCCTATTCCCTTAATCTTTCCCATAAATGATAGGTATTTAATTATTACCCCCTTTTTTTAATAAAATGCTGTAGTATTTCTTCACTCCATCCTTGTTGACTCTGCTGTTTGTAAGACTGTGACATCACTGCTGAAGGGTTTATTTCTCTCACTGTGTAAGATGGGACTGGATATGTTGCATATTTGCATACAATCTATACTATGAAAGGAGTTAAAATTCACGCAGCACCAGATTATGGTCCAACAGGTTTAGTTGAAAGTACAAGCTTTCGGAGCACTGGCACATCCACATTATGAAAGGAGTGACTGAACTGAAAAGGATAGAGAGATCGTTCAGTTATTCAGTTCTCAAAGGGCTGAGGACAAAACGATGTTCAAGATGGAGTCTAAATTAGAGGTGAATGCAGTCAGCATGAATGACTTCAATCAACATCGACTGGATAAATCTGATGAGCACCAATGCCTTGGAGGAAGAATTTCTGGAATGTGTTCAAGGTGGTTTTCTACTGCAATATGATGAACTAACAAGGGCACAGGCTCGTTTTGTAGTTAGCATTCTCTGGTTCCTTTATGCCAGTGGTGGATTGATCATTCAGGAGTTCTAGATATAATCTCTTTTGAAGTTGCTTTGAAGGTCTTTTTGAAGAGTATTGATGAAATGTAGTTTCTGCTCAACAGTTTTGATGAGAAATTATTGCGCTACTTGCAGAGAGCATAAGTACAGGCTGATTGCTACATTTTGCAAATGAGTTTATTTTAGCCTTTGTAGTTATGACGTGGGATTTTGATATTTTCAGTAGATGTTGCATGGAGCAGTCCTGTCTCCTAAAACTGAATGATTGTTCAAAAGTTGAGTTCTGTACTATGGAGTCATGTGTACAAGTCTGGGAAAAATAGTTACCTTCAGGACCGTATCAGGATGGTATGTTGTTTCCCTGGTGCTAAGGTTGCTATGGGCAAAAGCCAGACATGTTTGTTGAAGAATGCAGAGCCAAAGATCTGTGGTGCGAGTATGGAACAAAATCATAAGTAGAAAGATAGAATTTAGGGGGCGAGGACTAAAAACAGGATCTCTAAGACATTAGGCTCAAGATTATTTGCAGCTGTACAGGACATTGGTTAGGCCACTGTTTGGAATATTGTGTGCAATTCTGGTCTCTTTCGTATTGGAAGGATGTTGTGAAACTGGAAAGGATTCAGAAAAGATTGACAAGGATGTTGCCAGGGTTGGAGATTTTGAGCTATAGGGAGAGGTTGAATAGGCTGAGGTTGTTTTCCCTGGAGCTTCGGAGACTGAGGGGTGACCTTTCATAGAGGTCTATAAAATCATGAGGGGCATGGATAGGATAAATAGACAATATCTTTTCCCTGGGGTGGGGGAGTCCAGGACTAGAGGACATAGGTTTAGGGTCAACGGGGAAACATATAAAAGAGACCACATGGGGCAACTTTTTCATGCGAGGGTGGTACGTGTGTGGAATGAGCTGGCAGAGGAAGTGGTGGAGGCTAGTACAATTGCAACATTTAAAATATATATGGATGGATATATGAATAGGAGGGGGTTGGAGGGATATGGGCCGGGTGCTGTCAGGTTGGACTAGATTGGGTTGGGATATCTGGTCGGCACGGACAAGTTGGATTGAAGGGTCTGTTTCTGTGCTGTACATCTCTATGATTCTATGATTACTTCCAGTGCTACAGGAGGAGATGGAAAATTGTGTGCAATTCTGGTCTCCCTCCTATCAGAACGATGTTGTGAAACTTGAATGGGTTCGGAGAAGATTTACAACAATGTTGCCAGGGTTAATGGGGAGCTATAAGGAGAGGCTGAACAACTGGGGCTGTTTTTCTTGGACCATCAGAGGCTGAGGAGTGACCTTTTATAGAGGTTTATAGAATCATGAGGGGCATGGATAGGTTAAATAGACAAGTTTTTTTCCCTGGGGTGGGGGGGGCATTGGTTTAGGATGAGAAGGAGAAAATCTAAAAGGGACCAAAGGGGCAATTTAGTCATGCATAGGGTGGTACGTGTATGAAATGAGCTGCCAGAGGTAGTAGTGGCAGCTGGTATAATTACAACATTTTAAAAAGCATCTGGATGGGTATATGAATAGGAAGGGCTTGGAGGGATATGGGTCAAGTGCTGGCAAATGGGGCTAGATTAGCTTGGGCTATCTGTATAGCATGGATGAGTTGGACCAAATGCTGTACATTTCTATGACTAAGTACTTTTTGCGTCTGGTGAAGTGGGCGATGGCACGGAGAGGGTGATGCTAGGCACACAGACAGAAAAGATGGCTGCCGGACCACAATATGGAGACAGGCAGCAGTGCAAACAGAGATGCTGCCTGGGGCCACCAGAATGCCAGCACAATGCACTCACGACCTAGATGATTGATTTTAAGGTAGGTGTGGGAGAGAATACGTATGAGTAGTGTATACTGCCTGCCAAAGTGTCTGGGTACAGTTTGATATGGACTCAATACAAAGTGCTAATAGCCAGGGCTGCAGTAATCATTCTTCTCAGGAAGAGCGATTAACACCCATTACTACAGTAATGGACTTCCACACAGATGCTGAAATTGACAATATCTCTGCTGAAAATGACAACTACTGTGCTGAAATTAAAAGGCTGATCAGGAACTGACAACGACTGCACCAAAGCTATCAAAAATTCTGCAATGTTTACAATAAACAAACTATGTTACAAAGACAATAACCACATTATTGACCTATTATATTACAAAATGTTTAAAAGTATCTTGATATGTGCTCTGGGCTCAGAAGAATCGCAGCTGACCACTGTGCTGTTGGAGTCTTTCTCTCCCCGGAGCTCCGGTATTTCCTTGCACAATAAACTCTGTTGTTGAACCCTGACTCTGACTCAGAGGCTGGTGGTTTTCCCCACAACACTGTGTCTTCATAGAAAGACAGGCGTTTCCCTGGAATATTTCGTATGAGGGGTCAAGTGAGTGAACTGCAAGATTTTTCTTTTAGTAAAATTTTAAAGTATTGGAACAATTACTGGGACAAGTTGACACATCAGTGGACTTCAGGACTTTCACCAAAGAGCATTGGAAGAGATGGTGGGTGCATTGATGCTCATTCAGAATTCCAAGTCTGCAGTGATGCTTGCAGATTGGAAGGGTGCAAAAATAATTCCAATGTTTAAAAAGGTGGGAGAAAGTAAAAAGGACAACAGATCTATTGACCTTGCATTAGCAGGAGGGAAGATACTAGAACTTACTTTTCTCGTGTCTTTTGGGGTAGTTTAACTACTTACCTTGCCCTTGTGGCATCCCTTATGTTTGATTCTCTCCCCATCTTACCACATAACCTTTTCAAAACAAAATACCACTTGCCAGATCACTGCTGAATGACTGGCATCCTGGCATTGCCTCTCTCACTGGCAAAATAATAACATAAAAGTTACATACTGCACATAATACATAGCTGGCATGGCTGATACTCATTTACGATAAACCCCATTCTGTCACTCCTGGCTGCTGTTTAACCACCACATGACACCGTTTATTCGACTTTAACTACATCCCATCTAAATGTCCTCTCCAAGTCATCACCACCTGCGTAATGTTATTATCCTGGAGAGAGCACTTACCTGAATCTGACAATCCAGTAAGCCCAAACGTGAGCTTGTACTGATAGCTGCTCAAAGTGAACACAAATTAAACCAACAGAGGCTGCACTTCACCCAAATTACTAGGTAGAAACAATGACTGCAGATGCTGGAAACCAGATTTTGGATTAGTGGTGCTGGAAGAGCACAGCAGTTCAGGCCCGACGTTTCGGGCCAAAGCCCTTCATCAGGAATAAAGGCAGACAGCCTGAAGCTTGGAGAGATAAGCTCGAGGAGGGTGGGGGTGGGGAGAAAGTAGCATGGAGTACAATAGGGGATGAAGGTGATAGGTCAGGGAGGAGAGTGGAGTGGATAGGTGGAAAAGAAGATAGGCAGGTAGGACAAGTCATGGGGATAGTGCTGAGCTGGAAGTTTGGAACTAGGGTGAGGTGGGGGAAGGGGAAATGAGGAAACTATTGGTCAACATTGATGCCCTGCGGTTGAAGTGTTCCAAGATGGAAGATGAGGCATTCTTCCTCCAGGCATCTGGTGGTGAGGGAGCGGCAGTGAAGGAGGCCCAGGACCTCCATGTCCTTGGCAGAGTGGGAGGGGGAGTTGAAATGTTGGGCCACAGGGCGGTGTGATTGATTGGTGTAGGTGTCCCGGAGATGTTCCCTCAAGCGCTCTGCTAGGAGGCATCCAGTCTCCCCAATGTAGAGGAGACCACATTGGGAGCAACGGATGTAATAAATGATATTAGTGGATGTGCAGGTCAAGCTTTGATGGATGTGGAAGGCTCCTTTAAGGGCCTTGGATAGAGGTGAGGGAGGAGGTGTGGGCGCAGGTTTTGCAGTTCCTGCGGTGGCAGGGCAAGGTGCCAGGATGGGAGGGTGGGTTGTAGGGGGGTGTGGACCTTACCAGGTAGTCACGGAGGGAACGGTCTTTGAGGAAGGCGGAAAGGGGTGGGGAGGGAAATATATCCCTGGTGGTGGGATCTTTTTGGAGGTGGCAGAAATGTCGGCGGATGATTTGGTTTATGTAAAGGTTGGTAGGGTGGAAGGTGAGCACCAGGGGCGTGCTATCCTTGTTACGGTTGGAGGGGTGGGGTTTGAGGGCAGAGATGCGGGATGTGGACGAGATGCGTTGGAGGGCATCTTTAACCACGTGGGAAGGGAAATTGCAGTCTCTAAAGAAGGAGGCCATCTGGTGTGTTCTGTGGTGGAACTGGTCCTCCTGGGAACAGATACGGCGGAGGCGGAGGAATTGGGAATACGGGATGGCATTTTTGCAAGATGGAGGGTGGGAAGAGGTGTAATCCAGGTAGCTGTGGGAGTCGGTGGGTTTGTAAAAATGTCAGTGTCAAGTTGGTCGTCATTAATGGAGATGGAGAGGTCCAGGAAGGGGAGGGAGGTGTCAGAGATGGACCAGGTAAATTTAAGGTCAGGGTGGAATGTGTTGGTGAAGTTGATGAATTGCTCAACCTCCTCGCAGGAGCATGAGGTGGCGCCAATGCAGTCATCAATGTAGCAGAGGAAGAGGTGGGAATGGTGCTGGTGTAATTATGGAAGATCAACTGTTCTATGTAGCCAACAAAGAGACAGGCAGAGCTGGGGCCCATACGTGTGCCCATGTCTACCCCTTTGGTCTGGAGGAAGTGGGAGGATTCGAAGGAGAAATTGTTAAGGGTGAGGACCAATTCGGCCAAATGAGTGAGCGTATCGGTGGAAGGGTACTGTTGGGGACGTCGGGAGAGGAAAAACGGAGGGCTTGGAGGCCCTGGTCATGGCGAATGGAGGTGTTGGGCCTGCTTCACTGCCGCTCCCTCACCACTAGACACCTGGAGGAAGAACGCCTCATCTTCCACCTCAGAACACTTCAACCCCAGGGCATCAATGTGGACTTCAACAGTTTCCTCATTTCCCCTTCCCCCACCTCACCCTAGTTCCAAACTTCCAGATCAGCACTGTCCCCATGACTTGTCCTACCTGCCATCTTCTTTTCCACCTATCCACTCCACCCTCCTCCCTGACCTATCACCTTCATCCCCTCCCCCACTCACCCATTATACTCTATGCTACTTTCTCCCCACCCCCCCACCCTCCTCTAGCTTATCTCTCCATGCTTCAGGCTCTCTGCATTTATTCTTGATGAAGGGCTTTTGCTCGAAACTTCGATCACCACAATTACTGGCATCACCAACAACTATTTGAGAGTCAATGATGGTTTTCTGCACCCAGCTCACATCTACTGGAGCCTGGTGTCAATCAGGTCCTCCTCCTGCCTGCCCAGTCGTGCCCAATGCAGCTGTACTGTGTCATCCACAAATAGGGCTTCCTCCAGCTCCATGTCTTCATCCTTCTCTTTGCCTAACAGCTCCTAATTTCCCCAATCTAGTATCTATCACATTGTCTTGTTGTCTGCTCCAATTGTGCAAAGCACAATGGGCCAGGATGATTTGGCACACTGTCTGGATTATACTGGAGGACATTCTCCACTCCAAACTTAGGAACCACATCTTCACCATCCTGGTCATCAGCATCACTGGATCATATATTCTACAAGTGATGGTTTGCTCTTGGCCAGAGTTCAGTTCTTTATTCATAATCACCTCAACGGTGCTGCTAATTTCTGCAAATTTGGATTTACAAGTAGCAATGGCATTGTTATCTACTTCTGACCAGTGTTTGAAGCATGTTTACTCTCCTTTCCCATTTGCAATGTATGCAATTGTTTGCAAATTATATTGAACTGGCATTGGCAAACACATGTTTTATGTATTTGCCCCTCCAGTGTCCTAGCATCCGCTAGGCAGGGATCCCATGCTTTCGTCCATCAGTGACACTGATTCCAACCACCCTGAGCATTGTTCCAGCTGTTTTTCAGTTGTGTTTTGCATTGAGAGACAGCCAAGAGATGGTACTCACTTCACGTGAAGATTCTGGAGGGAAGTCTTACTCCATAAACTAAATGCCATATCTTGTTGTAGTAATATTCAGAGGTTCCTCCCCCACCCCCACAAATGCCCCACCACCCAGAAAGATTGGGAGAAAATTGTGGCACGAGTTCAATTTCTTTTTTTTAGGAAAAAAATTCAAATGTTTCTTGCTCCAAAAAATTCTCTCTCTGCACCTGGGTGATTCACGATTAGAATGTTATATTAATAAATGCCATTATCTCTGTGCTAGATGAGATAAACAAACCAAGTAGCAATGCCAGTCAAATTTTAATATCAATAGCAGTTGTGACTTTAGTTGAATTATCCACTGCAGAGGGTTTTGTGTGTTTTATCCAGGAAATTGTGGTTGATTAGAATGACCAATTTTAATCAAGCTTATCTGAAGCTATTGAAAGCAGTATTGTTGGCTTGTGCTGTTTTTAAAAATACATTTGAAGTATCAATCTAGAAAGCATGAATTTACGGAATCAATGCAAAGAATAATGATATAATTGAATTATTTCCTGTGCAAAGCGATGATCAGCCCTTTCGGTATTAAGAGTGATATTGCTTTTCACCCAATTTGGTAAGCTACCTGTAGACAGAGGACAGTTGTACTACTCTAACAAGTTAAACTTGTGTAGAGTAGAACTAGGATCAGCCCAGTTTGCATGCTTGTTACTGATTTGCCCCAAGGTGCTGAGTGCAAGAACTTATTTCCTACTACTACTGTGTGAGAAACAATTGAATATTACTCTGGCTACACCAATCCTTTGTGCACAAAGTTATTTTAATTTGCAGAGCAGAAAAGGCCTAAGGACAGATGGTCTACCGTGACTGCAACATGTGGGATTTTGTGCAAAGCATTACAATCCCAGGCAACCATAAATGTCGTGAAGTCTGCCTGTGGCTTGACCATGAAGGCGGAGCTTCGGCCCTTTACTTTGGCTGATGGGGTGGAAGCTACTAGTTACCTACTTGAATGAGGTGGAGTGCAAACTCACTATAGCACCATAGTGCTAAAAGTCATTTAAAGTGGGAGTAGTGAAAAGGAATGTAGTAACGATAGGAGTCGGGATAGTCAGGGATGTATAGCTGTTCTCTGTCACTGCAACGAGAATTTCTGAAGATTTTATTGACTGTTTGATTTTTGGGGTTGGAGATGTCTCCTTGTGGCAGGAGAAGAAGTTTGGGGTTTGAGACCAAGGATCAAGTTGTCAAAGGTGGAACATTTACAATGTTCGACAAAATTTATTATATCAACTGATTTAGGATCAAGCTGATTATTAACTAAACCCATGGCTCAGACTGTAAGGGAATGGGGGTTCGATTCATAGAACATCAAGATTTTGTGTGTGTGTCTGTGTGTGTGTATGTGTATATGTAAAGGTGTTTTGTTGGAATGAGCACTTCCAAACTGAGCTGGGACCTAGTATCCTAATCAATCTTTCTAACTAGAGTTGTGCAGGTAGTGGAAGGATCAACAGAAGTGACACTAAAATATTACTATTGGCTCAACCTTTCTCTTATCACTTGTATAAAGGTGAGCAGAGTAGTTTAGGAAGGGACAAGAATACATAAATAGTACAGCCACGAATTGGATCCATGCAAAGCCTAGGGGAGGGAGTCAGAGGCTATTCCTACTGCTTGAAGTGTTTGCAATTCAGCAAATGAATTAGTGACATAAATGGAAACTAATGGCTTAGATATATTCACCATGAGAGTCATGGCTCACGGTTAGAGACATGGTGACTAAAGTTGGTAAACAAATAGTTCTGGATATGTGACACTTCAAAATGGCAGATCAAGAAAGGAAAAGAAAAGAATGGGCCTGCTAGTAAAAGATGAACTTGGATAAATCTATTGGACAAAAAAAAGAGTAGCTGAAGTAAAAATTGGTCCCTTAAAGACTGGAGAAATTATCTTGGGAACAAGAAAATGGCTGATATGTTGAACGGATACTTTGTTTGGTGTACTGGAAATAGAGGGTAACCAAGGGATTAATAAGAATATGGAACCTGAGATAGCTGATGTCAGAAAGGAGAAACTTTATGGGGCTAAAGTTTGGAAGTATGAATGCTGATATCATTGAACAAACTGAAGGGACTTGATAGAACAGAGACTGTGTTGTTACCCTCTCCTGAGGATTCTGTAAAACTGGAGGATAGTCTTAACATTGAAGTTAGTCATTTGGGACTGGAAGGAGTGGAAATTATTTTGAACAGAAAAGCTTGAATCTTTTTTGACCCCAAGGGTTGTGGATTCTTTGTCATCTGGACATGTCCAAGATCTCCTATTTTGGATTAAATTGCTGTTCTTTCTCGCTTTTTTGGCTCAGACCAAAAACACGGATTAAAGCAACTCCATGAAAACATTTGGCTCTCAATGAAATCTTATCCACGGTCCCTAGCTGCAAAGGCTGCTTTGTTTGGAACACCAAGCAAGGTTGAGGTTATGCTTATCCAGGCATGTCTCAGCCATTTGAATAAATTTTCTTTGTGGTCAATCCTTTGTAATGACTTGAGCATGGTAATAGGGGGCAGTTTGAGCAAATGGAAATGTAAGGTGGGATATTATAGGGGCTTCCAAACTTTAGCCTCTTAAGTTTCTCCTTTCTGACATTAGCTATCTCAAGTTCCATATTCTTATTAGTCCCTTGGTTACCTTCTATTTCCAGTACACCAGACAAAGTATCTGTTCAACATCTCAGCCATTTGGCTAAGGCAAAATTCGTGGCAAAATCACAAAATTCAGCAAGACTTCTTTTGGTGTCAGAAGCAATTTGTTGCATCTTTATAACTAATTTCTGGACATTAAGGTGAGATTCTTGTTAGACGGTACAAATAGCCTATTAATAGGGATTATTGCTTATTAATGATCTTAGCTGTGCTCTCCCCTCATTAATATGCACCTTCCTATACTGTCACTGGCTATGAGCAAACTTGATCCCAGGAATTCTTTACATGGA
Source organism: Hemiscyllium ocellatum (assembly GCF_020745735.1). Taxonomy (NCBI): domain Eukaryota; kingdom Metazoa; phylum Chordata; class Chondrichthyes; order Orectolobiformes; family Hemiscylliidae; genus Hemiscyllium; species Hemiscyllium ocellatum. The sequence continues at coordinate 25,200,813 of NC_083434.1, forward strand.
AGTCAGAGCAAATACCTGACGATTTGAGCTCACTGCTTGATCCAAAGGACCAACCTTTCAGGGTACGATCCATGGGTTCCAGCCACATTCACTCAGCAACCATAGACATTTTATCTGAAATGTGCCAGCCTTTAAGAACTCTCGAGGCCCATCACCAATCCACTGAGAATACACTTCGGCATTTCAATGTTGCACTTCGGGGTGACGAGATAACTAATATTGTAATGCTGCAGCAAGGTCACTATCACCAATCCGCTGAGAATACACTTCGGCATTTCAATTTTGCACTTCGGGGTGACGAGATAACTAATATTGTAATGCTGCAGCAAGGTCACTTTAAGCTCAGCAACATCCTCATGAACTGAACCAGGCTTTATCTCTGGGCTCTTCACTCACTGTCACAGCACTCGATCACTCTGAGCCTACCTGGATGCTCAGAGCATCCCTGCATAGTGCTGACAGAAAGCCAAGGAGCCTGACATGATCGTTAGATGTCCTTAGAATTGAGAGTGTGGTGCTGGAAAAGCACAGCAGGTCAGGCAGCATCCGAGGAGCATTCTGATGAAGGGCTTTTGCCCGAAACATTGAATTTTTTTTTTCCCTGCTCTTCTGATGCTGCCCGACCTGCTGTGCTTTTCCAGCACCATGCTCTCGACTCCAATCTCCAGCATCTGCAGTCCTCACTTTCACCTGTCAGCAGTCCTTCATCAAATCAAGAAAGATGGCCTTCAGCTGGGAAGTCATGGTACAGTAGGTCCAGGTTAGCCCCTGGTATCATTCAAGGAAGTTGAACACAGTCAGTCAGCTACTTAGGGCCATCAGAATCAGTATGCTCTCCACCATAAAGGGTGAGGAGCCCAGTGTTAGGCAGTCCAATGTTTATTTCAAGTCTTTTTGCCCTATTGTGGGCTGTTTTCTTTCTGGATAGAGAGAGGAGCAGATAATAAGGGAGATGAGTGGGTGGTACAAGTGGGAGTGTCTCGGGCAAGAGAATAGCTTTGGAAGGGGGTGTGCAGCATTAGTACCGTCCAGAGGTTGAGGTGGGTAACAGCAAGTGAGGGAAGATGTTGCAGGCAATGTTGAATGTTAGGCAAGGCCTTGGTGGGAGGTGGGTACGGTATCAGATGGTAAGTATATGATGTCGGACAGAAGTTGGTGAAACTAAGCTGGCGGAATGGAGAAGGTCATTGCCTGTCCTACATTGCTGTGCTTTCATCAGACTGCTGGCACTGCACTGTTTCTCGTGGGCAACTTCTGATGAGGCTGGTGTGGCCTGGTATCATGACTTCTTCGGTTCCTAGAGGAAGGGAAGAGACATCTCACATATGCACAATTCTGTCTGTCAGTAATTCTCATCCTGCTTGCTAATCAGGGTGTATATTTCCTCGTGCCTACCATGTCTGGGGCAAATGCAAGGAATTGTTCAGGGAACTCTGACTGATATTATTGCCTGGGTAGACAATGGGCTTAAAAGATGGTGCTGGTGCCAGGAATGCTGGCCAATTCTGGGAAATCCCAATAGTAGCAAGTTGTTCTGGGAATGACCAAGTGATAGGATGAGCTAGAATTAGGCAAGAAGGGCACGAATGTGGTGGAGGACATACGTGATTAGGCCTTTTAGTTTTATCAAAAAAAAAGAAAATGACCAGGCTTGTGACTTGAAACCCTGATGAAACTTGCACTTAGCAAAAAATCTTAAGAAAGCCCATCGTTGAATTTGCATCTTTAGAGAAGTGGGGGAGAACTGAGTGGAGAAATTCTAAGATACGTTTGGACTTTATAGCAGGATCAACACTGTTGGGACAGGTATGGTTGAGTGTTGATCAGATTTCAGCAATTCGAAGATGTGGAATTTGGCACTGTCATAGTAATGTATAAGACATAGTTTTAGTAAGCATCTGAAAGGATTAATCAACATTACTCGATAAGCTTCATTCATCAGGATATATAAAACTAATCTTGGGAGCTAACCAGTTTCTTTTTGTTTTGTAAAGTGCCTAGACTCTGGCCTGAGGTCTTGCATTCCATCTGAGTTACTTAAGATTCTTTTGTAACTAGCTAAAAAGTAATGAGAACACATTTCTGCTGATCAAGACTGACCGTCTCTTCCAACAAAGACCTCATGTGGGTGTACTTTCCTGTTGTGGTCCTGTTAATGTCACCTTCTATCAATAAGAAAGATTGGTGGTAGTGAATCTCCCAAAGCAATTGGTGCCAGTGGACATGCCCACAATATAAAACAATCCCCCTCAGATGTACATTTTGTAATTCCTGATGAAGGGCTCCTGCCTGAAACGTTGATTTTCCTGTTCCTCGGAGGCTGCCTGACCTGCCATGCTTTTCCAGCAACACACACTCAACTCTGATCTCCAGCATCTGCAGACATCACTGTCTGCCCCATACATTTTGTAAGTCTTCCCCAAGTTACAATGTGGATCTCATGTTAGTAAAACAAAATAATGCCATATAATCCAGATGTTCCTGACATATAGTGAGAAACTGTTTGCAACGAGCAAAATTCTTATGAACATATAAAAATAAAGACATTTGCTCGTTGCAAACTGGAATGGAATCAAATCAATGGGCCAAGTGGCTTTGGAAATGGCTCTAATGATCCTACCAGCTGCAGTCTGCTAAATTACTACGCCAACATTGCTTTACTTGCATGGTTCCCCAACAATCCTCCTGATTTTAAAAACAAAGTTATTAGCCCAAATATTACTTATAAAAATTCTTCTATGTGCGTTTAAATTCTTCCATTCATCAGGATATGGAAGACTAATCATGAGCTAGCCAGTTTCTTTTTGTTTTGTAAAGTGCCGAGACTCTCGCCTGAGGTCCTGCATTCCATCTGATTTGCAAAAGATTCTTTTGTAACTAATCCAAGCTCTGTCCAGCACTGAACTGAGATGTACAAGATGAAGTAAGGGAGAAGACATTTATTCACAGTTTCTATCTTAGTAGGAATGATTTTCACATTTCAACAGTTGACTAATCAGTATGTCCTGCCTCTTCCAAATTCTGCATCAACATTATGTCTGTTTCCAGTATGAAATGGAGCTGTTTGTGTTGGCCTTCGGTGGACAAAGTTAAAAATCACACAACACCAAATTATAGTCCAATAGGCTTATTTGGAAGTACAAGCTTTCAGAGTACTACTGCTTCATCAGGTAGCTAGTGGGGCAGGATCATAATACGCAGAATTTATAGCAAAATATCAAAGTGTCACCCAACTGATGCGATGTATTGAACAAATCTAGATTGCTGTTAACTCCTTAATCACTTAGAATGTGACTTGAAAGAAGTTCTGGGATTTACATATTAATAAAAACTTGCACCCCATTTTAAATGACTAAAGGCAACAATAATCTATGTTTGTTCAATATATTGCAATTGTTGTTTGACGCTTTGATCTTTAACTATAAATTCTGTGTCATACAATTATCGCTGTTCGGTCTAGTCAGGATCTTGCTTTTCAGTGGTAGAGCTTCTCATTGTTCTTAACTCCAATTGATGCAGACCACCCTGTCCCACCTACTTTATATTGCATTCCCCTCACAATATTTGCCTTCCTAAGCCCTTGTTGGACCTGGAAACTAGCTTGCTATGATTCGTGTATCAGAACACCCAGATCCCTCCAGACCAGAAGTCTGCAGACTCTCTCCATTTAGATAATACATTGCTTTTCTATTCCTCTTGCTAAAGTGGACAAGTTTACATTTTCCCACACTGTATTCCACCTACCAAATTTTTGCTGACAAACTTAACCTGTCTATGAAAACTTGCAAGTTCCATGCATCCTCTTTGCACCTTGTTTTCTAACCTATCTTGTCGGCAGCAAATTGAGACAGGCTTTGACAGTGTGTCAATTCTTATGATCTCTTGTCACTTAACAGCGGATCAGTTAACAATGATTTAACTGCCAAATCCTTCAATCCTACTAGCCTATCCAGCCTAAAATCCTTTTTCATATTTTTCCTGACCTACCCCTGAACTCTGGTTTGTCTTCCATCTCCCCTCGTGCCCGGCTGAGTTCATCTTGTTTGTGAGACCCACCACCCTGTATCCTTTGATTCTATTCCCACTAAACTGTTGGTTTTTGTCCAACGACCTGGCCCTGCATTTAATCGGTAATAAAAATAATTCTCTCTCTTCAACCCCTGCTTCCCATGATAAAAGGAAACCTCACTGTTCTTGCAACCACCTTGCTATCTCCATCTTCCTTTTGCCTCTCAAGCCCTTGGACATTTTGCTTATTCCTATTTTATACTTTAATTCCTCAACTTGGGTTTCTGTCCCAACAACAGTACAGAATCATTCATTACAAAATTCATTCATATGGATATATGAATTAGGAGCACACAAATTATGCCTCCACCCCAAACTGTCAATGACACTGCCTACACTGTCTTCTGCAGCAGCATGTTTCTGAGTTACACAGACCTCCAGGGAAAATCATTCTCCACTTCTGCCCAAAAAAAAGGTGACGCCCTGACTCGTAAATTGTACTCCTCAGTTCCAGATTCTCATTTGCATGAGTTATACTTCATTGAGTTTCCCCTGAGCTCCTCTGAGCACCAGCGACAAGCCTGTTGTGTCCAACCTTTCCTCTTAAAGCAACTTGCTCACTCCGGGTATCAGTCTAGTAAAATTCCTCTGAACTGCCTCCAGTGCATTTTACATCATTTTTAAATAAGAAGATCAGCATTTCACACATGATTTGAGATGTGGGTTCAATGTCCTAGATAACATCCTCAATGAGATGTTAAATTCCTTTCCAACATTGCTGCCTTAAGTAATTGTTGTAAATCCATATTAACTTTTTGTGATGAACATAGAACAGACCCTTTAGCCCACCATGACTGCACCAACCATAATGCCATTCTAAAATAATTCCATCTGCCTGCATGTGGTCCATACCCCTCTATCCACTGGCTGTTCATGTGTCTGTCTAAATGCCTATTAAATGTTGAAACATATCTGCTTCAAAAATCTGTACAGGCAGTACATTCCAGGCACCTGCTGATGTTTATTATTTGAAAAAACACAGCCTCACTCATTTCCTTTTTAAACCTTTCCTTCCCTCACCTTAAACCTGTGCCCTCTAGTATTTGGCGTTTTATTTGGGGGAAAAAGGCTCCTGACTATCCACCCTACCCATGCTTCTCACAGCTGCATATACTCCTACCAGATTGCCCTACAGCCTCTGACATTCTAACACAAATAATCCAAATTTGTCCAACCTCTCCTTTTAGTAGCTGATATACCCCAATCCAACCAACATCTTAGTAAACCTCTTTTCGCACTCTCTCAAGTCTCCAGATTCTTCCAGCAGTGTGGTGACCAGAACTGAAAACTTCATATGTGGCCCAGTTTTATACAGCTATATTCTGACTTGCCAACTTTTATACTCAATGCCCGACCGATGAAGGCAAGCATTCCAACACTGTCTCAATTACCTTTGTGATACCACTTTGAGTGAATTATGGACTTGCACCCCAAGATCCCTTTGTCTATATCAATGTTTCTAGTGATCCTGCCATTTATTGTGTTTGACCTTCGAAAATGCATCACCTCACACTTCTCTGGATTAAACCCTGCTGTCACGTATCCACCCAAATTTCTAACTGACCTATTTCTTGCTGTGTCCTTTGACAACCTTCCTCATTATCCTCAACACCATCAATTGTCATGTCATGTGCAATCAAGAGGTCCCAACACTGATCCTTCTGGAACACCACTCGTCACAGACCTTAATTTCCTTACCACTGGTGTAAGGCTCGCTGGTCTATAATTTCCTGGATTATCCCTGTTGCCCTTCTTGAATAGTATTGGATATTCTCCAGTTTTTTTTTTCTGGGACCTCACCTGGAGTTAAGAGGATACAAAGATCTCTGTCAAGAACCCAGCAGTCTTCTCCTTGGGATAGAGCCCATCTGGCCCTCGGGACAAATCTACCTTTTTAATATTTTTCAAGACACCCAATATTACCTTCTTCGTAATCAATATACCTCTCCCCAGCCAAATATTCCTCCATGTCCTTCTCCTTGGTGAATACTGATGCAAAGTAATTATTAAGGACCACACTGTTCCTCTGCTCCACAGGTAAATTCTCTCATTTGTCATTAAGTGAACCTACCTTTTTCCCTACCAACCCTCTTGCTCCTAAGAATGTTTAAAATGCTTAAGGATTTTCCTTTTAATCATAATTGCTAAGGACATTTCATGGCTCCTTTTAGCCCTTATAATTCATTGCTTTAAGTTGTTCTTTCCTGCTTCCTTCTATGTTCATCAAGGATTCCTACACTAGAACATCCAGGTCTCTCTATAGATGAATTCTGCAGGCATTCTCCATGTAAGTGATAATCTGCTGTATTCTTCCTGTCAAAGTAAATGATTTCACACTGCATCAAAAGCAAAGTGTTGTGGATGCTGGAGATCTGACACAAAAATAGTACAGGAGAGACTCCACATGTCTGGCAGCACTTTGTAGGGAGAGAAACAGTTCAAGTTCAGTATAAATCTTCAGTTCTAAAGCACATTTTTGGCTACCTTGCCTTCATTCAAAGACAGTCATATAAATTGTGCTTGGACCTTGGCTTTTACAGATCTTTTGGGGAGCGCACTCATCACACCATGCCAATCAGAAAAGACCCATTTTGTGTATAATGTTTACTGCTAGCCAGGCAATCCTGCATCCATGCCAATATAATACCCCTGTACTATGTGCAGTGGTACCTTAAATTTCCAGCAGGCATTTAACAAGGTGCTACATCAAAGCCCTTTTATGTCAACATGCTCCTCACCAATCCACAATACATTTTATTTCATCAAAGACCACCAATGAATTGGGCTGCATGTATTTTTAATGCACAGTTTCACCATTCAGGCTTGTTTCCTTTTGGGACCTGCTTTCCAACCATAGTCTCCTCTGCTGAAACCTAACCCACGTGCCCAGCAGCAACCAGTCACAGGAACATGATGTAGATTGGTTCCCTGAAACTTCAGTCAGTTCAGGAAATGAACTTATTTTTAGAGTTCTAAACATTAGAATCTGAGTTAAATGTTCCTTGAAAATTTGATGTCCTGTGATAACTTTGTGAATTGGCAGCACTGCCAATATCTGGCTTGGGGGGGCAAGGCGACTGAAATTGCCACAATCTTTCAAGCCATATTGGTTTTATACAATAAGCAGGCTTGCAGCAGCATTAACACTCACTCAAAATGTAATACACTGTATAGCACTGGTATCACTCCATCCAAGAGGACATCACTTTGTACATGTGTCTGGCTGTCAATTCATGGGCTCAATGACAGAGTTGTTATTTTGTTTGAGTCCATGGTAAATGTAGTCAAAAGTTTACTTCAGGTGCCATAATCATTTAACCCCTTTCATTAAGTACTTAGGCAAAAGTTTAAGAAAATGCTTCAGATTTTAAGGAACAATATTTCTACTGAAACTCTGGCTGGTATGAAGCCATTACTCAAACCCCAAATTGAGACTAGATTTCCTGTTGGAAGTTGCAGCAAATGAATGGATAGAATAGGCTTGCTGAGCATCAGGATGTAGTTCTTTCTGTCTAGATTAATGTGGCATTTTAAACCTCTCAACTGTCAGCATCCCCAAGGAATCTTGTTCTCTCCGTTGGCCAATTTTATTTCATCTTGGACACAATGTACTTAGTAATCCATTTTAATTGTTGCACAGATCATTAACTATACTACTATGGTTGTATAAATGTTGGATTATTAAAATCATTGCCTTGCACTACTTGGTCCTTTTTTGATGCTCCCTATTTTATTTATCCTGAGAACAGTACATTTTTTTGCACTTTATGCTGAATTTTCAAGGCATTTTGTGTTGACACCAGTGACTCTCACCTTCTCCATATGTGGAAAATTGTATTTGAAGAAACATGGTCAGTTAATTTCTTTGCTGTATTACACTCCCATCTGTCTATCATTGAAAGCTCAGCAGTCCAGAAGGTTTGATTTACTGTGTCTGTAGACGTCATCATTAACTTGAACTCATCTATATTTTTGTCTTGTTCACCCATCATCCTTCTGCTCACTGCCATTTTGAATTGCAGTGCAACAACATTTTTTCTAAAACCAAAACAATGAATTTCTCATTCTCATTTACAAATTCCTTCTTGGCATTTTTCCTTTAATATCTCTATCTGGACAACTTTCTCCAATCCAATCCTCTGACACCTGCATGCATCTCTGACTCTGGTGTCTGTGCATATGTAAATCTTCATTGTTACAAAATTGCTTTCAGTTCCCATGCTCTATATTCTGTAATTACTTCCCAAACATCTCTGCTTCCTCTTCAACCTCCTTTTTTATGGCACTCATTATTTTAAAGCCTATACCTCTTTGATCAAACATTTGTCCACCTGTTCTAATATGTGGTTTAGTATCAATGCACCTATAAACAATAATGTTTTGTATTAAGGTTAAATGAAGGTAAAGTTGCCATAGTCTTACCAGACTATTACACTGCTGTCTCATTTGAGAGGGAGAAAAAGACTTTTGATGGTTTAAGCTGAGGATCAGAACACCTCTGGTGATAGAAGTGGTTGCGAAAGAGTGTCCTTTTGTCGATGAATATGTGACTATTTGCATGGCTTTTGGCATCATTCTGCATTGCAAATCAGACATCCAGATAACAGCAATATTCTGTCGCCATGTAGATGAGTAAGCTAATCAACCCAGGGATTTCTTTAATTTTGTAATATCGATGGATCAGGAGTCAGTGTAAGTCCGTATGAACAGGCATGAGTTAGGATGCACGTAATAGTAGAACTTTAGACCATAGACATCGGAGCAGAAAGTAGGCCATTCACCCTATCAAGTCTGCTCTGCGATTCAGTCATGGCTTATTGGGGTTGAGAAACCTTTCTCCCTGTAACCCTTGATCCCCTTGACAAAAAACCTTTGTGCCATTTGAAATTGTTTGCATCCTAGAGCTGGTGGTTCAATTTGGTTTTGTTGCTCACCCATGAAGCATGACCCAGATTCTAAATGAAACTGTAATGTAAATTTCAATTCCTCAAGTAAGAGCACACTTTATTTCAAAAATATACTTTATTCATAAATACTTTGATGATTTGTACACTTGGACATGCCATACATATGTAAACATTCCATTTCTTTGCATACTGAAAACCGAGTAATCATTCTTATTTACAGATCTGTACGATTACATTTTAAGCTGAGGTGTCAGCAGAGCCCAAATGACTGCGTGGGCCCCCTGTTCTTCTTAGGCAGGCAGATGTTACACGGTGGTCTTTCCCCACCGCGCCTTGGCGGCAGCTGCCCCAAGCTTCAGCGTGTCCCTCAAGCTTGGAATGTGCCAGTCTACAACACTCAGTCGGGGTCAGCTCCTTCAGCTGAACGATCAACGGGTTTCGGACCACCCAGTGACATCAATTTGAAGAAATTTACACTGAACATCCTTGTTAACCGAGTCAAATGTGGCTCTTTCTAATTCTCCAAGGCCCCTTTTATTGTCTATGTAAGGAGTACAGATTACAAAAAGAAAAGGAAGAAAAAGCCTGTTAATAATTTCTGGAATCAAGAAATGTTTTAACTTCTCATTTTTTTGGGGCAACTTGACACTTTGCAACAAATGGTGTAACATTTGAACTTAAGCATACTTCAAGGTATCAATCTAAATGTGCCCTTCTCTAATATGATTGGAGGCAAAAGTTGATATGCTTACTGGGAACAAAAAGATAACCACCCCTTGTATAGCACACTTTTTATTTTAAAAAATCCCAAAGCACTTGAGCATTCAGGCACTTTTGAAATATAGTCACCATTGTAATAGATGAGCATGTGATATTTGCATGGGTACACAAAGGCCAAATCAGTCGTCAGAATATTGGTCTGAACATGGGCGAGCTACCCTGTTGTTTGAAATGGTGTCTGATTTACACAAAGCAACAGGTTTTTTTTTAAAGGAGTTGACCATCATTGTTCAACCAATCCCTTTATAAGATGGAAGATTGCCATTATAGTCACAAATGTTAAAAAGAATATCTTTTTGCTTTGAATGTTACTCCTGTTGTGTGAAAGGTACGTATTTGGACAGAGATGAGAGGAAAGAACTTGTTTTTACTGAAATGAGGCAATTTTGAAAGCATGGTTTATTAATTTCTGTGAAGCAAAAATGAAAAGCTGCTGAAGAACATAATGCAATTTATTGTCTGCTGCAGATCTTGTAGAAATTTAATTAGTGTGCTGTTTGAAGTGTTCTTAACCTGGGATCCCTTCTGGCATTCTTTTAATATGTGTATTTTTTTGTCACTGTAGAAAGAAGCTGAATTATGCCATTATAATCCAACTCCCCTTTGCCACTATAAACATACCAACTCTTGTTTTAACTGAGTTATTAGAAACTCTCATGGGAAGTGGGATTCCAGAAGTCCAAGGCTTCTCAGAGAAGATAATCCTTTCCTTAACTATTGCAGTACTGAATGAATAGAGTAAAAATCAAAGGGAGTAAGAAAATGTAACCAATCAAACTACTGGCATTCTACACCTTTTGCTTTTAAATTGGTGTGAGAGTCTGTTTTATTCTTACTGGTGAAGCTCATTACCAATTGAGAGTTTTCTGTTGCTCAAAGCTTCTGATTTTCACATACCTTTCATTGGTGAATCATTACCCCTTGCAGCTCGGAGTGCTAAAATGCACTTTTAGATTTAATACGTATTTAGATATGCAAGTAGTTGATAATCTTTTAACCAATGACTGGATAAGAACGTTCATTTCTTTTGGAAGAATTTTGATTGGAAAAAGGGAGGCCTCTTTGCTCTTCCTCTTGTCATGAGATTTTGAAATAGCCTTGATATCATTAGCCTGGATTTTGCACCAAGAATAATCATTGTGCTATTATTGTTATTGTTGTGGAATTAATTAGTTTGTAACTTCAGGAAGTCTGAATCCACTATACATGAAATCCTGAATTTGCTGTCTTTTTCCTTCCTGCATCTTCAAAGGTTGCTGGACTTCCACCAAGAGCCTTAACATTGAAATTCATGAAGATTAGTAGTAGTCTGTTTACTTGATACTTTCTAATAAATATGGTAAATTTTTAAGTGTAATCATACTAATATGAAATAAGCCCCCAACTCCATTTAACTTTACAAGCCTCATTCCTTCAGAATTTAGTGATTGGAGATCTTGAAAAGAGAACTTATGTTGGTTTTTATTTTAAAACTCCTAACTTTATTCCTTTTTTTTGTTTTACCTTTTTTACGTGATTTTCAGGTATTCTCAAATATTCAAATTAATATTTCGTGTTTTAGTGTGTGTGTTTGCATGTATCTCTCTCAATCATGGTGCTCCAATCCAATTTGAAGACACATGCAGTTGTTTGCTCTGTTTGTATACGCATTGGATATTCCATTTTAGAAGGTGCTGTGCTGGTAAGAATCTCTAACTCTCATAAGTTGCTACTTGAGGAACACTTTGAAACATTCGGTCACTTTAAGCTTGTTGAGCAGTGAGAATTAATTTCCTCTGAAATCCAAGCTGATGTGATATTTAAAAGGCTGGTATCATTTGAGTGTTGTAATCCACCAAGCAATTATTTTCATATTATTGATGGCACTTTGACACTTGATGTAATAAAGCACTACCAAGAATGTGGATAAAGCTTGCTTCTATGAATTTTGCCAATGTTCTCGGGTATGAGCCTAGCTTGATGCTTAAGTCCATAATGATCCACAATCCTCTGATTTCAGATAAGCCTTCATGACAACTCCATCAAAGTTGTTGAGAGACACCCATTTCTGAGTTAAGTCATTCTAACATGAGAGAAAACTCTGGACTTTTCTGTTGTGCGTGTCCAAACTGGCTCTCAAGGCAAACCAGGTTTACTTGCTTTCTGACTGCTGATTTGAATGACTATTTGGTTACAATGATTCATGATACTCCAAATAAAAATAGGAAATGTAATCTCATGTAACTTCCTTCAGGTTCATGATGATGTCAGGGGCTTGTTGAGGAGGTTGTGTCTGGGTTGCACAGACTGGTCTGCGAGGTCCTAAAACTACTTTGTGATATGGCTGTTGGCTCCAAACTATTTCAATACAACTTTTAAAGGGTATCCTATTATTAAAGGCAAAGAACGCAAGCATTATAATCATTGCTGAGTTGTTATATATTATTACTGAATTGCTTATAATCTTTGCTAACATATGACTTTTGCACAAAATGTGTAATATAACAGCACATTGTTGTCACAACTTGAACTAGCATTAAGCAAAAGCAACTACACGGAATAGGTTTGTAGTATAGATCAACTTATCTGATTTTTATAATGTGGAGGTACTGATGTTGGACTAGGTGGATAAAGTTAAAAATCTCACAACACCAGGTTATAGTCCAACAGGTTTATTTGGAAGTACTAACTTTCAGGGCGCTGCTCCTTTATCTGGTAACTAGTTAGCTGATGAAGGTGCAATGCTCTGAAATCTAGTACTTCCAAATAAACCTGTTGCACTGTAGCCTGCTGTTGTGTGATTTTTAACTTTGGTTTTTATAAGTTCACATAGTTTGACCCCACATAGGTAATTTTCAATTCTAAACTACAGAATTTTTTTTCCCTATTCTTTTCAGTATCCTCCTATTTATTTTCTATGCCCTTGCTTTGTTCACCCTTCCCAACTACATAACCTCTCACTTCTCCATATCATAAACAACAAGGGACCCAAAACTGAAACATATGGAACTCTGCTGGAAACTGCCTTGCATTTGTCAGAAACATCCTTCTACCTTCTAACATTCTTCTTGTTACTGGATCAATTTTGGATCAAATTCTCCACGTTACCATGTGCCTCATGATCTTTAACTTTTTTTTAGCAGTCTACAATGTGTGTACTTGTCAAACATTTGACTAAAATCCATGTAGAGAACATTTATTGCACTACCCCCATCAATCCACCTTGCTACTTCAGAAACATAATTAAGTTAGTAAGATACAACCTTCCCTTAATAAAAACATGTTGAGTTTCCTTGCTTATTCTCCAAGTAATGGTTAAGCCTATTTCTCAGTACTGATTCCAGTAATTTGCTCGCCACCGAAGTCAGAATAACTGGACTAGAATTATTTGGCTAAACCCCTGTACTCTTTTTGAATAATGATGTGATGTTTGCAGACCTTCAATCCTTTGGTACCTCCCCTGTAACCTAACAGTGATTACAAGATAATCTTCAGACGATCTGCTATTCACTGTCTCCCCCTTTAACATCTGAGGAGATGGTTCATCCTGTCCTGATGATTTATCCACCTTCAAGGAGGTCAGTACCTCCACTCTCCTTTCTGCTTATTTTCTGGTATTTTGCACTTCTTTAACTTTCAACATCATGTCTGTCTTGATGACAGAGACCAAATACACTCATCTCTGCATCAGAAGTTACTATATACTTCTCTGATTGGAAAGGATTTACCCTTGATCGGCCTCTTGCTCTGGATATAGTTACTTCACTGCACGTCGTTGTGTACAAAATATCTTTTGAATTTTACGGGGCTTGTTGTTATGAAAATGTGGATGGACTGAGAAATGTGGGTGGAGTGAGAAGCTAGCAGAACTACCTGACAGCACCAAGTATTCTGAGTACGATACAATGTAACACAGCTAGGGTAGTTGGTTGCCTAAAGACAAACAAGTTTGAATTAGGCCAATCAGTTTAAATTATACCCCCCAAAAAAAACCAAACTCCAATCAAGTTTGAATTTAGTATATTGACAATATTAAAAGCTGATGACATAATCTGATGCTTTGGGGGTATAAGACTGGGGAAAATTGAATAGTTGGGGGAGAACTGTCAAAAGACCAACAAGTATAGGCTGCTAGCCAGAACTCTGTAAGGGGTACTTGTTTAGAGAAGGAGTCTGTACAAAGCAAAAAACATCAACATCAACCTGGAGAGCGAATCTTACAAAGGGAAGATTCAACAGCTGCTTGGTTTTGAAATTTGACTTTTGGTAAATCTTAATCGGGGATTTATTGGACTAGCATTATAGAAGGGAAAATAAAAGATAGGTTATAGGAAAGAGTTGTAACTAGTTGTTTGTTAATTACTCTGTTATACTTTAAGAAATAAAGTTGTTAATTTTTACTTGGCCTCTTGGATTTTCACAGATTACTGTACGTGATAAGTCTTCTGTGTTGCTAGTTTAAATTAAGCAGAGGGGTTACTCATGTTTTAACAATATTATTTTTCATTCTCCCTTAGCTTTCCAAATTTCTTTAACTTCATAATACTTTAATCTTTCTCAAGTATTACTTTTTTGAGGCTGTTTTGGCTCTCCGTTTCCTACCCTATCTTGTCCTTTATGCTTCTGGATATCCGAATTATTTTAGATTAGTCATAACCAGCCTCATCTTGGTAGTGACATGTATGACACTGCTTGTAGAATCTCACTTTTGAATGTTTCCTCTGATTTGCCACTGGTGATTTTTCAAGTAGCTGCAGCTAATCCACCTTTTGCCAGATCTGTCAGCTTTAAATGCTTACCAATCCCCAATTTAAACCTCTCTTTCCATGATGATGTTATATCAGAAAATATTATGATTACTATCTCCAAAATGATTATCCACTGATACTTCATCTATTTGCCCAGCTTCACCTTCCTAAAATTAAATGTAGAACTGTAAATTCTCTTTGTGGACTTTGGAGCTGACTAAAAATGTTCTCTTAAAAGCTGTTCAAAGATTGTGCCCTCTTCCCTTTTATACTGATATTTGTGTAATTGTAGTACCTAATTCTTGCCTTATTGTGCATTTTCATAAATTAACATCTGTTTCTTCATTAACTTGGTCACTTCCAGACAGCTTTTTTTTTCTCTCAACATATTCAAAACAATTGTACTGGATAAACCCCTTGGGCCTGATGACTAAGTAGTGAGGGAGGTGTGTGTATGTGTGGTCATCTTTGAAAATTGCAGATTGGCAGGTGCCAAAGGTAACCCTGTTATATGAGGAGGAAAAGTGAAAATGAGAAACTACATCCGTTAGCTCGGCATAATCTTAGGGAAAATATTGGCATTAAAGAATGGTGATTAGAAGTCACATGACACCAGGTTGTAATCCAACAGATTTATTTGAAATCACAAGTTTTTGGAGCACTCCCCTTCATCAGGTTCACCTGTTGGACTATAACCTCGTGTCATGTGACTTCTAACCTTGCCCATTCCAGTCCAACACCGGCACCGACACATCACGATGGATGCAGTAACAGGGCACTTGGGAAATAATTGTGATTTTGGGAAGAGTCCATCAATGTGGATTAAGGAAAGAGTTAACAAACTATTTGGGAGTTTCTTAAGGATTAACTATCAGAGCAAACAAGAGAAACCAGTGCATGTAGTATATTTAAAATTTCCAAAGGCTTTTAATGAGGTCGCATATAAGAGGTTGACAAACACAATGGGAGTACATGGGATTCAGGAACGTGTACTGGGACAGATTGAGAAGAGTAGAAGTTAATAGTTCATTTTCAGACTGGCAGGCTGTGACAGGTTGAGTACTGTAAGGATCAGTGCATGAGAACATGACTATTCATGGTCTATATTAATGATTTAGGTATGGGGATTAAATATAATATTTCCAAGTTTGCAGATGACACAAAAATAGTTGGGAATCAGAGTTCTGAGAAGGATGCAACGATATGTCCAAGAGCCTTGGAGAGGTTATGTGAATGAATGCAGTGTGGAAAAATGTAAGGTTCCCTACTTTGTAGGCAAACCAAGCATGGAATATTTCTTAAAATTGAGAAGCTGAAAAACTTCAAAGGGTCTTGGGTGACTTTGTTTTTTGAGTCACTAATTTTTTGAATGCTGAATAGCAATCAATTAAAAAAGCAAATAGTATATTGGCTTTCAAAACAAAAGGAAGATTTAAGTATCAGAGTGACTTACTGCATTTGCACAGGACCTTGGAGTATTGCATGTGTTTTTGGTCTCCTTATTGAAGGAAATTTGCCGAGGAGATTTTCCTAGAATAGATAGAATGTCCTCTAATTAAAGATTCAAACAACTCAGCTGATTGTTAGAATATAGGTTAGAAATATAAGAGGTGGTCTAATTTAATCATTGTCAGTCCTTTAAGAATTTTGTTGGTAGCTGCAGGTAGGCTGTTTACTTTGGCTAGGGTGGGAGGAGTTTAGTACAGCAGACTCTGTCTGTATTAGAGGTAGGCCATTTAGGACTGAGATGAGGCATTTCATTCACAGTATGATATTGTAAACATCAGAACTTTTACTAATTGTTCAGAGTTATTGCTGCTTCCTTCAATCTATCTGGAATAAACTGTTAAGGGAAGAAGACCAACTGTTATTTGGAATTGAAAGCAATTAGCTGTGCCTGGGAAGTCATCGAAGCTACATGAACAAATCTGTTTCAACAACTGCTTGATAACTGACTGCCTTATGCCACAAGGACAAATTAATTTGGACAAAAGAATTTAAGGAATAAATAGTGAAACAGCTGTGTCCTCAAATAGACAGTTGATGCCTAATGTAATAAAGAAGCTACTTCTGATAAGAAGGCAAGCTGCAGACTTGATGACTCCAGAGCAGTAGTCAATATATTGGATGAAAGAATGTAAAGGATCGTCAATGATTTCATAGCGTAAACTTGAAGGACAGAAACTTTCTTAAAAACTTAACTCCGGGGTTCTTTAGCAGCAGAACTTCAAAGAACAACACGGCACAAGGATCAAAGCCTGGACATCCAGAGACAGATACTTGGTTGCAATCATAGCTAAATTCCACCATTAATTAGGTACTAGCCAAGTTGGATTGAGACTTCACTTGCTTACTTGAGGGGTCTTGTTTTGGTTGTTCTGTGCAATAAGGTTTAACTGTATTTCAGTATTGATTGTCTGAAATTTCTTTTAATAATCAACGTTGTGTATGTGCGCCTAAGTGCATAAAGACAAACTGGTGAAGATGAATAAAGCTGAACATGGTAACGAAACTTGCTAAAAATCAGTGTCCAAGTTCACATGATCAATAACAACTTAGAGTACACCTGTTATTTCACTTGTACATTGTGTCATACATGTTTAAATTATAGGTAAATACTGTTGATTATGAAACCGTAAGTGGTGATTATTCATGAGATTTTGGTCATTTCACACCAAAGCATTATGGGATTTCTTTTTGTACTTGGAGTGCTAACCAGTAGCATTTCTTGAATGGCAAGCAAATTGCAGGATTCACGAGGTAGAGTAGGATAGCACAATGTTCACGTGTTTTATCACATTTCTCTCTATCAAATAATGAGCAGTGTTAAAACAGAAGGTGAATCATCCCAAATTCTGTTCTGGTTGTGGAATGAATGTGTAAAATGAACCTGACATAATTGAGGGGGCAGATCAGCCACTATCGAAGTGAATGGCAGAACAAGCTGTAGGATTAAATTCCTGATAAAAGGCTTATGCCCAAAACACCGATTCTCCTGCTCCTTGCATGCTGCCTGACCTGCTGTGCTTTTCCAGCCCCAAACTCTCGACCTTGATCTCCAGCATCTGCAGTCCTCACTTTCTCCAGGTAGGATTAAATTGTCTGCTTCTGAATTCAAGTATAAATATAAAGTGGTAACATATCAATATGTTTGTAACCTCAACTCCACATAGCCATAATTTTGTAAACAGAAAAATGAATAAATAAATAATCCTCTCACTTAGTTGTTAATTAGAGACAGTTTGGTGATAAATGTGACCAGCAAGTTCAAAGTCTGGACTCGGCTTAACAATTTATTTGATGAAGCCTATTGTAATATGGTATTGGACTAGCAACTAGGATGAAATGCTGCCTTTATTGGTCATAGGAGTTGGGAGATTATGCTGTGGCTGTACAGGTCATTGGTTAGGCCAATTTTAGAATATTGTGTGCAATTCTGGTCTCTGTCCAATAGGAAACGTGTAGGCAAGTTATGAAACTTGAAAGGGTTCGGAAAAGATTTACAGGGATATTGCCAGGGTTGGAGGGTTTGAACTATAGGGAGAGGCTGAATAGGCCGGGGCTGTTTTCCCTGGAGAGTCAGAGACTGAGGGGTGACCTTTTATTGAGGTTTATAAATCATGGGGGAACATGTATAGGCTTGTTTCCCTCCATTGGGAGAATCCAGAACTAAAGGTTTAGGGTGAGAGGGGAAAGGTTTAAAAGGGATCTAAGGGGCGATTCTTCTTTTCATTCAGAGGGTGGTGTGTGTATGGAATGAGCTGCTAAAAGAAGGGACACTGGGACAATTACAACATTTTTTAAAAGGCATCTGGATGGGTATATGTATAGGAGGGATTTGAGTGAAGTGCTGGAAAATGGGGATAGATTTAATTTGGGATATCTGGTCGGCTTGGATGGAGCGTCTGTTTCTATGCTGTACATCTCTGACTGAATATCTAGCTGAATTAAAGGGAGCTAGTGCTAACTTAGCTACAACGAAAGTGTAGTAAGTCTTTGGAATTCTTTGCCATAGAAGGATATGGAGTTTGCTATGGAATTAGTGGTTGAATTTGCTTAAGATTGTGGTCATTGTTTTTTCTGCACATTGAAAACATTAAAGGACATGGAGATGGTACTTGATTGAGATTATGAATTATCATCTCCCTGAACGGCAATGCAGGTTCAAAGGGCTGATTAACTTCCTCTTCAATTCCTTGTTCTATTTTCAATTTTGATTTTTCACCATCAACTTTTTGTCACTTTAATTTTTTTTGTGTTCCACTTACAACAAACCCACCTCTTATACTTTTCTTATCCACCCTCTTCCTTTTATTTACTTTTAAATGTATTGGAAGTGTAGGTCTGACTAAATGTCTCAACCTAAATGTGAACTCCCTTTACAGACGCTGCTGACTCTGCTGCATTTTCATTCTTCCTTATTTGAGATTTACTACATTCACAGTAATGAGCTTTTGTCTCAAACTGTTGTCTTCTGTTTAACCTCTGTGCTTGCTGACCTCCATTGGCCTCCCCGTACAACCAACCCAATTGATAATAGTTAATCAAACGTTGGACTTAACTGGTGCATGCTAACTGTTGGCAACTGGCAGCATACTGTTACTTCTCAGAGCAAAGGTAACAATATGTTTTTTATTTTGGGTAATATCTAATCTCATTTTGAGATATTACATCTTTTCATGTACAAGTGCATTTATTTTAATATGATTTCAAAGGTTTCCTTAAGAGAACTTGTCAACATCTCTTCGGAGAATGAGCCACAAGTGTCGGTGCTGGGTTCACTAATTTTCATCATTTTATATAAATGATTTTGGATGTGGACATAAGAGATATAGTTAGTAAGTTTGGAGGTGTAGTGTACAGCAAAGAAGGTTACCTCCGATTACAATGGGATGTTGATTAGATGGGCCAGTGGGCTGAGGAGTGGCAGATAGAGTTCAATTTGGATAAATGCGAGGTGCTGCATTTTGGGAAAGCAAATCAGACCAGGACTTATGCACTTAATGGTATGGTCCTCAGGAGAGTTGCTGAACGAGGAGACCTTGGAATGCAGGTTCATAGCTCCGTGAAAGTGGAGTCGCAGGTAGATACGATAGTGAAGAAGGTGTTTGATATGCTTTCCTTTATTGGTCAGAGAATTGAATACAGGAGCTGGGAGGTCATGTTGCAGCTGTACATGACATTGGTTAGGCCACTTTTGGAATATTGCGTGCAATTCTGGTTTCCTTCCTATCAGAAGGATGTTTTGAAACTAGAAAGGGTTAAGAAAAGATTTACAAGGAAGTTGCCAGGCTTGGAGGATTTGAGTTATAGGGAGAGGCTGAATAGCTGGAGCTGTTTTTCCTGGAGCGTTGGAGGCTGGAAGGTGACCTTATAGAGGTTCTCAAAATCTTATGGGACATGGATAGGATAAATAAACAGTCTTTTCCCTGGTGGGGTGGGGGAGTCCAGAACTAGAGGACGTAGGTTTAGGGTGAGAAGGAGAAAGATATAAAAAGGACCATGTCTTGACACAGCGTTTTTGAGAACCATGAATTGACACAGCTTCAAGTTAGACTGCATCAACCTTGCACAGATCTGATATATTAATTCATTTTGTATTCTCTGAGCAAATGAATCAAGTTGAGTTTGTATTCTGTAGGCCCATGGACATTTGATGACTTATCAACTGTGGCTGTAGTGTCTCCTCCCTGCACAGTAGCTTTTATTTGGCATTTCTCCATTGTAAATTTCCATCTCTGGGAAATAATGCAGTCCCTAATCTCCCTTACCTGTTCTGCTAATTTTGTCAAATTTAATCCAAAATGAATCTATTTGCTAAACGTCATAATTGCTTAGCAGCATATTTTTACGGAATGATGAACTTTATTTTAAAAAAATTGCTCCTATCTAAAACATTTTAGTGGAGATCCAGAACAGTCTGCAATATTGGAAATAGCAAACTTGCAGAACTATGAGAGCACCCAGTTAATCCATCTTTGTATTTGTTGGTTAAGGAATAACTTAAAGTCCAGCATACTGCAAAAAAAATCACCTGTGCTTCTTGAGAAAGTACCATTGAATATTAGGCTGACCTGAGGGGGCAAACAATCTCTCTCTTTAATGTCTTGCCTAAAACTTTACACTTCCAGTTGTGCTGCACACCCTCTGATCTCATCTCTGGAAATTCCTGCCTGTTCTTATCCAGGTTTCTTTTGAAAAGCACATTATCATTCAAATCAGTTTTGCTGGAGTTAGTTTGTATACTGCATATCATTCTAGGGAGGAGCTTTTAATCTTTAATCCGTTAATCTTTCTTGTTAAACTGCGTAGTTTGACATTCGGTGATACACAACATTAAAGTTCCTTGAACAAGCAACAGATATTTTCCCAGTGATTCACACTGTGAACTCGATCAATCTTTTTGGAATAGCACTTCTATTTACCCTGTGTGTAATGAGTACTGATCTTGCTTAAGCTGTTCACACTTTTTTTCCTTTAAAAAGGTGAAAAAGAGAAAATGAGTCATTGCTAAAACACCCGTGGGAATGTAATTGTTTACCAAGGGCAGGAGGCAAGAATTGACTAGCTGCTGCCATTCTATAGAAATGACACACATTAATTCACCCTCAGTTGGCCTCAGGGTGTGTTTTGTTGTCTTTTTTTCCCATAGCACAGTTACATTACCAGCTCCAGTTTCTCCTTTAGCCATAGATCCAAGCATGGCTGAGAATCGGGTCAGAGATGGGGGGAGGACAAAAAGACACTCTCTGTTCATTGCAGTACCAGTTTTATAATCAATCCTGTTCAACATTACCTGGAACAAAGCTGAATATTCAAAGACTTTAAAAGCATTTTTTTGTATAATATGCTGAAAAATGCCCAGCGTCAGAATGATGTGTGTTGGCGAATGGCAGTAGCATAAAATAGCAGTGGGTTATTCTCTAGTGCCACACCCAAGTTGGGGCTATTCTTCATGCCTAAAACATTGATTCTCCTGCTCCTCAGACACTGCTTGACCTGCTGTGCTTTTCCAGTGCCGCACATTTCAACTCTGATCTCCAGTATCTGCAGTCCTTCTTCCTCCTCTTTTTCATTTGTCACCTTGTTAATTTGTACATTTTCAGTCTGGCAGGCTGTCCACATCACCTAATGCTTGTATGTGCACATCCACCTGTGATAAATTCTATATCTGAGCAACGTGTGAATGCTCGTTTTTGTGTGCATAGCAGGTCTTTATTGTATCCTAATCCATGCTTTGACTCTGGCTTCCAGCTCTCTTTCTAGCAACTTTTTAAAATTATAGTTAGTTTTTGTGGTCTACACCCTTGT
This sequence comes from Hemiscyllium ocellatum, assembly GCF_020745735.1. Taxonomy (NCBI): domain Eukaryota; kingdom Metazoa; phylum Chordata; class Chondrichthyes; order Orectolobiformes; family Hemiscylliidae; genus Hemiscyllium; species Hemiscyllium ocellatum. Next base: position 25,222,606 of record NC_083434.1, read on the forward strand.
TGAACAAATCAAGCATGATTGGTGTGCATGAAACACATGTCATCAAACGCTGAACGATTGAACAGAACAAACAACAATACAGCACTGGAACAGGCCCTTCAGCCTTTCAAACTAGTACACTACATTTTGCCCTTCCATGCTTAAACTGTCTTTATTTACAGGATCTGTATCCTTCTATTCCCTTCCTATTCATATATTTGTCCAGCTGCTTCTTGAGTAAAAAATGAGGTCTGCAGATGCTGGAGATCACAGCTGCAAATGTGTTGCTGGTCAAAGCACAGCAGGCCAGGCAGCATCTCAGGAATAGAGAATTCAACGTTTCGAGCATAAGCCCTTCATCAGGAATAAGAGAGAGAGCCAAGCAGGCTAAGATAAAAGGTAGGGAGGAGGGACTAGGGGGAGGGGCGATGGAGGTGGGATAGGTGGAAGGAGGTCAAGGTGAGGGTGATGGGCCGGAGTGGGGTGGGGGCGGAGAGGTCAGGAAGAGGATTGCAGGTTAGGAGGGCGGTGCTGAGTTGAGGGAACCGACTGAGACAAGGTGGGGGGAGGGGAAATGAGGAAACTGGAGAAATCTGAATTCATACCTTGTGGTTGGAGGGTTCCCAGGCGGAAGATGAGGCGCTCCTCCTCCAGCCGTCGTGTTGTTGTGTTCTGCCGGTGGAGGAGTCCAAGGACCTGCATGTCCTCGGTGGAGTGGGAGGGAGAGTTAAAGTGTTGAGCCACGGGGTGATTGGGTTGGTTGGTTCGGGCGGCCCGGAGGTGTTCTCTGAAGCGTTCCGCAAGTAAGCGGCCTGTCTCACCAATATAGAGGAGGCCACATCGGGTGCAGCGGATGCAATAGATGATGTGTGTGGAGGTACAGGTGAACTTGTGGCGGATATGGAAGGATCCCTTGGGGCCTTGGAGGGAAGTGAGTGTGGAGGTGTGGGCGCAAGTTTTACATTTCCTGCGGTTGCAGGGGAAGGTGCCGGGGGTGGAGGTTGGGTTGGTGGGGGGTACAACGTATCATCCGCCGGCATTTCCGCCACCTCCAAACGGACCCCACCACCAAGGATATATTTCCCTCCCCTCCCCTATCAGCGTTCCGCAAGGACCACTCCCTTCGTGACTCCCTCGTCAGATCCACACCCCCCACCAACCCAACCTCCACCCCCGGCACCTTCCCCTGCAACCGCAGGAAATGTAAAACTTGTGCCCACACCTCCACACCACTTCCCTCCAAGGCCCCAAGGGATCCTTCCATATCCGCCACAAGTTCACCTGTACCTCCACACACATCATCTATTGCATCCGCTGCACCCGATGTGGCCTCCTCTATATTGGTGAGACAGGCCGCTTACTTGCGGAACGCTTCAGAGAACATCTCCGGGCCGCCCGAACCAACCAACCCAATCACCCCGTGGCTCAACACTTTAACTCTCCCTCCCACTCCACCGAGAACATGCAGGTCCTTGGACTCCTCCACCGGCAGAACACAACAACACGACGGCTGGAGGAGGAGCGCCTCATCTTCCGCCTGGGAACCCTCCAACCACAAGGTATGAATTCAGATTTCTCCAGTTTCCTCATTTCCCCTCCCCCCACCTTGTCTCAGTCGGTTCCCTCAACTCAGCACCGCCCTCCTAACCTGCAATCCTCTTCCTGACCTCTCCGCCCCCACCCCACTCCGGCCTATCACCCTCACCTTGACCTCCTTCCACCTATCCCACCTCCATCGCCCCTCCCCCTAGTCCCTCCTCCCTACCTTTTATCTTAGCCTGCTTGGCTCTCTCTCTTATTCCTGATGAAGGGCTTATGCTCGAAACGTTGAATTCTCTATTCCTGAGATGCTGCCTGGCCTGCTGTGCTTTGACCAGCAACACATTTGCAGCAGCTGCTTCTTGAGTCCAGCTTTGTGTCTGCTTCCACCACCTTTTCTGACAACACATTCCAGGCACTCACCACCCTTTGAACGAAAAATTGGCTTAGCACATTTCTTTTAAACTTGCCCCCTCGTACATGAAACCTGTGTCTCCAAGTAATTGACCTCTCCAGCCTAAGGAAAAGCCTCATACTTTCCATTCTATCTGTGCCATTCACAATCTTGTAAACTTTTTTCAGCTTTCCCCTTATCTCCTGCATTCCAGTGAAAACAAACCCAGTCTATCCATCTTTTCTTCATAGCTAAAGTCTCCCATACCAGGCAACACTCTCTTCAACCTTTTCTGTACCCACTCCAAAGCGTCTCCAACCTTCTGGTAATTTGGTGACCAGAACTGTATGCAATATTCCAAGAGTGGCCTAACTAAAGTTCTATAAAGCTGCAGGAAAATTATACTTTATGCCCCTTCCAATGAAGGCAAGCATGCCAAAAACCTTTTTTTTACTACTTTATCTACCTGTGCTGCCACCTTCAGTGATCTTTGCACCTGCACATGTAGGTCACCCTGGATATCAATACTTCTACGGTTCTGCCATTAACTGTATAATTTCCACTTGTACTTGAGCTTCCAAAATGCATCACCTCACATTTGTCCGGATTAAACTCCACTTGCCATTTTCTTTTTGCCCATGCCTCTAACTGATCTATATCCTGCCGTATCCTCTGACAATACTTCACACTTTTCGCAACTCCACCAATCTTTGTATCATTCGCAAACTTACTAATTAGACCAACTATATTTTCCTCCAAGTCATTTACGTGGATCATGAACAGCAGAGGTCCCAGCATTGATGCCTGTGGAAAACACCAAAGAGTCACAGCCCTCCATTCTGAAAAGCATCTTCCACCTCTCTCCTCTGTCTCCTATGACTGAGCCAGTTCTATCCATCTTGCTAGTTCACCCATCCAATACCATGTGACTTCATCTTTCATACCAGTTATGAGGGATCTTGTCAAAGGCTTTTTTGAAGTTTGTGTAGACAACATCAACTGCTTTTCTCTCATCAATCATCTTTGTCACCTCTTCAAAAAACTCAATCAAGTTAATGAGGCAGAACCTTCCCCACAAAAATACATGCTGTTAATCACAAATACGTTGATTTGCTTCTAAATATGTGCAGACCTTGTCGCTGAGAATCTTTCCAATAATTTCCCTATCACTGAGGTGAGACTCACTGGCCTGTAATTTCCAGGATATCCCTGCTACCCTTTTAAACAACGGGATAATATTGGCTATTCTTTGGTCCTCTGGGACCCCACCTATGGCCAAAGATGTCTGTCAATTTGTTCTCTTGCCTCCCTCAATATTCTGAGAGAAATCCCATCAGGACCTGGAGACTTAGCTACTTGATTCTTTTTAGGATGGACAAGACCTCTTTCTTTGTTAATAGCATCTTGGCTTAGAAACCTTGACACTCGCTTCCTGAGATCATCCTCCACCAATTCCTTCTCTTTGGCGAATACTCCATTAGCTGGCTTGACTCAACCAAGAGACTGAGGCTGGAAACTTGGTGAGTTAGAATTCTGATCCTTACTAGATGGTGGGGGTGGGTGGGCATGTGTGCGCACATGCGGAAGGCAGTTGTTGCAGGGAGTAGAAAACAAGACAAAAGCTACTGCTGTCTTAACATTCTGTGTGAAAGAGAATTGTGTCAGGACTACTGGGACTGTTGAAACTCACCCACTGATTAAGACAGTGAAGCATCAGACATTAGGAACACTAGTAGACTATTCAGCTTACTGAGCCTGTTCCAAACAGATCTTTTTTGTTTTCAAATTTGCTACCTTACCAGTTTTGTACTGACTTTTTAAACCGACCTAATCAAATGTTGCATTCCTCAAATTTGAAATTACCCATTAACCTAGTTTTATGAAGAAAAGAATTCCAGATTCACATTACCTTTTTTATGTGAAATATTGCTTTCTCACTTCACCCTGAAAGATCTAGGAATAATTTTGAAGTGTTTCTTTTTTTTTTCCTGATCTCCCCACTCTACTTACTAGTTTTTACAATCTATTGGTATTTCCATTTGAAACACCAATCTTGATTGTTCAGATGTTGTGTTTTTCAGCATGTTGCAGGAGGCTTTTCAATAGAAAGGCTTTTTTCCCCAGATACTGGTTGTTCTAAGGTGGTTTGTACAAACTTGACTTTCATATATCAGTGAATCCAAATTGAAATAACTCCACAGAGTTTGGTATCCCGTTATCATATTAACTTTTATTTACATAATGCATGACACTTGACACTGGTCTGGCTTCCTTAGCAAGCTCAGAGAGTGAACAGGACCTCTGATACTCCTATTTATATCTGTCAGCCAGGACTCCTTCATTGGGGTTTAAACCTGGTTCAATCAGGGAACCCATTCTGTGAGGTCCACCTGGCTGACCTTGTTGTAATCACAACACAAATAATTCCTTACGGTAGTATGTGTGCTATGAATGATGACTGAGCAGGGTCAGGGAGGAAGAAGAATCAGACGTGGTTTGTCTTAGTAGGTAGCAGAGGCCCAGCCGGTTTTTGTAAACTTGATGCTCTCCTTTTTCATGTAGATTTAATGTGTTTGAAGGTGGATGCTCAAAAACATTACTGTACTAGAAGAGTTAATGTGCATATCAACCTAGTGTAGCCATGCATTCCATGGTCGGAACTATGTAGCTCATTACATTTTCCCATAGACAACTTCTAATCATTTTTTTGTGGAATGTTGGTGTCACTGGCAAAACTACAAGTTCCTGCTTACCCACAGTGGCCCTGGAAGATAGTTACCTTGAATTACTGCAGTCCATCAAGTGGAAATATAGCTACAGTACTATTAGAAAAGGAAATGCAAGATTTTGACACTGCAACAGTGAAAAAAATAACAATTTGTAGTTTCAAGTCTGTGTGATGTACAGCTTGAAGGGGAATTGCAGGTGGTTGCATTCAGATACATGTGCCACTCCTGTGCTTCTAGTCGATAGGTGGTGCTTCTAGCGATTTTTCAGGAGCAATGGCAAGTTGCTGCAATACATCTTGTGTGTAAAAAATGAGGTCTGCAGATGCTGGAGATCACAGCTGAAAATGTGTTGCTGGTTAAAGCACAGCAGGTTAGGCAGCATCCAAGGAATAGGAAATTCGATGTTTCGGGCATAAGCCCTTCATCAGGAATCCTGATGAAGGGCTTATGCCCGAAACGTCGAATTTCCTACATCTTGTGTGTAGTCTGCATCAGTGGTGGGTGTGGTGTCTATTGGGCAGCCTGCTCTGTCCTCTGATGCTGAACATTTTTAGGGTTTTTGAAGCCACATTCATCTTGATAAGTGGAGGATGCATGCCTTGTGGACAAGCCTTGAAGCGTGGAGTATGGAAGGTGAATTTTGTCAAATTTCCCAATCCCTGATCTGCTTTAATAGGCATAACAATCATATCATTGGTCCAGTTCAATTTCTGTTCCATGATAACACCAGGACCTTGATGGTGATGGGCAGTGCTGGTGAATATCAGAAGAACATTTCTCTTTTTTTTTGAGATGGTTTCTAACCTTGTGTGGTCCAAATATTTCTTGCCACTTAAGACCAAGCGAAAATGTTTGTCCAAATCATGGTGCATATAGAAAAAGATGCTTTAGAATCTGAAAAGTCATAAATGGTTCTTAACACAGTGCAATAGTCATCAAATATTTCCACTTGCATCCTTTTTTAAGATGGAAAGGGGGTCATTGTGGAAGCAGCTGATGACAGTTGGGCTTATGATGCTACCCTGAGAAAATTTTACAGTGATGTGTTGGGAATTTCACTCATCATCTTTGGCTTATCACACATACAGCTCTCCTGAGAGGCAAGTCACACTTTTTTAACTTTGTACATCATGAATTGATTGCCATCTATAAACAAACTTTCTGGATCTCAATTTGCTGGCATCCATGAAATGTGGATGTGTTACTTTCAAATTTTTTAAAAATTTTGAATGTCAGTGACTGTGGGAGATTTGAACCATGTGTTGACCTACCAATCTTAAGGAAAAAAAACAACATATTTACTTTGCAAGTGGAATTCCTAGAAGTTTCCCTTTGTCAGGATCCTTGCATTTAAAATTTCTTGAAGTAGATTTGGAGTGTACACAGTTTTTGTTACAAATGCAATTTACAAAAGGTCAGATGAATCAACAAGAAAGTAAGTCTTCAGTTTACTTTCTCACATTTCAGTTCCATTTGCTTAAATGTAGTATTTTAAACCTCATTGTGAAGTCACAATCCTGTGTGCTGAATCTGCACAACTTGTGTGTAAATGTGTATGATATTGTTAACTTGCACAACTTCAATTTATCTCCTCCTTGAAATGTCAGTTGGACAGGATACTTTGCAAACACTTGCTTTTCCTTCAGTTGGCAGCTAAATGATTGAAAATTGTTTGCCATGGTATCTGGCAGCCCTTTTTAAGGAACATTTTTGAACTGATTTGATATTTACTATTAACCTATAAATTACATACAATGCAGCTTTTGTGATGAAACCGGTGATTCAAACACACTGAGCAGGAATTGCCAAATGCCCATTTCATTTAATGTCTTTCATTTTAAATCCAGAAATTCTGTTGTCCTGCTAATTTTAAACACACGTGTGGACAAATGAAGTTTGAAACTGAGGTTTGATGCATTTCTATGAGATGAGGGTTAATCATGCATTATGAAAATAAGCCAGATGTATTTTAAGACGCAGATTAGTCACGATCTACTTGGCCAAAAAAAGTTTGAGGAAATGAACTTCTCTTCCTATATTTCTACGTTGCAACATTTGTAATAGCTGCTGGATTTCAGGAAGTGTTCAAAATGCAGTTGTCTGTTCAAAGCAAGGGCCTCATTATACTCTTTTTGATTTGCATTGTTTTTTTGTTATGAATCTCCTTTTTAAATGTCATAAAAGTTTGAACAGGATGAAATTAGGGAACTTGGAGGAAAAATATTAGCATGTAACAACAGTGGAAATCTTTTAAAATTTTCAGGAGCAATATCTTGTGAAGAAAAGTAAAATTAGGGCAAATTTCTTTCTTTTTAGCCACAGGTTAAGAAAACGTTTAGCACTCTTGCCTTCATTGCTCAGAACATTGAATATAGGAGTTGGGATGTCATGTTGAGGTTGTACAGGACATTAGTGAGACGACTTCTGGAGCAGTGTCCAGTTCTAGTTGCCCTGTTTATAGGAAGGATAATATTAAACTGGAGAGGGTTCAGAAAAGATTTACCAGGATGTTGCTGGAAATGGAGGGTTAGAGTTATAAGGAGAGGCTGGATAGGCTGTGACGTTTTTCACTGGAGCATAGATGATTGAGAACTGAGCTTAGAGAGGTTTATAAAATCATGATGGATATAGATAAGGTAAATGGCAGGTGTTTTCTCCCTAGGGTGGAAGATTTCAAAACTAAGGAACAAAACTAAGATGGATGAGCTTGAGGCTCTTTTGGAAATTGGTAGATGCAATATTGTGGGGATAACTGAGATGTGGCTTCAAGTGGACAGGGCCTGGGAAATGAATATTCAAGGCTACACATGCTTTCGTAAGGACAGACTGACTGGCGGAGGGGGTGGGGTGGCCATGTTGGTCAGGGAGGATATTCAGTCCCTTGCGCAGGGGGACCTAGAATCAGGGGATGTAGAGTCAGTGTGGATAGAGCTGAGAAATTCTAAGAGTAAAAAGACCCTCTTGGGAGTTATCTACAGGCCTCCAAACTGTAGTCTGGATGTCAAATGTAATTTGAATCAGGAGCTGAAATTGGCCTGTCACAAGATGTTAATGCAGTTGTTATGGGGGATTTCAACATGCAGGTAGACTGGGAGAATCAGGATGGTATTGGACCTCAAGAAAGAGACTTTGTGGAGTGCCTCCGAGATGGATTCTTAGAACAGCTGGTGCTGGAGCCTACTAGCATCTGGTATTGTTCAACGAACCAGAATTGATCAGGGACCTCGAAGTGAAGGAGCCATTGGGAAGTAGTGACCATAATACAATAAGCTTCAATCTGCAATTTGAGAGGGAGAGGGTACAATTGGAAGTGACAATATTTCTGTTGAACAAAGGGAACTATGGAGCTATGAGGGAGGAGCTGGCAATGGTGCAATACCTTAGCAGGGATGACAGTGGAGGAACAATGGCAGATATTTCTGTGTATAATGCAGAAGATGCACGATCAGTTCATTCCAAAAAGGAGAAAAGATCCTAGGAGGAGGCATGGGATGCCGTGGCTGTCGAGGGAAGTTAAGAAAAATATAAAGTAAAAAGAGAAAAAGTATAACATAGCAAAGATAAGTGGGAAAACGGAGGACTGGGAAGCTTTTAAAGAACAACAGAGGATTACTAAGAAGGAAATATGCAGAGAAGAAATGAGGCACGAAGGTAAACTGGCCAATAATATAAAGGAGGATAATAGCAGCTTTGTTTAGCTATGTGAAAGGCAAAAAAAGGTTAAGACGAAAATTGGGCCCTTGGAGATAGAAACAAGGGAATATATTACGGGAAACAAAGAAATGGCAGAAGAATTGAATTGGTACTTCAGATCTGTGTTCACTGGGGAAGATACAAGCAATCTTCCCCAGGTAACAGTGGCTGAAGGACCTGTACTTAAGGGAATTTATATTTGCCAGGAATTGGTGTTGGAGAGACTGATGGATCTGATGGTTGATAAGTCCCCGGGGCCTGATGGTCTACATCCCAGGGCACTGAAGGAGGTGGCTCGAGAAATCCCGGATGCATTGGTGATTATTTTGCAGAGATCGATAGATTTGGGATCAGTTCCTGCGGATTGGAAGGTGGCTAATGTTGTACCACTTTTTTTTAAGAAAGGTGGGAGAGAGAAAGCAGGAAATTTATAGACCAGTTAGCCTGACCTCAGTGGTGGGAAAGATGCTGGAGTCTATTATAAAGGATGAAATTACGACACATCTGGATAGGAGTAACAGGATAGGTCAGAGTCAGCATGGATTTATGAAGGGGAACTCATGCTTGACTAATCTTCTGGAATTTTTTGAGGATGTAACTCTGAAGATGGCCGAGGGAGATCCTGTAGATGTAGTGTACCTGGACTTTCAGAAAGCTTTTGATAAAGTCCCCCATAGGAGGTTAGTGAGTAAAATTAGGGTGCATGGTATTGGGGGCAAAGTACTAACTTGGATTGAAAGTTGTTTGGTTTATAGGAAACAAAGAGTAGTGATAAATGGCTCCATTTCAGAATGGCAGGCAGTGACCAGTAGGGTACCGCAGGGATCAGTGCTGGGACCGCAGCTTTTTACAATATACGTTAATGATATAGAAGATGGTATTAGTAATAAGATTAGCAAATTTGCTGATGATACTAAGCTGGGTGGCAGAGTGAAATGTGAAGAGGATGTTAGGAGATTACAGGGTGACTTGGACAGGTTAGGAAACTGGTCAGATGCATGGCAGATGCAGTTTAATGAGGATAAATGTATGGTTATCCACTTTGGTGGCAAGAACAGGAAGGCAGATTACTACCTAAATGGAATCAATTTAGGTAAAGGGGCAGTACAAAGAGATCTGGGTATTCTTGTACACCAGTCAATGAAGGTAAGCATGCAGGTACAGCAGGTAGTGAAGAAGGCTAATAGTATGCTGGCCTTCATAACAAGAGGGATTGAGTATAGAAGCAAAGAGGTGCTTCTGCAGCTGTACAGGGCCCTGGTGATACCACACCATGAGTACTGTGTGCAGTTCTGGTCGCCAAATTTGAGGAAAGACATTCTGGCTATTAAGGGAGTGCAGCGTAGGTTCACGAGGTCAATTCCTGGAATGGCGGGACTACCTTACACTGAAAGACTGGAGGGACTGGGCTTGTATACCCTTGAGTTTAGAAGACTGAGAGGGGATCTGATTGAGACATATAAGAATATTAAAGGATTGGATACTCTAGAGGCAGGAAACATGTTTCCGCTGATGGGTGAGTGCCGAACAAGAGGACACAGCTTAAAAATACAGGGTAGACCATTTAGGACAGAGATGAGGAGAAACTTCTTCATCCAGAGAGTGGTGGCTTTGTGGAATGCTCTGTCCCAGAGGGCAGTGGAGGTCCAGAATCTGGATTCATTTAAGAAAGAATTGGATAGAGCTCTCCAGGATAGTGGAATCAAGAGTTATGGAGTTAAGGCAGGAACAGGATAATGATTAACGATGATCAGCCATGATCATTGAATGTGCTGCAGGCTTGAAGGGCAGAATGGCCTACTCCTGCACCTATTGTCTATTGTTTTTAAGGTGAGAAAAGAAAGATTTTTAAAAAAAGACATATGGGGCAATTTTTTTTACAATGGTTAGTGTGGAATGAACTTCCAGAGGAAGTGGTGAATGCAAGCACAGTTACAACATTTTAAAAAGTGTTTGGATAAGTACATGAATAAGAAAGGCTGAGAGGGAGATGGACCAAGAACAGGCAGGTGTGACTAATTTAATTTGGGAATATGGTCAGAAGGTCAGCTTCCTAAAGAAGGGCTTATGCCTGAAATGTCGATTCTCCTGCTCCTTGGATGCTGCCTGACCTAATGTGCTTTTCCAGCAACACATTTTTCAGATATGGTCAGAAGGGACTGGTTGGACTGAAGGGTCTGTTCCCATGCTCTTTGACTCTATGACTTTAAAGGGCACGTACTAACTATATGGACAGTACAAATGAGAATGGTGAAAGGTAATGCAAAACGTTTAAGAAAGAAATCAGTATAGTTATGAAAATTTAAGTAGAATTGCTACATGAAAATAACAAATATTAAGTAAGCAATGTTAGACATAAAGGACAAACATTAAGTTATGATCAGTAAAGAATATATGGGCTAAAATCTGAAGTGTCAGAAACATTGCTTAGTTTTTTTTTAAACCAGCAATATTAGCAGATTGGGATTAAAGAAGAAACTGAACATTTTAACATAAGTTGGAGGGAAAGCTTGGTAAACCTACAGGCTCTGATGGACTACATCAATCAGGGACCTTTGGACATGCTTCCAGATATTGAGTAAAATGGAGCAAAGGCAGTAGAGAACACAATTTGACTTGAACAGATGGACATCTGCAAAAATGAAAGACAAATGTGATGACTACTTGTTAGTGGATGCAAGATGCACCTTGAAGCCCCATACATGCAAATTACACATCGGCAGTTATCCAAACCCTTAGTCTATTTGCAAATTCAAACATGGACATGCATGACAGCAACTGTTGAAAAATATTGTGTGAAATGAGAATTTCTAGCCGGTATCCACAGTAGCAGAGAAACTGTTGTATCTCTACAATTGGAAGCTTGTATGACTTTCAGGAATAGAGGAGTTTCTCTGATGCTATGGATGCTGGGACAAGAATACAAAACCCAAAAAGCTGGAAACTGCACCAGGCATAAGGATCCTCATTTGTGGACTGGCAGGTTCACTTGCAAAACCGGACATTGGTCTCTTGAGGTGTGACCCTGAACAGCTTGGAATGTAAATAATTATGGAGATGATAATGTGGTAGTGATACTCGGCTGCAAAGAACCACATTTCACCCCTCTGCAAAGAACCACAACCACACAGAATGAGGAATGAGAAGTCTGCAGTAATGGCTGTCAATAATATTTCTTTGCTGGAGATTGGATGTGGGGTGTTCTAAAAGTTCAATCACTAAGTGTAGGAATCACTGCCCCGCTAGTATTTATTGTCTATCCCTATTTGCCACTGAAGGTGATGAGCTGCCAACTTAAACTGCTGCAGTCTGTGTAGTGTAGGTACACTCATAGTGTTACTGGGTGGAGGGAGAAAGAGTTTCAGCATTTGGCACTGAAGGAATGGTGATATGTTTATAAGTTGGGAGGTGTGTGACTTGAAGGGGAACTTGCAGGTTGGCATTCCCATGCAATTCCTGTTTTTGTTCTTCCAAGGAGTAGAGGTTGCACGTATAAAGAGTTTTGGCGTTGTTGCAAAACGTCTTGTAGATGGTACACAAGTGATTGGTAGTGGAGTGAATGACTGAAGGCGTTTTACATGAGGCACTGAACAAATGGGCTGCTTTGACTTGGATTAAGTCACCTGCAGGATTGGTGGTAGCATTATCATGGTTTCCAGATGCAGGAGCAGCAACAATAGGATAAAGCCTTACCAGGCCATCTGGCTACTTTCTCACTGCATGCTGATAGGAGGCCTTGCAAAACCTTGGACAGTAACTCCATTCAGACTGGAATCATAAGCAATAATATTCTAATGCAGATGAACTAATTTTGAAGCTAAATGCAATTACACTTGTAATGATCATATGTAATCTAATGATTTTAGGTGTGCTTGGTCAATGTGTCATGTGATGTGATGCAATCTCCAGGATTGCTGACTAGCTGGTTGGAGGCAGAGTGCCATTGGACTACAGATGCTGGATTCAGTTTCCATTCCCATAAAGTTTTACAGTTGTATTTGTGTGCAGAGCAGAGGAGCACAGCAGCGTGTGAAAGTACTTGCACGACAGGATGGGTCTGGTTTGTTTGCAGGCATCAGATGCAACATAATAAACACAGGCCTAGTCCTATTGATGTATAATGCTATAATTTTCTGTTTACATAGTCAATTTTAGTAACACCAAAAATGTTTTTCTGCATTACTAGGGTAGAACAACTTTCTCCATGAGACTATCACAACAGCCAAAGGCCCTTTAAAATTAATATTAATTCTACTGCTGTACTGTTTAGGCAGCATCCAGTCTCTGAGATGACCAGAATTGGACTGTTAATTTTGGATGAGGCTTAACTAAATTTTAAATCCTCCTCTGAGGGCAGTTGTATGAATATGGAAAATGTTTTAGGATACCTGTCTCCCTAATTTGTCACATAATGAGTAATGTTTGCTGCTGATTGGATTAGAATGAAGTCTTGAGAAGAACTGTTTTGAAATAGTTTGGTAATGGGAAAAGAAAAGCTCAGAAGGAAGGATTGTTTTTATACCATTGGGCTTTCCAAATCTCTTTTTTTTGTAGTTCCGCATGCATTGTTAATTTCATCCTCTTGTATAGGTTGCCCATTTTCTGCACAGTTGGTGCTGTTCTATGACTGGCACAAAGGATAAAACTTGCCTGCTGAGACTTGTTATTTTCGTCCTGTTTTGGAGTTGCTGAACAAAATTAAGTATGACTTGGTGCTAACTGCTGCACAGCATGCTAGATACCATCTTTTTATGATTGCTACAAAATCATTAAAGAAGCTCTAAAGGAGAATCATTCAACACCACAACTACACTTGGGTGAAAACATCAGCCCTTTCCTTTCTAAGTGTGTCTCTTCCTATGAAGATTAATTTGAAATTTTAATGCGAAAATGGGAAGCAAGCTCAGCAATTTGTGAACATACAAAGAGAATGGGCTTGCTAATGTTACATAAGTGACCTTTCTTCAGAACTGCAAGATTAAATTAAAATCCTTGATGGGAATGTTTAGAATAGAAATCATTAGAATTCCCAACAGCGGGGAAGCAGGCCATTTGGCCAATTCAGTTTGTACCAACCCTCTGAAGAGCATCCCCCCCTAATAGGTCAATCCACCTAATCTGCACATCTTTGAACTGAGGAAGAAACCTATGCAGACACTGGGAGAATGAGCAAACTCCACACAAACCATTGCCAAAGTTTGGAATTGAACTTGGGTTCATGGTGCTCTGAGGCAGTCGTGTTAACCATTGAGGCATTATGCTGCCCTAGAATTATCAAAATCCTAATAGGAAGAGCACCAGAATCTGAGCCCTGCTATTTGAAGACCCAAGTCACAAATATACGAATAATCATCTGTGATTTTAAGTTGGTCAATTTGCCTGTTGTTAACTCGGTATCTCAATTCAGTGGCTGGTCAGTTAGACCTTGGTCTTTGCTTGAGGAGTTAGAAGTTTTTTTCGAAGCTGTTGATTACTAGGTTTCTTCCAGTCACAGAGGGAGACTGACCTGTCTTTGCTTACAGCCTTTCAATAGTCTGAGTGCAACTTTCCTCTTGTTTCTCAATTCTGAAACAAACTGAAAATTTTGTAGAAAAGCTATTGAGGCAGATTTTTTTAACCCAAAGACACTTATTGCCATCGTATCTCAAGTATCAAATTCAACATCTCCAAAAGTTATGATCTTGTGTAACAATAAATGAATAGTTTGCAGTTCCAGTTTGACCTCCAAGTTGCTTTTTTAAGACGAGACTGATTTAATTCTTTTGCAAGACAATAGTGTCTAGATTCTAGTTTTCTGTTTATCTCTTCCAAGTAAACCTTTACAGAATGGACAAACTAAAGGGAAATCTTGTATTATATAGTAATCAACAGACATTACCTCTTTCAACTTGCTAAGATTTTAAAAACTGCCATTCAATTTAAAAAAAACTCTCCCAAGTGAAAGTGTTAGGGCGATTGAGCACAAAATCTAGATTGGCTCTCCTGATACTGCAACAATACATGGTGTTGCACTTTTGAGTAAGATTAAATAAAAAGTTCATCTGCTCTCCTGGTTGAATATAAAAGAAAATCTCATTAGGTTATTTGAAGAAAGGTAAGAGAATGTGTGACCTTGCATTTTCCCTGGTATTCTAGTTTTCAGTTGCCATTAAAAAGGTCTATTTTTCTCTTTACAGATTTCTTTTCAATATTTTCTGTTTTAGGTTCTAGGAATTTAAGCATTCTCTTTTTTTATTCTCTTGTGGGACCTGGGTGTTGCTAGCATTTATTGCCTGTCCCTAGTTGCCCTTGCGAAGGTGGAAGTGAACCGATTTCTTGAATCATTGCAGTCCATGATGTAGGTGGGCCCACATTGCCCTTAGGGAGGCAACTGCAGGATTTTGACCCAGTGACAGTGAAGGAATGGCAATATGAGTGACTTGGAGGGGAACGTGCATGTGGTGGTGGTCCGTGTACATGCTACCCTTGTTTCTAGATGGAAGTGGATATGGGTTTGAAAGATGCTGTTGTAGGATCTCTGAGTTTTGTTTTCACAGTTTTTCCTGGAGGATATTATTTTGGAGTTAAAATGACTATCACTTTTTTTTGGCAGAGTGACTTAACCTTTTTAAAGGTTAAAAGGTTAAGAGGTTTTAGCAGATCAAAACAACAGACCATTGAACTCTATAACGCACAAGAAGTAACCTCTGAGCATAACAGTGCTCCGATCAGATTGTAACTTGAATGCAGTATCCTGCTCTGTACGTTGTGATACAAAGTAAATGTTGAAGTGCTGGTGACGATATTTAAGGACACTTGCAATCAGCCTTGCGACTATGGTCTGTGTTGTGAGGAAAGATTGAAGAGACTAATCGCCTCAGGTTTGGTATATGAGAAATGATCTTTTAAGTAAACAAGTTTCTATAACAAGAGTCGCTCCAAAGCTATGTGTATCAAAACTAAGAATCCGTCTTTTAGGATAAATGAGGACTGTCCTCATACGCCATTAGAAAATTCCGAGATAGGAAAGTCGATTTTAAATCTTGGAGTCTTCGAAAACAAATGGATAAGATCTACTTGGATGCATTTAGAGGTGTGAATGGCTTTCCTCATCTATAATAATCTTGTGATCTGTTAATTTTCAACCACTTCTAGATCTAGGCTATGCCAATCTTAAAATATTATTAGTTTAAAGAAATGGGCTTTCTAATTGGAATGGGTCATTCCCCAGTCTGTGTAACCTTAGTTGCTCTTTCTTGATGCATTTGGTAACCAAGTATGTGGATAATAGAAGAAAATCAGCCAATGACCGCACATGTTTGAGCATAAAGTGAGACTGGAGTTGGGCTGTGCTGTGATGCCTTGTCATGAACAGATAATCTGCCAGCACTTTGGCTTTTATATTTAAGAGGATAGTAGAATTAATTGTGGTGAAGTGGAGAGGATGTTCTGCAGCCGCTGTAAAACTCTAACCTTCTGAAACCATACAAGACTTCCAACTTACTGCCTTTAGCATTCAACTGGTATAAAGTCAGTCAGCTGTTTTGGAATATGAACAATATTCTTTTCCATTTACATTTATTCATAATATCAATGTTATGCTCTGGCTGCAAATTGAAAGTTTGCTTCTGTGTCTTATGTTGTTACATACAATGACGTCATTCAAGAAACTGTTTCCTGCCCAGAACACTGTTTCCTGCCCAGAACACTGTTTACTTGTTGAAGGTCTGCCGATCCATCAGTAACCCACTCTGTAAATTTACAGGATGCAAAGCAGAACCTCCCATACCCACAGTCTCTAGAAGGACCAAGGCTGCAAGTACACAGGAACACTTTCCTTTCCAAGCCAGGCACCTTCCCGATATGGAAGCTTCTGACTGTTTCTTCATTTTGCTGTGTCTACATTTTAGAATTCCCAACTTGACATGGCTATTGGGAGTACATTTTAACCATACAGATATAATTGATCAGGCAGCTTAATGCCACCTATGTGTGGTTTTTGAGGGATGTGCAATTAATCCCAGCTTTAGTGATACAAAAGCATTCACAATCTGGGTCCTGTCACTATTGGGCAGTCAACCCAGTTTAACCCACCACCCTCACTCCTGACACTGTGCTTTTACTCCTGTTTTTAAACTGTTTCTACTTGGAGCATTTTTAAAAAACTACCTTGGTTTACTCACAAAATTTTGAATTTGGTGATTGTGTTACTGCCCAGCCGCTATCTACTTAATGTTAATGGAAGTCTCGGTGGGTGACACATCATATTAATGTTTAATTATGTGCGAGAAGGTTTTGATATGCCTGTATCTTGTAACTCTTGAGCTGAAATTTCTCACTGCTATTCATCCCAAAGGTTTCCTGCAGTCTAATTCTGAAAAACTTTCATTTCCACTCCAACAATATTCCTCTTGTGCAGCCCTTTTAATACCAATAACTGTAATCTGGTGTGCAAATAAAGCCAATTGTGAATAAAGTTGTATTTTCAGCCATCACACTAATAACTGGTCTGTTTGTCCCTTATCGTATTGCTGTTTATAGGTCATGGCCATGTTCAAATTGGTGGCTGTGCTTATCTATGTAAAGTAGTTATTTTTGACTTGTAAACACGCTGAAGACGTGAAATGAGCAATGTAAATGCAGATTCTTGCATTTCACTCCCACGCTCAATATTTTCCTTTTGTCCTTCTTATCTCCCACATCCTCCTATGATTGCCAACTCCACATGGATTTATTGAGATGTTTCATCACATGATCTGCTGACCTCTTCACTTTGACCTTAGTCACCGGACACCTATTTTCTATGCATTGACTTCCTGCACCAGTTGGAAATTAGACAGCCTCTCATATCTAATTGAATTATGTTTAAAATACTTAATACCCATGGTAACGTTTCTTTGGGTTGCAGATACCATTATTCTTGAAGGTTTCTGTTGTCCTGGAGTCTTCCAAAATTCAACCTGAGGGAATCGGCAGTTCCTTTTTTTTGCTTTTTTTTACCCTTAACTTCTCTTCCTTCCTCTGTTTGTTTATTTCTCTCACTCTCTTCATTAGTTTGTTGCACCTTTATTAGTTCAAGGCTCTCTTGGAACTATAGGAGGTGGAGATTTGAGACCAGAATGTGAATTAACAAA
Source organism: Hemiscyllium ocellatum (assembly GCF_020745735.1). Lineage (NCBI taxonomy): Eukaryota > Metazoa > Chordata > Chondrichthyes > Orectolobiformes > Hemiscylliidae > Hemiscyllium > Hemiscyllium ocellatum. Next base: position 25,240,053 of record NC_083434.1, read on the forward strand.
GCTGCTACATCCCACCTCACATAGTGTACCTGTTAGTTCTGGCACTAAGCATATTTTTGTCCACGTTGTGGTTTATCTCTCAGATTTCCTAAAACAGTCCTGTGGTAACTTTTCCAGGTGTAGTTGGTCTTTAGCCTCTTGCTTATTTAATTCTTCTGTTGTAATAACCTGATTTCTTTCCTCATCTACATTATATCTCTCAGCGGGATAATCAGAAAATATTGCCCAAGTGAGCAGGTGGGAATTGAACCTGGATGTCCTGGCTGAGAGGTAGGGAAACTACCACAGTGTGCCAGAGGGACCTTTTTCTCCTGTTCTTCACTCCCACATCAACTCTCTCTCTAAAGTAGGAATAAAAACAGATTTCGATACTACTAAAATTGAATCTTCCATATCCAAATGGATATGATTTGTAAACTGTACATTTTAAAGAAATAAATCACGCGAAACTTTCCTTTTCTTTTTTAAGAAAAAGTGCTTTACAGAGTATCCTGTTAATAAATGAAGTTACAGACTTTCCTGAGGCCTGGCCCAGTTGTAGATGGAAAGAAACTTTTGCTTCAGTTTAGACAGTAAAACCACGACACCTGAAGTCACATCCTGAATCAGTAAAGTGTTCTGCCCATGATGGGTGGAGAATGGTGATTTCCATATAAGGCAACGGTGTCACATGGTCAGATCCAAGCAATAGAACTGAAACAGCAAGTTTACTCGAGACGAGTTACAGAAGTCCACACACATGGTGTAAAAAATGCCGACTAACTTTACTGTTCTGCCTGTGGACGATGAAGGAGCCCCAAAGGAGGGTACAAGCCTCGCTGCAGAGAACGACCCCGAAGTACTTGCACCTGGTGAGTGAACAAGTTACAAACAAAACCCTACGGGCTAGAGCTAATGCTTTGTTGAACAATGGAAAAGCAGGTTGGAACAAGCAGGTGTTGGGATCCTCCCATACAACCAATTTGAGAAGCAAGAATTTTATATCTTCGACAATTAACTTAGATTGTCGTGAAGTTCTGTTCAAGAGAATCAGTACTGATTTTTGTTTCTTATAAAGCATATCTGTGAACAGTGAACTGCAGCCATATCTGGAAACGCCAAACAGAGCAGCATGCTTGATGTTAAGCGTATCTGCTGTATTTTTCGGTTATTTCACTTACCCGTATACCTTGATTTCCAATAAATGTGAACACATGGTTTCAGTTGTAAAGTCTTAGTACGCCGGTTTACTCGTTGTTAGTCTCCATTTGCCCTGTTCTGTGCTTGTAAGCTCTTATTTGTTCCTTTCAAATCAAATATTATCTGACCCAAATATCTTTAAAGTGACTGGACCACATTCCGCGGTTTAAGGAGGTAGTGCCTGATTTGATGGAAGCAAACAATTGGACTCTATAGATATCATTGAACTGAACTTGAGGCTAATATTTGATGTTTTTTTTAAACTACATCGTGGTGTGTTGCAGGCAGTATTTTGTTTATGACAAATCCTTTTATTTTGAGACCTGTGTTTTAATGTGGAACCTATCCCTCTTTTAAGTTAATTGAATAGTGCGGAGTATGAGTTACAAATATAATTCAAATGTGTTTAGATTTGAATGTAGCACCTCAGGAAGGAAGAGGCTGTCACTGTACAGATTCTCCACAATGTGATAGTGAAGTTCAACAACAACTGCTTTTATTTATGTAGCCTCTTCAAACAGTAAAACATCCCAATGTGCTTTGTAGAGAGTGAGCAAACAAAATTAGATAGTGAGCCACCTGAGAAAGTAATGGAGCCAGTGTGAGATTAAGGACAAAAGATATGGTAATGTTTAAGAGGAGGATTGCCCTTGGTTGGTGAAGACATGTGATGTGAATACATTTACAATGCAGAGTTAGGTGAAGACCTGCAGCATATTACAGGTGATGGTGGAACTGTGGTGACAAAGGTTTGGCAGCAAGGCCTTTTTGAAGGCTTTGCCATATCCAGAGGCTGATGTAAGTCAGTGATCAAAGGGGTGATGGAGGAATGGATAAAGATGCTGACAGCAGAGGATTGGATGACCTCCAATTTATGAAGGTTAAACATGAACCAGCAGGAGTGCCTTTTGAGCAGCTGAGTCTAAACATAACCAACATATGGATAAGGGTTTTGGCAGCACGTGAGCTGAGGGAGGGATAGATATAGTTGGGAAATATGTAACCTTCATGATGGTGGAGGTACATGGCAGAAATTCATTGCCAGATTGAATATGACGCCAGTATTGTGAGACAAAATAGAGAGTGTGTTGCTGGGAAAGCACAGCAGGTCAGGCAGCATCCAAGGAACAGGAGAATTGACGTTTCGGGCATAAGCCCTTCATGTAACAGTCCGGTTCAGCCTGAGAGTTGTCAGGGAGAATAATGGAGTCACTGACCTGTTTTACATAGTTTGTAGTGTGAGTGTGAAGAATGGCTTTCAGCTAAGGGACCTTTTCTTCATCCTGTGCTAGATGCCTGGCAAACCTGACAATTTAGAGAGAACAGGTGGGTCAGGATATAGGTATGGCTAAAGAATTGGGCAGGAAACAGCAAGTGTGGACAAGTGTGTTTTCAGGTTGATAACAGATGACCATTGGGTTTCCCAGAGATCAGTGCTGAGACCATAACTGTTTCACAATATATCTTAATGACTTGCAGAAAGGAAGTAAATATGCTGTAGCCACATTTGTCAATGATGCAAAAATAGGTAACAAGACAGGTCACGTGAGGGTTACAGAGATATTGGTGAGTTAAGTAAGTGGATAAAATGGAATTTAAATGTGTAGTTCATTTTTCTAAGTGAGAAGTTTATTTAAATGGTGAAAAATAAGCTGCAACACAAAGGGACTTGAGGGGGACTTTGTACAAAAAGCACACAGGTGCATCAGGTAATCAGGGACGCTAATGGATTGTTGGCCCTTATTTCAAGGGTGGGGGGGGGGGGGGTGCTGGAGTATGAGTAGGGAAATCTTACTGCAACTGTACAAGGTGATGGTGAGACTATATCTGGAAAACTGTGAGCAGTTTTGGTTCCTGTATTTGAGGAAGGATATAATGTCATTGGAGACAGTTCAGAGAAGGTTCACTGGGTTCATCTCTGGTGTGGAGAGATTAGTCTTATGAACAAAGGCTAAAATGGTTGGGACTCTTACTACTAAAGTTAAGAAAATTTGAGAGGTGATCTCATTGAAACCAATAGGATTCTTAAGGGGCTTGAGCGACAATGCTGAGAGGATATTTCCCCTCATGGGAGAGTCTAGGAGTAGAGGACATAGTTTCCGAATTAAGGGGCACCAACTTAAGTCTGAGATGAGGAATTCCTTCTCTCAGGAACTCTTTGCCACAGAGAATGTGGGAGCAGAATTGTTGTATATGTTTTAGACTGATTCTTGATCAGTAGTAGAATGAAGGATTGAAGAAAAGACAGGAATGTTGAATCAGCCATGATCCTATGAATGGTGGAGCAAGCTTGAGGGGCAAAATGGTATATTTCTGTTCCTATTTCTTGTGGTCTGACAAGACATTCTGAGTGACAGCTGGATTTTGCTAACGTACGTGATGCTGTGCTTCTGGATGATGATGCTGAGCAGAATGATGTAAATGTGAAACAAGTGTCAAGGATGGGTTTACAGTGGTAGAAAGATACACCAGATGCAGTGGTGATGGAGAAGGGAGAATAACCTTTGCTGGTGGTTCTTTCACTGTTATTTAATAGATAAGGATGGAAGTAGATAATTGGTGTCCGGATGGGTGGGTTTGCAAGACATTGGAGGAATATGGTATAGCTAACTATGTCAAAGACAGCGGGTAGATGCAGTCTGGCAAGGAAGGATGATTTACCCATGTTAAAAAAACTGTCCTGAAGTCTCAAATGATGAGCAAGGATAGAAGCCTGATTTGAGGGGTTTCAGCTTGGATTTGTAGAAGAGATTACCACAGATTTTGAAGGTAGCATTCCAGCACTTTGGAGAAGATCAGACAGTAGTTTGAAAGCATAAAGGGTTGACTTAAGGCATTCATTGGACAGCATCTGTTGTGAGAAATAGTCAACATTTCAGACCGATGATGTTTATCAGTATATTTTGAGAAAATATAAAGTTAAGTGTTTTATATAAAGAAGATGGAATAGCAGACTTGTTAAAGAAATGGCAGATTCCTTTATTGAAATCTCTCTTGGGATCTGAAAAATGATTAGTGGGTATGATGTGAAACTGGGCCTGCAAGGTGATAAAGTGCCTAATCAAAAGATAAGGTTTTGCTTTTTAAGCTTTGAGTTTGAGACGGCGCATGTGTAGGATGCAAAGGATAGATTAGTGAGTGAAGACGTCAGGCACACTTTCAAGAGGAAAAGACTGAGTCAGTAACATGCCAGACTGAGGGCTTCAGTTGGGAGAGAGAGTTGACTGAGAGAATTTGGAGACTGGGGAAATCACCTAATATTTAAAAGAAGAGAAAACATCAGAACTGTTTAGCAATGTGCCTAGTTCCATGAGTTGGAATATTGTGTGCAATTCTGGTCTCCTTCCTATCGGAGAGATGTTGTGAAACTTGAAAGGGTTCAGAAAAAATTTACAGGGATGTTGCCAGGGTTGAAGGATTTGAGTTATAGGGAGAGGCTGAATAGGCTGGGGCTGTTTTCCCTGGAGCATCGGAGGCTGAGGGGTGCCCTCATCGAGGTTTACAAAATTTGAGGGGCATTGATAGGGTAAACAGACAAAGTCTTTTCCCTGGGGTCAGGGAGTCCAGAACTAGAGGGCATAGGTTTAGGGCGAGCGGGGAAATATATAAAAGAGATCTAAGGGGCAACTTTTTCATAGAGGGTGGTACGTGTATGGAATGAGCTGTCAGAGGAAGTGGCGAAGGCATTTGGATGGATATATAAATAGGAACGGTTTGGAGGGATATGGAAGGCTCTGTTTCCATGCTGTACATCTCTATGACTCTATGTATGTTGTATGTAGCTGAAACTGAGGTCTATTAGCTTGGCCAGAGAAACGATGATCTGAGGAAATAATTGGTGTGGCATGTATTGAGGTTGGAAGAAGAAAAAGGATTGATGGAAATGGGGGAGCATTAGTATCCCAACAGTTGGATCTTGCTGTACTTCATGTCTGAAAGTAAGGAAAATTTTAAAAAAAAATAAATGTTGGAAGAAAGGATGACTCAGAGGGAGATATTGATCCCTGAAGGCATTGAAATCACTGGTTTAGGAAATGCTGAGTGTCTTGTAGATATTCTTAATCTCTGGCTGATCCAAAATATGAAAGGTGATTATTTTTCCGGAGCCTCTAAGGTCTCAACTGCAGGCTGGGGAGTAGCTGAAAGACTTGCATTCTCTCCTCTGAAGGCCTGCACAAACTAAGAGCAGCCCGTGCACTTGACTAGTAAGTGGTAGGCCTTTTCCTTAGCTGGAGGGCCACAAGGTAGCAATCCCTCCAATAGTTGCTGATCAATTGGCTAGCAGCTCTTTTGAATAGCAGCATCTTTGGGGAGATCTTGGTGGATGCCTGGGATCAAGGATCAACCCAGTTTGCCACTAAGTAATGATGGGAACGGTTTTATAGGGTGGAGGTCGGGGGAGAGGAGTGCCGCCGGTTGGCAGCAGTGGTGAGCAGTGGCTCTCAGTGGGCACTTCTTTCCTGATGTACACCTGTGTCTGATCAACGGACCTTTTTGAAAGTGTGAATGTCCAGCAGCTCAAGCTGACCAGACAGTTTGTTTTGCATTTCGTGCATGCTCACGTTGAGCGGCTCACTTGCGGTAACAGGATGAAGCTTCTAAGTACTGATTAATTGCTGACTTATGGGCCTCAGTGGGGATGGGGCAGGAATTTCAACCACAAGCCTTTCCACATTATAATTTTATCAGGAAGGTGGCACGATTCAGCTATATTGCCTAATTGAATGCCTTTCCAACTGCCAAATGACCAAGCGAGCCATAAAATTCCAGTCTAAAAGCAATTTGACAAAACATGGCTTGTATTCCCATAAAGCTTGATGGCTAATTGAGTTTGAGGTGTTTTAAAAATGACAATGATTCCATGCAGTAGGTGAAGGAAAGCTATAGGTTCTGTTTAAGGAATCCAGACGAGTCGGACAGGATTAGTGCTAGGCCACTTTAAAATGAAGAGCTGAAAAATGTGTTGCTAGAAAAGTGTAGCAGGTCAGGCAGCATCCAAAAAGCGGGAGAATTGGCGTTTCGGGCATGAGCCCTTTTGAAATGAAGAAGCACCTTTTCATACATCCGGTAGTTGGACTCTAAAGTCTAGTTCTTGCAAATGGCTGTGAATGTTAGAATTGCATTTTTCAGGACTTGGATTTTTATTGCAAGGGTTTAGGTAATATGTGGCTAAATTGAGCTCACACTCTGATCAGCCATGCTACAATTTGAATTGTAAAGGCTTGATTATGTTCCAAATCTCTCATGTATTCTTATCTTGTGGAAGTTGATTCCCTTCCAACTGAATATTTATATGGTTAGAATGAATTGATACATAACTGCAACAAATGGAATGTTGTGCTCATGTTTTGAGTGTTAATTGTTGTTGAGAGAACTTTCTGTATGGCAACTCAGTTTGGAAGTCAATAACAGTTTTTATGAACCCTGTAAATTGGGTCTCAATGTTGGATACAGGGTCCGGACTAAATTTGTAGAGTTTGTGAGCATCCAGTCATTCTTCAGTTTTCAGTGTATATTAAGGGAGGCTACTGCAAACAAATTATGAAATATTTTAATACTTCAGTTGGATTGAGGAATTGGAGTGCACCACTATCTTTATTCACATGAACAAGAGGAAGATTCGGATCATTGACTGGTACAACACGAGGTGGTAGCTGCTTGCCCTATTTTCCTTGTGCCAACTCTTTGCAAAAAAAATCATCCAATTTTGCATCCTCCTTACTCTCTGCTCATGCCACTAACACTGAAATTGCAGGCTAACTTGTGTAGATATAGGCCCTTGTGATATTGGCTCTCCTCTTGTGCAAGCAACAATGGGTGAATGTTAAGATATTTTCCACTGTGCATTAGGACTCTGATGCACTGGCTTAATGTACTGTTTTGACCTGGGAAGTTTAAAGTTCTGATGGATAGAATTATATTGCCCAGGCCCCTTTTTTTTTCTGAAGAACGCCTACAGTATTGACCTTGGAGTTTGATGCGCACACCTGCCTATGTTCTGAGGCGAGTATCTTGCTGCTTGCCTCCCCAAAACCTGTCCACCATCTACAAGATACTGATGAGGAGAATGATGGAATAATCTTCCATTTGTCTGTAAATGAGTACTGCTGCATCATCACTGTGAGCTCAATGCCATCCAGGACAAAAAACAACCAGTTTGATTTAAACGTACTTTAAACACTGTGCTTTGGGACTGGGGGTGATTAGAGATGGAATTTCAATTTCAGGAATTGAATTCTGAAGTCCAGAATTTGAATGCTTGATTGGGAATGGACATAAACTGACCTGGCTGATAGGGGAAAAGGACATAACATAATTTAAGATGAGGCAGCTGCGGTTAAGATGATCTCCAGTTTACACAGGAGAATACATCCTGTAGTTTTAGTATTTATCAAATTCCCTTTTGAAAGTTCCTATTGAATTTACTTCCATTCCTGTTCACACAACCTAACCTGGCACTAGGTTAGTGTCAGACAGACATATCAGCTTCAGGTGAAGCACTGACTATTTGAAGAGTGTAGAAGTGTAGTGTGTTAGGCCTGCCCAGGTCTGTAACCTCCCTTGATCAGGGACTGCCTGTAGTCCCAGCAATGGCCACTGCTTGAACCTGGTGCTGCTGGCCCATCTGAATAACTGACATTTCTGTGTAAGGTGAGGCTCGATCAGGTAGAAGTCTCAACCTTATGTAAATAATACTGCTTCAAGAAGAAAATGGAGGTGTTGCAGTTAGCTTTTTGGTGGTGGTTTTTTTTTAATTGGAGGGAGGTGAAGGGGCATCCTGTAAAATCCAGCCCATTCTGACTACGGCTGTCCCAGTTCCCTTTTTTTTAGAAAGCTGACAATTCCAATGTTTTTAAGTAATTAAAGGTGAGGATGTGGAATGAAACCAAGTTCAGTGAGGTGCATGCTTATCGTTAAACTAAGTCACATTGAATGTTTTACTGTAGTGCACAATATTATCAGCAGTAAAGCTTTAAATTACTGAAATGGATTGGAGTACTGAAGACATGACAATAATTAGAAGTTTCTACATGGATAAATTTCCAATTTGGTTTAATTGGCATTTTATAATTCTGACAGTAAATCTGTCTGTCCACCATTTTAGATTATCACTGTTCCTTAGAGTCCTAAGAGATGTATAGCATGGAAACAGACCTTTCGGTTCAACCTGTCCATGCCGACCAGATATCCCAACCCAATCTAGTCCCACCTGCCAGCACCCAGCCTATATCCCTCCTAACCTTTCCTATTCCTATACCCATCCAAATGCCTTTTTAAATGTTGCAATCGTACCAACCTCCACCACTTCCTCTGGCAGCTCATTCCATACACATACCACACTCTGTGAAAAGGTCTCTTTTATATCTTTCCCCTCTCGCCCATACATCTCTACAACCAAACCCTCTCCTCTACCCACACCCCCCTCGTCTCTCCTCTTTCCCCCCCCCCGCACACGCACACACACTCTCCCTCTATCTACAGATCAAACTTAAGTTTTCCACTGCCAGACTATTCAATAATTGACTATGAATTCCCTTCTTTCCTACAACTTAAAGTGCTCGACCCTCCTTTTTGAGTGAAAAGGTGTGAAATGTGTATTTGTGTTGAGAGGTATTAATCTCCACGTTTCTACTATTTGAGACAAAGACTTGGACTTGAAACCAGGCAACGCTGTTCCTGAAGACTTTGGACCCTTAATGTATGCACACATGTACACAATGTGCAATCATTTATAGAACTGCTAACTGTTTGTACATGATGTAACATTACTTTCAGGTAAGGGATTTGCCCTGTAACTTCTATTGCACTAGTAGGTAATAAATCAAAATACAAGTGGGAGTATAAAATATGTATTCATCTATTTATTTTTAATCAGCTGAAACAAAAATAACTGAAGACTAAAATGCTTGACTATGTGCACAACTTTGTAATAAAAAGGAGCAATTTTTGCATTAAAAAGGCTGTCAAATTGAGTTTTTATTTGCCTGTTTAAATGGAAATTTACATGTCTGGAAAACCATGAGACGAATGTACAAATGGTCACCTTTTTTTTTGAAAGTTCAACATTATTTTGGCCAGTAGTTTTTTTCTTTTCTTTCTTTCTCTCTTTTCTCTTTCTTTCTTTCTCTCTCTCCTATACACACACACACACACACACACACACACACACACACACACACACACCTTTTTACTACAACTTTGTGTCAAATTCCGCCTTTTGCTCAGGACAATGTTGGAGAGATTATCTGCGGAAGGGGGTTTTGGGGTACACACTGTGTAGAACTCCAGGGAAGGTGTGGGGGAGAGCAGTGGGCAGTCAGTCATCTGGAGACGGTACCTGGGCTCCCATCGATGTCCAGCACTGTTCTCGGCAGTATTTCAGTAAGCTAAGTTATCTTTTGTTGACAATAATTAAAAACTGTAATTAGTGTTGGAAACCCATATTTGACATAATGTTTCTATCGGGATCTCGAGATCTCCTTTGGATAATCAAGGTTCCTCTGGATAGATAATGATCAATGTTGTGCCAAAAGGTCTGGGAACCAGTCCTACCTGGTCCAAAGATTTCCTCACTTGTTTGACCTGGATGAGGTAAATGAACTTATCTCCAAGTTTTTTGGATGACACAAAAATAGAAGGAAGGAGACCAAATAGTGAGGATGATACAATAAATCTGTTGAGGATACAGACCATTTAGGTGAATGGGCAAATGTTTGATAGATGGGATATGATCTGTGAATATGTAAGGTTATGCACGTTGGGGGAAAAAAAATAGAGGAGCTAATTATTTTTTTTAAACTGAGAGAACTGCAGTATATGGCAATTTGGGAGTTATTGTTAATAAATTGCAAACTAGCATCCAAATTCAGTAGGTAATAAGTAAGGCAAATAGAAAGTTGCCCTTTATTTCAAAGGAGAAAGTGAGGACTGCAGATGTTGGAGATCAGAGCTGAAAATGTGTTGCTGGAAAAGCGCAGCAGGTCAGGCAGCATCCAAGGAGCAGGAGAGTTGACATTTCAGGCATGAGCCCTTCTTTATTTCAAAGGGAATGGAGTATAAAAATAGTGATGTATTATTAACCTACACAAGGCACTGGTCTGACCACACCCAGAATGTTCAGATCTGTCATTGTCCCCTTTATGTCAGGAAATATATATTAGCATAGGAGGCAGTCTGGAGAAAGTTCACGAGGTTGATCCTGGATATGGGTTTTCTTTTGAGGAGAGGTTAAGTAGGTTGAGCCTGTACTCAAAGGAGTTTGAAAAATGAGAGGTGACTTTTTTTTTGAAATGAAGAAGATTCTTGGGGAACTTGACAAGGTGGGTGCAGAAAGTGAGTTTCCCATTGTGGGGAAACTGAGACCAGAGAATATAATCTTGCGTGTTGGCCATTTAAGACAGATGAGGAATTTCTAAGGGTAGTGAATCTGTGGAATTCTTCCCATTATTCGAGGGCTGGCAAGGCTGGGTCATTAAAACATTATCTCAGCCTTGAATAGACTTTTTTTTAGGTTAGATTACTTAGTGTGGAAACAGGCCGTTCAGCCCAACAAGTCCACACAGACCCCTTCACCTAACACTATGGGCAATTTAGCAAGGCTAATTCACCTAACCTGCACGCTTTTGGATTGTGTTAGGAAACTGGAACACCCAGAGGAAACCCACACAGACACGGGGAGAATATGCAAACTCCAGACACAGTTGCCTGAGGTGGAAATTGAACCCGGGTCTCTGGTGCTGTGAAGCAGCAGTGCTAACCACTGTGCCACCCCATTTGATCAGTAAGAGAATCTAGAGTTACAAGGAAAAAGGCAGAGAAGTTGAGTTGAGGATTATCAAATCAATCACGATCTCATTTTGAGTGGCACAGTAGATGTGATAGGCCATATGGCCTGCTTTTGCAGCTTTGTCTAGTGGAACATTGTCACGGTTTCTCCTACATGCTCCTGAGTCTAGAGCTAATATGATGAATTCAGTAGCTTTCAAAATTCAGTAGCTAAGCTCTACCCTGCATCTCAATGGGAAAGAGATGAATGCAAATTTTACCAATTATTTACTTTGTTCATTTTTATTCCGGTAAAAAGCACAATCTTCAATACATAAATGGAGTATCATTAACTTTTAGTTCTTGTGGAAGCGTTGTAGCTAGCAGAAGTTCAAAACTTAATTCAAACTTTTTTGTGGCAGATATTATTCATAACTTGGTGCATTGTAAGCTGTGCACGATGTAGGACTGCAATCAGAAACCTACTTCAGTGATAATGGATATCCTTTTTGTTCTATGGAGATGGTGAATGACTGCATTTGTTTTGGGAAGTGGATTGTTTTCGGTTGTATATTTGCATCATAATTGGATTTTAAAAAAGCATCTGTTCAAACCAGCCCTGATATTGGGTTTTTAAAAATAATTTCTATTGTCAGCATTAGTAATATATTATTGAAGCTGAACATGTGAAAAAGCTGTTTTCTGGGCAACTGAAGACAATCCTAGGAAATGTCTTGTCTTGTGTTTCATTTGAAATGTTGGCAATAAATTGAGATATTTTATGTCTATTAGTCAAACTGTCACAAGAGCAGAGGTGCCTTAGCAGAGATGTCTGTAAACTACAAATTTACACAACTCATTCAGCTCCTTCAATTTATAGAGTGCTCCAATTTAAAAATGGCCAGCAGGAAAGCTTTGGCCTTATGCACAATAAAGGTTAGTCTATTGTAGAACTATTGCTGAAAACTAGAGTTTAAAAAGTAATTCTTATTAACTAAAGAAAGAATAAAGATCTGTAGTGACTTCGCAGAGGCCATTATCCTGTCACCAAATTGCCTTTTATTTACACATGAATGGTCTTTGGCTATGTACTGCCTCATACAATATCAGGCAGCATCTCTGCCACTCATCTTTTTATTTTACTAAACAATTAGAAAACAGTTTACAAAAAACAATTAACATTTACAGCTGTATACTAGAGACAGCAATTTTACAAGGCAGGGGAGCAACAAAGCCAGGCCCCAAACTCCTACCGTTCAAATAGTTCACAGGGAAGTGAGGACAATCCTCAAATCCCAGTTTCAAGCATGTCAAGACAGCAACAATGACATTTGTACATAAAAAAGACAATCCAGTTACATAAAATCAGTGCTTACAATACAGACCCAGCAAGCCCCCATCCTTCCCACCTACTCATCTTTCATATGTCAGCCAGAGCTCCCTGATTGGGGCTTTGGGGCTGTTAATCTGGTCCAATCAGGGAACCCCTTGTGAGGTCCAGTTGGCTGGCCTCATTATACACATTTTTAATCTATAGTGAGTATAGTTTGGACTTTAATATTAAAGTAAAACCAATCTATTGTCATTGCAGTCCTTTTAGTGGCTTGTAGCTTTTCTCCATTGAGATGAAGGGATTGATAACATGAAGTCAGAATTTCACTGTTGCAATGAAGTTGAATAATACAGGGAGAACTAGCCATTTGGATCCAGTTCTGTATCCAAAGGTAGAAGACACAGGGTGGCGGTGGAGAGTTGCTTTTCAGACTGAGACCTGTGACCAATGGAGTGCCACAAGGATTGATGCTGGGTCCACTTCTTCATGTCATTTATATCAATGATTTGGATTTGAGCATAAGAGATATGGTTAGTAAGTTTGTAGATGAAACCAAAATTGGAGGTGTAGGGGACAGTGAAGAGGGTTACCTCATTACAATGGGATCTTGACCAGATGGGTCAATGGGTTGAGGAGTGGCAGATGGAGTTTAATTTAGATAAATGCAAGATGCTGCATTTTGGGAAAGCAAATCTTAGCCAAACTTGTACACTTAATGGTAAGGTCTAGGGGGTGTTGCTGAGCAAAGAGACTGTGGAGTGCAGGTTCATTGCTCCTTGAAAGTGGAGTTGCAGGTAGATAGGATAGTGAAGAAGGTGTTTGGTATGCTTTCCTTTATTGGTCAGAGTATTGAGTACAGGACTTGGGAGGTTATGTTGCAGCTGTACAGGACATTGGTTAGGCCACTGTTGGAATATCGCGTGCATTTCTGGTCTCCTTCCTATCAAAAAGATGTTGTGAAACTTGAAAAGGTTCAGAAGAGATTTACAAGGATATTGCCAGGGTTGAAGGATTGAATAGGCTGAGGCTTTTTTTTCCTGGAGCGTCAGATGCTGAGGGGTGACCTTATGGAGATTTATAAAATCATGAGGGGCATGGATAGGATAAATAGACAAAGTCTTTTCCCTGGTGAGGGGAAGTCCAGAACTAGAGGGCATCGGTTTAGGGTCAGATGGAAAAGATACAAAAGAAATCTAAGGGGCAACTTTTTCACGCAGAGGGTGGTACGTGTATGGAATGAGCTGCCAGAGGAAGAGGCTAGTACAACTGCAACATTTAAAAGACATCTGGATGGGTATATGAATAGGAAGGGTTTGGAGGGATATGGGCCAGGTGCTGGCAGGTGGGACTAGATTGGGTTGAGATATCTGGTTGGCATGGGTGAGTTGGACTGAAGGGTCTGTTTCTGTGCTGTACATCTTTATGACTGTAATTGGTGTCTCTTGCAGGTGGATTGAGTAGAACAGATTCTGTGATTAGATGCCAAATATAAGGACTAACTTTTTAGTTTGTTTTTCAAAAATTCCCAGGGACTGAAATAACAGCTGTTTTTGAATCCAGTGTTTGGAAGAGTGACTGCAATTTTGAAAGGAAGTAACCTAACCCTTGTGTTGAGATATTGTAAACAACTGTTTGAACAAGCAGCAATTGGATTCGAGTTGCAGTCAATTTGAAGCTGATGGGCATGTAGTTTATAGGTGCAGCTTTTGTTGGCAACAAGAAGTTGGTTTATGGACTGGTGACTAACTATTGATAACTACCTTTTTTTGGCTTGCCAACGGCTTGGATCTGAAAACAGATTATATAGTGTTCAGTTTTTCTGCAATTCAGGAGTGGTCTCTCTGTTCTCTGCAGTCAAAGCTCACTGTAAACTGAAGAAAACCATTTTTTTTCTGCAACAGTTGTATGCTGTGACTTTAATTGATGAGTAGGACTCCTTTTTTTTGGCCAACACGTCTTCACAGTCAGCAGAAGCATCCTAAAAATAAACTGAAGCAAAGTGCTGGCCAGCTGAAGAGTCATTCGTAGTCATAGTCATACAGCACAGAAACAGACCCTTTGGTCCAACCTGTCCATGTTGACCATAGTCCCATCTGACTGCGCTTGGCCTATTTTCCTCCAAACGTTACTACTGGTAGTACTTGTCCAAGTGTCTTTTAAACATTATAACTGTACCAGCATATACCACTCTGTGCTTATGACTGACTTCTTCTGGCTGCTCATTGCACACAAACATACTGTTTTTAAAAAAGACCAAAAAGTTGCACCTCATTTTTAAATCTTCCTTCTTTCACCTTAAAAATATGCTCCCTAGTTTTGAAATCCCCTACCTTTAGGGAAAAGACACCTGCCATTTACCTTATCCATACCCCTCATGATTTTATAAACTTCAGTGAGGTCACCCCATAACCTCCTGTGCTCCAGTGAAAAATGTCCCAGCATATCCAGCTTCTCCTTATAACTCAAACCCTCCATCCCCAGCAACATCCTGGTCTTTTCTGAACCCTCTCCTGCTTAATAATATCTTTCCTATAAAAAGGGGGACCAGAACCGGACACAGTACTCCAGAAAAAGCCTCACCAACATCCTGTGCAAGCTCAACATGATAACCCAACTCCAGTTATCAGTGGTCTGAACAATGAAGGCAAGTGTGCTAAATACGTTCTTAACTACCCTGTTTGTTAAACAAATTAAAAAGAATTATATACCTGAATTCAGTGGGTTTTTTTTCTACAGTACCCAAGGCCATACTTTTAATTGTAAATGTCTTGACCGACCTTGTTTCACTAAAATGTAGTGCCTTCCAAATATCTAAATTAAACTCCATCTGCTGTTACTCAGTCCATTGACTCAGTTGATCAAGATCTCCTTTATAATCTTCGCTAACCTTCTTCGTTGGCCACATGCCACCACTTTGTGTCATCCACAAACTTATTAACCATGCCTTTTCATCAAAATCATTTTATGTAAATGACAAAAATGGACCCAATATTGATCCCTATGGAAAACCACTATTAACAGGCTTCCAGTCTGAAAAACCACTCTCTACCACCACTCTCTATCTTCTGCCATTAAGCCAATTTTTTTTGTGTCCAATTGGCAAGCTCACTTTGAATCCCATGTAATCTAACTTTACTAATTAATCTACCACATGGCACCTTGTCAAAGACTTTACTCATATCCAAGTAAACAATGTCTATGGCTCTCAAATCATCTCCACACCAGAATTTGGGAACAAAGCTGACTGAATTGTCTTTCCATTCTGTCCAAAAACAGAGTCAAGTTAGATGTGTCTGTGTGTAAGGGGTGTTTGTAAAAGGATTAGCTGTCTAATTAGTATTATAAGCTGATGGCTTGTTGATGAGCCATTTCTGTGTAGCCATTTCTGTCTAATTACTTGGAATAAATGGTGGTTCTTGTTCAGTATAGAAATCTGTTCCATGCTCGATATCAACCTGGATCTGAAAGTCGGGAGTATTTGAGAACTTCAGACTTTTTAAAATCTTTAAATTCGGTGTGACTCTGGGAATAACAGGCCTTGATTTCCCAAGCACTATCCCCATTGAGTCATAACATAAGCTTCTTTTGGTAATCAGGCACTGCAAATTGTGGTTCTAGGTAGTACAACCCAGCATAACTCATTACAGTAGTCCTTTATAGCTGGGTGGTCCTCTTCAGAATCTCTCTCTCATTTTGATGTCACTTGCAGTTCTTCTTGGACTTCTGTAAGTAAAGTTTAAAAATCACAACACCAAGTTATCATCCAATAGGTTTATTTGGAAGCACTAGCTTTCAGAGCACTGGTCCTTCAAGTGGTTGTCGAGTATAAAATTGTAGGACAGAATTTATAGCAAAAGTTTACAGTGTGATCTAACTCAAATTATATATTGAAAAAGACCTGGATTGTTTAAGTCTTAACAAACTTTGAAAACCCCAGTCCAACACTGGCACCTCCAAATCATGACTATCAGTAAAGTTTTGTGTTCTTGTCATAAAGTTAAATTAAATTTGAAGTGAACTATGGTAAATGCTGGAGATTACAGCGAGTTATACAGCATCCATGGAGAGAGAGCAAGCCAGCATTTCAAATTTCTATGATTCTTCATCAGAGCTTGAAATGTTAGCTTGTTGTCTGATCCACTGTGATCTTCAGCATTCGTTGTTTTCAGTACAGATTCCTGCATCTGCAGTAATTTGCTCCTCCATTATGATAAATCTTTGTACCACAAAGCAAAGTCACTTTTATTTAATTACTGGAATTTCCTGTGGAGTCCTTCCAATCTCCTTTCCTTCTCCTCCTGCAAAACTTTGAATTTTCTTCCAACTTTGAGTTGGAAGACTCCATTGTCTTTTCCAAGGATTAATTGAATTCTTAATGTCCCCTCTGTAATTCATGTTAAGCACATCAGTTAGTTTGATTTTTTTTTGCTGCAGCAGTAACTTTGTAAGGACAGTTGTCTGACTTCCAGGATGTTATTTGCATGATGTTACATCCATTTTTACAAAGTGATTAACCTTTTACAAAATACCTATATGTATTATTACGTGGTTGTGGGATATATTTGAGTCAGCACAATATCTAACTTGGAGGAGAACTTGCTCATAGCGGTATTCCCATGCAAGTGCTCCCCTTGTCCTTCATGATGGTAGAGTTTGTAGATGCCAAATGAGTCTTGGCAAATTACTGCAGGCATGTACTACACACCCATACCATTGAGTGCCTGTGGGGGAAGGAGTGCACATTTTGGGATGATGGGCAGGATGCTGATGGAAGGAGCTGTTTTGTTATGAATTGTTGAGCTTCTTGACTGGAGCCGCACTCATCCAGGTAAGAGTGTTCTAACACTCTCCGAATCTGTTTTGCAGATGGTAGGTGAGTTTTAGCAATTCAATAGTTGAATTAATCATTGTAGAATTCGCAACCTTTGATCTGCTTTTGTCACTGTAGTACTTATTCGGTTCAGTTACTGTCTAGTGATAATCCCTGGGACGCTGAAGCATTTTTCAGTGATGGTAAAGTTTTTGAATGTGAGGGCTTGATTTTGTCTTGTCTACAATTATCATTACTGAGGGTGATGAAATCTTCAACAACCACAACTATCTTCCTTTGTGCCAGATATGACTCCAACCAGCAGAGAGTTTGCTGTAGATTCTTGACCAGTTTTCCAAAGGAATTCCTGAATCCACATTTGGTCAAATGCTACCTTAATACCAAGAGCTACCACTCTCGCCTTGCCTCATTACAATCAACCAAACATTTAGCACTTTTAGATGACACCACAAATTGCATGTTTTAATGACCTGTGGAAGGCTCATGAGGAAATTTTTCATCGATTAGCAAGTCATGTGGCACATAGACTCATGAGGCATATAGACTCATGAAAATCATTTAGATCAAAGAGTAAAATAAATAATGTTTTACATGGAGCACACGCAATGTAATAATAGTTTATTGGCTTCGGGGAGAAGGGCTTAAAGTGGGACTTGAATAATGAGTTGGTTGTGGCCAGTCCAAAAAAGCTGAACAGAATGGAAATAGGTGAGGAGGACCTATTGGCTAGTTTGGCATGAGATCTCAAGCCACTTGGTCATTTAGCGTGGAAACCTTTTTTGGTCCAACCAGTCCACATCAACCATAATCCCAAACTGAACTAGTCCTATCTACTTGCGCTTGGCCCATATTCCTCCAAATGTGTTTTATTTATGTACTTATCCAAAGGTCTATTAAATGTTGTAACTGTACAACATCTTTTTAAATAGACTTCATTTGTGATGACTTAACCATTACTTATTCCACAGTCTCTTCAAAGACACTTAACTAGTTACTTGTTGCTATTCGTGGGACCACACTCGATGATCACCTGACATATTTGACTAAATAGTTGTAGTTGCACTTTAATATAAACGTGGGTCAATAGCTGAATATAGAACACAGGATTTGTTTTATTTGTTTATTCCTTGCTCCCCATAAACTTTGGTGAAATGTTATATCCTACAGACATTTCATAAATAATGGATCAGTTTTGAAGCAGTCTGTTATATAGGCAAATGCAGCAAATAACTTATTCGCAGCAAGACTTCTCAAATAGTCAGGAAATAAATGATCAGTTGATGGTTGGTATTCATGGCATTAAACAAAATTTCAGCTGTTAGACAGTTCTCCCATGTCATTACCTAAGTTAGAGACTGAAAGGATTTGGTCAATTGTTATATTTTGATTGTCCTACAGTCAGATACTTGTAACTTTTGAGCCATTATGTGAACAATAATCTATTAAAACTGAAAGAACTAGATTTTTTATTTTGAAAGAACACTGAAAACATATTTAGAAAGTGAAGCATTGTATTAATAAAGTGTATGTCACTTGATTCTGAAACTGAAAGTTGCAGACAAAGTTTAATTTTGGTGACCGCAAATACTCCTCACAGCAAGTGTCCTTTTTGGTTTTGGGGAGGAACACTTGGGTATTAGAAAAGGTGGGGTGGGTGGGGAGGGGGGGGGGGCGGGTGTGAACAAAGGTGTGGAAATATAAAATTGGAGTCAGTTTAATGGATTTAATTTTTTAAAAAAAAATATGCTTGCTTTTTTGACCAGTGTGTGCAGGGAAGATAATTTATTCTTAATCTCAAGTTGTATTCAGGTCGGTTGGGAGCTGGTGACCATCTGTTGTACTGAAAATTTAAGACATCGGGCACCTGCCAGCTCAATGTTGTGTGCATTTAAAGATTCCTGCTTTGGTAATAGCATGATCTACGGAAATCTTCTGGGCGTAAGACTGGAATTTCCAAAATGTTCCACGATAGAGAATAATGGAAACGAGTTGATTGAGAATACACAGTTGTTTTTTTTCCCCCCACTGAGTACAATAAGCAATACCCCCATGATGATCTGAGGACTGGCTGGAAAATTGAGTTAGGTCACAAGGGAGATGGTGATGTTATGTTAAATCCTTGGAATTATCTTTTGTACTATCATGGAGCCTTTTGTTTTGCAAGTCTGCTTGTTGGACCCAAAGGTGACATAAACCACAAGGCCATAAAGAACATACACTCCTTTGGAAGTATGAATGATAGCATAAACAACGTGAAAATCAGAGTGGGATCTAAAGATTTAATTTAGCTATACCACTGTCAAGTAGGTAACCATGGTGGCAGTCCAAAAGACTGAAGTAACCCGATACTAACTTCAAAAATCGGCAGAGAGTTCTGAAATGCCTCTTGATAGTGAATACCTCAGAAGTACTGAGGAAGAGGATGTTACTTCTGAGAGTTTTGCCACTCTGTGGCTTTAATGGAGGATTCCCACCTTGGTGATGTAATGGAGAATTGCAAGGAACAATGCATTTCAGACTTGACTACTGGAGACACTACAGTGAAAATCTGTAGTTCTGATGCAAAGCTGCTGGCTGTATTGCAATGCAGGTGTGTGCATGTAATGTTCCAGATGCAGTGACAGATACTTGACCTCATACCAGAGATTATACAATCTTGATTCGCACAAATGTGAATTGTAAAAGATGTGGTACGTCTGGCTGAAAAGTGGGAATGAGATCATTTGCAGTTTAAGATTGGGTGCTACTGCAATATAAAGCATGGCGAGAAGCAAAATCAGAGTGAACAGGGCTGGAAGAGCAACTTGCATGATCTGGCAAAACCAGGAAAGACATGAACTGGGTCAGGCAAAGCAGATTTGTTGTTGAGCAATTCAGATGAGGGAGCTATTGGGGAGCAATTTTGTTTGGGATATCGCATTGCATCTGCGAAATGCAGGAAATGCTCTGTTACATCCACGATGATGGGAATCCACTATTAAAACTGCAGAGAATGAAAATTTGGGTGGCACAGTGGTTAGCACTGCTGTCTCGCAGCGCCTGAGACCTGGGTTCAATTCCCGACTCAGGCAACTGACTGTGTGGAGTTTGCACATTCTCCCAGTGTCTGCGTGGGTTTCCTCCGGGTGCTCCGGTTTCCTCCCACAGTCCAAAGACGTGGGGGTCAGGTGAATTGGCCATGCTAAATTGCCCGTAGTGTTAGTAAGGGGTAAATGTAGGGGTATGGGTGGGTTGCGCTTCGGCAGGTCGGTGTGGACTTGTTGGGCCGAAGGGCCTGTTTCCACACTGTAAGTCTAATCTAATCTATGCTAGGATTGGCCTTCTCTCCTTCGAACTAAATGGGTGTTACTTCCAAAACAAAGCTTCACTCAGCTGCCAAACACTAAAAGTACTTATTTATAACTACATAAATTTAGTTATTTAAATTCTGATTAATTCACTGTGGTTGCATCCGCTCATCTATGGAGATCATTTATGAAATAATCAGTGGATTAGCCAGAATGCTGTATTCTTGATTAGTCTTGCTCTTTCAAGAATACTAAATTATTTCAACCACTGAACAAAGCTCTATGTACTACTTTGTGTGTGTCTGTTGCTTTTATGACTTGAAGAAACTTCATGATCCATTATAATTCAAAAGTGTGTTCAGAACGTATTTACTTGTTCAACTTCTGATTTAGTGGTCAGTTTATAAATTATTCTGTGCTCAAGAATTATTTTCTTCACTATGTCCAATTGGGTGTTCTGTTTGATCCATATTGTTTACAATCCATTCAGTCCTTTAAGTACAGAACCAAAAAGAAATTCTCCAAGTCAGTGCAGTAGGTAAGGTGAACCACAGGTACTGGAAAGTATGTCAATGCTTTGAACAAAGAAACATCACAAATGCAAACTGCACCCAGCTATAACAACTTTCTCCATTGTAAAACAAACAATCACTTTCAGGAAAAGGGCAGAAGCAGGGCAAAAGCATACCCTTACAGAGGTGAATTGGGTAGGGCAGGATCCAATAGAAGGGGAGTTCAAGGTTTTCTTAAGGTTAAGTACGGTGACCTTGCCTAAAAACATTTTCACAAGCTGACTTTGTGACACTTGCCTCCATATCTAACAATATTAGAGTTGTTGATACAACATTTGATTAAAGCTGACCAGTGTAATTATGTGGATTCAGGTCATTGCAGTTGATAAGGTATGTTTTTTATGAAGTAGCTGCAGAGAATAAGGGACACCAATACTTGCCAATCTTTATATCCTTCACAACCAGGATTTGTCAATCCAGAATGAAAAGGTTTATACTGACCTCAATCACACCCCAAAACTGCAAGGGGTTCAAAAACAACTGATCCAAAGACAAGTGATAGAAGACAGAAATTGGGCTCTGTGAGCTCATGGCAGAACCTAAAGAAAAAGTAGAATCCTGTGAAGTTAATGATGCAGAAATGTTTTGTATTTTCAATGAAATGAAAAGCTATACTGATTTGATGGAGAGGTTTTCAACTTAACGAAACTGAAGAGTTCAGATTCCAAGTACCAGCAGCTTGGGAAGAAAAGGAAACTGGGAGAATAATTGAGTAGTATACCCTCTTCAATGACTGAAGGATCTGGACTGAACTGAGTCACATTGAAGACAAGTTAGGGTTCGTTTTGAAAAGGATATTCCAGTTTGCTCAAAGAATAAGGAAGATTAAAGGCCAAATATAGCATTACACTCTTGGCTTATTTAGATGCTACATCACTTAAAGCAAATCAAGAAATTGTCAAAATGACAAATACACATTACTTCCCTAATCATGAAACAGTGTTCAAACATGGGTACTGTAATCAAGCCGCTGATTTTATTTTGAATGTGTTCACCCTGCACAAGTTTAAGGTAGTAGCAAGAAGCATTTGTGGATGATGAGCGATCAGCTTAACTATCCAAAAGCTGAGCTTTCACTGAACACGCCACCGTGGATATTCTGGCAAGTGCCAATGAAAGGGCCTTATGCTCGAAAGCAGGAAGTGAAAATTTTCCACAAAGTTTAATTTATTTCTTGCAACACATTTGTCAGCGGTGAAGACCTAGTGGTTGATGCTCAGAATAACAAAGCCATTAAACTTGTTCATTCCAGATTCACTCCAGGATTTCCAAAGTGTTTCTTTTTTTAAAATACGTGAATCAGTGGGCAAAACTTTGTCAACCCTAGCAATCTTTTGTTTGAGTTGAACAATATTGGCGTTATTAGTGAGAAAGCTTAAGAAAATGTTTATCTACAGATGTTTCACCACTATAATTTTGAAATATCAGCTATGGTCATTAGAAATTCAGCTGCAGGTTAAGGAGCAAAACTTTGCCAGGAACAGCTAGATCTATGTCACAATATTCCTGAAGAAGGGCTTATGCCCAAAACGTCCATTCTCCTGCTCCTTGGATGCTGCCTGACTTGCTACGCTTTTTCAGCAACACACTTTTCAGCTCTGATCTCCAGCGTCTGCAGTCCTTACTTTCTCCTATGTCACAATATGTCATACAGAAATGTAGACTGCTTTTTAAAATCGGTAAGGAATTGAAGATTATGCAGAAAAAGCTCAAGTTGAGGATTACCAACTCAGTGGGCTTAAACTGCCTACTTCCGCTTCCAGATCTTATGTGGTGATTAAAAGGAGGCTCTCTGTGAGATGAATGAGATTTTCAGGTTAGCCCTTACCCTGAAACTATGCTGTCTGGTCCTGTACTTTCCCAAGGGGAAACCTCTCTGCATCTACCTGTCAAGTCCCCAAGAATCTCATGTTTCAGTGAGATCAATTCTGTCTGCTATATTCTTCTAATGTGTACAGTTCCAATCTACCTCATCTCATAAGACAGATGCATCTTGGGTATGGAGTCAGTATTGAATGTTCTCTGGACTGTCTTCATAGCCAGTGTATCCCTCTTTTGTATACAGTGACCAGAATTGTTCACAATTTTCCCAGGTGTGTTCTGAGTCCTATCGTTTAAGCAAGACCTCCGTTCCTCTTGTATTCCATTCCCTCTGAAATAAAGTCAAGAGTCTGGTGCTGGAAAAGCATAGCAGGTCAGGCAGCATCCAAGGAGCAGGATAATCTATGTTACGGGTATTAGCATCAGCTGAAGGGCTTATGCGCAAAACGTCGATTCTCCTGCTCCTTGGATGCTGCCTGATCTGCTGTGCTTTTCTAGCACCACACTTTCGACTGATCTCCAGCATCTGCAGTCCTCACTTTGTACTACTCTCTGAAATAAAGGCCAACATTTTACTTGCCTGCTCTATTACCTGCTGAATGTAGATGCTAACTTTCTGTGATGTGCAAGGGCTCCCACATTCCTCCATGCTGTAGCTTCCTGCAGTCTTTTTTGCCACTTATATAATACTCTGCTGTTATTACTGCCAACATACATAATCTCTCATTTCATATTCTATCTGCCAAGCTTTTTGTTTACTCACTTGACCTGTCTATATCCCCCTCCATTTGCTTTCCCACCTATTTTTGTGTCACCTGGAAGTTTTGACAATAGTATTTTTGCTTCCCCATCCAAGATCTGTATATCGTAAATAATTGTGACCCAAATACTGATCCCTCTTAGTACTATTGGAGTACATCTTTTTATCAGTTACTCAGTCCTCTATCCATGTTAATTTACAATCTCGGAGACAAAAAAAATTGCAGATGCTGGAATCCAAAGTAGACAAACAAGAGGCTGGAAGAACACAGCAAGCCAGGCTGCATCAGGAGGTGGAGAAGTCAACATTTCAGGTATAACCTTTCAGGATAGTATCTCCAACATCATGGTTCTCATTATTAATGAGACCAACATAGAATAATAGATTTTTCTACAGTAAAGGATTAGGTAATTTGACCCATTATGTCTGTACCAGCTTCCAAAAGAGCTACCTAGCCATTTCCATTCTCCAACCCTGTCTACACAGCCCTCTAAATTCTTCTTTTTCCAGTGTGTCCAGCTCTTTTCTGAAACTTCTCATGAAATCTGCCTCCATCACAGTCTCAGCTAGCACATTCCAAATCTTAAAAACTGAGTAAAGAAGTTTCTCCTCATCTCAGTCTTGGCTCTCTTCCTGACTATCTTGAAATTATGACCCCTAGTTACTGACATACCAACTCATGGAATACTTTCTGTTGATGAAATTTTACATAATTTTGGGCACCTCAATAAAACACTTCTTAATCTTTGCTCCATGGAGAATAAGCCCAGTTTCTCTAATCTTTCCTATAATCCATATCCATATCTAAAATCCCTCATTCAGAAGATCATTCCAGTAAATCTCCTTTGCACATTGTCTCCAGAACTTTAACCTTTTTTGAAATAATCCAGAATTGACTTTAATACACAATATGGTTTGACCAGTGACTTGACTTGAATTTTAGTCATGCAGCACAGAAACAAACACTTCAACTCTTCGGGATCAACCAGATATCCCAATCTGACCTAGTCTCATTTAGTTGAACTGGAACTGTACTGTTCTGGAGGACCAAAGGATATCATCTCAGAATAAAGGGGTGCAAATTTAGGACCGACGTGGGGAGACATTTACTCCTGAGGATTGAGTGTCTTTGGAACTCCTTGCCCCAGAGAGCTCGTGGCAAAGTCCTTGTCTATATTTAAGGCTGAATTAGATAGTTTCTTAGGCAAAAGTAAGGACTGCAGATGCAGGAAACCAGAGTTTAAATTTAGTGGTGCTGGAAAATCACAGCGGTCAGGCAGCATCTGAGGAACAGGAAAATAGACGTTTCGGGCAAAAGCCCATCTTCATTCCTGCTTTCTAGCACCACTCTAATCTACACTACAAATGCTGTCCTCTACTTTCTCTCCACTATTTGGATGATATTTATGGTGGATGATGAAATTTGATAAAATCTGGGAATTAATAGTCTGATGACCATGAATCCATTATTATTGCCATAATAACCTAACTGGTTCACTGATATGTTTGGGAAAGGAAAACAGTCTTTCTTACGTGGCCTATGTGTGACTCCAGAATCAGTGGTTGATACTTTTTCTTATATCACATGATATCTCTTTTATGAAACACCTGAACAGTTGTTTTAAACCACCAATTTAGCACCACCAGAAACAACCAATGCCATTAATTGTCTCCATTGGCCTTGATGGGCTTTGCATACAGTTCATTCAAATCAGCAACAGGTTGTTCTATACAGTCTACTCCACCATCTGATAGTGGCTGATCTATTTCTCAAGCCCATTCCCCTATCTGGTCTCCATAACCCTTGAACCTCTTACTAATCAAGAACGTGTCTTAATAATCTGTCTTAAATACACACACTAGCTTGGTCCCAGAGTGAACTCCACAATGAGTTCCACAAATTAATCACCATCTAGCTGAATAAATTTCTCCCCCTCCTCCTCCTCTCCTGAGGCTGTAACTTTGGGTCCTAGTCTAAATTCTAGTTGTCTATTTACTTGGAGAGTAATAGGTAAGAGAGTAATTACAAAGCAATTACCTGATTGAAGGACTTGATGACATCCTAGATGCGGATAGTAATTTGATTCCAAAGCTTAAATTGCAGTCTCATTTGTATTGGTATTAATACAGTTCAATAACTATATAGTGTTTAACGCTTTTGTTTGCTTAGTGGTGGGTCATGCCTTGTATTAAGTGCATAACCATGTTTGCATCATGGAGTAAATAGCTAAATTACAGCCCTTATTAGCTTAATTGAGTTTATTTCCAGTTAGTTCAGTGCTTGCTTAGTAACTCCATAGCGAAGCAGTCCTTGTACATGTTTCCAAATTTCAATTTTTTGTTGATTTTGGGAAATTTGTTTTTGAAAGAAGGTAGTGAGGTAAGTGTGACTGCCTTTGACATTACAGATGCTATTCTCAGTCAAATGCAACAAGGAGCCCAATTAAACTGGAATCCATAGATATTGAGGTAAACCCTCTGCTGGTGGGAGTCCTACCTGGCACATAAAATGATAATAGTTATGATTGTTAGAGGTCAGTCATCCAAACTCCAGGAGATCTCTGCAGGAGTTCCTCAGAAGTGTCCTAGGCCCAACCGTCTTCATCTGCTTCATCAATGATCTTCCCTCTATCATATGGTCAAAATTGGGGATGTTTGCCAATGATTGCACAATATTAAGCATAATTCATGACTACTCCTAACGTTCAAATGCAACAAGGTCTGGACAATATCCAGGTTTGGGCTAACAAGAGGCAAGTGACACTTGCATCCCACAAATGCCAGACAATGACCATCTCCACAAGAGACAATCTAATCACTGCCCCTTGACATTCAACGGTGTTACTATCACTGAATTCCCCACAATATCAACATCGTTGGGGTTACTGTTGACCAGAAAATCAATTGGATTCACTGCATAAACAGTGATTACAAGAGCAGATCTGAAGCTAGGAATATTGCAATGCTTAACTCATCTCCTGACTCCAAAGACTGTCCATCATCGACAAGGCACAAGTCAGGAGCGTGATGGAATACTCCACTTGCCTAGATGAGTGCAGCTTGACACCACCAAGGACAATGCAGCCTGTTGAGTGGCATCACCTCCACAAGCTTCCACTCCCTCTAAAACTGACATTGTAGCAACAATTTTACTATCTACACGATGAACTGTAGAAATTCACTAAAGATTCTCAGACTGCACCTTCCAAACCCATGACCATTTTCATTGAGAAGGATAAAAGCAACAGATACCTGGGAATACCACCACCTAGATGTTCACCTCCAAGCCACTCACCATCCTGACTTGGAAATATATTTTTGTTCCTTCACTGTCACAGGGTCAATGTGCTGGAATTCCCACCCTAAAAGCATTGTGGGTCGACCCACGGCCGTTCAAGAAGGTAGCTCACTACTATCTTTTTGATGACCACTAGAGATGGGCAATAAATGCCAGCCAGCTAGTGATGCCCTAATTCCCACAAATGAATTTAAACGCAAGAAAATTGCATTGCTGTAGTTAACGTTTTACAAAGGGAGGGGAAAGAAGTCAGAAAGAAGATAGAACAAAAGGTGAAGTCAGTAGGATTGCTGTGTTGCAACAGCCTTGAACTTGAATAGCAGCTTGTTCTGGCCTGAGGCAAGATTGATTTGGGCTATCTGCAGTCATACAGAAATCAAATAGACTTTTTCACGAGGTATTGTGTTTAAGGCCAAACCAAAAAGACGAACATAACCACAGCAACTTTTTTTTTGCATCACTATTTATTATATGTTTTAGCAATTATTAACCAACAAAGTTAGCTGGTTTCAGAATAGCAAATCATTGAATTTTCACTAAAATTCATTCTGGTCTTCATAGGATTAGGCTAAGAAGAGCTCCTGAGTCAGTGCCAAGGCTGCATCACAGTTTTACAAATCAAAGCAGGATGTGTCGTGAACAGTATAGAAAATGAGGATGGAGGTGGGGTGGAGAACATTCATATCCATCTAACTTTTGCTACTGATGCATCATATCCTCACATAACTTGACACTTTTTGGTTCAGCTTCCTTCAATCTGTTTGTTTTTCCCTTGAGTTTATCATTGAGTAGCACAGAAAATGCAAAAATCATCGACCAACTAAGCACTTGGTTGGTTTGTTGCCCAACTGTTTAATTTGTTTACAGGGTGCCATTGATCTGAGAATTTCATTTTAGTTTTGTAGTTGACGAATTAGACAAGTGGGGACATGTTCCATGCACATGGTGTTATAATCAGCACAACACCAGCATGCTCACTTCTGAAGCATTTGGCTACACTGCACAAGAAGTTAATTTAACAATCAACCCTGTGGGACCGATTTAGTTTCCAATATTTCAGTAAGGTGAATGTCGGGCTTTTCAATTTTTCCTGGTATATAGGAGCAGAGTGTATCCAGATTTTAGTGTTTAAATGATTTAAAGGAATTTCAATTGATTCATCTTTTTACGAACTTAAGATAGCCCCATTTTTGTCACAGCCACTATAATACGATTGTTACTTTCCCAAATTTCAATCAATCAAATAACCTGGTATCTAATCACAACACTGTATGCTTAAGAAACAGTGGGCACTAGGGAGTTTTCTTTTCCCCAGTGTTTTAAATAATTCCACGTGTTAAGAGTGAGTCGATGGGGCCTCTAATGTTACACCCAACCACGCAAAACTCCATCAGTACTACACTGCAATGTCAGATTGGGTTTTGTGCTTGAGTTTTTGGAATGAGACTTCAAGCTGCCCAACCTGCTAACTTTAAAAGTTAAGTGCAATAAAGTTGAGTGCAATAAACTGAGTCATGACTGACCTTGTTGTGAAAGCTAACATGCAGTCGATGTGTATTCTCCAGTATCTTGTGGAGCTTCTCAATCACAGTCTGCTGTTTGGCTGTGTCACTCTGTCTGTATTTTAATCAACAAATGGTAAGGTCCTGGGGCGTATTGCTGAACAAAGAGACCTTGGAGTGCAGGTTCATAGTCCCTTCAGAGTCTAGTCACAGGAAGATAGGATAGTGAAGAAAGCACTTGGTATGCTTGGTTTTATCGGTCGGTGCATGGAGTATCAGAGAGATTAGATTAGATTAGATTAGATTAGATTAGATTACTTACAGTGTGGAAACAGGCCCTTCGGCCCAACAAGTCCGCCGAAGCGCAACCCACCCATACCCCTATATATACCCCTTACCTAACACTACGGGCAATTTAGCATGGCCAATTCACCTGATCCGCACATCTTTGGACTGTGGGAGGAAACCGGAGAACCCGGAGGAAACCCACGCAGACATGGGGAGAATGTGCAAACTCCACACAGTCAGTCGCCTGAGTCGGGAAATGAACCCGGGTCTCAGGCGCTGTGAGGCAGCAGTGCTAACCACTGTGCCACTGTGCCGCCCAGATTGGGAGGGCCTGTTGCAGCTGTACACTTTTTGAATATTGTGTGCAATCTGGTCTCCCTCCTAATGGAAGGATGTTGTGAAACTTGAAAGGATTCAGAAAAAGATTCACAAGGATGTTGCCAGGGTTGAGCTATAGGAACAGCTTGAATAAGCTGGGACTGTTTTCCCTGGAGTATCAGAGACTGAGGCAAGGTCTTCTAGAAGTTTATAAAATTTGAGGGGCATGGGAAGGGTGACTAGACACAGTCTTTTCCCTGAGGTGGCCGAGACCAGAACTAGAAGGCATAGGTTTAGGGTGAGAGAGGAAAGATATACAAGAGACCTGCGGGGCAAGTTTTTCCATGCAGAGGGTGGTGCATGTATAATATGAGCTGCCAGAGGAAGTGGAGGAGGCTGGTACAATTCCCACTTTTTAAAAGGCATCTGGATGTGTATACGAATAGGAAGGATTTAAAGGGATATTGGCCAAATGCTAGCAAATGCGACAAGATATATTTAGGATATCTGCTTGGTAGGAATGAGTTGGACTGAAGGGTCAGTTTAGATGCTGTAAAACTGACTCTAAAACAGAAGAGCCCATAATCATCTGGGTATTCTGGTGATATGGTTGGCTTCTCAGCTGCAATAAATGTCTAGGCTATTGATTTAGATTAGATTCCTTACAGTGTGGAAACGGGCCCTTCGGCCCAACCAGTCTATACCGACCCTCGGAAGAGTAACCCACCCAGACCCATTTCCCTCTGACTAATGCACCTAACTCTTTATCATGGCCAATTCATCTGACCTGCACATCTTTGGGCTGTGGGAGGAAACCCACACAGACACTGAGAGTATGTGTAAACTCCACACAGACAGCCACCCGAGGCTGGAGTTGAACCTGGAACCCTGGTGCTGTGAGGCAGCAGTGCTAACCACTGAGCCACAGTGCAGTGTGGCTTGCAAATGTATGGACCCAACTTACATCAGGTAGGAAGCTATTGCTGTTGAAAATTGCTTAAATAATTTCAGGCAACATCTCCACAAGAAGATTTGTCTTAAAATCTGTTCATGAATTACATTTTCTGAAGCCAAATTCAATGTTTCAAGTGTGATTGATTGAATATAGTTCCAGTTCATTAGAGCCTAGGAGGCCATTTAACTGACATAGACTGAATGGTCTAATTCTGTTCCTATCAAGTCTGCTTTGCCATTCTGACCATAGCTGATATGTTTCCCAGTTCTCCTGCCTTCTCCCCATAGCCCTTGATCCCTTTACAAATTTAAGAACCTGTCTTAACCAAATCACTGTGCATAATTATCACAAGGCTGTGCCCATGGGTCCTTGTCTCTTCTAGTGGAAACATAATCTCCATGTCCATACTATTCAGGTCTCTCAATACTGAGTTTCATTGAGATCACCCCCTCCTCCTCCTAAATGCCTTTGAGTACTGACCCAGAGTACTCAGCCACTGCTCATATGACAAGCCCTTCGTTTCCAGGATCATTCTTGGAGCTGGTCCAGAGGATTTACAAGGCCAGCATGTTTTCCTTTAGAAACCGGGTCCAAAACTGCTCACAATATTCCAAATACAGTCTGACCAGAGCCTTCTACAGCCTCAGCAGTCCATTTCTGGTCTTGTGTTCCAGCCCTCTTGAAATGAATGTTAACATTGCATTTGCTGTCCTATCTGTCAACTGAACATGCATGTAACCTGAAGAGAATCCTGCATTCAGACTCCCAAGTCCCTCTGTTCTTCAGTTTTCCAAAACCTTGCCCCGTTTCAAAAAATTGTCTATGCCTGTATTTTTCGGACTAGGGTGAATAACCTCACACTTTGTATTCCACATGCCACTTATTTATCCACTCTCCTAGCCTGTCCAAGTTATTTTGCAGCCTTTCTCAACACTACCTGCCCCTCCACCTGTCATCTGCGAACTTCGCAATATTACCCTCTTTTTCATTCCTTCAGATATTGATGTATAATGTGATTGGTTGTGATCCCAACACAGACATCTGTGGAACTTCTCTAGTCACTGACTGCCAACCTGAAAAAGACCCTTATATAACCACACACTGCCTTCTGCCAGACAGCCAATCCCCTATCAAGGTCAGTACTATGCCTCTCACACCATAGGCTCTGAGCTCATTTAGCTGCCTCCTGTACAGCACCTCGTCAAAGGCCTTCTGGAAATCCAAATTGATCTCGACCACTGGCTCTTTAATTTGCTCGTTACCTCGTCCAAGAATTCTACAGAAGTTGTCAGGCATGCCCTTTCCTTGACTAAGCTGTGCTGACTCCACCTTATTTTATCATGCACTTCCAAGTACTCTGCAATCTCATCCTTAATGGACTCTTCTAGGTCCATGCTTTCCAAGAGCAAAGTAGTCACTCACATTCCTATGGTCTATTCCTGCAGCCCAACCAGTTTTATTTCCCTCCGTTGCCATGTAAAATAGTTGCTGGTCCATTTCAGGCAGAAAGTTCATGGTCAGTATGGCTCACTGTGTACAAACAAAAAAAAAAGTTGTTCTTCACATCCTCTGTATATCTCTTGCCCAAAAACCTTAAATCTGTGTCCCTTTGTTCCGGGTAACAGCTTTTCTTTGTCTACTTTATCTAAATTAGTCATTTTTGTATCTCTATCACACCACCTCAATCTCCTTTTGTTTTAATTCAAAACATCCAACTGCTTCAACCAATCTTCTTACTAAAGCCCCTCATTCCTGAAACCATTCTGGTGGTTCTCAGATACCCTCAATGAGTGAGGGAACTGACAAAATCGATAACTTAGGATGGTGCAAACGGATGTTTGGTAAGCTATACTTGAGAAACTGTGTAGCAACAATATATAATAATTGCATGTGAATGATGCAACCTGTGTTCAAGAACTGTTTTTCTTCTTCTGTTTTAAAACAGTTTCTGGAAGAGCTGCTTTTCCTACTGAAACATTTTAACCTAATGCTTAGCTGTTTTAAAAACTGTCAGGGTCTATCTTGTTTTGAAGTTACCATTTTGAACTGGCAGTCAGTTGTTTTGTTTTTCACCAATGTAGAATTAGTTTTGGGTTCATGCAGCATTGATTGTTGGCCTGTTAGTATAAACTGCAGTATACCCCTGTAGTAAGTTTTTAAAAAAAAATCTATAGTGGGCAATGCCAGATATAACTCCTGTGGGTCATTTCAGATATGATTTAAAACTTTTTAACGTTGCTATGGAACCTTTTACAAACAATGCATGTTGGTAGTTTGTTTTTTAAGTTCCCTTGCAGCATGTTACATGATTTTGGCATTACTAGAGTACATCTATGCATTGAATTGGCATTTGCATTAGTTGTATTCACCGAGTGAGCCAAAGTGTAGCAGCAGCAGATTTCCTCAAACTAAGATCCTGCAGACCACGAGGTAAATGTTCAGTATCAAGTTTTGCTTTTTAAAAGCATAATTGATGGAATCAGTCTGAATCAATTGATCGTGCCTTGCGGTCGTGCTGAAGGATCACAATTTATCACCGGTACCTGTACCTGAAGTGGAACTGAATAGCAACAGAGCCATTGTTCAGAAAAGGTTCAAGCTGCAGATTTCTGAGTACAGTACAGTGGCCAGGTTCCTTTGTGCGGGCAACACGGTAAGCAAGTGTGGCCTTTTACATTTTAAAGAGCACTGTTGTCACTCTATTAGGTTGTTCTTATGGTTTTAATGTCCAGTCCTGAAACATACATTATTTTAAAAAAAGCAGTGACAATTCTTGCGTGTCTTGGCTGGAAAATAAAAGCATCCACTGTTGTTCTAAAAATATAATCCATCAGTCACCCTCTTTATCCTCAGTTCATCCTCTTATAGCTCTTGAAATGTAGCGTAATCGTATAACTCAGAATTGCAGTTCTATAATACGTCAGTCGTGAGAGAGACTATGGCTTAACCCCGTTTGGATACAATGTAATTATAGAGTCTGGCCACAAGCGCGTTAACTTATTGAAATTCTCTTATTTTATTAAATATCGCCTCTTGTTCCTCTTAGTATTTATTTCTTCCCATTTTTAATTGTTCCCCGTCCCTTCTTACCTTGGCGTGTGAGATTATATTGTGTCGCTCGTTAAGAAGTCCAGAGTGTTTCTGTCAGTGAATGTGAAGTCACTGCACTGCAGCTCCGCTCCACATGTGGGTTTCAACTGCGTACACCCTCGGATGACACCCTTCACTGTTCTTCACCCAGAGGTAGTGGAATTAGACACGAGCTCCTGCTTCCCGGAGACAGGCAGGCACTTGTCACCTCTCCCTGCTTTTCCACGGCAAATTGAGGAGGAACAATAGAGGCGCGACCATGAATGAGCAGGATGATGGGGAAGGTTGTTCCAGCCTGGGTGAGTGCGAGACTACAGAATGATGCAGTTCCTGACTGCATTATCTCGTTTGTTTTTTTTCCCCCTTTCTTGTATTTTTTCGTTATGTGCTTTTATTGTTCTTTTTAGTCTTAACCCCCGATTTAAAAAAAATATTGGCTCCTCTGAACTCGCAATGATCAATTTGCTGGGGGAGGGGACAATTTCAGGTCAAGCCTTTTGTAAGCTCCTCTATAACTCGTGAGACAAGTGCCTCTCGCCCTCTGTAGCGAGGAGCTTCAGTTGAAAGTGTTGAGCTGTTTTTATTTCATATGCTTTAGAAAATGTGCTGGCTGTCTGATTTTGTCTTCACCTTTTTGCCCGTGGCTGAACAGGGCTGGATAATGTGCAGGTCAGCTCTCTCAAAAGAGATTAAATGCCAGTAATTCTCCAACCACCTGTCTCAGTTTAGCAGAATGAGACCTTGTTTAAAAATCTCTCCCTGTTGTTTGATATCAGTTTCAGTTTGAAGCTTATTGTGTCTTTACAATGTACTTAGGGTCTTTTAATTTTAATTTGATATTTGGTTTACTAAGAGCATCTTTTTTTTGTTTTGAGAGAGTGCAGAGC